>NC_046185.1:48935259-49563759 GCF_011004875.1 Balearica regulorum gibbericeps | reverse complement strand
AACATGTCTTTGCTTCTACTGTGCACGTTTTCCAGCTATGCTCCTCACTGTGTTGATTACTGTGAGGCTGACAAGGGTTTCTCTTGATTCTAGAGAAAGCCTGAAAGCAACACCTTACTTAACAAAGTAAGAAATGGACGTTACAAACTCAGAGGAAAACAAAGATAGATGATAGACCTCTTCCAAATTGGAAAGCCAACCTGTAGGCAGGGGATGTGGAAGGGATAAAAGCAAAGTAAAACCAAAACAGAAGCAAAAACCATGGCAGTGGTGCTTCTTTAAAGTGATTAACTGTTTTTAAACCTTTTACCTTGGGAGTGCAATGCACTGTGGTATCAGCTTTTGGGGCCAAAACATAAAGAGGTGGAGGCAGAGGTGGTTCTGAAACAGGTTTCTTACAGCCAAATCAGAAAGGTTTGTTGCAATACGAACTTCTTGCACTATTGAACTTTTCCTCCTACGCATTAAAAGACTACACTTGTAACTTGTTCAGATCAGTACAGAACAACAGACTTCAGCTGAGTGCAGTTTATGTCAGCTGAAGATATGATTTTCTCTGCTAATTTTTCCAGTTTGTATCAGTGACAATGAACTGATGATCCAAGCGTTCTAGAATTTAAGAAATGCAGCCTACATAGGGAGTTTAATTTTTCAGATTTCTGCAAAATTAAATTTTGCTATAAGCAGAAGACAGAGGATGTTACTTTAAATACCTTGATTTTCTATGGATCTCTGAGAGAAGACAGATTTTTTTTGTTTCTTTCCATTTAAAACTCCTTTCTAATTTTCAACATCATAAAATCATTTTTAACTGAAAAAGAATGTGACCTCTTGATTTGCCAAAATGCACAGTTAAGTAAGGAGGAAAACATAAGCACAAAAAACCTATAGCTGTAAATTCTAGATTTTAAGTATTTCCTTTAGCTATGATTCTTCAAATAAATCTAATGGTAATGTTTAATCTCACTACTATAATCTGATAGACTGTAACTTAAAAACACTGTAGTCTGTCACTGAAGCAAAATCTAGTATGCTTGTTCTAATTCAGGAGGTTACAATAAGGGCCACGGTGATTGTTGAAACAAATGCATTACAAAATTGAAATGATTCTCCACTGAAAATATCCTGGAGCAATTTTATGCTTAGCTGAGAAATTGCAAAAAGGAATGAGCAGAAACTTCAACTTGTAAGTGGAGAAGAGCACAGCGAATCTTAAATTGAACAGATCTTAAAAAAACCACCAACAACCAAAAAATCCCTAAACTGACGTCCCCACCCCAAACAAAGCCCTCACCCAGTCTCTTCTTTCACATGCCTTGAAACGTAGTTTTCATCCGCAGCTAAGTCTCAAATGCTTCCCTTTAATATATATGGTGTGGGAAGCATGGATCTAAAATATTTTATCAGCTTCAGTTAGAGCCAAGAATCCCCTTAGTACCTTCACTTCAACGACAGAGCGATATCAGAGTGAAGGGCAGGGGAGGCAAATGTGCTGCTGTTCCACATGCACTCAGTCCCCTTACAGAGCATTCTCTGGGGGATTTTTCCATACGGTTCCTAACCTTAAGCCAGCCTTTCCAAAGGCTTTCATCTGTAGCAGAATGGGGTATGATAAAATGTGTGTTCACCCTCAGGAGACACGGCAAAGTTTACTAGGCATTATTGACCTGCAGTGTAATAATGTCCCTCAAGACTAACCTTTAAAGCTTTCAGTTCTGAGTAAGTAAGACTAGCTGGATCTTTTCTACGTCTCTGGGAATATTATAACTTTTCATAAAGCTATGTATAAAGAATACTGAAAAAGGGCAAGCGGAAATTGCCACCTTCTCTGAGACAGGCCTGCAAGGCACACATGTACCTGGCTTACACAAATCTCTTCTCTTTGTTAAGCTGGCTGGTCAGACTGGTATTGCCAACATCAATACGATTTTGACAATGGTAGGAGGAACAATCTGGCTGTATAATATCTTCATCCTTTCACTTCAATAGACAGAATGAGGATTAACATACAGCTTTACCGGATGCATAGTTGGAGTACATTGACTAGCTACTTTGAATTTGATGGAGCTAAAAAGCTTTAATTTAGTTGAGAATCTGGCCTCTAGTTTAGATTACAGGAACAATTTCCTGCATTTACTAAAGGCTTTTTTAAGATAAGAATGGCCATTATTTTTCAAAATTATGGAAATATGAAATTTTCATAAGGTGCATCATATTACAAGACCTCTCTTGTTTTCTACAGAGGTATATTTTTCAGGCTAGAGATGCCTAATAAGTGGTCTAATGGCCTTCATCTCAGTTTAAAAGACAGACAAGCAGGGTTTTAATTTTAAAATAAGACAGGGCTTGTAGCAGAATTTTTCAAGAACATATAAGTCGTTTAGAATCACAGATAATGGAAATTTTCCATTTTGAATAGCCTGGTCTTGTGGTTTCACAGAAATGGATCAGGGTATATATGATAGAGGAGGGCTATTGGGAAGGACAAATTTCTTCTAGTACTTTCTTCCTACAAAGTCAGTGGAGTTTATTTATTTATAAAGCAGAAACTGGATGCCTCTTCATACTCTTGTGTCTTTCAGTGATATTGACGTTTACAACAACATGTGCTGGAGTTACTTCTCACATCAACCATCAACTGCTTTACCAGTTAGTGCACCAACTCAGAATGTTAATAATAAAATCAGAATCCTTTAAGTATTTTATACTTAGAATATTTTACAGAATATGCTTTAGGTGTCCTTGACATAGCTGGAAATTATATCTACAGCAGCTTTAGAAAGATCTGTCTACTTTTTGTTTTTCCATGTCAACATTTCAAAAAATCTGGGGAAAAATGATCCCTAGAAAACCAGAATCAAATTCAAACAAGAAAATAATATTAAGTCCTGTAGTGCCTGTCAATCTCTTTTCCAAATTTGATCAGAAATACTTGACCTTGAAAAGAATTCAAAGTTAACTCTAACTAATAGAACGAGAAGGGTATTGCAGAGAGAACACTTGAGTACAGTTCTATCTCATTAAAGCTTCACCTTATGCTTTAGCACATTTTAACTACCAGAAATGCCAGGAAATAAATTTGCGTCTTGAACTATGTGATATATGTGAAAGAGCTTGGTAATTTCCATCAGGTTTCTGATAGACATATATTGGTATCATGAAACTGCAACCTATTAGAAAATCCAAGGAATGAAAAATGAATGGGCGCAGATTCCCTTAGAATTTTGCCTCAGAAGACTGGCTGTAGTAAAGAGCTCGTGGAGCTCTACTGGCCATACTGATGGCTCAGTGGCACACGGTACTTGAAAATTGTAGTTTAGGAATCACAGTTTCACACTCAGCTATTACTTTAGCAAACTTCATTTTTCTTCTTTTACATTTCTTTATAAATATTTAGTGTGGGGGTTTTTTTTAGTCCATGTATCGTTTAAATAAATAGTGTAAAGGATTTTTTTTTATAGTTGTTAAACTGTTTAAATTTGTATTGCTAACATATTTCTTCTTCCAATTGTCTGATTCTGTAAATTCCAGTCATAACAAATTCACAGAATCACAGAATCACAGAATGGTAGAGGTTGGAAGGGACCTCTGGAGATCATCTAGTCCAACCCTCCTGTTAAAGCAGGATCAACTAGAGCAGGTTGCACAGGATTGCGTCCAGGCAGGTTTTGAATATCTCCAGAGAAGGAGACTCCACAACCTCTCTGGGCGGCCTGTGCCAGTGCTCGGTCACTCTCAAAGTAAAGAAGTTTTTTCTCATGTTTAGATGGAACTTCCTGTGTTCCAGTTTGTGCCCATTGCCCCTTTTCCTGTCACTGGGCATCACTGAAAAGAGTATGACCGCATCCTCTAGACATCCACCCTTTAGATATTTATAAGTATTGATCAGATCCCCTCTCAGTCTTCTCTTCTCCAGACCAACCAGACCCAGCTCTCTCAGCCTTTCCTCATACGAGAGATGCTCCAGTCCCCTTGCCATCCTCATAGCCCTCCACTGGACTCCCTCCAGTAGTTCCCTGTCTTTCTTGAACTGGGGAGCCCAGGACTGGACGCAGTCTTCCAGATGTGGCCTCATCAGGGCAGAGTAGAGGGGGAGGATAACCTCCCTCAGCCTGCTGGCCACACTCTTCTTAATGCACCCCAGGATACCATTGGCCTTCTTGGCCACAAGGGCACATTGCTGGCTCATGGAGAGCTTGTTGTCCACCAGGACTCCCAGGTCAATCTCTGCAGAGCTGCTTCCCAGCAGGTCAACCCCTAACCTCTACTGGTGCCTGGGGTTATTCCTCCCTAGGTGCAGGACCCTACTCTTGTCCTTACTGAGTTTCATTTGATTCCCCTTCACCCAAATCTCTAATCTCTCAAGATCTTTCTGAATGGCAGCGCAGCCTTCTGGTGTGTTGGCCACTCCTCCCAGTTGTGTATCAATAATTCTTCATTCAAAGCTAAACCTCTTTCTTACTAAATGGCTTAGATGAGTTGATTTTTTGGGGGGGGAGGAAGAAACCCCAACCTTTCCATAACTGCTAATCTGGAGCACTAATAGTACATCTCTCTTTGAGACCGTCATCTTCTAGGTGAGGTCTTTTAATTTGGCAAAATGAGAAAGTTAGAGGTATTATGATGTGATGAAATCTAGTCATAATTCCTTTTAACCTGAGACTCTCCAGTCTGGTGAGCCTCAGGTTTTGAAATGAAAGGTAGCAAAAGAACCCAACAAACAAAACCATCACCACTACCAAAAGCAAATAGGAAAAATATTGAAACTAAGAAGTGCAATAAACGTTTGCACTGGAAATCAGTTACCACTGAGTGCCACTAAACAGGTAATTTTCAACAGACTAGCAGCTAGATTACCTACCTAAGTGAATATAGGTTATAAAGCCAGAAAGCCTTGTTATGTCAATTTTCTTGCTGGCAATGCAATCATGTTGAATACCTTTCTCTCCTAAGATCATTAACACTGTTAGGGAAAGAGCCATTTTCTTATTACCAAAACCCAGCATCTGAGGCTAATGCTTCAATAACACTAAAATCTCTCCTTACTTTCTGTACATATTGATGTTTCTGTCATTGCAAAAGGAGTGATTTTATCAGCTGAGTTAGAGATGGCCCAACATTCTCTTGTGAAAAAACTTTCTTATTATGTTTAAGCAAACTCCAGGTCAGTTCAGAAATCAGTTCGTTAGCTGCAAAGTTGTGGAAGGGGAGAATTTGCAATAGGAACTGACAGCTGCCTTTTAAGATAGAAATTGGGGAACATTCCTGAATGTAATTGGTAAGGAAACAGCAATCTGCAGTCTCAGTTCCTTGAGAACTGTTCAGCGGCAGATGCAGACTTGTAGAATGCTTTTTCATGCCTTTTGGTGACTGGAAACATGGCCTAGCCACTGCACATGGTCACTAAAAAAAAAATCACAGTTAGCTTGCCATCAGTGCACAGGTATGTCCTATTCGTTATTGCTGCTGCTTAACTTTCATTTTAATTTCGAGAATGATGCTAGGATGCCCTCCAGCCCAGCTCCCAAACCTATATAGTGGCACTCTCTGCAAAGGTAAAAGCATGGCCTCTGCCGCTTCTCCATTTAGGTCCATTGGTCAGGAGATGAGTAGTAAATTACTAAGATACTCCTCTGATTCACATTGCTCCCTGCAGGTGAGTGAGGTATTTCCAAAAGATTTCCAGATCTTAGACAGCATAGTGAAAAATATCTGGCCTTGCAGGTCCAGTGTAAGCCCCAAGCACTCTTCTGTGGAAACCACCTCTCTGGCTAAGGCAGTTAAGCAACTACCCTGTTGCATGTCATGGAGATGTCAAATTATTGTCCATGTCAAAACTGGTGAGTCCAAACCAGACTTCTCACATCCCACCCCACCCCACAAACTCACGCTTAATAAAAGTGTTAGGAAGTGAGGAATGTAAGCGTGAATCTTCTTGTGTTATGCACAGCCCTGGCTCACACACATCAACGTGAAAGAAAACTAGGAGTTTACCCCTTTGGATTTGTATGTTCGACTGGCTGATTCCTTCCCAAGGTGAGGGTACGAAATGAATCACACTTTTGAATCATACTTCTAAGACACTTGATTCTCTCATATTATATAGGGACCACAGCTCATAGCTCTGGATTTTGGATGATACTTATGGGGATAGGTTCTTTAAAACAGGCATTGTGCTTTCTAATGTAGATATATCAAAGGTTTTCGGTCAGGCCCTTGGGGAACCAAAGGCTTAGGCATCTTTGACTTCAGTTGTCAATCAAAGTCAGTAGGAAGCACATTTAAGTCTGGAACAAATACCACTGTGGCACTTTGGTGCTAAACTCACACACAGGTTCTGCTTCTGTCATTAGTGAAGCAAAACATAGTACTCTACCTGTTAAAGACTTTTCCCCAAAAAGCTCAGAAGTTGAAGGATTCCTTTTTTCCTTCTCATAGCTGCATATGGTTCAGTGCAAAATTCATGAGTGAGAAGCACGCTTGCTAGAGATGCATTCTGCAGGATGATACTTTTTTTTCAGTTTATCATTATGTGCATATACACAGTAAATGCATTTCACTTCTATAGCATACCAGTTTTAGAGTTTGACTTTTTGCCTGTTTCACCATCTCCCTGCTATGAACGGACAGGAAAAATATGTGCCCTCCGAAGAAGGGTGTGGTGATGCCTTTGACCTGTGATTTCCAGGGACCATAGTTTGAGAAACCCTGGAATATGGAATATTCATACACAGTTCCCGTGGTGTCCTTAGATAAAGCTTCTCTTTAGTGTTTGATGATGCAATTTTCAAATAGTCTTTTAATGAAAGACAGTTGGAATTTGGATCTAATTTCACAGAAAGAATAGGGAGTCAGAGTGCTTGTACTGGAGTTTGTTCCATATCCACCCAAAGAAAATTAACCCCCTTTCCCCTGCTAAATTTATCTGTAGAGTCTCTGCTTCTCATCACAAGTATGTATTGTGGATGATCGAATCTCTTCCTTGGTGAAAGACAATATATAAATGCAGTACTTTTATTACAATCATAGCATATATTTTTAAAAAGCGTGGTACTAAGATACATAAGTGCAAAATCATTATTACAACAGAAACATATATTTTTAACGAGCCCTGAAGCCAGTATAACAGCAATTACTGATGTAATTCACTACCATAATAAGGTCATTTATTTATCATGACAAATTATCTCAGAATTAGAAAATAAAATATTTCTTTAGCTACAGTCTGTCAGAGGGGGCAGATTTAAGTATTCTGCTTTATATGAGACATTGGAACAGACAAATCAGGCAATTTTATATTAGATAATTGAAAGTCTTTTCAAAACCAGACATATTTGAAAGAAAGAAAAGAAAATGTAATTCCCAACAGAGCTGAGAATCCAACTTTCTCTTTAGGAAAAAAAAAAAAAAAAAAAGTCTAAATCAGAAAGAAATGGGGTTTTTTTTAGGTTTTTCTTTTAGGTGAAGAAAAAACGAGTGTAGATCCCAGATTCTAAGGATTAAGTTATAAAAAGCCCCTCAGACTGACCTCCAGTATTTTGGAAGAAAGCCCAGTGTGTAATGAGGGAGTAAGAGAAAGAGAAAGAGGGAAAAAGCAACTTTTTTTTTTTTTGTATGCTTACAGTGCCTTCAGGGACTTTATCTGGGTACGCTGGGTAAACAACACAATGGAATTATACCGGTAGTCTCTCCCTCACCACATGTTTAAATTATGCAACAAATGTTTGATTGGTGGCTTCTTTGTACTGAAAAGTGCTGATCACTTCACCCCCCCTGGGTAAAAGAGAACATTACTTAAAGGGAAGTGATTTAGAAAATAAAACAACAGCACACAAAAATTTGGCAGCAAAATCTCTGCGAGAGATTGGAGCATCCTCTCTAATATAAGCACGCAGCCCTGAGAATCGGAAGCAAAAGATTTCAGATAGCTTGGGAATTCGGCTGCCTCTGTGGCAGATACAGTAAACAGCTTCAGAAACGATTGTGTGTTTCTGCTAATCACTTAGGCCATAAGATAACAGCTAAGTTGACATTTTGTGTGCAAGAAGTGAAACTGCTTACCCCTGTTCCCTATTTTCTGTCATTTTTGCAGAACAGTGACTGTCAGCAGTGCACCCTGAGTGCAATAACATTACAGCACATTGGCAAAAAGACAACCTTGAGACTTATGTGCCCCCAAATGCAAGTCCTGTCTGAAATTCTTTCTTGTTTTAAAATGTAAATGTTACTATGTACTCTGTGCATTATCTAGTAAGATTGTAAAGATGTTCAAAAAACCCCTGCTAGTCGAAGGTTACCTGGACCTTCCTTTTCCAGAAATATGCCCCGTGGTTACTCTTTAGCTTGCTTTCTTACCACACTTCAAGATGTAGTTCCACAACTGCTGTTTAGTGGTAATTTCATGACTTGGTCTTAGAATTGGCTTTGGTATTAGAACTGATTGATTTAAAACATTTCTCCCTCCTCTTCATCCACAGACATACATTTCTGTTTGCACCCAGAGATTGTTGCACCCCAACTTTGCTGATAAAATTATAAATGAGACCACACTCTAATTTTCATTGATGATGTAATCCTTGTTAAAAACAGCTCCCTTTTGGGGGAGATAGAAGTAGTGTTATAACTAAAGATGTGAAGAACCATTAATCCAGATGTCAGATAAAAGTTTGCTCTTGACCAGGTGATGTAAAAAACGTCATTCCAGACCTTGGTCTTAGACATTTGGAAAAGGACTTCTTTCTTCCTGTGCCCCATTCCTTTTTCTTTACTAAGACATGCAGCAAGACTGAAATGATCTATTCATGGCTTGAAGGTACTATCACTCATAGTCTGCAATGTTTTCTTCTGTAATTATGCTTTTTTTAAAGTTACGATTAGATATAATGCACTGAATCTATCACAAGTATCATTTTGCTCTAGAAAAAGAAGCAAAATGTTGAAAATTGCCTGCCCAACCTGTATTTCACATTTCTGTCTGCACATAAATAGATGCTTACAGTTATTACCTTTATTAATTTTACAGGCAAATATGTGATTTTAATGCTGAAGAGAGGCTGCATATGATCTTCAGGCATGTAGTCTACCTGTCTCAGTGGTGAACATCCATAGCCTCTTTGGAAGAAGCACATCTAAAATAGGAACAGGTTTGTATAAAAAACCTGACAGTCCACCCTTTCCCCTAGTGAAGTTATGAAGATTTTGCCAAGGGGTGGGAGAAAGATTCTCTTGAAATCTTGCCAAATGCTTCCGTCAATGATACGGGAAGTGTCAAATCACATAAGGAGTAAATATGAAAGGTATATTCAATTCAAGCATTTTGGGACGCAGAGAAAGAAAATACCTAGAGACATGAAAGATAAGCTATATGGTGATAAAGGAGAGTAGAGGTGGATGTTTCCATAGGAACCAAGAGAAAAGAGATTTGTCTTTGTTCAGAATCACTTGCATGATGTTTAGAAAGGGGTCAGCAAGTTTCTTGGTACAATTCTTCCTTTTCCTTGTGCTCTTGAAAATTCTTTGGATATTTGGAAAGTAAAAAGTTTGGAAGGTGGACAGGACTCAAGACCAGGGTAACTGCAAAGTTAATGCTTCCTAATTTTCATAAGGTCTTCTATTATATCAAGCATCTTTAAGTGCTAATAAATGCATGTGTGTATAAGGAGCTGAGTACCAACTAGGCTATATGTGGCTTGTTTGTATTGTTAGGTCTGTGTGATATGGAACCCAATACTTTTCTCCATCTGCAGAATCATGAGAAAGCAAGTAAATCTTACCAAGCTAGAACTGGCCAGAGGAAATGTTACTATTTTTATGTCCCTAGATGTACTGACTAAAAGATTTTTTTCCTATAAGAGGATACCCTGACACTTGTCCAGGCAGAAAAGTGCAATTTGTCTAGAGAACAGAACAAAAACCCAAGCCCAGATATTCCAGGGGAAGGCAGCAGTGATTCATTCTGAAAGAGATGTGGGGCTGAAAGCAGGCAAATAGCTAGGCAGGAGTTAGCAATGCATTGCAGTGGCAATAAAAAGCAATGAGATTTTGTGTAGTAAACCAATGGAACAATCGTTCTGCACAGCAGCATTGTTATTGTACCTCTCTAGTCAGATCACATCTGGACTATTGCCTTCAGTTCTATCACCTGCAGCAAGGAACCAATAAATACAGGAGAACGAAGTGAAAGGAAAGTGTAACAATGGTGGAAGGAGGGAGTTAAAGATGAGAAACAATTTAAAGGTCCCTACCATTTGACTTTTAGCCAAATAGCAAGTATGAAAATGGATGAGCTGATATACAACAAATATAATTATGTAACAAGGTGAGAAAATGCTAAGAAGGATCCAAACTTACAATGACATTATGGTTAAATGAGTATAGGCTGCATATGAAAACAGTGTATTTTTTTAATGGAAGTATTTTCCCCATGGGAATTCCATGATTTTTACAGCAAGCTTGGGGAAAACACTGGAGAGCATACGTCAGAGAGCAATCATGCACTAGCAGTTACGAGAACGCTTTTAGCATGTCTTTCTCCTTCTCATTATTATTATTCTATGAATCATATTCAGTCAAAAAATAAGAGGGAGGGGAACAGTGAGTTGCAGGAAAGGGGAAAAGGTGTAGTTATATGCTTCTCATCAGGTTTGTAAATAATTGTAAGAGTCAATTTCTTTGTAATCAGGAATAAAAGGAAAAATATGGAAGACAAAGTGTGAGGTAAAGGTCAATGGGAAGCAGGCCTGAGTGCTCAAAGTCCTGCCATGAAATCATAGGAGCTTTATCAGGTGACATTGGATGGGACATCTCTTCAAGGAAATGCATTTTGCAGAAGTCTGGACTTATTTTCCCTACAGCTTGAATATCGGCAGACCCCAGAGATGAGGTTTCTGGTAATGCTACTTTATTAAGGCCACGTATCACAGAAAAGCTTTGCCTTGAGTCCACATTAAAAATTAGTGAGTCAGCCAGACTGTCCAGTTTGGAATCTCTCCAGACCAGTGGTGGCATGAACATAGCCGGGCAGAAGCCAGCTGAGAGCCTGGATTAATTGGGGGAGTTTGTTACCTTTTTCACTTCCATGTAAATCAGCAGCTGCTAGCCTTGTTAAAATGAGTTTCACATTGATTCTTGACAAACTCATATGTACTCTCAGGGCCCTTATTCTTTCACCATCATGGAGGTTATTGTTGTTCTGGCAACCCATAGTAGGATCTTGAAAATAACGCACTACAGTGTGTTGGAAAGTTGGTCATGTAAAAAGTCAAGAAAAAAAGTAAAGAAAATTCATGTTATCCTTACTGGCTTTGCCAGTTGGTTTAAATGAGAATGATAGAGTTATGTTTCCTTCACTGGCACTGTAGTTCTTTCTTTAGTTTTCTATAAGCCTGTTGTGGAAGACAGAATTTAAATGTCATGGATCATTGCCAACAGAAAAAAAGAAACTTTTCTTGGGTGGGGGCAGAGAATGTCAATAGCTTGTTTGAGCCTTGGATTCATTTTGCAGGCACACAACTCAATTCAAGGAGATTTGGTAGGATGAGATAAACAAGTGTTGACAAAACGTAGAAAAGAAACAGACTTTCACATACTTATGGAAGGTAGGTAAGCTGCTTCTCTGAAAAGGAGCACTTTTAGAGGCTGATCTCATGCCAGAATTAAGCTGCAGATTGCAGAGTCTGTGTTTCATTCCTTTCCTTGGGTTAGACATGGTTTCTCATCCTTCCCAAATGAAAGGCGGGAGGGCAGAAAAAGGAGGGAAGGGAATGACGTCTTTTTCTCCGTTTTTGATGGTATTGGAAAGAGATGATCCAAGTGTAGCACCGCCGCTGATTTATGTGAAAGCTACCCATACACAAATGAAGACAGTCTGGAAATATATCTAAAGGAAAGCCCTTGATTTTAATGCTGCACATTAAGTGGAAAATTCAGCTCTCAAACTTTTTAGAGTACAGTTCTCTTTTATTTTTCTGCCAAGACCTCCATACAAAGTTCTGTGCTTCTAAGCTAAAATAGAGTGCTTTATTAAATGGGGCTGAAGGATGCAGCTCTCTGAGCTATTTTACTCCCTGCTTTGGTATAAAGATTTTAATGGTATAATTTATATTATTAAAACAAATCATACCATTAAAGTATTTGTCTGAAATAATAGGGTCCTATGCATTTCTGAGATCATCTTTTCCTGAACAAGAAAGTAAGTCAGGGCTTTGCAGACAGAATTATCAGTTCTGGTTGGGTAGGTTTGATGTAATATTTCTTTCTCATTTTGAATTTGCTTAGTTTAAAGTTAGATTCTCTTCTTGGATTTGTCATCTTTCACATTTTTTTCCACATACTCACTACCTATGGAATCTGTACACAGGTACTAGTGCAGATTATTAGTTAACCTTCATTTTGAAATAACTTAGCCCATGTAGATTAAGTCAGGTTTTGACCAATGTGACTGCAGAATAACTCAGTTCAGCTCAGTGGTACTAATCTAGTGGGTTTGTATTAATGTGAATGACAGTGGGATTTCTCTTCCCAAGTGGGATAACAACCGGGGAAGGTTGTTCCATCTATTTGGATATTCTGTTTTTATCAAAGCTAGTAAGACACTGGTAATGTATAGATTGCGTAAAGGGTAACCTGTCAGGGAATAGAAAAAAGTTGAGAAGAAACTTTTAATACATACCTTCTGTGCACAGTTTCTCATTGTATAGATGACTGTATCCTTAGTTAAGCCCAAATATTAAAAAAACTAAGGACAAAATCTATTGGTAGATTAATATGAAAAACTCTACCTAAACTGTGAAATGTCTGTTGCAAGTAAACATGAAAATTAAGCAAACGAATGAAGAGATATTTTCTTATATATATATTCAAAGTAATTTGTGTACACAAATGTCCATTTACTGTAGGAAATTATGGAAATGTCACTATAGGAATGAAGTATGTCCGTGAGAAACTACATACAACTCAGCTTCTTCAAAACAAAACTCTCCATGTGTAGCTATTGTATTTTCCAAAGGATCAACTATTAGAGTTTCTTAAACCCTCTTCAGAGTAGCAACATAATTCAATCCAAACACTAATTCTCATGAATGGTGCTCACTATGTGTTATAATGTATTAAAATTGTTTTAGCTTCTGTCTGGCAAATAATAATATCCTGAGCCCTATTTCTACATAGATTTTTCCATATAATAAAACGGAGAGAGGAGAAAAAATAGTGCAAGGCTTAACCTCGCGTTTGTGATTAGCAGCCTCCAGGGACTTTACGTTGTCTGATGAAAACAGTACAAAAATGCTGACTGTACTATATATGCAATAAACAACTCCATGCTGACACAATGCTAGAGAAGAAAGGTGAAAGAATTTCAGTCATTATGTTAATAAATCCCTTAAATTAACTATGTCTGTAAGTTCTCATTTAAAGCTTTCTTAAAAAAAGTAGTAGAAATGTAACTAAGCAAACAAATGCCATGATTCTTCTAGCAGTAGGCTGGACCAATGACAATTCAACAATGCATATGGTCCATTACTGAAGCTGGGGTGAAGGACGGTGAAGTACTGCTCAGTGAACCCTAGGATACCCAGTGACTACTACCCTATGTTTGGAACCCAGAGCCACCCATGCCCTTCAGCAAAACTTGAACCAGGCTGTTGTGGCATAAGGATCAAAAATAACCGGGGTGAAATCCATAAACCAACCACAGGGCAAAACAAATGTCATCAGGAGAAAGAATCAGGACCATCAAATTCATAGGCAAAGAGTCTGAACATAATTTTCCTTATTCATTGGCCAGTAAGGACAACTTCAAAAGATTATATTTCCATTTATGTTGACAACAAACACATTCAATCTATAATTATTGAAGCTGATTATTTCAATACCAATTTATTAGCAGCATTAACATGAATGCTTATTATTTTTAAATGTGAAACAATGTGTTTGTCACTAATTTTAGAACTAATTTTAATTTGAACTTGACATTAATATAAACATGACAATGCCACTTTGCCACTATGTATTGCCATTGTGTATTTTTATTTTCTCATGGGAACTGACAGAATATAATTCATAATGACAATATTAATATAAGCCTATGAATAACAATAAGGATTTATAATAATATTAACATACATAACATCACCTGTATTGAATATGTCAACATTAATAACTTAGATTTTTTTCCCTACGTGGTATACATTTTCATGTGTCTATAAATGTCTTCATTAATATACATTTATGATTACTATTAAGCTTATGCATAGTCTCTTTTATTATGCAAATAAGGGTTATAACATACACTGAAAGACAGTGACTCTCCACACATCACTTTTATCTTTAATAAGTTCTATAAAAAGCAAGTAGGTTAAAAACTCTGCCCCATTAATTAAAATTGGTTTGCGTTCTTGAACTAAAAATGTTCATAGTAGAGGTTGCCTATGGAGCTATTAATTACCTAGCTATTTATCTATATAAAATCTCTCACAAAAATCTATGCCAAAAAGATATTTTTCAGAACTGACAAAAAATAATGAAAAGAGAGAAATTTACAACTTGGAGTCAAAGTTTTATCTCTACACACATCCAGGCACAATTGGGAACAATAAGACAGTCACAAAGGTGGTTCTGCATGAGGCATAGTAGTTGGAGGGCATATGGTACATTTCACTCTTAACTGAGACTTTTGCTATCCTTTTAGTGCTTTATGTTAGAATCTTAACAAGATTTGTTAGTCCAGCTTGTTTTCTTTAAAGTACAGTTGCTAAAAAAAGCCAAGGAGGAAAACTAGTGTCACAGCCATCTGTGAAAAGCACCAGAGCAATAAATGTGTTGAATTGTGATGAGATCTACACCAGTAACGATGAAGGTCTCTGGGGAAATCTTCATATGCTGTTGATCTTCTACTGAACTGGACCATCAGACACATCACTAACATTACATGGAAATAAAGCCTTTTTCCTCCATCTTCCTTCTCTGTGTTTAAGAAAAAAAAGCTCATCTGAACAGGTTAGTAAATAAACTATCTCAAGATGAAGATGTGAGTGACATCTTTTAGCCCCAAAGAATTTCTAAATTATCCTTCTGTCCTTGTGAGCGTACAATTAGATTATATAGTCCCTATTGTTCAGGCAGAGATAAAAGCTACCTGGAAGTGAAGGCTTTGATTCAGAAACCTACTTCAGAACTTGTATGTTCATGTTGAAACTTCAGCTTGGGAGCTTTCTTGAACGGGGATGTAAGCTAGTTGCTGAAATACACACAGGTCAGTAACACAGTCACACCTAATGCAGAATTCCTGAGGCTCAACACCATACTCCTTTGTCTATCCTGTGTTATCACTCATTAGCAGATATATCTTGTCATGTAGAATTAAAAACATATTAATTAAAGCTACTGTGTCAAAAGGTTAAATATATGATTTATGCTATTTGATTATGAGTGCCTTCAGAGAAATGCTAGGCTGAATTCCTGTTTACACCAGAAGACGTATTCCCTGTTAACACAGAAAGATGAGTTTTACTAAGGGAAAAGAGGAAAGACAGGCTGAGAGAATACTGCTTTTTCTCAGGAATGGCTTCAAGGACCCTTTGCAGGTAAGCTTGTGTTGGGATGGGCCTGGCAACTATTGATGCATATAGGGTACAAGGAGTGACCATAGGGAATGACTACTGCTTCTGGAAGGGGCTTCCCAGCCCTGCTCTGCAGTGCACCAGGCCACCAGGCGACACAACCTGTCTCTCCCCTTTAGTGGTAGCCATCATGGCCAAGTTCAATGGCCAAGTGACACAGCCAGGTTCTGGCAGGAGTGAAGTGGGGAGTGGGATCATTTCCCACTCCTCCTGATCCATCTGCTGTTTAAATGATGGTTTATATGTCTATGAGTAGCTTTTATGCCAGGGCCAAATGTGGACAACTGCGATTCAGTTGTAGGAAATGCTATACGAGATTACCACTATGGATGGCTGCTGTCACAGCTGCAAATACTATAGTACAAGGCACTGTTTCAGCATTTACACAAAAAAAAAACCTGCTAGAAGGAAAATTAGTCAACATGTTCAAAATTTTTATGGAGCAATGACACTTACTAGTGGCTTTGGTTTTTGTCCTTTGGGGCCCACATAGTATACTAGTGGAACCATCAATATTTCACTTGTGTTAGTATACAGTCTACCACCAATTTTTTGGTAAAGTTGGACTATATTTCATGTCATCTGGGCTACATTTCATATAATCTGTTGTATTTAAGTTTCTTGTTCTCTTGGTTCTGCGCACAAGATCTTTGGAGGGCAGAATCAACATGGAATTGACTAGAGAGATGATTCTGGTCCTAGTCAGTTCTTATTATTTCAGCTGAGTCGTGTGTTTGCTACCACTCAAGATCCTGAGATCTAAATTACACCAGGTGGACCATGGAAGCAGTCAGTTGGAGTCCCATGTAGAGATTGTATTTCTTTCCTGTTTATTATTTTAAAATTATATCAGAGAAAAGGTAAAAGGAAAAGCAGCTAGGGAAGGAAAATGTACTGAGATGGCAAAGTTCGATGGAAATAATTTTTTAGGGAAGTAGGTGTGAGAGAGAGATATTTCATCTTTATTTCTCTGAACTACAGTTTTTGTCATTGGTATATTGGTTATACTCCATCCATGAGAGTCCAGGGTTCTCTTAGGACTCTACATGCTGGGTGTACTGCTGGAGTGGGAGTTGGGGCTAACAGCTAAGGAAAACAATCTTTTTTTATACTTTAAGAAAGATATCTCAAGCAAATCTGTCTGAAAATTTATTGACTTGAGCTGTTTGTTTTCAAATATTCAAAGAGAAAAATCCAAGAACCACCCCCAAACCTTTCCTAGAGCAGTGTTTGAGAGTCCTGCTTTAAATCCACAAAAAAGACTGAAAATCTCGACAGAAACCCTTAATTAACGCATGTTCTGTCATATAGAATACGAATAGTGAAAAAAGTGTTAGTTATGAAGTAGTATGCAGAATGTTAGATTGAACACTTCATTTGTAGGGTTTCATAGGTATGCAAGTCTTGTTTCTGCAATATGCATCGTGGGATTAAATTTCTGTGTTTTATTTTTGTTTAAGATGCAAATTCTCCTATTGTACAGTAAGAATAACAAATTTGGTTAAGAAAATTGATTGAATGCATTTTATAAATCCATACTGATAGATTTATTCATAGGATAATGGAAATCTACTATATCTTATCATATAGTAATATTGTACAAAATTTTGATTAGGTTTTTTTTAAACTCTCTATATTTTTTCATTTATTCAAAATGCCATTTTGACACCACCTCTTATACCACTGTAAATGTTATGTGTGTAGACATTTTCAGAACATTTGGAAGTAATTTACTGATCAATGTTTGATTACTTTTGCTTTTTAACAAACAACAAAGTCTCAAAACTTTTCCATTGTCCTTATAGCCTACTCTAAAGCCTACTGATAAGCAATTTAATTGATTTCAATGGACTGTAACTCTGAGACTTTATCAGAGGAGCTTAAAACCACATACAAACTGTAAATTATAACTGACTGACTGACTTAGGAAGACACTGGGAGTGCTTTGAAGGGATCACTTTATCAAACTGAGATGAGCATTTATAGCTGATGAAACCAATTTAAAAATATTTGGAAATATTTCCTCCTATCTTTGAATATTGTTTAGTGAGTTCTTGCCCGAGTTAAATTTATGCATTGAATCTTTATTTTACGGTCATTTATAAAGAGCAGGACCAAGTTGGTGGAGAGCAATCATTGTCTTCCCAGGAAAACTGGATGATTCTGTTAATATATCAGCTGCAAAATATTCATGTTAACCTTTACATTGTCCCCTACTGGCTCCAGCATCATCATTAACTGAAGTGTGACTCACTTCCCTGAGGATAAATTGTTCCATTTAAGAGGCCACATCAAGAACATGACCTGCACAAGTGGGGAAGAGGGCTGTGCAGTTTTGCAGATGCCTCTCAAGAAGTGGCATTGGAGCAGGTGGTGCAAATAAGGGTGACAAAATAACAAGTGTTACAACTCCATTAGACTATACTGCCCAGTTAATTGCTCTTACTCCCATATACCCCATGGAATGCTCATGTGAATAAATGATATACAGAGGTACTGAAATGGCATGACAAAGCTGCAGACAGATGAGATGTCTATGTATTTGCTACAGGGAAGAGAGAGATTGTAAGTGTGACTATAAATTAAACTACTGGCTGGCCTTCTGCGCTAGTTTTGCTACTGTTAATCTTCCCCAGGAAATGTCTTTTCATGGCCTGTCTCCTTTGAGGAGGAACCTCCTGATTTGATGCAATTTAGAAATGTCCTGGCCATGCTGGGTTTCAGAGCAACATTATATGTTTCATTTAATCATCGAATCGTTTAGGTTGGAAAAGACCTTTAAGGTCATCAAGTCCAACCATTGACCTAGCACTGCCAAGTCCACCACTAAACCATGTCCCTAAGCACCACATCTATGCATCTTTTAAATACCTCCAGGGATGGTGACTCAACCACTTCCCTGGGCAATCTGTTCCAATGCTTGACAACCCTTTCGGTGAAGAAATTTTTCCTAATATCCAGTCTAAACCTCCCCTGGAGCAACTTGAGGCCATTTCCTCTTGTTCCAGTGCTTCCTACTTGGGAGAAGAGACCCACACCCACCTCACTACAACCTCCTTTCAGGGAGTTGTAGAGAGCAATAAGGTCCCCAGAGCTTCTTTTTCCTCAGGCTAAACAATCCCCAGTTCCCTCAGCCACTCCTCATAAGACTTGTTCTCTAGCCCCTTCCACAGCTTTGTTGCCCTTCTTTGGACACACTCCAGCCCCCCAGTGTCCTTCTTGTAGTGAGGAGCCCAAAACTGAACACAGGACTCAAGGTGCAGCCTCACCAGTGCCAAGTACAGGGGGACAATCACTTCCCTAGTCGTGCTGGCCACACTGTTTCCGATACAAGCCAGGATGCTGTTGGCCTTCTTGGCCATGTGGGCACACTGCTGGCTCATATTCAGCTGGCTGTCAACCAACATCCCCAGGTCCTTTTCCACCAGGCAGCTTTCCAGCCACTCTTCCCCAAGCCTGTAGCGTTGCATGGGGTTCCTGTGACCCAAAGTGCAGGACCCAACATTGAGCCTTGTTGAACCTCGTACAGCTGGCCTCAGCCCACCAATCCAGCCTGTCCAGATCCCTCTGCAGAGAGCCTTCCTACCCTCAAGAGGATCAGCATTGTGTTGTCTGCAAACTTACTGAAGGTGCACTCGATCCCCTCATCCAGATCCTTGATAAAGCTATTAAAGAGAACTGGCCCCAGTACTGAGCCCTGGGGAACACCACTTGTGACCGGCCACCAACTGGATGTAACTCCATTCACCACAACTCTTTGGGCTCAGCCATCCAGCCAGTTTTTTACCCAGCAAAGAGTACACCCATTCAAGCCATGAGCAGCCAGTTTCTCCAGGAGAATGCTGTAGGAAATGGTGTCAAAGGCTTTACTAAAGTCTAGGTAGACAACATCCACAGCCTTTCCCTCATCCACCAAGTGGGTCACCTTGGTACAAGGAGATCCAGTTAGTCAAGCAGGACCTGTAGTTCCCCAGATTGTCCTTCTGCCCTTCTTGTAGATGGGCGTCACACTGGCTAACCTCCAGTCAACTGGGACCTCCCCAGTTAGCCAGGGCTGCTGATAAATGATGGAAAGTGGCTTGCTGAGCACTTCTGCCAGCTCCCTCAGTACCCTTTGGTGGATCCTGTCCGGCCCCATAGACTTGTGTATGTCTAAGTGGTGTAGCAGGTCACTAATAATTTCCCCTTGGATTATGGGGGCTTCATTCTGCTCCCTGTCCTGTCTTCCAGCTCAATGGGCTGAGTACCCAGAGAACAGCTGGTCTTACTATTTAAGACTGAGGCAAAGAAAGCATTAAGAACCTCAGCCTTTTCCTCATCCTTTGTCACTATGTTTCCCTCCACATCTAATAAAGCATGGAGATTCTCCTTAGATGTCATTTGTTGCCAATGTATTTATAGAAACATTTTTTATTGTCTTTTACAGCAGTAGCCAGATTAAATTCTACTTGGGCTTTGGCCTTTCTAATTTTCTCCCTGTATAATCTCATGACATCCTTGTAGTTCTCCTGAGCTGCCTTCCACTTCTTCCAAAGGCCATAAACTCTCCTTTTTTTTTTTCCTGAGTTCCAGCCAAAGCTCTCTGTTCAGCCAGGTCAGTCTTACATACTGGCTCGTCTTTCGGCACATGGGGACAGCCTGCTCCTGCACATTTAAGATTTCCTTCTTGGAGAATGTCCACCCTTCCTGGACTCCTTTGCCTTTCAGAACTGTGTGCCAAGGGACTCTGCCAACCAGTCTCCTAAACAGCTCAAAGTCTGCCCTCTGGAAGTCCACGGTGGCAGTTCTGCTGACCCCCCTCCTTACTTCTCGGAGAATCAAAACCTCTATAATTTCATGATCGCTATGCCCAAGACAGCCTCCAACCATCACATCACCCACAAGTCCTTCTCTGTTCACAAAAAACAAGTCCAGTGGGGTGCCTTCCCTACAGGGCTCACTCACCAGCTGTGTCAGGAAGTTATCTTCCACCCACTTCAGGATCCTCCTGGACTGTTTCTTCTCTGCTGAATTGTATTCCCAGCAGACATCTGATAAGTTGAAGTGCCCCATGAGAACAAGGGATAGCGATTGTGAGGCTTCTCCCAGCTGCTTGTGGAATATTTCACCTGCCTATTCATCCTGGTTAGGTGGGTCTATAACAGAGTCCCACCATGACATCTGCCTTGTTGGCCTTCCCCCTGATTCTTACCCATAAACATTCAACCCATTGTAGCCCCATCCATGGCAGCACCCAGTTGTACAAGCCATGCCATCATGTTTCTGTGATGGCAACCATATTATAGTTTTCCTGCTGCACAATGGCTTCTAGCTCCTCCTGTTTGTTGCCCATGCTGCGTGCATTGGTGTAGGTGTACTTCAGTTGGGCTATTGGTCCTGCCACCTTTTTTTTGGGGGGATCAGTCTCAGCAGTTCACCAGCTCGCATTGAAAGCAATAAATATATGGCATAGAAAATATATTTTTTTTAAAAAAATTAAACTAATGCAGAGAAACAGATAAAATTATCAGCTAGGTCTTTGCTAACTGTTCTATACTCAGCACAGCAGAAAAAGAAACAACCTCCAATAGTTAAGTCTATATAATACCACAAACTGTGTAATTGATATAATTTAGGACCAGTTTCAATAAAAGTGCCAGCCTTACGAAGGCTTCTGTGAACTTCTGGACATAGGTTTTACTGAATCTTGACTTTCATAGTTGCTTTAAATTATAGACTTAAACTAAAAGAGCAACATATTAATAAATACCACTCTATTGCAGCACAGAAATTGGGCCAAAGTAATGTTAGGGCTCTGATTTAAACAAAGAAAAAGAGGAGATTTAAGGGAATAAATACCCAGGGTGACATTACAGGATAAATTTTGGCAATCCGAATTGCAACCGACTGAAGGCAGGGTTTGGCTTAATGGCTATAATTATTTTGGAGACTTCCCCTCTGGAGGCAGTTCAACTTCTCAAAAAAACCCTATTTCTTTTGTCCTTCTGTTTGCCCTTATCCAAATCTATATACTCTAAACCACTGTAATATTCAAATAATGAAAATCATCAACAGCATGTGTTGGGGGAGTGTTATTATCCTCAGTTTTGTATGTGGAGAATTAAATTCAAGGCAGAAGTAAAAGGAATTGACCACAGTTTCACCTAGAAAGTCTGTGGCACAGTAGGGAATTGAATGCAAGGCTTCTAAATCTAAGGTTAATTTCCTGACTTTTGACCCATCTAATCTCCATAATTAGTCTCCTTCCCTGTGTCCCAGCTGAGTATGCCTAAATATAACTCTAAGATATTGTGTTGATCCTTGATTGGTTTGGTTTTCCATTGGCTTCCTCCCATTACTGCATTTTTATTCTGTATTTCTTTTATGTGATGTTTTCCTTTTTTCTTAGGAGACAGCATATAGAAAGTAAAGAAGTAAATCAGTTCGTTGCTGGGATAGTTGATTATAGTGCCCCCAATCCCTACTGTTGATTCAAATTTTGACAAACGTGCGGTATATAATTTTGAGATGTGACAAAAACTAATAAGTGAGATAACACGACAGACATGAATTTCACCTTTGCTTTTCAAATACATAATTCCTGAACCTTAATCTTCAATTAGGAAAAAAAAAAAAAGATGAAGAGAAGAGAGGAGAAGAGAGAAAAAAGAAAAGAAAATGTGTTAATCCATGCTTTGTGGCATCCTTTCCTTCACTGGATCTACTGAACAGGAAGATCTTGTAATGCATTAGTATCGAAAGGCATTTGATTGCCAGTTCTGTCATCTTTAGCTGACCACATTCTTGTTTTCATTGCATAAGAGACTGGTCTGGGAGGACCTCATTTGGATGGAAGAAGAAAATATTCTTTCTCAGATAGAATGAGGGCAAATCTAGTCATTTTCAGCAGCTCGATACACAAGCCCCAGTTACGCCAAAGCAAACTCTTAGTGAAATCAGAAGGGACAGAATTTCTGAAGAAAACTATATAAGTGTCTTAAAAGGTTAATGTTCTTGCTAAGACCTCAAAAATTAATTCTTCTACAAGCAAGTTTGCAGAGTAGCTTCCTTTGAACCCATGTGACCACAAATTTATACAAGATCTACTTTATCTCACTTTCTGTTGACCTCAGTCCTGACTTTAAATATTCAAAATTTTAGCAGTCATAAAATATCCAAATACAAAGAAGTTTCTGTAGTTAACTGAGGCTGACTTTCAAAGCTATGAGCTTTTTGATCTCTTAAAGATCTGAGAGCATTTTGTAGTTTACACTTGCATAGAGGTGTTTCAAAAGACATATGATCATCTCATGTTCATAAAAAAGCATAATGACTTATTTTTATTTTTAAAAATATACAAAGCATTTATTTGCATGATTTTTTCCAGAAAACCCCAAAGTTTTATGAGACAAAAGATCCAAAGAGCATTAACTTTGAAAGAACATAAGCTCACATGCAATTTTTATATTCATATTCATATTCATATTCATATTGTTTCTTTCTCATATAAAAAGTGGAAGTATTCCATTAAACTGAAGAAATCTAGCTCAATGCCTTTTCTGAATCATATTTTCTGTCATCTTTGGTGGAAGGAAATACATGTAAAGCTTAATGGGCATGAATTAACTAGTAATAGAAAGATTGTAGATTAAGAGGAAATACTGAAAATTCTTCAGATCTCTATTTTCTATGTGATGTATGATTTTGGAACAATCTGTGTATGTTTTAAGCAAGTAGAGATCATATTCAAGAGGAAAAAGTGAGTAACCATTTTATGAGTCAAAAATCTTTTTTTCTGAGTCTTTTCTAGTTTGCACGAATAATCTAAATTACTTGAACTCATCAACAAAGGTTAGGATACCCACATTTGGAAATAATTGAACTTTGCTGAACCATCAAACAGATAATTTCCACTTAACTAATTGTTTTCATCAATTTATTTTTTCCAAGAGAATAAGCAGGTCAGTCAGTTATATCTGGAATATCTGATATGGAAAGAAGATACATTCTTAAACATTCTCCACACACTGATTTTCTCCTCTAGGAGTGAAGGAATACATCAATTTTTAAAAAAAATAAATGAATTTGCAAGACTGTGCAAAGTTGGCAATAGTTTCTTATTGTTTTGCCAAAAGAATGTTGAGAATGTTGATTACACTTGAACTGAATACTGTGATTTATTTTAGAGGCTGTGTTTTTCAATTTGGTGTTTAGCTTCCTTTTCATCATCTCTGTACATATATCCACTGAGAGCAGAAGTTGCTGGGCACTGCTTGTGATTGTTTGGTATTTCTTACAGGTATACTATGTGGGTTCCTTTGAGATATGCAATACAAATCTTTCTTGGAGCATGTGTGGCCCAAAAATGAAAAAACTCAAAACCCCAAACTCCCCACCCCTTCTAACTTCTCCAACAACTATTTTCAAAGAAGCTCTCCAGCTCCCTTATCTCATTAGTACACCTGACGGCTCTGCCCAGCAGCTTTCCCATCTCTCTCCAGAGCCTTGGCAATGTCCAAAATGACTGCTATAAACAGTGTGTTTGGCTATTGTTTCAAGTAAAATATGGACAGAATGTAATGTTCTTTGAGTATCATATTTTTCTTTACTACAAGCTATTGTCCGCCTGAACATATGTCTGATGAAATTGGAGAGCCTTATGCTTTCCTGAATTACAAAGTACTGTTTTACTTATGTAAAACTATTGAACAATATATGATGATTAATGTATATACATATATAAAACACATATAAAGTTATAACATTTCAAAAATGCCAATACTAAGAGTGTCTGCAGAAACATGAGCTTTTTTCTGTATTAAATGTCCACTTTGTACCCATGTTATGCTTGGTTTTCCACAGGTCTTGCCACTACCACACTATTTTTCAGTAGGATGCTGGTCTCATTCATTGCAGAGGATGAATAGTGTCTGTTGCGTAATTTAATATATGGTTTATTTTCAGTATGCACTCCATGTCCTGTTAACCACACCATGTGTAATTCTGCTCTGGTGACAGAACAGCTTTCCTCCCCGTGGCTTGCTTGCCTGAATTCTCCATCCACTTTTGCTAACTGGAGCTTCCCAAGGCCCTGGTGTGATCAGCCCAACCAGATTTATTTTCCATCAAAACCAATGCATAAAGAAATAGGGGAAAAAATAAAATGGAGGTGTAGAGATGGTGCAGTTCTGGATCTTGTTCCATCATACCACTGGTATGTGAAGGCGACACATATACCCACATGATCTCAGCTGCAGAATTCCTGTGTAACCATACAGACAGGTGATGTTTAAAAAAAATCCAATCAGCCTTTCACCTGTCTTTCTTAGGTAGCCAGGTACTGCAAAAATGTTTGCCTTATATGTGTAATGAATTTATCTTCAAAATGCCTATTAGGTAATGTAAGAAGATAGTCTCCATTTGCATATGAGTAAGAAGTGTACCAAGAAGCTGCAGCTTAAACTTTCAAACATTGGAAGACAAACCCATTGATTTTTCAAAACCTCTAGTATATTTAAAACATTTTGTATATGTACATGTTTCCCATGGCTTTAATTACAGCTGTAATTGTTCAGGATCTCTGTAAAACAGAACCTAGGTTCTCAAGCTGGTTACCCAGAAAATAAGAAATTAAGAAAACTGTTTATGAAAAACTTAATATAAGTAACTTGACTTATCTGACACAGAAGTTTATTGACAAAATCAGAGATGAAATTCAGTTCTTTGCAAAGAATTCTATTGCCTTAAGCATGCATTCATTCATGTATCCAAAGGGGTTTTTTTTAAGTTTCAGGGTTTTTGTTTGTTTGTTTGTTTGTTTGTTTGTTTTTTACAAATATACCAAGTTTTGGTACAAATGTTACTGGGAACTTACAGTTATGAACTGCCACCTTGTTTCACCTGCATAATACTGTTCTCTGCACCTCATAAGAGTTCCAGCCTTCAGATCATGTTATGCCAAATCATACTAATATCAGAAATCTTCTAATTATATTTACATTAATGGTACTTAGAATGTCAAAAGATAGACTAAACTTAAGATCAAATTCAAGTCGGGGGAACCATTTGACTCCACTTTAGCTGGAAACATGGAATGCATTGATCTCTCTCTCTCTCTCTCTCTAATGACCTGCACATTTACAATTCTCTGTTTTAAGAGACCTGGAAATCTAATCCAAATAGTGGAGGTTATATTCACAAAGAAGATCCAAAGTGTGCATCACTTCGTATAGAGCATGATTGGAAGACCCAAACTAGAGAAGGCTGGATTGGATCTGAGACTGGAAGGTTACATGTCCATTTTTTGTAAAATTAGTGTCTGGGTTAATAGGTACTGTTTACAGTCAGGGCTACGCATTAGCAGGATGGCATTACTTTCATTAATTAGGTTGTGTCTTTGTACATGCTGAATCAAAATGTACGAATGTAGAAGTCTGACCACCATTAGCTTGATGACTTTATATATGG
This sequence comes from Balearica regulorum gibbericeps, assembly GCF_011004875.1. NCBI lineage: Eukaryota > Metazoa > Chordata > Aves > Gruiformes > Gruidae > Balearica > Balearica regulorum. The sequence goes on along the minus strand of NC_046185.1, from coordinate 49,537,696 downwards.
CCCTTGCACAGTGTAGATGAATACCAAGGTGCCTAAATGTCCTTTTGTGTTTCATGGGCATTTACATCTTCATTCAACCCATAACAATCTAGATGCACCTTAAATTCTGCTAGCAATTTTTCTTCAGTGCCTCTTTTGGGTATACTCATAATAACCCAAGTCCAAATATAGTCAAGCAGTTCAGTTCCGACTTCCCAGCTATCTCCTGGAATGAAGAAGATAATGCTTTATACTCTCTCCCACAACATCTGATGCAGTATGAGTTCTCTGAGGAGAAAGAAGACAGCCAGCAAGGGGAGGGAAAGTGAACTGAAGAGAGTGATCTGAGCCAGAACTCCCACCTCCCCAAGGAATCCTCTAGCCAACATTGAAGCCTTCCTTGCAAGGCACTGTGATAATCACAAGTGCAACAGATGCTGAGAGTTGTTAGAACTGCTTGATTTTTGTTCAGTTTCCTACTTAGATGCAATGTTGTGTGCTCTCTATCATTACAGCTGGGAGAAAGGTTACCTGACTGATTTATCCTGAATATTTTGAGGCAGGCTGAAACCTTATGTGAATGCACGGTAATAGGCTGCTTTTTCTCACCAGAGCAGAGGAAGGCCTGTCTCTCTAAGCGAGTAATGTGGCCCAGGGTAGCAGTGAAACAGCTGGCGCTGAGGACCCAGCATCCATACTGTCCACATTGCAGGGAATTGCTTTGGATGAACTCTAGTCTAGTTCTGTGGTTTGAATGTCCTTTGGTGTTTGGAACCCATTAGGTGCATTCACAGATAATTTCTGGTTTCATCCCAAAGAAAGTTAGTTCAGGTGCTCCAAGACAGCAACTTTATGTACTCCTAACCTGAATTAAAAAGACCAATGGAGATACTCTCTTCAAATCCTGTAAGGCAGAGTGGGGCTATGAAGGAGAAACCCAAGAGGAAGAGACTAGTGTGAGTACCTCCTCGAAGACTCTGAGAGGTATACGGAGCCAACATGCAGCAGGGATCGGAAGCAGAGCTCAGACTCCAAGTATATGGAAATAAAGATCCCTTTACAGGAACACAGAAAGGTCTGCATAGAGCTTGCCTGATGCAAGAAGCTACTCAGAGTTGCTGTAATGGAAAGAAGGACTGGTTGAAAAGATATCCACTCTGCTGGGATCTAGTGGACAGCCGGTAGATCTGTCTTCATGCCTTTTATTTGTGTTTCTTTGTCACCAGACATAAATTTCAACTACTGACAGATCTAGCTTTTTCTAGTTTGCTACTTCTGTGTTAGAATAAAAATTAATTGTGTAAATAGGAAGTCTGATGTGCCTTTTTATTTTTTCAGCAAATGCTAAAGGGCCTATGTGTTAGGGTTTCTGTATCTGTCAGGTTAAAGGAGTAGTTCGAGTTGTGTTCAGTCTGCTGTCATTTTGTTTAACTTATGCTATTACTTGTCCCTCTGAGTTCAGTAAAAGATCTGGCAGGAACAGGATGGATTTTGTGGAATATTTCTCTATGTCAGTTTTCACACATTATTTCATCCACAGGTTTTTCACTAGAAAAAGGGGTGTTCAGCCTGGCCCTCAGTGTTTATCCCGTCCCCACTGGAACAAAACTTGCTGGGAACAAATACCATCTTGTTTGAATGAGGGAGACTGAAAAGTGACATCAGATTTATTTCTACATTTTAAACAAGCATTTTAATCTGCTGTGGGTTTTTTTTTTTTGTTTTAATTGTGATTGTATTCATTTTATCCTTCCAGACATTTCTTCCTGCAAACTCCCTCACCAGGTTTTGAAAACACTTTTTTCATGTGGGAGAAATATTTCACACACCCTCCCCCCTTGTCTGAATAGCACAGTCATGTGAGAACTGATTGCTATTCACTGAAAGGATGTTTTCACTCAGAATTAATATAGCTTTATTTAATTTATGACATCACATAACATGATAAATTATGAATTAAAAATATCATTATTCGGTGTGTGAATGCTTGTCATCCATTTTGATAGCAAATTAATCCTGAAGCTTTTGGAAAAAAAGCTTCTAGCAGCACGTGGTAACATGATTAGTAGCAGAAGTTCAGAAAGGTCCCAAACGTTTACAAATGGGCAATCCTACATTGTGTGCTGCTCTGCTTTGTTTGGTTTTTGTGATTTACTAGATTTTCATATCTAATGTATTGTATTCAAAGCTAAATAGAATGAATTGCTTGACATTCAAATAGGTTTTCTATAGATAGCAGGATTTAAATATGACACATGCATTGCACATCAGTGCAATGAAGGAGGAATGGATCCATCTACCAGAACTCAGTATCAAGAAGCTCATTTACAAATGACTAATTTCCATATCTGCCCCGGCATGCAATTTTAAATCTTTTTGAAATGATTTCTTATATTTTCCTATTGTGCATTCATTGCTTCCAAATGAAGCCAGACATGAAAAAATATCCTGCATACACCTCAGACTATGTCTACAAAGAGCCTCTAGGTTTTGCAAAAAACATGAGAATGTTTTTTTCTGTTATTTTAGTATTTCCAATTCTGATTTCACTAGAAATGAGGAAATGATGAGCTAGAAAGAATAACATAAAGCTAATTAAACTCCTTTGCATCCTAGACTGTCTGAATTTGTTTGACTGAAGTTTCAGTCAAAGATTTGTGCTGTTTCTTGTTTAATCTGAACTGATTCACCCATTCCAGTGAATCCAAGAATAGATTTTCTGTCTTTGTATGATTCTTGACTGCCTGCAATCTGAGGAAATGAAAAAGGAATGAAATGACTTTTACATTTGCTGTGGGACAGTAAGGACTTGGCTGAAATTCTTTCTTTGGTGCTCAGTTTTTAAACAAAGGATCCTGAGAACAGCTTCCAGCTTATTCAGCATTACACATAAACTGAATCAACAGCACCTCTAGGTTGAGTTTCTAGCCGCGCTGCTTGACTCAAATATCTCACACTGCATCTGATATTCTCTTTTTACTGATTATAGCTGTTATAGATTTTGTTTAACCTAGCCTAGCTTTTCAGTTATGGGGAAAGCAAATGAAAGTAAGGGGCAAAGATCCAGCACTACACAGACATCATAAATTCCAGTAATACGAACCAGATAAATATGGCTCAGAAAAACATGGTGAAACTTTATTGGTGAGTTTGCCTTTAATATGCTTTGCAGAACTTTAATAGCAGCCAGTTTTGGTGGTTGTTTGTTTCAGACAGGAAAGGTGAAATGTGATTAGAGCTACAGCTAATTTGGGTGGTCTATGTATGGCTACAAGTCAGTGTCTGCCTCCCTCACAACTAGAACAGCTATTTGTGGTGGGTGGGATGTATATTAGATAAAAAGAGAGGCAGCTGCAAAGAAAGAAAAAGCAATAGTAAAGGGAAAAGCTTATTCAGAGCCTTCTGCCAGGGGAAAAAGAGTAATCCAGGAAAGGGCAAGCTGAAGGACATTCTGAGGGTAACTTGCCAGTGCCCGAGGCTGAACATCTAAAGTAAAATGCATTCACTGTAAACACAGTTTGTTTGTTGCTTATTCTGGTGCAAATCATGTGAATTGCACCAATGTCTGTGAGAAGGCGATGTGTTTCCTTCACTGAAATTTGAAGAGCAAGCTGGTTTAGAGCTGAGTGGAGAGAATGGGGTGGGAGAAAGTAAATGGGAGAGAAGTTAAGCCCTGGGAAGTTTGCTGGGGTGATACATATGCAAATGAACACCTTGACCATCTTTGGTAATAATCAGAGTTTTAGACTGCAAAAGGCTTTAGCATCTCTCTCTAAGACACACTTTCAACAAAGTATCTGAGCACATACACTTTCAGGTAGACTCATGGAAGCCACTGGGACAAGTTCCACAGTTAAATGCGTATGCTTAGGTAGCTTGCACTGAATCCTTGTATGCATTCAAAGTGCCATTTGTAAATTCTGGACTCTACAGAACAGCACATCAAATGTACTAAAAGCTCAGATAAAATAAAGATTATTGAAGAAAAGATTATTCTTTTGATAGACATCAGAGCCCTATAAATTTAGCCCTTTAGCGCAGAAGAAAAGAGAGAATGATCAATATAACGGTTGTTCCAATGACAGTTCAGGGAAACTTTGAATATACTTATTAGATATGTATTGCTGTTGTCTTAAGTGGATTATCAGAAGCAGCACATAATATGCCATTTATTTATTCTGTTTACTGATTGTTTAAACAAAAGGTTTGTAAATTGATCCTGGCTGCTTAACAAACAATAGGTTACATTGATAATAGGTAGCAGAAAGAATGCTTTTTTAAAGACTCCAAGTAAACCAAAGGAAGCAAGTTAGAGCAGATAAATTTTTTCTTAAATGAAATGTGTCAGCCATTTGTAACTCTTGTAAATTTTCCATTTTCTAAACCCACAGTATGAACAGACTTTTTCTTGTTAAATTTATGAGGGAGAAAAAAGTATCATTCCCAAAGCAAAGACTGCTAAATTTATCTTTTTTTTTTTTCTTTCCTTTTGCTGTTTTAACAGAAGTTTTCAGGTTCATACATGTGAAAAAGGAAGACATAATTTCTTATCAAGAAACAGCTAATACCATAAATACACATTTCAAATACACAACCCTAAAATCAAAAAAATGCTAACACTAACATATTATAAAACAAGGCAAAGCAGCATTTTGATGGCAGCCTTAATTCTGTCTGTTCCAGCAGTCGTTCTCTGTGCACCATGTCTGTTATAAATAAAACATGCTTTTTCAGGTACAGCAATCGAGTACTCATGATTTCACCTTCTATGACCAACAAGAAATCTGAAAAGAAACCAAAAAAACGGGCCTGCTTTGAAGAAGTTAGAAAGCAATTCAAGGTGGAAAACAATCTATAACCTTGATTATGGATTCACTTGGTTCTTCTATACATATGCCAAAAGTCCATCAGAAAACATGGAAACCAACACAACACACAGAATTTTAACACAGGCTTGACTGCTTTTGCATTTACAGTTGTTGCTGTTGCAATAACACTCAGGGCTAAATAGCGTCCTAAGAATCTGACCAGTTTGCTAGAAACTATGCCATAAAAGTCACTGGGATGCTCTTGTTTTTTTCCAGTTTTATAACTACGGTCAATAGAAGATCTGACTCCTGTCTACAAAACATACCTTGATCCCTTTATAACAGTATTTAATTTTTCTGTATACCACTTTCCCAATTACTAACTGGAGGCAAGGGGACATCCTCAGAACTTCAGACTTGAGCGCTCAGTCAGCTCAGTAGAGATGCTGAATAATAAGACAACTGCTCAAGATAATTTCAGTTATTTTACACATTGCTACGCTTATTCAAAAATCACTGCTTCATTAATGCCTATGCTTCCCACACCTCAAGGCCTGCTGTTGGAGTCAAGGCACTGCCATCAGAACGATAATCACAAAATGGCAGCCCAAGGTTTTGTATTGTTTTCATACATTTAACTATAAATACATGTTTTCCCACTGTCTGCACTGCAAAGTAGAACTCCAAAGCCTTGTATTTCACCTCCTGCACCATCATCCAGATTGGTAGGTATAGTAGGTATAGTAGGTATAGTAGGTATAGTTTTTATTCTAAAGTCTTTACCACTGAAAAAGAGAAGAAGAATATTGTCTACTTTCCAAGTAACATGTGGAGCTGCAGTACTGGCAGTGAGAAGAATCTTGTTTTGACTTGCAAAATGAGCACATTTGATAAAGAAGTCACTGAGGGAGAATAAATGTGAAATGCTGAGATATCATTTTTATAGCATCACTTTTCTGATTATAACAGCCACTTTTAAAAAAAGTAACCTTAGCAATAATTTTATTTATTGTTTACATCTACTTTGAGTAAAGCTGAGACATGGGAATGCAGTAAATAGTACCAACAACATTTCTGAACAAGCTGAAAAACCCGATTTTATATTCAGCTGCATAGGACAAATGCAAGGAATAACACAGAACTTATACTCCTCATGTGTACATGTGGTCTTTATTTTTTTTCATTAAGTCAGATCACTCCACATTCTCTAATTGGCTTCATACATTAAACGTGCTACGGATGGAAAATGTGGAAAAAAAAAAAAAAAGCATTAAACCAGCTTGAATTATTATAAAAATAGATTTGGAAAGTTGACTTTGATATCTGTTGCAGCCTAGGGACCTGAGGGGATGCAGTAATAAAACACAGTGCTGGGACAGTGTAAAAATCAGAGCAACTTTGCCCCTGGCCTCTTCCTGGTGTGGAAGTTTTAATGGTTAAATTACAACAGTGCGATAAGGTCCCTTCCAGAGGGAAATGCAAAACCAGACTCCAGAATGCTTTGGAATAGCTGCAAGTTTTCATTAAGAAGCAAATATTTCAGGAGAAACAAGAATTTATAACAGCTTCCTGAAAATCCAGTCTTCCTGTTATTTTCTTTCATTACTCTTTCTTGTTTCTGCTCCCTCAAACTCTACTGCAATAGATCAGATCAACTTATTTTTCTAATTTTATAAAATTGATAATAGTTACAGTTCTTACAAGCTGAGGCCTAAAACAGATATTACTCATGAAAGCAATGTATTGCACAATATTGGTCTTGCTTTGAAAGATGAGGGTTGACCCAAACAATACCAATGGCTCCCTTCCATTCTGAATTATCCCATGACTCTAAAAAAAAGTGTAGTTAAAATAATGATGATTAAAGGACTAAAATATCTTGACCTTGTTCTACATCCTGACAGGGAGCCTAGAAGCCCTGGAAGTGTTGGCCATAGACCAGTGTTGCAGCCTTGTCCTGGCTACTACCAGGAGTTTGAAGCCTGGAAAACGTCAGTGTTTTCCAGGGTCTGAACTTGGGAAGTTCTGCATCATGGGCTGCCATGTATTGTCTCATCGTGTTAGTAACTGATTAAAGTTGGGCCCCTCAGAGGTGTACTATAAAAATGTGATCAGAACACCCCTGCCTTAATTTGTGGTCCTCTATCTTCGCTGAGGTTAAAAACATGATAATGGCAGCATAAATCAGGTTAAAAGTGGGGAAATCCTCCCACATTTCTGACTCAGGAAACACTCAGAAGGTAGTTATAAAACTAAATCCATACATATGCACTTTGGATTTTGTTTTCTTCTATGCCTGAAGTGCTAGCGAAAGAACAAGGAACAAGCTAAATTTTGAAATACAGAAAAGGAACAGAAGTATTGTACATTGCTTCTCAGTTGTCATATTAAATGTTGTTTAGTTTAACCTTGATTAAATAATTTTAAAATAAATCCAATGGTCAAAAGTATCAGTCAAAATTAAAGCTTAGAAATTAAAATGATGGTCTCACTTTTAGATGAATTTATGTTGGTGAACACAGAGGTGAGGAAGAGATAAAGGACAGAGAGAAAGGAAAGAAAAGACCAGGTCTTCATGAACATTCACTAATTTCTAATTATTTAAATTAAAAAAAAAAAAAAGGAAAAGATTGAAGACTTTTAGTTGTCAGTAAAATGGCTTTAGCTTTTAGTAAAAATTTTAATGTTTTATTTTTTGTTAAAAATACTGAGGATTTTCAACTGAATGAACTGTATTTTTGAAAAATACAAATTCCCTGGGAAAATAAAGTTTTCTTTTTTTTCCTACAAAAGTCTTTTGATAAAGAGGTTTTAATCAGCTTCAACTTATAGGCTTCAACCACTTAACTGTTAATACTCTGTGGCCCCTGTGACATACATTACATTAAGTAATATGAGCAAATTGCACTCCCTAATTTGATGCATTGTATTGAGCATCCCTTATCAACAGGAGATAGACATATCTACTTAAGGATGTATTACTAGCAGTTCTCATTTTATGTGGACTCAATATACATTTTCTAATACAGCACCTTTTTAAAGATTTGCTGAAAAAGTGTGAGCAAGAAGTCTCAATTCATCATAAACCCTGGGTAATGACCCTTGAGCATAACAAAAGGAGGTCAGAACTTTTGCAAACAGGAAAACAACACACGAAACGTGGAAAGCCTAGAACATTCCTGTGGACACCTTGAAAGACTATAGTGACAATAGACTTACTTCAGCTAAATAAAGAGACATCCTTGAACATCCAGCCATCATCCTGAGAAAGGTAGGCCTTCCAGTGGTCTCATGTCTGCTAGTCCCATGTCGATACCTTTTATACTGTAAGATACACCAAACTGTAGCACACACCTATATTTGGGCAGCTGAAGCAAGTTCAGAGAGCTTGAGAAGAAAGGAAGTTAATGCAAGATTGGATGCAAACATTCTTTGGATCTGGGGAACAGTGTAGCCAATCTTCTGTGACTGGGGAATAATAAAAAAAAAAGCTTCAGTAAGTTCTGGTGACACGGGTGCAAGCCTCTGTTAGTTCTGTTCTTTCCTTCCAATAAATCTCCTCCCCTATTAAGAAGCGCCTTCTCTAAGCCTAGTAACATCACTCCTACCTTGAGTAATCCAAAAATTATTCAGGTAGTACATGTAAAAAAAATATTCTCCAAGCATCTCCTACTTGTTTCCCATGTACTTACCCTACTTGATCATCCCTACTTAATTTACCATGCTTTTTCTCATTTATTCATCACCAATTTGTTAAGTATTTTATTATTGATAGATGAAGGAGAAATAATTCCCTAATTGTTATATCTTACACTTGATCACTTTTACTCTGTTTTGAAATACAGTTCTGTTTTGGAAAACATATATTCATCTTACAAATACAGAGTTAACATTAGTTAATAGTTACTGGTTCTTTGATAAAAAAAATGAGAAAATGACCCAAACATGATGGGTAAGTAAAGTAAGTAAATTAATTTCCAGCATTTGTTATTTTCTGCTGTTTATGTGATTTAGAATCCAGCTATCCAAAATTTCTGGGTTTTTATTTAATGATTAGAACCAGGAGAGTGAGTAACTCACTCTCTGACACACACACGCACCCCCCATACACACACCCACCCACCCCTGAATTGGACCACATTTTTTCAGTGTCACTGTACAGGAACATTCACAAAACTGATTTTGCAGAAGTTCACAAAAAATAAGAAGCGTTGAGGGAACTGACTCAAAACTTGGTATTTGTGAATAAAAAGAAAGAATTTCTTGCATGGTCATCTAACCAAAGATAATACTGTTTGACTCATCTGGACAGTCACAGTGAGACAACATAGACCAACAGCTGAATTTCAACCAATGTATAATAAAAGGCTTTTAAGATGTTCAGCAAATCAATTTAAATAACAAATGCTATTCATTAATAAAATCATCCCTTTTGATGAATTTCATGACTATCAAAAGAAATGCATTTCTTTGTGACACTTTTTTTCTTTTCAATAGTAAAGGCTTGGCTTAGATTTGTCCTCATAAAAACTGTGGGGACTTGGGTTTAAATGGTTGAGTGTTTAATCACTTTTATGCCACCTCAGCTCTTCAAGTTAATCCTTGCAGGCAGATGAGACAGTGGATGAGGTTAACATGGCTCATACCCTGCCAGTTAGCTGTTACTGTCCTTCTGCTGGAGAGTAGCACCTCTCTTGCACAGCTGGAGAAGGGAACATTCATCCACACCTCCCATGTTCCAGTTTAGCTAACAGATGTATGTTGAAGGCTTCTACTGTTTTAACTCTACTGATGTTTTTTCCTTCTCTGTCCCCTGGAGGAGTCACAGGCTGACAGCTCCAGATGCAGTCAGTAAAGGTGGAGAATCTGGCCCATTAATGGTCTGTACTGGAGTCATGAGAGTGTTTCCAAGACCGTGACTAGGAGGCGGTCAAATACATAAAGAGATCCTCGATTCTTGCATTTGCTAAAATTGTTCTGACAACCTTGATCCTCAATTCTAAATTCCCATTTAGGACATATTTTCCTTTTTCTGCGCACACATATTTATTCCATATTTTTTCCTGTAATAATCTAAGCATTTTGTCAGAAGGCTTGTCCATATGTTCTTTAAAAAATGTTTTTATTGCTCTTGTTAAATCCAAGGTATTTTTCTCCTTCTTGGCTGGGATTTTAATTAGAGCTGTGACATAAACCTTCCTAGTACTCGCTGTTTGTTTACTTTCCAAGGAGCCTCTATTACTGTAAAAAAAATTCTCTAATTTGTTTATGTCTTGCACAGTTTCCTATCTTATAAAAATGAGGCACTTAATTTCTATCACACTGATTTAGGCCTAATTATATCCACCTTGACTGGTAATTGCTCTTTTTCCTTTTGTTTCATGCCCTGCTCCATGCTCTCAAGACATAGCCAGTTTTCCAGAAAGCAAAATAGGGGCTGATGAGAAGGTGTCATTTTCTCCTAGAGGACTGACCTCTCTACAGACCATATTCACTCTGGGGTAACATCACAAAAGTCAATGAAATTGCAGTAGGGCCACATCTGGCCCCCAAAATCAATTAAACTACTCTTGTTACACGGGTCTGCTTCTGCTTTCATTCCTCATATACCTCTCAAGCTGGCCGAATGCACACTAATAACCTGATTCCAGTTACCCCTGTGGTGCTTATTGTTTCACACATCCCTGTTAGTTTAATAACAAAATGATGGAAAGAAGAGAGGAAGAGAAAGGAAGAGTCCTTCCTGTTCTGCCATGCACATGGTACTGGAGAAGCTGGCTGTGCTTTGTGGGATGAGTCAGGACAGAACGCCTGTCCTCTTCTTACATCCTGCTTGACAAGGACAGCAGGATGAAGTGGCAAAGTCAGTGAAAGGCTGTGGGAAAGGATGAGGTTGTGGATGATGAGATCATGCAACTGCACATCAGTGCCCAGATCCTCAGAACTACATACATTTCCTTTTTAAATCTCAATTTGTCCTTGTGACCTCGGTTGAGTTAGGCAAGGCAGTGAAAAGCTAAAGGGTTCATTTCTTAACCACCGTCCCCCCCCCCCATCAAATCAAATGTAAACAGACCCTAAGTAATCCCTCCTTCTACATTTTACAGCAATAAAATAGATTTCGAAGCTCATAAAAACAAACTCTCCATATTACTGAGGAAAAGATTGATGGATAGGAAGAGATTTCAGCAAAAAAAGCTTCCATTGCAAACATTACCCTAACTTCTTTTCCCAGAGCAAGGCAATTAAATTTGGAAACAAGTAACCTGCTATGCTTTTATTTACACAACTGATCTATGCCATTCTCTCAGTCCCCCTCCCTGCATTTTACCCACTGAAATCCCTTACGAAATTTATAAAATCCAGCTTTCTTTGTTCTTTTAATTCAGCTGCAGCCACTCAGCAGTCATTCCTGTATGATAATAGGGTTAATTCTTTAGCATAAGCACTAGATGAGAGTATAACTGTGATAACCACCCTGGAGGCAAGTTACATCAGGCCGATTTTCAGAGGTCTTCAAACACTTGCTCAGAATTACCCCGCAGACCTTGTGCAAAGCTCATCTTCGAAGTATGGGGCTTGTCTGAGGATGAAAGTGGGCGCTGTTATACATAATTAAAGAGACGGTCAAAATTATTTAAATATTTGTTTTTAATGGAAAAAATATTACTTGAATACATTTTTTATTCACTACAAAGAAACCTTTAGACCCTGTGCTAAAAGTGATATTTTCACTGATATTCACACAAGACTGGGACGAGATATGAACTGCGGTAAAAAATACTAGGAATAATTGATTTATGTAACATCATTCTTAGCTGCAAATAATAAAAATAATGCAACAAATTGAACCATTTGAGGTTCTGCTGGCATGCTATCTCTTGCATCTTGGTTTTATCTGTATGCTCTCACCTCAGCAACATGAGCTTCTTTCTTTGCAGTTGAGAGAATTCCTAGGGACTTCAAACTACAGAGACTTGCTTTTATTCACTTAAAACTGAAACCTACAAACAACAGAAGAGAGGAGTGCCATCTCCAGCTGCACAAGTTTTTGTGTCTGTAAATTCTGTGTCACCTGGAGGAAGAGTTTTAAATAGACGTTCATTGTATGGGAAGAGAAGAGTGCTGTTTGTTGAGTGCAATAAGACCAATGGAATGTTGTGGGGCATCCCAGTGATAAGTCTGGGTTGGAAGCATACTGCTGGTGACTTAGGCTGAACAAAGAAATTGGAAGGGAATGTTCTTGTGGGAGTTGCAGACTTGCTGTTTTTGCTAACCTAAATTCGGTATATGCACTTGCCTGGAGATGATAATGTAATTGGCATGCATTATTAACCATGATATGGAATTGGGAAAAAAAGGTTTATGGTTTTTCTGTTATTCTTTAAAACAAAGGGTCTAGATAAACCATATAGACACCAGTGTAGTCATGTAGCATTGAGACGGAACAGCCCATACTGGAAGTGGCATTACAAGCTTGTGACTTTGGCTCTGCTTGAAAAGTGTTCGTGTGGTACCAACCAAGCAGAGCAAACAAAGAGACTAAAAGCAACCTGTGCTGGGGCTGAGCGGCTGCTATCATAATGGAGAAATAGAACTTGACTCTCAAGTACCTGATGGTCTGTGCCACACCACATTAGGCGGTAACACAGCTAGATATGTCAGTTTGATAAACTGTTGGGCTACCATGGGGTCGTTCAAAAGGTAAAGGGAATAAGAAAAAGAAGAAGGCAGCAAATGTTGCCCTGTCTGCTTGGATCAAGCTCGATTCTTAAATTTAGGCAGTTTGTTGTTCTTCAAGCAAGCCTGTTGAATTAACATAAATACAGAGTAGTCAGAATAAAAAGATTAGACAAATCTAAGAGCTCCCTGTGCATTTTTTCATGGTGAAGAATAGGCAACTAGCAGCTCAATGACACTATAAAAACTATTTATTCCCTGAGTGAACAGGCTGGTTATATTTGTGCCTGTGGGATATTCAAACAACGTTTTTAAATGTATGAAGGGTCACATGCAGTCCTGCAGAATCAAGGTTGTCCCTATCACTTCTGATTCATTCTGTGGTGGATATGATGAAAAGCTTGCATGGATGTCATTTTCCCCCTCCATTGTAACAAACTGTGTCATTTACTAGCCTATCTACATCCTTTGAATAAACTTGGCCCACTGAGTATGTAAATCATACCAATATTTAAATTGAATGTTTAGGTTCAGTAAATGGCACCAAAATGACAGGGATACATACAACCTCTTGTGAACTGCTATAGATAGGGACCTGCAGTTTTGTGAACACTTTTGATTTACTTCAAACAAATCACATTCTGTTTTCAAATACCTATCACAAGAGATGTTTCTGGAAGACTGCCTTTTACCTTCAAAGATCTCTCAGGATGCTCGATCTTTAAACGGAGCCTTCCATTACCTTTATACAAAGAGCAGGTCTCAAGCATTTTGCTTCTCTTCAAAGTAGCACTGTTTTAAATAATGAACAATTGCCAGAAGCAATGGCACAGGCTTATTTGTGGTTGTGTATTTGTCTGTCTGATCATTATTTCTGCTCTTTGGCCATCTCTAACCCGGCAGGTACAAATAAATCCTCAGGGCTTAAAACCTTCCTACAACAAGATATTTTCTCCGGTCACCTGTCAACAGCATCTTTTTTTTTTTTTTTTTCTTTTCATTTTTCTTTTTTTGTTCTGATGTACACTGGGTTTTTTTATAAAAACAGACCAAGCTATTGACATCCAGTGACTTTCTGTCTCTCTTTGACTATCATTTCTGTGAATATAACTTGATGTTCTACAGATAGTGGAGTTGAAAAACATGTAGGAAAAAAGCATTATGCTCAATATTCTTAAGAACAAGGAGAAAAGGGACTATCACAGCCATAAAATGGCTACTTCTTTTAATTTTTCATCTTTCTAAATACTATGGCAGTGGTAAAGGAAAGGGTATAAGCATCAGTGATGAGCAATAATAAAAAAAAAATCATACATAAACACTATGCTTAATAATGGCACTTCTACATATCCTGAACCTGATCTGCAGCTGGTGCAAGTAAGAATAGTTCAATTTAAATCAACACATCATTTTCATTCCTGGCAGAAATAGCACATTCCATGAATCAGCCATAGATTTTGTATACTTCAATAAAGACTTGTCATTATACAAGTTTTAATGCTTCCATATTTATACTTTGTGTGGGTATTAAAACATTGAAACTAAGGGAACAAATTCTGCAAATCTGACCTAAGACTGAGTCTCCACCACTCTCCTGGGAATTGATCCCTTGTGCCTAGGATTCTTACTGGGCTGGATAGCAGACTCACCAAACTTAACATACGTTTGAGTACATATTAGAAAGAGAGGTCCTCTATCTCTGTTAACAAACTTCTTGTGTACCTGGGAAATTAATATTGTTTGGTGTGATGGCTTGTTAAAATGGAAAGTTCTTATGAAAATGCTCCTTCTTTGCTTTTCATCGGCAAAGTTAATGAAAACAGAAGGGAGAAAATAGTTCAAGTGGGTAAATAATCCATAGCATATTGAGAATGGCATACCATGTGTCAGTATGCTGCTCTGGATTTCCACATCCCCAGTTCAGAGCCCTAGCAGGGACTCTGCTATCTGAGTTCCTTCTTTCTCCACACTTGCTTTTTCAGAATTTGGTTTTATTTTAAAGGAAACAAGGAGAGTTCAAAACATTAACCAGATTTTGGTTTTCTGAAGCTCAGTTATTGCTGGTTCAGAGAAGCAAAACTGCAAAGGATCTTTCCATCAGCAGTTGCTGCACTGCTGCAGAACACACTCACAAATCATCATCTTAAACCACCGAATTTGCCTTTCATTTGGATTCAGTAGCTGCTCTGTGAGATTATGGATACATGGCATTTGATTTTCTCCTATAATCTGGGAGGTTTGCAAGTGTGTTTTCTTTAAAGTTAACCTTTCAATATTGTCTCAAAACCCTGCAGATTTTAAGATCCTGTGAGCTTGTCACACAAAGCGTGACATAACCTGAATTTAATTCTGGAAGTTATTGATCAGTTTTCAAACACTTCATCTCAATGTACTTAGAATTATTTTCTTTGTAATTAGATCCCATGAGATTACTTTTCCCTGAAAATTTGCTGGTAAGTGACACAGCAAATTCATTAATTTAAATATCCTAAACATATTCTAAACCCACTAAGTAATTACATATCTTAATTGGAGCATTAAAAACCTTTGGAATGGCTAAAATATTAATATTAATTAATGAGTAGTAAGGTTTATGTTTGACAGACTATGATATTTATGTGATCAGATTTGATTTAAGAAGAAAAAAATCTTGGCTTCTTACAAGTAAACTAGGACAGTTAGAAACACATTAAAAATAAAGGTCAATTTTCAACAGAAATAGGGAGCTACAATTGGTCAGATGATATAACTAGTTCAATATTATTGATGTTTATTCAGACAAGTGCCTGACAGTTTTGGAAATGTGCAAGGATACAAAACTTTCAGGAGTGTATTCACAAATTGATATTAATATTAAAAATTCTCCTAGAATGCTATCATATGCTGTAAAATGCAGCTCTGTAGTCTCTATTCTCTAGCTTTAATGTTTTAGTTATCCAGGTGAAAGAAGAAATATCATGCTGCGACCAAGCCACTGACTATAATAAGTACTAAATGATTAAAAAGAACACATCTTAGAGAGATATTATGTGGAACATTGTTTATCTCAATTGTGTACGTATTGAGATTAGCATTGACTATCACAACTCATGACTAAGCAGGATATAAATTTACAGAAATTAAGTTGAAACTTCATAATTTGGATTATCCTAACAGTTCCTTAGTAAAGGAGAAAAAATTAACAGGAATTTTATACTTTGGAGAAAAAAAAAAAAAAAAGTAGGACCAAAACTCCCACTGTATACTTTAATTGTTGTAATACTGCAGCAACTGAGTAATATTTTATGGAAGTACATGTGTCTCAATAGGCAAATTACTCCCTCATAAACCTTCTAGTAACTTCACAGAGCATGTCAGGAAAAACTTGGTGTTTCCTTTTTTGTCTGGGTCACATGAAAGTTCTGCACATTAAACTGTCAATTCAAGCAAAACCATTCCAGATCTCACCTACTCTAGCTTTCTTAAAGTGTCACCTTCATGGCTGTCTGTTTTGAAGCTTCAGATTTTGTGCTGGGAAATAAAAATGGCTCAGAGCTTGAGAACAGAAGAACAAATGAATGAACAAAAGAAAGAAAAAGGAGGATTCTGTCCCTGCTGATACTTCAGGAGATCTGGGAGATGATTTTTAGAATTTTGAAAGTTTCAGGCAAAAGTTTTGCTGAATGCTTCCTCACATTCTCTTTAAAAAAAAAAAACAAAAACAAAACAAACAAACAAAACAAAACAAAAAACCCCACAAAAAAAACCCCCACCTAAAAATTGCAGCTTCATGAGTCCCAGAAAATTCTCATAGAAATAAATGGTGATATTACTGAGTTAACAACCAGAAAAGAAGTGCCCTTTAATTGCAACAAAGCAATCTACTTCTCTTCAGCTATTGAGCACATGGTATCTGAATGACAATATCAAGAACGTCCTTGTTCTATTGGAAGTCATAGACACTTACTTGATATGGGCAGTACAAAAGCAGGAACAGTTTCCAAAGGGTAGATCATTTAATGTTCTTCCTTTTAGATTTATCTCTGAATGTAGCCCATCCCAGCACATACATATGTATCAGTAAGAGATCAAGTATTTTTTTCTAAACCCAGTGAAATCCCATTACTTCTGCTGGAACTGGGTATCATGTTAGCAAAGGTCTGTGTATGAGTATTGGCAAATGAATATTCACAAATGGTAGCCATGCTTAAAAATGACATAAATGACTAGTCCAGACCTTATGAGTTCAAAAATGAATCTATATTTTATTTGCCTATCCTATGCAGAATTATGGCAATATTCAAAAAAAGATTCATAGCTCCTCTCTGCGCTCTGTTCTCTCTACATGATTATGCAAAGTTTATATCTGATGAATTAAAATTAGAAGCTGCAAAATAACGTATTTCTAGGTTAGACTTAAATGAATGAATGAATGAATAAATCAATTAATGAACCAACATTGGGGGGAAAAAAAAAAAAAAAAGAAAAGAAGAAGCAAAGAAGGATTGGAGTGAAGAAAAAGAATCTGCAAAATTATTGTCTTACATTGGTATAAAATATCCCAAAATATCCCATTGGTATAAAATATCCCAAGAAATCACTGCCCAGCTACTGCCTACGACTACTGTGCAAAATACTGGTTGATAATGACTTGTTCTTAAAAATGCACTTCAAGGTGAAGGTGTATCATGATGTTAACAAATAATACGGTACAAATCCTGCTAAAGAAACTAAATGGCTCTGTTCTTTGAGTCAGATTTGCAACTGATTTTTACAAGGCACAGATCTTTCCTCACTTATTTTATTCCCTTTTCAGACTAATATTACTATTGCCAAGACATACATCACACCATCTGACATCATAATTTTTGATTATGTCAGATAAGGCCAGCCACCTCAGCACATACAGGATACTTTCTCATCAGTTGTAGAGGGACAGTGTATTTTTCATGTATTTTTCAAAGCTGCTGAAGCTTCTGAACCCAACAGTAACTGAGAGTAGTTAGGTATTTGGCAAGCAATCATGTCTAATGGGCTTTTTTTATTAAATTACTTTATTTTTTTCCCCAGCTATGCAGTTTCTATGAAAATATTCAGCTCCTTAGTGAGTCAGCCATCTTGCCAAATTATGTAAACCAGATCTCCTGCAGACAGTGTTTGGTTCTTTAGATGAGGAGTCATTTATAACCATAGATTTTTGCATCTACATAATTCTGATGGCCTTATCACGAAAGCTGGTGGAAAGGCCTCAGGATCATAAGGTCCATGCTCAGAAATTGTTTCAAGCCTGCCTGCCCTCCTGCATGATGGTTTCTGAGGGCTGTAACCCTTGGATTTTCATGCCATTCGAACTGGGAGGGTGACAGTGACTGGATGTGGACTGATGTCAGCCCCCATTAAATGGTTACCTGGGAAGATAAGTATCCCTGCAAAAATGAGATGACAGTTGAGCTTTCCTCCAGAGTGCTAGAATTATTACTCCATTCAGAGTCACTGAGTGTGCGATGTGTAGGTACTGAAAGAATTCACTGTAGCGTGGTACATAGTACACGGAGCTGCAAATAGGGTCATTCTTCTGTTCAGAGCCCCAATGCCCAGAGTAATTAACTTCACATGCCATGGCTGAATGCTGAGGCTGAGTTCAACTGAAGTGGTGAGGAGCCCAGCCCTGAAGGGCATGGTTGCTTGAGTTCTTTATTACAAACACAATGAAAAAAGTAATAGTTTTTGCTATAGAGTGTTGCAGTACTTCTGCTCAGGAAATGAATTTTTATGTGTTTTGTATCTCATGAATTCTGCATATTTTATTCCCTAGAGTTTAGTGTAAAAAGCACTTTTTGTATTGCTAAGTAACATGAGTAATTGCACAAACAAAACAAACCGGCCTCGTACATTATGAGGTTGAAATGTCAGCAGCCATCAGGAGGTCCCCAGGAAAGAGTGCTTATGTCATTTTAAATAGTCTTTACACAGCATTATCTTAAGGCAAACACAGACTGTTTTAGCCAATTTGCGTTTTAAGATTAATAAAAGCAAAAACTCTTTGAGTTTAACTTTATTTTTTAACTATCCCAGGCAAAAGATCTTCAGCACTGCAGGTATAAGATTTTCATGTAGTAATTTGTGCATATCGATGTAAATAAAGTTCAAAGTAAATAATAAATGCTGAGAACTCATTCCCTTCTTTAAACAAACCAGCGATCATCCCCTCAATACCAAACCATCTGGAATGCCTTGATTTGACTAAATTATAGCGGTCTAGTCTGGATAATACAATGCTTTCCTTCCCCCCTCTCTCTAATTGTTGTACTGATTTCAATCCTCAAATTTATATTATGTTTTTTGAATGAGGTTGGGAATAAATATCTTAGGCACCAGCCACAGGGAAGGCAGTCGTCACCAGCGGGCATTTCCTGAAGATGTGCTTTATTTCTTGTCTTCTGCTATTCATTCTGCTGTCTACCTAAAGCAGGTCATCTCCATGTTTCCTTTCAATTTGTGTGCCGATAATAATATCTGTGGGTGGATTTTGAGTTTGAGCTGGCTGCTGCCTGAATTCAAGCTTCAGGAGCAGACAATTTGGAAATTCAGAGGATTAACATCCTGGATTTTGTTAAACCGGGTTCCCCGGCCTTCTTCCCTGTAATCTAGGGGCTCCACTTACATGCTGGAGTGGAGTATGTGGGGAAGCGGGTGAGAAATAAAAGGGAAGTTATGCAGAGTTCTTTAACAAGCTGTTTGTTGTAAGCAATTTTGTTGTGCTGCATATCTCCCACAGGTTTCAGTGAATTGATGTAGACAATCAGCATGTAAGTAGGCATACCTGTTATTTCGTCTCCCGGGGAAGTTTCATATCAAAAGAAATAGAAGTGGCTCACAGCAGAAGTCATCTACAGTGTGTGGTGAATGCATGAGGGTTTGTCTTGCAGATTATCTTTATTACAGGCTTCAAACCTCTGGTTAGATGTCCTGATGAGTGTGATAATTGGGTAACATCTTCCAGTTTGAAAGGAAGCTGCCTAATGAATGTTTTTACTATTGGGAAACTGTAGGCTTTGAAGTCCTGTATTCACAAAATATACTGGATGAAAAATGAGTAAATATTTTAAACAAATCATAAAAAGGCCTTCAAGAGGCCATCATGTCCAGCCTTTGCTCAAAGATAGAATAAACTGTATCTGTACTTTGTTTTCTGAAAATCCTTCATTCCTGTGGAGAACTACTTCACATACTGTGAGTTATGATTAAAAAGCTGTGGTGAATTACTGAATAGTCTGTGTGTGTTGGGGAATTTAATTTGTAACCTACTGAAAAGAAACATGCATCTATAAAACAGGTTGAAGGGCAGAACTCATTGTCCTTACTCTACCAGTAGCCTCTTAAAAACTCTGAAAATCAGAAATTTCAAGGCAAACGTCTTTGAGGTTTCTAAGGAAGGGGGTTCAGTCACTACTCTCTGTAATAGAAGTGACCTACAGAGATCTGGGTCTTTGCCCAGGGCTCTGTAAGCTGTTTAAAGTGGACGATGGCTGTGAGTGTGAACAAAATCCACTCTGTCCTAGGACTGATCCCCACACGGAGCTGGCTGTGAATGTCTTCCAGAAAAAAATCTGTAGCTTCTTCCTTAAAACTTCTTATAAAATGCAGGAGCCATGAGCTGTGATTCAAACCATTGTCTGAAACCCTCCAATAGTCTGTTGTAAACTGTACAAGTGGATTTACAGGGCTGCAATCTGGACACAGCTGCTAACGTGTTCCTTTCATCCTCCTATTAAAAGAATGCTGCTTTGCTCTGCAAATAGGATCAAGCCTTGACAAAGGGTTTGTGTAAGCATTAGAAACAATAGTTAGCATTAGTCTGCTGGGCAAAACATATCCAATAACGCAGCCTCATGTGTATATCATGTAAATAACCAGACAAATTATTAAGTCTAGAATCAGAACAATGCTACAAATGTTGTTACGCAGACTGAAAAATTATGCAGTGCTGGTCATGGAAAATGGGAAAAGATCAGGAAAGAAATCTGCATTTTGATGGGTCTGAAGGGGCAAGGAGAGATGAGAGAAGAAATAAGTTAGTACTTCAGGACAGAGCTACGAGGAGCCTTACAGGTGAATATACAAAATTTGAACTTGATTTGGTTGATCAAGCAGAAGGAGTTAGAAAGAGTCTATATATTCACCATTATTTTAAAAAAATGATGCCTTTTGAATGCATTGGAGGAGAGAAATTAAAATATCAGAGAAGAAATCAATCCATTCATTTAAACACTACTGACCTCTTCCATTTACCTATTTATTGCTTGATAGGTACTTTGTATAATTTTCAAGGCACAAATTAGTACTCCCTAGAACATCAGAGAAATATGTACTCCCAGAATCTGTTGCCAAACCCAGGCTGTTTCTCCTGAATGAATGAGCTCACTAAAGATATGAAGAGTGATTTGAAATTCTCTGACAGGCGAGTATGTGAAGTTAAGCCAAACTGCTGCTTCCCTGCCAGTCTGGTTTTTGTCTTCGGAATAAGTGGCAGCCTCATTGAGCAGTAATACAGATAGCACAGTACTACCTAAAATGTTAGATACTTATTAGATTAGTTACAATGGGAGGAGGATTCTATCAAATCATGACTGTTCATTAAATGACCTCTAAAATTATGGAGAGCTGAGAGAAAAGATTTTCAGCATACAAAGAGACATCTCTCTATATATTAATTTAAAGAAGGGAGAGCAGACATTGCATGTGGTGTCAGATTTGTAAATCTCAAAGGGTAACGTACGATTTCATTATCTTAGATACATTCTCACTGGATGATAAAAGAGTTACCAACAGTACAATTTTCAACAGCTGAACTATGCCTAATGGCACAGATACAGTACAGTATATCTTTTTATAATTTACAATGTAGTGCTGAGAAAGCTCTGGCCCAGTTGGGAGATTCTCAGTTATTCAAGTGATTCTATTTAAGTCAATGAAATGACTTGTGCCAGGGCTTCTTTGCCTTTTCACGGGAAAGGACCTCTTGAATTCAGCTGATTCGCACATTTGAATTTCAGTGATAATGGTCTGATTATGTATTATTTTCTTTTAGATCGGGAATAGCCTTATGAACATCAATATACTTTTTTTGTCATTCTGTACCAGAAATGGAGCACTATTTTATTTTAGAATTGAAAGATTGAAGAGACTAATTTATTATTTGCTTTATGTAGTTTATATCAAGGCATAACAAAATCTCCCTGGATTAAGTTCTGTAAATTTCTCAATCCAAAGTTTGTTTGAGACTGTTATCAACACTAATTGCATTTCTTGGTTGCTGTATTATTTTCCCCAGATTCATATATTTTTTTAAAAGTTCATTTTATATTTGCTCAGGGCTTTTCTGCCTACTGGGAATCGTAGCATGTGTGATAGAGGTGCCAAGATTTATATATTAAAAAAAAATCAGGAGAATTCATAAATTTAACAACTGAAACAACTACATTTGGAAAGCATGATAATAGCTCTTGAGAGACAACACAGTTGTACATTTATGCTAATCAGCCAATTTGCTATTGCTTTCCTTAATGGCGAAAGGTGGTTTTAGTACACAGAGTTCTGCTCCATGAATGATAAATTGAACATTACGATATTAACTCATGTCAGCTTTTCCTCTGAAATTTGGACTGTGTGCCTATACACAAGTAGATCCATATTACACAAAGCAAGTAACTGATCATGCTGCTAAGTTAATGCAGGACACAATTTTAAAGGCAGTTTCGAGAAGCATTTGTTATTACTTTTTTTATCATTCCTAGTATATTCTCTGGTCAAAATCCCATCATTGTGTTTATGCTGCAAAGAAGGCTCTGAAATTTAGCGACTAACCTGTTCTGGGACGTATGGTTGCACGGCATAGAAACAGGTGGCAGCACTTTGACAGAGTGGCCCACAGCTGTCTCACACCTGCGTGGTGCTCTGGTGAGGCTGGTATAAACAGAGGAGGGAGTGCTTTGAAACTAGGTGACTGCAGAGATGAGTCACAGATGGTTTGCAAAAGCCCCAGTTCAGCGCTGAACTCAAATGAAGTGGGAGTATTGTCAGCTTTTTTGAAGTTCTACTGGTTTGTCTTTACGAGATTTGGCTTTCTACACCTTGTCCCATACTCACTGACTGCAGTTTCAGACTGAATAGGTGCAATAATAAGAAAAGACGCAGCCAGGACCTGTGGGTTTTCTCAGCTGTTTTACTGGCTTTAGGCTGCTGATGTCGTTGCTCCAAAAGAGCAGGGAGAGTATAAGGTGAATGTCTCTCACAACCTGCTGTCTGTGCTGGAGGCAATTACGTGTCATAGGTGGTGGTGTTCTGGCATGGATCCTCTGAAGTCATCTGATCCCTAGAAAAAGGCCTTTCATAGATATCGTACGTGCTGCTTCTATCTGCTCCTTGCTTCTGCTTTCATCAAGATATAGCTATAATAATGAGGGGCTACCACTTAAAGTGACCGTATCAGAGAGGTTAGTAATCAGATGGGGAGGAACAGGAGAAGAAGCAGACTTACTGAGAAAATGCAAATCCTCCCTCCTAAGCAAAATTTAAGACAACTGAGACAATTTAACTCATCTCGCATTTAGGAAAGTCATTGCACTTCTAAATAGAAATGCTTGTGATTTTTAAAAGAAAATAACTCTCTAGTAAATATACTCATAACAAGGTTATTTGCAGTAGAACGTACTGATAAATCTTTACAATATGACTGCTATCTTCTATGCTGGGAATGTCTTCTGTGTTTCCTACTTAGCCATAACCAGAGCAAACATGCTCATTATTTTAATATGACATGCTTTCAACCATGCCTGGCATGTGCCTTTCTGTGTGGGGAAAATAACACCAAAAACCAACAGCTCTTTCTCCCTTTCTCCATTTTCTGGAGTCCCTGCACTAGTGTTCCAGATGCTCAGGGAGTAAAGACTTGCTCCTGAATCCAGATGTTTATTATTTTTCTCACCAAGAGCTGGGACTTGTGAGAAGCTGAGTACTTTCAGCTTTCAGGAAAAGTAGTTATTATCTCACACCAGTCAATAGACTGACAGCATCACAAGTGCTATATTTTTAGAAGACATTTTACTAGCCCTACAGCATTGTACAATTTTGCACTTACTTTACTGATGTTTATTAGTTTAATAGACCATTGCATCCAGTGCACCTGTTGTGACAGTTGCAAACCTATGTTTTGCTCAGGTACCTGAGCTAAAATTTTAATGCAAGCTGAAAAAATAATGGTTATAGTCTGGCCTTTCAGTGGCATGCAGTAATTGTTGTCATTTAGTGCACAATGCAGTTTTACCAAAATAAGAATGTTGGATGGAAAAGAAAAGCAAGCATTTCAAGGTTGTTTTTTTTCCCTCACTGTATAGATTGCAAGCTTTTAGGAGAAGGCGGACATAATTGTATAAGTGCTGCTTCCATTAAAGAACAGCTGATAAGGCTAATACTTTTGAAACTGTGTAATAGGAGTTTGTAATATCTAAAAATAGTGGCGCCTTTTAGAGACTTGATTCTTAACTCTTAGAATACTTGGGTGTTAGTGAGAAATCTATTCTGGACAAATAGTTTAATGAGCTCTGGAGAAGAGATAGACAACTGGACTTTGTTTTGGGCCAGATGACATTTTGCAAGATACTGTTTGGGATATTCTGGGAATCTGCCAGAGAAGGAACAAGAAAGTCTGAAGACTAAAGATGTAAGGCAGCAGTAAGCATTTATATGACTATACAGTAAACAAATACTTTATCTTCTTGCAGTTACAGCTGTAATAATATAAAGGAAATGATATCATTACAGTTATATGGGAAGGATTGGTTAAACATTGAGCTGTCTTGGGACAAACTGCTTCCTTCCTATCTGGAAGCATCTGATATTTCTTCCATCTGACCAACATGAATTTATTGTAGATTTCAATACAACATTTTTTTCCTGAGCCCAGCCAAATGTTTGTTCCTAATATAAATATACTTTTATATAATTTGAATAAATAAGGGACAGATAACACCTTGATATCAAGGCTTGTGCCTTATATTGATGTTATACCTTGGTATAACTCTGGTCAACTTTTGTTGAGTGGTGGAAGAGACCTGCTCAATTCCCATTATGTAACTTCTGCAATTGCTCTCATCACCAAATATTTGGATACTGTCCAATAGTGCATTAAGCTGAGTGACTACTCTGTGCTATAGGTAAAATTGTTTTCTTATTCTCTTTGCAAGAACAATTTTATTTTGGTGAGGTTTTAATTAGAGAAGGTTCTTTTCTCATAACCATTCATAGGCACCCCCTTCAGTAGTACAGGTCTTGTTAATTGTTCATATCTTCATGTAAGAATATGAACAAGGGTTGAAGTATGTACCTTGCACAAGGAGAGACAGATCTGCTTAAAATGATCATAGAATCATAGAATCTTTAAGGTTGGAAAAGACCTCTAAGATCATCAAGTCCAACTGTTGACCCAGCACCACCATGCCTACTAAACCATGTCCCTAAGTGCCACGTCTACACGTTTTTTGAACACCTCCAGGGATGGTGACTTCACCACCTCTCTGGGCAGCCTGTTCTAACGGCTGACCACTCTTTCGGTGAAGAAATTTTTCCTAATATCCAGTCTAAACCTCCCCTGGCACAACTGAGGCCATTTCCTCTTGTCCTTTTGCTAGTTACTTGGGAGAAGAGACCAACACCCACCTGGCTACAACCTCCTTTCAGGGAGTTGTAGAGAGCAATAAGGTCTCCCCTCAGCCTCCTTTTCTCCAGGCTAAACCACCCCAGTTCCCTCAGCTGCTCCTCATAAGACTTGTGATCTAGACCCTTCCCCAGCTTCGTTGCCCTTCTTTGGACACACTCCAGCCCCCCAATGTCTTTCTTGTAGTGAGGGGCCCAAAACTGAACACAGTACTCAAGGTGTGGCCTCACCAGGGCCGAGTACAGGGGCACAATCACATTCCTACTCCTGCTGGCCGCACTATTCCTTATACAAGCAATGATCATGAATGATTATCAATTTGGATACCACATCAAAACTAGAGGCACATGAAGATGCAAGTTAGCTGCAAGCTGTAGGATAGTAACAGACTACAATTACTTAACCTGATATATTAGGCTCATCTACTGCACCTATGTTTTCTTGAGTCCTATTTGTTTCTTGATTGGGATAGAGGGTGAATACTCATATGCTGTTTATTCAGGAGTTGCCATTCTTATTATTATGTGTTAACCAGCTATACACAACACTTCTGGTTCGAAAATATGCTGTTTACAAGAAATATGTAAGCTATTTTCTGTAGCTAAATATGGACTGATATCCTTTCAAAAGAGGCATGTGGCACCAATGTGGCAGGGTTGGCACATGATAGGACACTATCAAAAAGACATTTTTTCCTTTTCTGGCAAGCTACTTATGCAAAACCACTACATTTTATGTAGGTTAGGGTTAGGGATCAGAGCAGCCCCTGAGCAGACACTTTGCCACTATTACGAATGAAGTGGAAGCAAGGAAACTGTGGATGTCTATCCACTATTTCTGTAAATATCATAGCTATTTTTCAGGGTCATTAAACTGACTGTCAGACATTGTGATTATGTCTAAGAGTCAAAGGTATTAAGCATAAGTGACAATAAGTATTTATGGCACTGATTCACAGTCTTTCTTCATATAGATTTGGAAGGCTTATGTAATTATTTGCATTGTACACTTTGTCCAGCTAGTTGCCTAATGTTAGTTTGGAAAACTCATAAGGTAAGAACAATGAGCTGGGTATGTTAGTAATGTCAATTGTCAAACAACATTATAATAGTATTACTGTGAAAGCCAGAGGGCTCATAAAAAAGAAATGTATTACTGTCTGCACATTTGAGGGACTTAAAAAAAAAAAATAAAATCAAGACCTCAGCTGTTTGAAAAGAAATGCCATTTTTCTTTATGAATGATGTGGTCCAAAGGAATTAATTAACTTGGCTAGCCCACTTGCAACCCTAAAATGCTGTGAGGACTCCAAAAGCCCCAAACGTCTGTTCGCGCAGGTGATCTTGAAACTGTGTGAGTGGTTTTTGCCTTCAGACAGTGTCATCCTGCTTTGACAAGATTCTGAGAAGGGGACTGGCTTATAGCATGCTGCACATCCAAGCGAATATTTCAGCACCTGGTAGGTGAGTTTTCCATAATATGCATTGCCTAGCAATGTTTTCCACAGTATGCACTCAGACAAGATTATTCATCTCGTATTTCATTCTTTTCACTCTTTTGCTACAGAATTGCCAAAGAAATGCTGTTTGATTTAAAACCATCTCACAACGAATTGCAGGGCCATTAAAGCAATCCCTGAAGAATCTCTTTGAACGTGTAGTGTCTGGGGGAACGCAGAGCCAGGAATAGGTTCCACGGTGGGGACCAGCTCCAAAACACAGAGGAGCCTGTGATGAAGCTGTCAACTTTCAGGAAAACCTAGTCAGTAGGGAGTAAAACCTGTCTTTCCTCAACAGCACAAGCTTCCAGAATAATGAAACTTTTCCTTGTCTTGAG
Organism: Balearica regulorum gibbericeps; assembly: GCF_011004875.1. NCBI lineage: Eukaryota > Metazoa > Chordata > Aves > Gruiformes > Gruidae > Balearica > Balearica regulorum. The sequence continues at coordinate 49,510,699 of NC_046185.1, read as the reverse complement.
ACCAGGGTGTCACAGAAGGACAAGCCATGTTGCAGGTCCTGACCTTTGCCTCAAGCTGCTCTGTGGCCCAGGCCTGCCAGACGGAGAAGTTCTGCAAACATTTCAGAAAGGAGATAGCTCTCTTTCTCAGGCACGTAGCAAACAGCTATCTCACAAGGCAGTGAAATAAAGAGAGGAGCTAAAGGATTGATCCGAAGATGGGCAATGCCATTCTACAGTAACTAAGGGATATCACAGTCCCACACTTTCCAAAATGTATAGCTGCAGTTCATAATAAAATTGGTCTCAGGAAATGACACGAGCTCTTAAAGACCACAGAGACAGTTAGGACGAGCCTTAGAATGTACTAAATCATGGGAACTGCAAGATATACTGACCTTGTTTGCATGACCATGACTTGCTTTCCACAATAACTGCAATCTACTACTTTCTTATATCTAACAATATTCTTTAATTTGGCTGGTAAGAGACGGGTGTTGTGGTTTTGGTGGTAAAGGTTCAATCATCACTTGGGACCAGAGGCTGTCAGTAAGAGCAGCCACAGATAGGTTGCAACTATTAGTGGCCAGGATCTGTTGTACTACTTAAACATACAGGTTAAGCTGAACAAAATAGAGGAAGTAGTGTGATATGAGAATGTGTAAGAGGAGAAAGAAATTGCTGTCAGGCTCAAAGTTAGTCTAGAAGAAGTTAGATACTAGTCACCCTAAGTTCTATGAGTATAATTGTTAAATGGGGAAATTTTTATAATACTTGTTACAGAAATCAGTACTTTTTCATTAATATTGAATTGTTGGAAAATCATGCTAGAAACATATTTTCACTTTTATTTAAATATTCCCCCCCTCCCCGAAAATACTAATGGAAATTGTCTTGACCAAGAGGGTACTGCAAGAAATTAATATATAATAGATAAGTTCCTTACACTTACTTCTCCTAAATATTTTGTACAGTTGTACATTAAATTAATTCAGATGCGTAAATATAAAATGAGATTTAATCTGAATATATAATAATACTAGTGGAGAAGAAAGCAATGTCATACAAAATCTTTCTAATAAGAAGCCTATTATAATTAAACCTGTAGATAAAAGGACTTTGAATTTTGTAATGGGTTTTGAAAATAAAAGACATGATTTTCATCAACAAATAATAAAGGTTGTAATCTGAAAATAAATGCGTATCCTACTTCCCAGTATAATAATACTGGACATACTATACTTGTTCAAACCAGTCCATACTACAAAGTGAACACTCTCAAGTGTTTCAGAGACAAGTCTAAGAACTTGCATTGGTCAATAACCTTCTTACAGGAAAAGTTTCTTTTTTGATCCTAACTACTCAGGTGACGACTAGTGCTTGGAAGCCTGAAGATTAATAACACCAAGGTAGTCATGTTAGTCTTAATTAACTGGAAGTGCGGCTGTTAATTGTCTTCCTATCAGTGCTCAGTCCTGTGCTGGATCACTCTAAGATTTTGACCTCAGTGCCACCCTTGTGGCAAAGACTTCTACAGGTGAATTTTGTGTACATAGAGGATTTCCTTTCAACATTTTAAAAAGTGCACTCTCTCCATTTTTCACTGTATGCTTCATTGCTGGTTTAGCAGACTGCTTTATGAAAAAGGACTACTAGAAGTGTTTCTTTCTATACTATAACTTGTTTTAGTGTATTTATCATGATCTTTCTTTCATTTTCTTTCTTCAAAGGCTTTTCAGTGAACCTATGTGAACAATTTTCTGGGTTGCTAATATTCTTTTTTTCTGTATTCAGAAACTGCCTTGTTACAATTTCACTTTCAGAAAGGGACTAAACCCCATAAACTAGAGGAAGAAGAGACAATGGTATACATTTGATGTTAAAATAATTCGTACATTATGTACATATAATTGCATGAATATTTACATTTTACATATATATAAATGTATTAAATATTTTTGTTGGTTTTGTGTATAACTCTGCTATTTTCATTTTCAGTAGTTAGTATTTCAACATTAATTTTGGATACGTTCCTCTCATGCTTCTTATGATGAGAAGAAAATATCATTGAGCTATCCTGGGCAATTCCTCTTTTCTTGCCTGACACATTGCAATTAATTTGATGTGTATTAAATTTTATGAGCTGAAGAGACAAGTCAATTCAACCCAGATCCACTAAAATGTTTAGATGCCAGGTATAACAGGAAATCTGTTGCAGAGCATGGATTTGCAACCAGGCTAGTACCGGCTTTATCTCTTTGGTTTGAAAGGAATGTGCCTATGAACTTAATTGGAAGCTCATGACACAAATACATAAAAGGCAAGAAACAGACTAGGAAACTTAATCGATTTTGATTAAGCATATAAATATTGGACTAGCTCTTCTCCCATGCTGTTCTTTTAAAAAACAAACAAACAACCACCCCCCTCCCCAAACCCCCAACAAAGAAATCAATAAAGTCATTAGAAAAAAAGTGAACTGTATTAAGGTTAAAAGGAAGTTCAGCTGGCTTATTTGAGGAATTGCTAATACTTTCTTATCAGAAAAATAAAAATGCATGTGATTTACTGATTGTATTGATCATATTAACAGAATCCATCTGTTATCCAATCCTGCAACCTAGAGTTTTGCTTTCCAGTGATGGTTCCTGAAGGCACAAAGAGAAATAACTGGCAAAAATCTATCTGAAAATCATTGGTAGCTGATCCTCTACCTCATAGTTGCATTCTTAAGTCTTACTATTAAAAGTATCTTCTTTAATCATTATTAGCTGGCAGAAAAATCTCCACTGGTGTGTGATAGTATTTGACATTCTCAGCATCACATGTAGAATGATGAATTACTAAATACAAATGTCAAATGTAGGAGGGCAGGTATCAATTTATCTGTTGCTGAACATCTCAGAATAAAATTTAGTTCTGATAATGTTTTAGGAGGAGCAGATCAAACTGAGGATAATTTTATCTTATAGAAAATATTTTGCTTTAGGTGACTTAAGGATTATCTATCTCAATTGACCTGGAACTGCTTTGTTTTGTTGTTTGGTTGTCTTACCAATCCTTTCTGTTCTTCTTTACCTCCCTCTTGCATTTTGATATCTTGGCTTTAGACTGCTTTGCAGTCGTTTCAATGCTAAAATTTCTGGAGTAGGAAGCAGGAATTTACCTTATCATGTCCTGACTTCTTCTTGGTATTTAACTTCTAACTTATAAAAATTTCTGGGAGGTCAAATGCTAAACAGGAGTTAAAAAGTTAAATGGGATTCAGATACTTGCCCATAACTGAAGCCACTGACTGTGGAAGTACATCTACACAATTGCACATGATGAATGAAATTTATTTCCCTCACGTCTCAGCTTTTTTGGTTTGCATTTGTTTGCAAAGCTACTGATGCTTCCATTTTGTTGACTTGACTAACGTCAGTGAGTTAGAAACTATTATCTTGCTAATCTCAACTAGTGCTCAACTAGTGATAATAGTGCTGTTGCTTGATTATTGCATAACCAATATAGTAAATTTTTAGACACACCATTGTTGTGCTTTGATTCTGTTATTTTTGGTTTCTATTTTGGGAAATAGTTCACTGCTACTTTGCCTTCTTTCCTCTTCTCCACTCACTGTCAAACTTTCTGTGAAAGAAGATGTCTGAAGGAAGGGTTTTGTCTTTCTTTGCCTGTCAAGACCCTGAATAGGATCGCTGCTATGGTGACACAAACACTAATGGATGACAAACCCTAACTATTATGAATATACTAACAAAAAGGACAAGAAATTTTCCACTGTAAATAGATCATCTCTGATGCATTTCCATCAACTTAGTCTCGCACCCGAACCTATAAACTGGGGTAGAACACTTGGAAAAATTTCAGAAGACATCAGGAACTACTACAGCTTGACCTTCCTGGTTATAACATAACTTGAAAGCAAAGAAAAACAAGATACACTGCACTTCAAGATTTTTACCAGCATCCTCAGCTCATTAATACCTTTGCGATGTGGAGACTGTTATGAGCTGGTTACTGTATTATGTCCGTTAAGCAAAGCAGCAGCTGTAAACAAGTTAAGAAAATTCAGTGCTGCTTATCTGAATTCAAAACAAGAAATTAAATTGAATGCAGGCAATTTTAAATTTGGTCATACTGTAGATAAACAGGGATAAGTAAATATGTACAACATTTGCAAATATATGCAATATTTTAAAACATTTTCTTTTTTTAAAACCAAATATTTGCTCTATTTAATAGCTATCTGTTTATTTTTGCACGTGAAATAATTGCTCAATTCTCTGTCTTTATTAAACACTGGGTTGGAAAAGATGAGTTTATACAAACAAAATCTCAGCTTTGCCTATACCACATTGAACTGTTTAAAAAGTAATCATGCCCTCTTCATAATCTGGTGGTTTGTATTTTATTTTTTAATACATAAACAGACACATCAGTATGGTTTAGAAATATTGAATGCTGTTAAAGTGTATTCCATAAGCTTTTAAAATATTTTCACGCAAGCCTTTATTCTCATTTTTATTTGATATTTCACAAGAATCATATTTCCTTCCCCCTCCTCACCTCTCTCTCTCCCCTCAAAGTAAAGTCATTGAGAATCTGTGGATTATTGAAGAGATCTTATACAATAGAGATGTCACATTTTGAAAGTATCTGGAGAAATAACTGGTACTTTGAAAGGTCACATTCAACTGAAAGTAAAAATACGTACCATCTTAGTGTTTTCAGATCTTTAAACAGTATGTCCTGAACGTCCACATCAGACAGAAGTAAGTATATCTTTCTTTTTCTTTACATGCATCTCTAAGGTAAGTACTGATTCATTTATGTGGGAAATGCATCTGTCGTCCTAAGGACAACCAGGCAGCTGAAGGTACTTCTTAGAGTGGTGTGTTCATTTGAGTAATACAGCAAAATACTGAAATAGAAACAGGATCTCTTGGGAGGAATACTTCTTATGAAAAACAAATACATTAGGCTGCGCAGTCAGATTCATACACTTGCAGTTTCCTGGCACTGCCAAGACATGTCAAGCTGTTAATCTTGTCCTGAAGATCATCTGTTGGCTCCAACACTTCATTTTAGTAGGAAGTGTCATTGCTGAGGGATGGGTTTTGCTAGCAAAGTTAGCAGGATATTATACAATAGTACATATTCACATGGTTAATCTTGTTCTCCCTCTTCACTCCTAACAGACGAATTTTAGAGGTATTGTGAAGGGAGAGAGTACTGCAAAAGAGAAGGGCATGGCACTGATGGTACAACATACTTTGCTAATGGACTAGGGTTGAGTTCTGTTTTGATAGTTTGGTGTGATAACTTACTGAGCTATACCTTTTGTTTCCACTCTATGCAGGCTCATAAAGATGGAAATACAGTAGAATGTATCTGGGAGACAATTCTTTTCTTTTCATGGTTTATTCTGGCTCAGTGAAAAACCGGTCTAGTAGGAAAGGCAAATTCCTTTCCCCAAAATTTTTTGAATACTGAAATAAATGCTGTAAACACATTATGTTTGCCAAGCCTCAGTATCCATTACAAAAAAAAGGTACTTTGACAAAGTGCTTTTATTATTGATTGACTCTCTGGATGTTGTCTAGAAGATATTGGATATGGATCTGTATGTTTCCTGGTCTGATTACCAATATAAAATTTACCAAGGTTCCTTGTTTAACACAACATTAGTGATCAACTTCTTACAAATGAAATTTTCATCACCTGTTAAACATGAGAAAATTCAAAGAGCTCTGAAGGTGGGGGGGAAAAAAAAAAAACCAGAAAAAGAAATATTCAACACTTTCTTGCCCTAGACAAGACAATGATGACCCAACTGGGAAAAATCCCTCAGACATGATGAATTGAGGAACATGCACTCTGTCAGCCTTTGAGTGATCATGGCAATCTTGTACGTTCAACTCTAATTACAGCTGAAAGCAATCAGCAGTCATCTGATTTTCACAGCTGGTAGTAAATTTCTGTATCCACCTATGAGGAACAGGAAGACTAGTAATTCAAAGCTGTTCAGTCAAGGCGCTTCACCTTTGTCCTCAAATGATGGCCGTGAGGTACCCCCTCAAAAAGACAGGCTGGTTTCTATATCCATTTAAACTATCAAGGGAGCACAGCAGTGAAACCAGAAACAGGATGCCTTTTTTACCATCATCTAGAGTCCAGGTAACTTTAGACCAAAGTTTATTTTTAAAATATTAAGATACGATTAGTAGACAGAATTTACACACATGTAACAGGAAAGGCATGCCTGTTGTATGTTTTATGTCTCTAGGGAGTACAAACATATGGAATGATATATATGTTTATTATGAAACCATTTTCTTCTTTGATGTTCATAGTATGTTTTAGAAAAAACAAAGTATTACTTTGTATGAGAAAATCACTTCATGGCATAGCTATGTGAATCTCTGTACGTTTAATGAGGCTTGAAGTGAGAAAGAATTGCTTTGGCTCTCTGGGGAAAAAAGCATAAATAATTAAAAGAGGCTGATTATATAGCTAATATTACATTATGCAAATACGTAACCCAGGGAGGTTTGCCATGCAATGCATTGATTTATATGCTGTTTAAGGGCACCTTATTTTTCTGTTTTGTTATTTATAGGCTGGACTCTGTGTTTGTTTATGTGGTTGCGTATCCAGAGAGAACTGAGGAGCTGCTACTCACCTTGGTGTCTCAGCCCACAGTTTGGAAGTGCTTGAAATGGAACTGGTGAGAAAGCAGGGCTTAGCGTGCACTCATAGATGCCATGAACCTCAGCCTAAGCTGAGGGCCCTCGGGCAACTTCAAATAGAGGGAATGAATATTTCCCTCTTGGAAGTTTTATTTGTTCTTTGGGTGATGGGTCAAGTGAAAGAATGTTTGACAAGGACAATTTTACAATAGATTCCTATTAAAGTATGGTGGTGAGTCACCATATCTATTTACAGCAAAATGATAAATAGAGGTATTTTTCAATGCAGGATCTCTCTCTCTTAACAAAGAGGGTTGAATTTAAAAGAGAAGGAAGTCCTCATTTAGAACAATGTCAGAAGAGATTATAAGATGAACTAATACAAATTCCTAAGCTATGAATTTGCTTCAGTGGCTTGTTGAATAAGACAAGATTTAAGCATATAAGCATCACTGATCTGGGTTCCACACCTCTGTTTATGCTAGGTACAAGCAGGGAGTCCTAGAGAAGCCTAATTCTGGAAACTTACAGAATTAATGAGTACTTCTGGTGGTAGCCCTGGAGGCTAGCAATGTATTTTTGATCTTGTCTTTGAGTTGCTAAATTTTTAAAATGTAGTTTACATCCTAGTTCATGCTAGTGTCAGTGCATGTGAGAACTAAATTAGTGTTTGTTCATCCAGTGTTGCTTCCACCAGATGGAACTGGTGACGTTCAGCCTGTCCTGGGGATATAGCTGTCACAAAAACAGTAAAGAGTCATCAGTTGGTGATGGGTTTTGGATATTTCTGTCATGGATCAGATTTGATCTGTGAATTGAAGTCTTATATTTTGTGTCATTAATTTATAACAAGTTACTACTTTTTAAAAAACTATATTAATCTAAGTTGTTAATTTATCCAATTTTTTTTTATGCATGTATTACCCTTCTGTATATGTGCAGGAAAAAAAAAGCTCGAATACTGAAGACAATTAATCACATATCCAGCTCCATAGCTTTAGGAAAGCCAGCAGCTCACCATATCTTAGGACAAGAGAATAGTTGAGATTTATCATACTATCTTTCCAAGGGTAGATGTTATAGCACAGTGGACTGAGACGCCAGCAAAAAGTAGCTGGAGACTGTACTAGTATCTTAGTGTATTTTTCCGAAATGCTTTCTGTTATCAAAGAATGGCTCATGATCTGTTGTGAAGCCACTGATGGATTATGTATCACCTCCCCCTACCATGATGAGTGAAAGCTCTGGAAAACAGTGACAAATTACAAGACAGTTTCCTTAATAATCAGTACCAGCAGATTATCTTTGAAGTGAACTTTCCTTAGTATTTTTCTGATTTTATGTGACTGGGGAGAATTCTCTCTTTATCAAAGGTCTTTTACCCCAGAGCCAAGATGTTGATGGCTGATGAAAGTGTTACAGAGCCTTGTTACATTCAGCAGCTTAGAAGCCAATGAAAACTAATTTTTGTCTTGTACTCTTTTTTTTCCTTTCCTCCAGAGGTCTTTGCTATTGGCAGGGTAAGCTATTAAATGCTTCTTTAATCTGAATCAGAAGACTTTTCACACAAGGTTTAATGTTTTCTTTTTAAGTAGCCTGTTATCAGTTGAAGGAGGCTGAAAACTAGAGGGCCTTCATTTATCTTACCAATGACAAGAACCAAGGAAAAAAAAAAAGTAATTTCAATGTACTGTTGATGAGTGTTGCAGCTTCCTGTGCTTAAAAGCTGCATTGCATGTGGATAGCAGCAGCAGACACTATTCTTTGAAAACTAAGGCCATATACAGTACTTTAATTGAACTGTAAACACATGGGTGATCAATACAAGGTAAGATTTGTTAGAATGAAGATTTCAAGTGAAAGAACAGCTGGGTGGGAAGCAAGGGAACCCTCATATCTTATTTGGGAAGAATAATATATATATTATTCTTGGACTTGGGTCATTTCAACATTGTCCTGGGAGATCTAGGATCATCAGGGGGTGATCAGCAGTGGCCTTGGAAAGATTTTTAGCTGCAGTTTTGGAAAATACCTCATTGCACTTCTCTTTCTCCCTCTTTCATTAAAAACAATTCATAGTGAGGCAGGACACTGGAAGTTGAGAATTACTTCCTTTTTCAGGCCTTTCATTGCAGTGAACCACTGCACAAGAGCCTCTAGCATCTTAGGAGCCCTTATGGTGACTACACATCAATGTCAGCTTTTTAACTTTCCAGTTTGAACTAATTTCCCACACTTCCTTGCCTCCACTCCCACCTTAAAGAAGACAGATGCATCTCTGTGACCTGCTTTGACAGATATTTAACTGCTCTTTTTTGTTGCTCTTTCACGTGTCTTGCTGTTCTTACCAAAGCTGAAATCTGAATATCCTGGCAGAGCAGCTGAAGACCGATAAGCTGATACAACAAACTAATGTTGTCACAAAATTAAACTATAGTACTGAGGTTTATGTGGAGGAATCTGCTTCTATTACTTGATAAGATGCAGATTTTTTTCCATGCAGGCTGTATTAACACTGTTTTCTCCTTGAAAAATACCTGTTCTTTGTCTATATTGCTTGTATCCTGACTGACATAACCACAAATCTCATTGTTTTCCCAAAACAATCAGTTTTCAGGTGTGTTTCAGTTACAGCCAAGAAGCTTCTATTCTACCAAGTGTCTAAAAAAAGAAAAGAACTTTTTGAAAATTTATACGGTGAAGATGTCCTGAAATGAATTAATGAATTAACAGGTTGTTAATTTTCCCTAATATTTAGACACTCTCTGCCAAAGCACAAGTTTCTTCTTTCTATTTTTCACTAACACTCTACCTCTCTCAAATAAGGTGTAAATTAGTCCTTCTTGCCTAATTTAGTCTTGTGTGTTCATGTCAATACACCTTTTTATTTTTTATACTTTTGTAATAAAGTGTGTCATTTATGCTCTACTGATATTCTACTCAAAATTAAACTATGCGTCTTTTAGCCTCACAGCCCTCTTTCTACCTTTTATAGACCCACAGTCCTGATTTCTTCCAAATCACAAAGGAAGAAGCAACCTTTGCACATGATACCTCATGGAGATTATTTGATTTGGGGCAAAGCGTGAAAATGGCTGCAAACTGGATCTCTAATTAGGAGGTGATTGCAAGCTTAGCTGTCAAGTGACCATAGTAATTGGTAATATGAGAGTCAGATTCACCGGCTACCTCTCACTGTATTATTACCCAAAGCAAAAAACCCACATGAAATCTACTCATCAATTTGGGGCCATATTTGAATAATGACAGGGATCTCACTCTCTCGTGCTATTGCAGGGGCCTTTTAAGTCATTCCATGTTCAGTAATGTAGCTTTTGTGTGCTAATTTTAGGTATTAGTCACATGATTGAGATTAGAGGAATGTTGCTTGCAGCTCCTATGGCAGTGTGTACTTTTTTCCCAAGTACTTCCTATTGTAGTTATTATCAGTAGAGGTGAACCACTTGGAACAAGAGGGAGGGAGCATTAACGTAGAGTTGAGGGTGGCCTGAGTGTTTGCTGTGTGCCACTGATAAACTGCTGGTGTTTGAATGTGCGTTGTCTACCTCTGTTAAAATCAGTGAGGCACAGTATAGTGGTGGGAATGCCAGAGGTCATCAACACTAGGTCAAGCCTGAGCGTTTTGTTTCCTTAATTGCAACAGAGGCCATTCTGGCAACAGCTCTGTAGCAGATAGGGCATGACAGGCCTGTGTTTACTGTAACCTCCTGATTGCAGATTTTCCAGCTCTCTGAAAGCTTGAATCTTGAGTATAGCATTAGTTTCCTTTTGAGCAAATCTGCTTATAATGTTTGGGTTTGCAGGTTTATTCTTACAGTGTTTTATTTCAGGGCAATATAAACCAGCTGTTATAACAATAAGTTATTTAAATGATATACGTTGGTTTATGTGCAAGTGCCTGTATCACTGAAGAAACATGATAAAGTAAAATAATGCCCATTATTCCTACTTTTGGTGATATACAAAGTTTCTAGAACTGCAGCATTGTTATCATTTAATCTGAAATGAAATGGGATTGCAACCAGAAAGGAGGTTACATTTCTGAACATCACTTACTCAGGTGCTCTAGCTATAAATGAGCTGTACCATATTTCACCAGTGAAGAACCTTCAAGTACAAAAGTGTACTAAATGTAGGGGCATAAACAAAAGAAAACACACCCATAAGTTGTCTTGTCTCACTTATTTCAACTACTTACAGATATAAATGTAAAGACCACCAAACCAGGTCCCATGTGGTTTGTGCAAATCCAAATGGCTATGCATTCCTGAAACAATGACTTAATTAAACTCATTTTGGTTGGTTCTGTAGGATAATCATATTCTTTAGTTGAAAAGTCACTGAAAACTAATTCAATTAATTTGATTAATGTTAGGAATAGACTTAATTTTGTTTAACAGATTCCCAAATACAGGTAATGAATGTTTAAATAATACTGGAAAAATAACACTTAGAAAAATATTGAAGGCTGCATGAATTTTCTTTGCATGTTGGTAAAGTTAAAACCTTGCCATGAGATTGCCCTTCTGATAAGGTAACTGTAACTAAAAAGCCACTTCGTGGTAACCTCCTCATCACCTTTAAAAGCAAGCTAAAAAGGAAGAAAACCAAACCCTGCCCCCCATCATGTCACAAGGGTGTATTGCATTGCTGTCTTATGTGGGATTTATGATTGCATCAGTTCTTTTAGGATATGGAGACAAGGGTTAATAGGATTGTCTATGTGATGGCCTTAGATGTGATCCTGCAGCTCTGTTTGGGCTGTTGGAAGACATTGCATTGCTGTTCCACACAAGCAGCTGGGAAATATCAACTGAAAAAGAGCTCTAAATACCTCTCTCATCAGACTAGTGTGGATGTTATATTGGGAAATATTTTGAAGATATTGGATTTGGACATAAAAAGAAATAAAAGTTTGCTACATTTGCTATATTACAGTGTCCTAAAAACCCAGGTGTCCAGCAGCCCAGGGGATGACGTGAGCACAGTAGTGACCCAATTTCATCCATTTTTCCAGGGAAATAATGGAAGGGATAAGAAATGGACTCTGAATAGGCTAGAAATAATGAAATGACACATACAGATTTGAAAAAGCATAGTGAACTATATGGGGACATATTTCAGACAAAGATATGGTCACAAGATTCTCATTTATGGTTAAATTATTACACTAACATTTGAAAAAATGCATAGTTGAGTAATGTAGTGTGTGGTATAGCTTATCTTTCCTTTCAGTGTATGTAAGGACACAGGTGGTTTCTCTGTCTTCCAGCAATACTGATGTTTGGTAGTATAACAGACAATTCCTGACTTATATGTAGGAGGAAGGGAGGAAAAAAATGTGAATGAAAATGTTAACTTTTTTTAAACTCAAAAAAAGGCTTAGTAGAAATTCAGACCTGCTCTCATTTTAACCAATCTCATTAACCTATTTCTAATAATAACAATAATAATAATAATGACGACTTTTTATGTGACTCCTTTGAAGTTCTTTGATGGATGTCTGATCTTAAAAACAATGCCAAGTTCTGTGTACTTAAGCCTGTCTGCTGTGGGCTTTTGTACTCATAAACAGTTCCCTGGAGTTATTCAATGCTCTGGAGCCCCCACACCTCTCTCCCCATGAGCTTCCGTCAGTCTGTGAGGACTCCTTTATGGTATAGCTTCCTTCCTGAGGAACAGCGCTCTTGGGAAGAATAAAGTTTGACTTCCAAAACTGATGGGAAGGTTAGAAGAAAAACAATGTTGTCTTCAAGAAGACCCATGTTGGCTTGGTGCCTGGGCTTCCTAACAGAGTTGATCCCAGAGGCATAAGACTGCAGGTGCTTAAAGAGAAGTTTGAGTCAAGCTTGATGACCCTTGCATTTAAATTTGGGCTAAGTGAGGAATGGAGAAGTTGGGCTAAGTGAGGAATGAAGAAGGAACGGTTTTTTGGTTGTTGTTTTTTTACCCCCTTCTCCTGCTCGACATTTTCAACCAATGTAAATAGCTACTCGTTTCTACCACAGCAGCTGAGACCTCTGAAATGGTAATTTTTTCCTTTTCATTTTTTCTGCCAGTGGTGCAATCTACCATTCGGGTGCAGGGTGACTTCCCTGCAGGAAAGGCACCGAGTAGAAGATTGTACAATCCATGTGGAAGATTGTTGTGCTCCAGTTTCTCTGTTACCTTTACACCATGGATGTGGGAGTCCCTCTGTGCGCACCATGGGCACTTCCCAACCCCTGTGTGCCACTGCCTTCCCACTGCACTCACCCTTCATCCACCTTCTGGCTACCACAGAAATGTGAGAAACAGGTATCCAGAAATTATGCCAAACAGGTACCGTATCGGGATGATTTCTGGATCCTGACATAAGCAGACAACTTTCCTGAATTTGGTACCTACTTCTTTTCATGGCAAAGATTATACAGATATATCCTTCAGGAATAATTTTCCAAAACCAATCACAATTTGGGCTGCCCCTGAAATTTCTACTATACCTTTTGGTAACATAGTATGGCACATTTTGTAGCCAAAGAAAAGAGTTGCTTTTATTTCAAGTAGGACAGATACAAAAAGTCAATATTGTGGATGACCACCAGGTGGTTTTAAAGGGTTTTGATGTTAAAATAAAATTCTCTATTTATCTATACCTCTTAAAAAACACAGGCTATTTTAAGATTAAGTGCTGCCATTTAAGACCTTGTAGAAGCTCTTGTTTGTTAGTTAAAAAAAAATAAATAAAGATTTCTTAGCTAGAAAGGCTGGAAGAAATGCCCTCAAAAGATTGAGAAACTCTTTATTCCTCTCTTGACTAGACTGAAACTTTCATATATATATATAAATGTAACTATAAATGTTTTGAGAATAAACCAGTAAAGAGATTGTACATCTGGAATGAAAAGTTATATCAGCAAAGACACAGTGCTGCCACACTCTTTGTGTGAAGTCCCTGCAAGCATAAGATGTGTTAGGAATTCAAGATAAGGCCTCAGATTTCAACAGGACACCAATTACAGTGTATGAGTTATGAAGCACTTCTATTGTTTCCCTCTGAAATATTTTTTTGTGTGAGTTTAGTACACATGAAAGATATGAGAATGACAGCTCTGGAGAATGAAGGTTTCTGTTTATCTGTGTAACAGGCAAAAAAAGCAAGCAACTGAGGAGTGAGTTTCCTCAGCACAGTTCTGGAAGGAAACTTCTATGAGTGGGAGTTCAGTAATATATTTTGAACTTTATTAAATAATCTGAAGAAACCATACAGGCACTGTGAGTCTGAATAATCACATTCTTGAAACATAAGCTGCATACGAGCCTAGTTACATGTATTCATGGTTGCTTTGACTAATTTTAAAATAAAAGACATAGTGGGCCCCCACAGAATGTTCACAAATAATGTTCACAAAAGGATATTATCCTCTTTTTTTTTTTTCTTTTTTAATATACTACAACACTTCAGTTTTCATGCTCAACCAGCCTTTGACCTCTCTGTTTACACTGCTACAGAGATATCCATTAGTGTTAAAAGAGATTTTTTTCTAGTTTGCAGAAGTGGCCACCTCCATACCAACTCCAACAATACTGCAGCTGAAATACAACCACTGGACTGTAACAATGATACAACAAAGCAACAGGAACTGGGCAATAGTTGTATTGTTACTAAGAGTCCATGCCATGACTCTAGAGTCTTTCTAGCTGTTTTGGTAACACAATGGCAGGAAGCCAGTTCATTAAGCAAGGCTGTTTTCTTGCTGTTTGTTTGCTTGTTTTTTTTCTTTTCTTCTTTTTTTTTTTCTGATTTACATCAGCAGCAGGAACAGAGTGCTGGTCACCAGGTCATCACTCTCTGGTCTCGGTTCTGTGGCAGTTATTTACATGTCTAACTGAGTAAATGAATAGTCATCTATTTACATGTAGGTATCGTCTTAGTGCAACCCAGACTTTCAGATGCAACAATCACCTTTCTTTAAACCTAATTCAGAGTTTTAATAGAGAGTGCCAGCAGCTAGAATGCAAGCTATTTTTCCCTAGAAACCCTTGGATAAATTATAAGACATGAACGCCATTCTTAGAGCGGTTTTGCAAACAAGACTAAGCAAAAATTAATGACTGTCACTGGGATGGTTGTATGTTTTCAGCAAAATATGCTTCAGGGCATATTGACATTTGGCAATTAACAATTAATCACCCTGAAACACCCCAGTGTGGACAGAGAAGAGAAGGATGGCAGCACTCTGGCAGTACAGCTGTTGGAGAAACCTTTAATTATCCATATCGCTCCAAATTATTGGCAATGTGGAAGGGAGGGCTTATCCTGCTCCCTCTTCAAATGGGTGCTTTTAGATGACTCACACTTTCCTCCACAACTGTCTTGAAAGACACCCCAGTCCCCTTTTCATCATCCTATTTTATAATCACTAGCCTTGTGTTTCATTATATAGGATTCAGGCATCTCCAGACAGTATTGCTATAAATCTTGATGGATGACAGAACATTAAATGAATTGCTGTAAATTTTAAGTGACTGTATTCTGGCACTGCTGAAGAAACTCAGTGAGCATGTAAAACGAGATGGCAAATGCTAAGCAAAATGATAGTAATAACTGAAATCAGAGGTCTGATTAAATAACAGACATACCTTTTTGTGTTGCTGAATTTTAGTTTCCCAGATCAAGGAAGGGAAATGGAATATAGATGGAGAGAAATATTTATATTTTGCTAGCATGGGTGTGTTGTTTCGCATCACACCAGATTAGTTGCAATAAATTGCTTTCCTTCCTTTCTGGGGTTTAGACTTTGTGATCCAGGAGATTTTTGGAGTCCTGTTTCTCTATTTCTTTCATGCTTTCTTTAAAGAAAACAAAGACTATTTTCATTTTAGATGAACTAATCATAAATAAACTTCAAACACAGTTTTTTTTTTGTAGACTGTTGTATAAAATTGGACTGATATTCAAGCATTCTGACGACTTAGAGCTCATACTCATTTCTGGGTGCCAAGCCTTCTTAAAATTAAGCTCTGAATGTGCTTTAGTGTGATTTTTGACAAGGATCTTTTGGTGTGCAGTGTGTGATTTAGATGTACAAGTTTCAAGATTGAGATCATAAGTGTGCGGCAGTCTACATAAACATATATTTATCTTTACGCACCTGAGTAGTCAATCTGGTTTCAGTTCTCATCCTTTAGGATTAAGGCTGCCCTTACATAGAATAAACATGCACTTTGTTAGAATAGGGCATGAAGGTCTGTTTCACAAGAATGAATGTAACCTGCATCAGTCACAAAGATGACATGTCTTTGCGTCAAAATAATGTATTCAGTGTTTTCTATGAAATGTTTATGGCACTTCTTGCCTTGGGCTTTTGCTTTTGCTTTTCCACTCACCTGGTAAGTTCCTCTGCTTGGGGCCCAGCTTCTGTCAAACCTGTTATTTGGAAATGTCACTGTAACAATGACATAAGAGGGAGGTGAGAAGATGACATCTGAGGCTCTGCGTACAGCAAGGCTCTGTTGCTCATGACTTATCTATGATGGGAACCTGTGATAGGAACATCAGAACCTCTCTGTTTTGAATAGGGTAGGATCAGTTTATGTAAAAGGGATAAACTCGTAATTCCAGGCTTATGAATATGACAATATATTTTATTGTATCCATTATTCCACGCGAAGATTTGGGTTTGATTCACCGTACATTTATAGCTTTTTTTTTAAGCCATTATGACTCTGTGGGTTTCAGTGGCTTGGTCTTATTTCAGATTTGACTACTGATCACTAATCTGTTACACCAGTTTTATGCTAATGAATGGGACCCTATTTCTTAAATGATATCTGCCATCTTTGCATTCTACTGTACATCACCTGGCAGCTGCATATGTACTTGCTATGTAATTTATGCTTTGCAGGTGTCAGTAACTCCATGTCAGAAAACAGAAAGATGCTTGGATGTATTTGGTAATTACTGTGTTACTAACAGGGTAATTGCACACTTATTTCTGTCTACAAATTACATGGTAGTCACACTCAGAATTACCATTAAAGACATCTTCAGTAGACGCCAGTGAATAATTGCTTTTTAATTACAATATAATTACATGCTTATTACTGTCTGGTAGAATAAAGCACTGCTTGATTTTGTATGTTTTGTGGCATTGTCACCGCAGCGAAAGGTCCATGGATGTCATTCGAACGAACACTGTCTGTGGCAACTCACCAAAATTTTTGAAAGTGGTTTTATCTGGCAATACGAAATGGCTATCTCTAAGAAGGTGGCACCCCTCTTTGAGCAAAAAGTTTATCCTGTTAGTAAAATCCCTCTCAGTTAAGGTTAAGCCTGCAAGGTTTTCAAAGGTCATTGTGACTTCTCTGTGTTAAGCCAACAGGAATGGTGTCCATGAATGGATCAAGGATAAGAGTTTGGACAGGGGCTTCCACTGAGAAAATTCCAGCCCAAAGCTCCAAATAACTGCACAACGCTTTCCCATTGACAGTGGTGAACTCTCATCCAACAGTTGACTCTAAGCTGCCCTACCATAGCCTGTTTGGCTATGAATTTGAGAGCCAAGCTAGTATAAAGCAGTACCTACCATGAGTTCCAGGGTTTCAGAAGACGATGTAAGCCAAAGCTGAACAAGTATCTCAGGATTGACAACTTCTGATAAATTACAACATGTAAAACTCAGGGGTCCAAAGATGTAGAAAGTATAGTATTTTATTTACCTAAGTGTGGAATAAAAAAAGTAATAAGTATCATTAATCTCATTCTGTCTTTAGAAGCAGTGGAGAACAGCAGAATATTCAAAAGATAGATATGGTTTTAGGGAGGTCCACCCAAACATATTCCAGGGAATCCAAGAAAATCAGTCTACATATCATGCCAGCAGAAAAACCTACTCCAGATCTCATGAAGAAATATGCCTTTCACTGGCTTGAGATCAGATTCTGCTGAATTTCCTGAACTTTCTCAGCAAGGGGTACTTTCCTCACTGAGCTACAGGCTTTTAGCTGCAGCATCACCTTACCAAGAACCATGGCCTCACTGAGATACTGTTAATCATGATTAAGTATTTTACTATATAATTTTAGAGTCTTTTCTATTGTAAATACAATAGGCAAATTAAATGAGGTTCAATTAATCATCAAGATTTGGATAGCCTGAGTTCTGCAGAGTGTTAATCACAGTTTAAACAAATAGGTAGCATTTTCAACCATTTAGGACATGCTGTGCTGTTCAACATGCTTTACAAATGAATGAAATTCTTCCTGTGATTCTGTACGGAAAACCAAAACAAACTAAACAAAACCAGGCACTGGAGAAACTCAATCTCTGTTTTGACTTCTGAGTTGTAAAAAAACCTTTCTGTTTGCTGGTTTGTCATCCTCCCTAGTGGCACTTTCAGGCAGTGCTTATTCACATACCTTGCCACTTTCAATAATGCACTGATTTGCAGATAATGGGGAAAATATTTTTTATCTCAAGTTTCAACCTGAATCTGATCTTTCATACAGGCAGAAAGTGAAATGATTAAATGTAATAAAGGTGTAAAGGTTTCAGCTAATCATGGATATTGAAAGAAGAGAAATACTTTCAGTTAACATTCAGACACATTTACATAAAGTCCTTCTAGTTGTCCACTCTGCTTACACTTTTCCCCCTCAAGGATAGTTTATATCTTGCTCACAAATTCTCTTATTAATAGACAAAGTTGAAATTCAAAGAGCAGTCAACAGGCACTGTGAGCAGAGTCACCAAAACTATTTTCTTTTTCACATACTCCTTTGATTTGAGTTCATTTAAATCTAACCTGAAGGGCTGGCAAAATAACAGTAAGCTAAAATAATGGATTTCTTTGTGCTTAACTAATAATGCATTTTGTTTGAGGTCAGAATTTTCAAAATGATTTAGCATGCCTGACATAACAGGAGTCTATATTTTCAGAGACTTCCTTTTTAATCTACAATATTGCAGTTTATTTTTGAAACTGAATTGCTGGGGTGGAGAACAAAGTGTAGACCACTCAGTGTTATTGCAAATAGTTCAAAGGGAAATGCAGTGTTTGAAAGCACTATCATTTGCTAAAGGGCATTTGCCAGCAGATAGAAGCATGAGACAGAACTACTGTCTCAGCTGAACTCTGCAGCATAGTAAAGGCTAGAACATGTGTGTGCTGGGATTTAGAAATTAAAGACCTTCTACTGAAATATTATAATGAGATTTGAGTGTTTAAGTAAACAAGGAACTACTGGACTCCCAGTATTCTCAGAAACCAACTTCAAGTGGATAAAACGATGCTTTCTTCATGGTCTTTGGGACACCTAGCATGATTTCACTGAAGTGTATTTATGCTTTCTGTATACTAACTTTTCACTAACTTTTTGTCTTTCTAGTGTTGGAAACTGGGTTTTGATCTTTCACGTATGATCCATCCAGTACCTAAACCAAGATAAGTGTGCATCATGGTTTATAAGAGCTTGTAAGGGTTAACTGGAAGTTCTGACTCTACTGGCAGAGAGAGAAGCGCAGTGAGAGGAGGCTCCCTGTTTTGAAGTTAGATCTCCACTTAGAGGGTACACACTCGAACATACCAGATTCTTGGAATAAACTTTTTCGCCTTCAAAGCTTTTTGCTGAAGCAGCAATATTCTGTCAAGAGCATCGAAGCAGAGGAGTGTTATATAGAGTGGAGAGAAGCAGCAGCTGATCTGGAAAAAGGCCCATTTAAAGTTGATGCATTCATCCTAAAAAAAATCAAGTAAAACTTTCATCCTACATGCTCTTGATTCATGCATGCTCCATTACTAGAATAATTGAACCTTGAGTAGTTCCACTAATCAAAAGAAACATAAAATGAAAACATAGGAGGAAAACAAAGAAGAGAAAAATCTCATGGGCTGAGGCAACAGGCTATGAAGCAGCAGATCTGAGTTTGCAGCTTGCTTCTGTCTTACATTTATGCCATTTGAACAAGTTGTTTTAACTTTCTGTACTTCAGTACCTGAGGTACAACACAGCAATAGCAATCCTTCCTTTGTTTCCCCTTTCGTCCCTATTTAGCCTGTCAGTTGTCTGGCACATGGGCTCACCTCTCCGTGTCTGTTTACAGCATTCCAGTTTTAATGAGAGGATGTCTGGCTGATACACGTAATTGATGCCAATAACATGAATCAGAAGTGTTTTACATGGACCTTTCCTGTGTGGCCAAGATTTACAGCAAGTGATGCTACATGGCAAACTCAGTTTGTTACCCCCTCATTCCCCCTCCGCACAACTTTTGAGGCCAGTTTCTGTTTATTTGCTGAATGGTGTTAGCATGTGTTTAAGAGCCTCCTTTTTAAACTCTACTACTCTACTCTTTGATTTGATCCCTTTGTGTCTCTGAACATAACTATGGGTTCAGAGTTTCCTGAAGTTATTATGCATATAGACCTGATGTTTTACAGATATGCGTCCTTACCTAAGCATAGTATTGCAAGCTTTCCTGTAGCCCCTTTAAAAGAAATAAAAAAGAGAATAGTGTATAATTAGGCTAGTGTCACGTATACAGCAGGTTTTGGCTTTGCTATTAACATTAATAGTGTTATTTACTTAACAGTGTCTGTGTGCTTTATTTGTGCATGGTCTGAACAGAAAGGCTTAGGAGGAAAAGATATTCTGAAGAAAGTTGATGTGAATGGAGTTCTCTGCAAAATACAGATGTGGTGTTGCTTGTACCTGGTTTATGTGTCAGGCAGTTCATGGGAGGAAGTTGAAAATGCAGCTGGAGATGAAGAGCAGCATGGAAAAGAGAGGGGTATGAGTAAAGCTACAAAGGTGGAAAAGCCTAAAGAAGTCTGTGAGGAGCAGCTAGTTTGGTAGGGTGTATTGTCTGAGTGGACAGTGATGGGAGACGAGAATAGCAAGGGAAAACTGGAGGTGAGGGTGAGTGGGTTTATTTTTAATTGGATGAGGAATCCAGGAGAAAGGTGCCAGCAAGTGGCACCTTGGCAGCCATTTACTTTCAGCATGTTCTTCTCACCCTTTTCAAAATGCTACCAGTCTTGACCAAATATTCAGAATTTCTTTTACAGATGTTGTCACAAAGACACACATGATCAGTTACCTGTAAATTGAAGCTTGTTTATGATATTTTGCTGTAGCTGCGGATTTGGACACCATAGAGGAAAAAAGGCGTATTACATGCACACACTGTACAGAAAAAACTGATTACAAACAACTAGAGGCTGCCCAACAAAGAGTGTGACATCATTTCCAGAAAGAAACAATAATTTCAGACTGACAGCATCATTTTAATTTTATTATAGCATGCCTCTAAAATGTGTTGTGATTAATCATATGAAAAGTTAACATTTATTTTTGAATGGGTGGACTTAGGTAGGCATAAGAAAGAATACATTCTCAACTAGCAAATCATTTTTATATTAGCCAAAGCAAAATCTTCACAGCGAATGTATGTAAATCGCTAACTTTCGGTGCACCAAAGGGAATGTACTTCATGCTATAACTTAAATACTAATGAAATCAAGTGAAAATGATCATCATTAGTCAGCTGTGCCTTGATAGGGTTCCCTGTGGACTGATATAAATTCACCATTAGAAATGGATTCTCTCACAGTCCACAGTGAGCATTTAATCCTTCTGTAAAGCAGATTTAAATTTGATGTTTAATATGTGTTTTTTTTCATTTCAGGTCTCTTATGTTTCCGTATTTGCAGCTTGTGTTTAATCTTTTTTAAGTCACTCTAGGTTTTTAATCTGCATTCTCTCAGTTTTATGTGCATATTATTGGCTATGTGAATCATACAGCCACAGGTATTAATGATAATCAGTGGAAGTGAACTAATTAATACACAGTTCAAAATGATGTCTCTTACAAGCCAAATGACCTTCTTTTTGGTTTCAGTTCATAAAAGGAATGTGTTACCAGATAGAAATTTAGGGGTAGTATTTTGAATGGTATCCAAGAAAATGATAGCTATGAACATTTGTCATCTCTTTCCTTAGATTAAAATAATTTTAAATACTTTTCCAGCATCTGATTCAGACAGATTATATGAAAACAAGGCAGCTGAGTCTCAAACATGTGCGTGTGCACACAGATTCACGCACACAACTTCTGAAACCCTAGCTGAGGTCATTTGAGAGGAGTGAGGAGTGAGATTCTTGCAAGCATTCCAGTGAGCCTAATCCTGCTGCATGGCATCAGGAGTATATGCTACCCACTCAAGTTTTGTACTAATGCTAGCTCCTCATTCCCTTACACTTTTGCCAGATCTGCATAGAAAACACCAGTGGAGGAGCACCAAGCCTTGATTTGAACAGAATCTTTTTTACTTTAATATTTAGTATTAGACAATTGCCAGACTATGGAGGAAACAAAGCACAGTAGCAGTGTCCTGCATGCACTCTGCCCTTTTATAGTTGGACGGGAAATCCCTAGGAATGATGAGAATTACTGTGGGCTGTGTGTTATGTAACATCATAAATTATAAATCATAATGCTACATAAAACCAAACTAGGGAATGAGCTCAAGGTCTTCTGATCGTCTGTATGCTTAACAGTCAGCATGTTCCCTGTCGAAGTTTTGTCTCTTGCCAGCTAGCACTTTCCAGTAGAAGAATCAGGCATGGCTCAGGACATGGCTATATCATTCCCAAAAGACAGTGTGGACAAGACAGCACAAGATTTGGTTCTCTCCAAACATCCAGAGTAAAGTTCAATGCCAGAAAAGCCCTTCCACACCCTCATGTTATCCTTAGGCATGCAAAACATGCCCTCCTCCCTGCCCCTCCCCAGCCTTCTACCAAACTGGTCCTTTACCTTGTTTATTTATCAAAGATGTACATTAATATCCTCTCCTTGACCAGTCTTTATACAAAACCCTCAAATTCTTAAAAATTTATAAAAATCCCTTTTGGTACTGGACTTGAAGCACACCATGGTGTCATTGATGTTGAAGACGTACAATAGTTGTTCTCTGCTTCTTTCATAAGCACACAGACCTGATCTAATACCTCCTGGCAGCTGGAGTGCTGCTTTCCTGCTCTTTTGATGGTATCCAGTCCCTGGTGATGATGCAAGCAAATTGGTGTGACTTTCCTCCTAGAAAGCAAAATCATGCTTACTTTCTGGTTGGTCTGCTTTTTTAGTCCGATTACAAGCCAAGGGTATTATTGGTCTAACCAAGCTCTAGTCAGGAATTCCCTAATGCTGCTTTAAATTAAACAGTTTATACTGACCATACTGGACAGGAATTAAGCTAATTCCTATTTCCATATTGTAGCATGATAAACTAGTGGAAAGCACCTTCATATATAACTCAGGAGATAGATTGTTACATTTGAACTTTACCAACATGGGAAAAACAGACAGCTTTTGTATAAATCTGTTGATTTAGACATTTTGGAAGAAATTTTCATAAAGTTGGGCCTTTGACCTAGATGACTTTGTGTGCAAAAGTATAAACTTCAGACCTGTTGCTATTGCTACTTAGAGCAGAACACAATTTGCATGCAAAATTGAATCAGAAAGCATTAAAGAGAAAGAGAAAACAACTTAGATGAGCCAGAGTTTTCAGCACTGCCCTGATTTACACAGACTGGATAGGAAGCTGTGAGCTCGACACACGGCTCCACCTTCCCGTCCCGAGGTGTGTTGCTGCGGTCGTGCTGTGCAGTCTGTCATCTCACTTCCCCAGGGCTCCATCTCCACAGTGTTTATTTCCCACTCTTATCTTTCACAGTGGTCTGGCCTCTGCCCTGAGGAGAGCTGTTAGGTGGGAAAGCGTGGGGTAAGGGAGAGCAGCGAGTGCCTTCGAAACATGATGAATGTGCCACTTATGTTCAGTTTACAATTAAACCGTGTTGAGGCTAAATATGCCATTTTATGACATATTTTGTTTTCACAGTTGCTGAGCAGGGGGTGAAGTGAAATTAGTAACTTACCCTCTGAATCCAAAACAAATCAAAAAAAGCAAACTTAAACTTTTTTTGGTGTAACTGCCCTTCCTAACAAATCTGGATCTGCTGTCTCATAATTTTTGCTGGCCTGACATGAGTTTATTTTCTGGATGAGTGTGTTGGTCTAATTCCAGAGGCATCTGCCTGCGAAAAATACACAGAAAAGAGAAGAGTGTATTAAGCTTAGCCACTGCTTAGCAAATACTTCAGGGGGGGAATCATTAGGTCAGATTCTGGTTCAGGGTTGTGAATCTACTGGACTTGAAAGACTAGTTTGACTGCTAAGGCTTGAAGCCCAGAAACAAAGCATGAACTCAGGGAGTGCTAATGACAACTCCTTCCTCTGAAGAGGCTATCGGGTTTTTGGAGAGACCATCCTTGCTAAGGGTATGTAAAGAACTTAGTTTAGGGAACCTGAAACCGGCAGATGAGAAAGCTTTTTGTAAAAAATGAGTATGTGGACTATTGATCTTTTAAAACAAAATAAGGCGCTGACAAGGCAGAGACTTTGTTGCTACTGATGACATATACACATTTTGTTTTAAGAGGGTTTCCAGATGGAAGAAATACAGGTTCCTGAACTCACTTCAACCTATGGATAACTACACCTTAATGTACTAAAGTGTGATCATTTTAAGGATCACGGAATAATAACTTGGATGTTATATGTATATTTATCAATAATATCAGTCATAATATATTCTTTTTAACAGCCAGAACTTCAGGTTTGATGCAATGACTTTTCTTGATGTATTTCATATTTTCTGAAGTGATCTCTGATAGTCAGTAATTCCAGTAAAATGGAGAAATAAAAGCAAATGAAGTCATAGGAAAAGCCAATTTTTCAAGGCCAACTCTAAGACACGGTCCCTCCTTTTTTATAGCTAGCTTATCTACAGAAGGTACAGTCATGTCTAAGATGTCAGACCTAAGCCTCAGTTACTTTTCACAGCCTCTTCCATTTGCAGCGCGATTTGTAGTGCCCAGCATGATTCCCTCATGGAGAGTTGGTCTTTCCATCATCACATGCCTCAGACAACCAAGGAAGCAGCAGCAGTGAGTGACATGAAGCCACAGGAACCACACAGGCACCTGGACAGAAATGCTGAAGCCAGGGCTTGCTGAGGAGAAGTTTATGGCCTCTAGAAGATCTTTGCCAATAAATTTGAGTTGACAGTGTACAAGGGCTATGTCTTTGGCCTTTTTCACAGACAGAACAAGTTTTCCCTCTGCCTGGGCTCAATAAAAAAGTGGAAAAAATCTGATGGCTAAAATTCTCAGGAATCATCTGCAATACGCTGTCTCTCCTTGCTCTCCTTCCTCCCCTCAGGCCCTGCACACAGTCTGAAATCAAAATTTACTGCCATTTTGTTGATGATTCGAGAGGCAGTGACCTTCTTTCCCAGAAAAATAATGAGTCATCAGTACAAAGCACAGTAAAATGTGGTCTTTGAGTGGCCATTTTCCCAAGTCTGGCTATTTATCTAAGGACTGCAAAATACATCACGAGTATTAATGCCCATAAATTAGCTGGCAAAAGGTGTGTTGATACTTCTAATCCAGAACAGATTCCTGATGCCTTCAGTGGGATCAAGTCTATTTTAACCCTACCAGCTTTTGGTGTGTTTGTTTAGCCAATGAAGAGACATTAACTTAGCAATATTTATCAATGTGCTCAAGGTCCTGCATGAGCACTGTGGCAAATCCAGTAAAGAACGCAGAGATTTTAACTCCCACACCTGTGCTTCAAATACATTTTCTTGATATGCTCCATGGATATTACTCAGACGACTCATAGGAAGCAGATGTTTTTGTCGGAACTGCCACTTTTCTGGCAATAACATCATTTCAATGCAATGGTTATTTGAATAGCACAAATGAGCGTGAGCCGCGCGACCTCCCTGTGCTTTTGTTATGTTTGTTTGAGAGTTTCCTTTCTGAATTTTAGCTTGAAGTTGTATTTTAAAGACAGTTCCTGGCACCATTCATAGTAACACAGGAGCTATTAATCTGATTGCCCTGCTTCTCTTTTTCTCTTCCCTTTAACAAGTTTTTCACTAGCTTTCGTCAGTGCAGATGAGGCTTGTGAACCTGACAAATATAAAATAGATCTCTGAGGCTCACTCTTTAGACACATTTTACTTAAATGGGGGTGCTGCTTGCCACGGTGCCAAGCCAGGCAATGCATAGAAGTGAACAGCACAGCCAGCAGCGATGGGAGATGGGAGCTGGGGTTTGCTCACTGCTCTGCCTTGTCCTCACGCTGCCACATGCTTCGGTGATGAACCTGCATTACTCACACAAGGCTAGACACACGGAGAAGGCTGTTTGGTAGGTAGGATTCAAACATATAAATCCTAAAGCTTTAACTTGAACTATGCATAGCTAACCTTAAAACATAAAACATTTACTTAGGCATACAGCTTAGGATCACAATGTTTGCTATGCTTTGAGGGTCAAAGGTTTTCTCTTTCTTTGCACGGCGGTGTAGTTTGATGCATAATGAGACTGTGTGTGCTGCTGGTCATGTGTGTCTATACATATATCTTTATACATACATACATCTGTATACATATTCTGTAGTATGTGTGTGTGTCGGTGTATGGACAATATAAGTACTTACACACAAAGTGTGTGTATATGCAATCTGTGCAGTTTATTAGATTTCTCTGAAGCTCTGTAAAATACATTTATTTTTCTTAACCAAGCTGAAAGAGAAAAAAAAAAGGGAAAACCAGTATGATACCTTTTTCCTACAGCATCTTTGCAATGAAATAACACAATGTGAATGCTGCTACTGGTTGTCAAAAATCCATACACATCTGGTTTGTACCATCTGGAATCAAATAGTGTATATCGGATCAGTCTCCCTTTAACACTCTTCATCTGCTTGCTTCCCTGTTATTCCCATATATGCAAATTATTTGGCACACTAGAAAAGGGACCTGGGTAATGACCTTACTAGTGCTAATGAAATATAAATGTTTTCTAGAAAAAATAATAGGTGTATAAGATATTTTATAGATATTGGAAGAAGAAATGTATCCCTTACCAGGTATTTTGTCCCTTTTGCAGCCCTCTAAGATATCTGTAATTTTCTTTCCTATTTTGTTTTTGAAACTTCATAACTCGACATTGTTTGCATCACAAAGGCTGAAATAGTATTAGGGAAAGATATAGCATACCTCTATTCCTAGATCAAGTAAACTTAAAATATGATTAATTACATCTCTTTTTACATTAGATCTGCTTAAAAATTCTATTCAAACTATAATGTCATCATTAAGGCTCTTTCGGCATGGCAGAACTGACAATAGTTAGTTCTGGTATGTAATTAGGACATATAAAAATCTTCACTATAAACAGAATTTTAATACCTACAACATCATCAGAGGAGTGATTTTATTTTATGGATTGCTTTTATCCTATTTTGAGCATCTAGCATGAGCTGGTGTCTTTGTTAATGTGCAATGAAACAATGACAAGATCAAGTCTACTGGCATCCAAATTGTCTCATGTCAGGAGTAGCTGTGGGCTTTTTTTCCCCAGCAGCCTCACATGCTTCTTCAGTGCTAAGGCAATGCTGCAGCAGTTCTGATATGATATGCAAGATTTAATAGTTTAGACAATATTGCATTCTTATTTAGCCAGTCTCCATAATTTATTTTCCATTACTGATTTATTTCCTTTCACTAGATGTGAAGATAATAATAGAGCTACCTTTTGTTTTGAATAGATAGGTATTAGAAGGGTATTCTTTATCTTTCTGTCCACATGGATTTAGCTAGCATTAATTTTCATTTACAGTCGTGATTGCAAAAGGCACGCAAAGAAATCTCACCCTTATATTGCTCAGTGTTCTTACCGGAGTACAGAGGTGTCAAATACTATCAGGTACTAAATTAGCAAGGACATTTTCACTGAAATTGATTTCTTGAGTCTTTGGAATCCTTGAAATCACTCAAAGTCCTTGTTGCTTTTCAGGTACACTATTAATCTTTATAGGGTTGTATTGACATTGTTGGCTGCAGCTTTCCTGCTCTGCTCTCTGGGCAGATGTGAACAGACCACAAAGGGGCAGGGATCCACTTCTAGGTCAGAAGAATCCACATCAGGTCTTTAAACTGAATAGAAAAATCATATTAAAAGCAGTCATAATCACAAAGTGTAAATGAGACGCAGGGTGCTGAATTATTCCTGGATAAAGATAGTGTCCCTGTCGATCTCACTGCTGACTTACATATTTACTTGTCTCTAAGTGTGGTTTAAAGTCTAATAAAGAAGTGGTTCAGAGCTGGGTGAGTGATTCTTACCAAAACTCAACATCTACCAAAAATTAATAGTAAGGGGGGGGGGGGGGGGGGGGAAGGAAGAAAAGGGAAGAAAAAAAATCTTGGAACAAGGAGTAGGGAGTCTGGTAACGGGAGGGAAGGAGGTGGACTGCAATTGTAAGACCCCATTTGCAGGGAAACAAAGAGCAATCAATGTAATAGCAGTATAAAGCAGTCAAAAAAGGAAAAAGGCTGCAGTCTGACGTCTTTTATTCCTGAGCCCAGGTGGAGCTATAATTGGCAGTCCCAGCTTGGAGATGAATACAGTGTAAAAGAGCCGTCCCCTTGGGAAAGCAGACAAAAGCAGAAGTGTCTTGGGTTTTTAGAACACTCAAAGAATATCTCCAGTTCTTTCCGGGGGTGGAGGTGGGGGGGTGGGGGGAGGGAGGCAAAAAAGAAAAAAAAAAGGCAAAGTGGTCATGGTGGGTCATGGGGGATGTTATGAAACTTGTGGCTGGAATCTGTGAATTCCGCAGCTGCTTGAGCTCCCTTTACCTTCCTGCTCACAGCCCTTATGGAGCAGCAAGAACAGTCAGCTAAAGAGTGCCTGACATCCTCGCAAAGTGTTGCTGGCCATATCTGCTAATTCCAGTGCCAAACACTGACCCCTCTGTTCACAGTTAGCAGGGATGACAGAAAATCGGGGCAGGATCAGTCGTGATCACTGACATTTGGACTT
Organism: Balearica regulorum gibbericeps; assembly: GCF_011004875.1. Lineage (NCBI taxonomy): Eukaryota > Metazoa > Chordata > Aves > Gruiformes > Gruidae > Balearica > Balearica regulorum. The sequence goes on along the minus strand of NC_046185.1, from coordinate 49,482,059 downwards.
AACTAAGGCAGAATGTCTGCTCTCTTCCTACACAAGAAAGAAAAGGCATTTTGCCACCAAATATCCTCAGCCACTGCTTAGAATTACAGCTATAAGCCCTCTTCCACAAAGAAGGACACACAGCCTTTCTGTTGAAATGTAAAAATGTTAAGTATAGGCAGACAGATTATTTTTTTCCTGGCTTCAACTCTGTGCATTTTTTTTTTTATTAAGTTCACGAAGTACCTCTGAGTTACAGACCCCAAAGTACATAGATTTGGCGATAAACAGTGCTTTATTCCTTTTCTGAAAAAAAACCAGCAACAGACTTCAAGAAAAATATCTGAAAATGTATAAAAGACAACATCTAGGGAAGAAGAGCAGCATTTATAGGCTCTCCTAAAAAACTAGTTTCTTAGGGAATAACTGCATTAAAATTAATCAGACACCTACACTTCAAATTAACCAGCAAAAAATGCTCATTTTCTTTTCAGACACTATATGCAAGTGTGCTTAACTATCATTTACTCAGCGGGGTACATGGATTAAAAAGGCACATAATATGAATGTATTGGTTTACTCCTTTCTTCTGGCCAAGAATAGATCAGAAATAAAGACTAAGTTCTCCGAGATTGTTAGGTTGTAGTCATTGACCTTGTAGTCATTGACCTTCTGTTTCAAGTTTTAATTTGAATTTTGTGTGGAAAATTTTTTGTAACTTCTAGGAAGTTCAGCTATTAGTTGTTGACTTTCCAACAGAAAGCTTGGACATTTATGACCTTAGAAGCCTTTTTAAAGTATTTCTTTACATGTGTGTGGGTGTGTGTCTGTCTGTCTATGTCTGTGTGTGCATACATACACATACAGATACATGGCACACCTTAAAACATAATATAGTGACCATATTGGGTCTAATCCAGTGTTCTCTTACCAGCAGTGGCCATCAGCAGATGCTTAGAGTAAGTAAGTGCAGTATGTATATGATGCTTACATCTAACATTTTCCTAACAAACAAGTATTGTCAGCTGAGAGAATTTACTGAGCTGGATGTGGTTCCTGAGTCCTTAATAGGGCTCACTGTGTTTACCATTCAAACATTTGCCCAGTGTATTGCTGAACCCATGTAGACCTCTAAAACTTACAAAGCTCTTTCCAAAAAAGCTAGCTGGTTTTTGGAATTTAACCTATTGGCTAAATCCTGCTGGAATTTAAGTTGCAAGTTTATGCAGAATTGTTCTTAGGAAGCTAATCACTGGTTTCCGTATAGAGAGAAACTAAAGCTTCCATCAAGCCCTAGTGTCACAGCCAGCTGGCGCGGGAAAGACTGTGATCACATACTTATATTTTTAATACCCCTGGATCATTCTCTTCCACTGACACCAACAGGCATAGGATACCCTGCATCCATATAGCATTGTATTTGATCCTTCAACACAGGGTCACCTCATCTGTATTGCCTATTGGGAATAGTCCTTGTCCTGGCTAATTCTCAAAATGTACTCAAAATTTGTTAGAAAGTGTTAATGTAGGATCATGCAAGTTGGCTGCGTCAAAAATATGTAATAAGTGTTTTCTAGAAGCCTAATATTATACAGGAATGAGTTCCAGTTCTTAGGAAGACATACAGGCACCCTTTAATTTATTATCAGGATTGCAGCCTTTGAAAAGCAGTAACTGTTGAGAACAGAGTTCCTTGCCTTGTTTCCTGACATGCCGTCCCAATCCTAATTGCTGTTCCTGATCACTTCGTGGAACTTCACTCACCTCATGCCAACCCTGCTGTGAATCCCTTCTGCTTTTGCATCTTCAGCCTGATCTCTGCATCTCCCCTTTGGCCTATTGTTTGTGGAGTTCATAGCTAAGGTTCCATGCAGCCTTATAGCCACAATATTTGGTGATCCATACAAGCAAAATGAAATCCTAGTCAGTTATTTTCAATCCAGACTGCATGACACAGTCAGTGATGATCTTTTTGAGATCCTCATCTTCAAATGTATCTTGTGATGTGTAATCTTTCTTGAGTACAAGAAGAGAAGAGTCTTTAAAGGAAGTCACTATGAAGAGATGTGGATGTTGATTTCATGGGTATGTCCTCGTGGTGGGGAAACCATGCAGGTATGTCCTGCACCTCTAAAAGCTGTCTAAGTAGTATATAAAGTGCTTCAGAGACTATTATTTGCTCCTGAGGGCAAATAATATGGCCTGGCTCGTGTCCACATAGCTTGTGTCTGCTTGACTCAGAAGACAGCGTGACAGCTTTCAAGATGCCTGGTGGGAATAGCTCCTGAAAGGTGCTATCTCCCAAACCACATCTAGGCATTATCTGGTATGTGCCAAAACTGTGCTAAGGAGTGTGATAATGATAAAAGAATGCCATGGTCTTGGTATGGTACTTAACTATACTTCAGACTGTGCCTTGGCCTTATTTTATGTGGTAGAATAGGTGTAGGCCAAATCATTCCTCAGTTACCCTCCATACATGTGGGCTGTCGTGGTTCAGCCCCAGCCCCCCCAGCCCCAGCTGAACACCCTGCGGCTGTTCACTCACCCCTCCCCTGGCGGGATGGGGAGGTGAATGGGAAGACAAAGGCTTCCCAGCCTCGTGGGTTGGGGTAAGAACAGTTTACTGGGACAGCAAAGAGGGAAATATCAGCAACAGCACTTAACAGAATACACAAAACTGGTGATACACAATGCAGTTTCTCACCCAATAACCATACAACTCACACTGCACAGCTCAGACCCAGCTTCTGGTGAAAATTAACTCTATCCTAGCCGAACCCAGGACATGGGCTCTTCACAGAGTTCAGTCTACAGAAACAGCAACACCTGGAAACAACTGTTTTCTCTGCCTGAGCCTCTCTCGAGTGCAGCATTAGATTGGGTGTCAGCATGTCTTCATTCTACTCCCATTTCTATTTTGGATCGATCCGTATACATTTCACCATGTATAAAAAATGGGATGTTAACTGTGAGTATCTAATCAAATACATAAAGTAGGTGTCGATCTTCTAAATGACATGTCTTGCAAAAACAAGAAAGGGGAGAGGATGGTAACAGTTGCTACACATAGAGATGTTGGTGAGCAGCCTAAGCATTGCATGTGCATAGACCACAGCCCTTGTTTTCACCTCACACGTGCACAGCTTGATTTGAAGGGTCAGCTCAATGAATGCAATGAGACAAATCTGTTTTAAATTCCAGGGCATTTTACAATAGGGTAGTTGTTGATTTTTTTCACTGACTCACTTTGCTACTGGGCCTTCTATGATTGCTAGGCCTGAATGTCAGCCTGTGCTTGTTTGCTTAATGTCATCCATCAATTATAAAATGGCATCTCTCATTGAAATCAATATAACCAGGTCAATGAAACGTACACCATAAACAACAATTATGATGAAAATTAAGGAGAGTTTTCTAGTGAGTACATATATGGACAGTGATTCAAGACTATCACTCTGTCACTCATTTTCAGTTCTACTTGGTGCTCTCTAGGCTACTTTTTGTAACCTGTTTATCCAGACTTTTCTCCAGCCTCTTTTCCATCCTTACAAGTATAGGATAGAATAATGATGTTGAAGTCTATTAATATGTATTAGCTGTATACATGCAATGAACTGAGATGTACAAGAAAAACACTTACATGCACTCGCGATTAAATGCATTGCAATATACATGCAAAGCCTTGTGATTCTCTCTCTCTTTCTCACTAATTTTTAACTTTTTGTGTAATGCATATACATATGGTTTCTAAGCATATCTAAAATTATTATCATATTTTTATTCATTGAATTTATCTGCATGCAAACATAAAGTATTAAGTTTCTTATCAAAAGAGCTTAAAAAACAACTGCTAGACTTGGATGCTGAAGACAGGACAAATAGGAAGGAAGGAAGGAAGGAAGGAAGGAAGGAAGGAAGGAAGGAAGTTGGGACAATTGTTTTCTGATAAATTTTATTCATTTTATTTTTCACTCATCCAGCCTTGTGCTATTTATCACTTGTGTTTATCTGCTGTACTTGCGACACAGACTGCAACTGCCTGAGGCAGGGACTGTTTTCTTTGTTATATGTCTGTATATTACATAGTACAATCGATCCTCAATTAGGTGCCTAGGCAGTAGCATGGTGTAAATAAATAATAATAACTTTCCAGTGCATGGCCTTTTGTGACTGAATTAAAGACAGAATGGGATGGTGAAATGGCTATATTGTAAATTGAAGTCAATAAGGACAGCAGACAAGCCTTGCTGTCCCTGAATACATCATAAAAGTAACATGCAAGAGGTTAACAGTGAAACTTTATCTTGGTTCAGAAGAGCAAATAATTGGCTTTATTTCTTCATATAGTTGGGATTATCTCCCTACTTGTCAACCAGGACCCAGCTGGATTTGCTGCCAATGCCTTAGAGAATGACAGGGCTGGGCGATCTTCATAATCTGTTAATCCTGGTGCTCTCTACCAGTATACAAAAGGCTGTTAAGTAATACAAGCAGTGCAAACAGTATCTGAAGTAGACACTTGTCCACTTGTAAAATATTTGGCATAACATACTCGTGGGAAGAAAAATTCATCATGGAAGAGTACAGTTGCAAAGTGTTTGTGGTCTTGTCCTAAAAGTATTCTTGTTTTAAAAAATCGTATTCTCTCAAGTTATGTGAAAAGAATATGGAACTACGTAGTAGTTGGCAGCTCAAAAGGAAGGTCAGTGGGCAGCATCCTAGGTGTGTGGCTGGGCTCTGCACTCTTCCTTGATGGCTAGCTTATCCAGCATCAAGTAGCTGAAAGGAGAAAGAGTTAAGGTTGTGAAAATCTGGGTTCAGTCATAATACAGTTTCTGCAACCACTGTTAGCAAGTGTGCAACAGCTGGACTTGAGTTCCATAGGGAGGGATGTAGCTTTTGAGGCACTTAGAACTTAGCAGAAATGGGAGATTTAAAGGACCATATTGGTCCTTGAGCAGCTCTTGAAAGTGGATTTTAGGACCTAATGAGGTCCCTGTGGTCTGTGTGATGAAGCTGACTGGCCACGATAGTCCCCTCTAGACAAAGCTTCTGCCTCAGGGATCAGCTTATGGAGGTGCATTTTACTGATCTGTTCTGTAGGTCGCAGTGGCACCAGTAATTGGGATGAACTTCCCACCTAAAAGAAATTGTCCAAACAGTTCTGTTGATCATAAAATCAAAAAAGAAAAACACTGCAAGGCAGGAAAACCTCTCAGGAATAGAGGGCAATCAAGAATATCATTATATATTAAAATAATATGCCGCAAACCTTCTCAAATTCACAGCTGCCAAAGTCTTTACAAAATGTCTTCAGTAAACTAGCTTTATTTCTGTTTTACCTTAATCTTGATTCCCCCAGCCTGTTCTTACCAAGTCCCTGTTTCAGGAAAATATTAAGACAAAGATCTTCTGGAAAAGGAATTCAGAACTGCCCTCATGACAGTGGTGATTTCACCACCTTCATGATGACTTGGCTAAGCCTATCCATTGCGCTTGACTGTGTGTTGAAAATGAGGGGTACCGCAGAGCCTTATGGCATTGTGGGGCTGAGCAAATGCCTGATCTCATTCTTGGGAAATTCCTGGAAGCAAGGAGCTAGGCCAGCCTCTGAGTAATCCTATCCAAGCCTGACACTGTCTGGCTTGTAAAACTTGCCCAGTTTGGAGTTTCATGATGACTTGTAATCACTTTCACTAAAGAGGCTTGTTAACATTTTCAGCCTGATCAGACTATTACTCGGTGGAGTTTTAGTAGCACAGAGATAGATTTGGGTCATTCTGACAAAGCTCTGTTTTTTAACTCTGGGAAGTTCACATTAGAAACCAAAACTGTGAAAAAAACAAGCAAAGTCTGAAGAAGTCTTGAGATGTAATGCACATCTTAATGCCTTCCTATAGTACAAATGTTTACATGCTGCTAGCAAGGATTTAGTAATTTTCCATAGTCTTATATTTTTTAAGTTTGCATTAAGTTTTAGGGCAGAAATTTAGAAAGTTTTCCATAGCCATCTGGGACCACCTTAAATAATGCGTATGACTTGCCTATTTCACCCTATGACAGCTTTGAATTTGCTCAGCAGAGACTTCGCAGTATGTGTAGTGTATCCCATGTGGCTGTCAGGGTGGAGAAACTAAAAGCAAGACAGCAGGGGAAGTGGGAAGGCTTGCAAATAAGCATTCTAGGTTAAATTGTTTTTTCTGGACTACGTTGTTGCTTCTGTGGTTTGAAGTTTTGCAAGCCTCACAAACTAGTTTATGAGTTCATAAGGTTCACAAAGCCAGTTGATGCTCAGTACTGTTTTTTCCTGTAATGTAAGCCTACTTGCCAATTGGAAAGATGATTGAGCTAATGCAAAATGTACCTAGGTAAAGAAAATCATATGCCATTTAATGCAGTATATTCAATTGGGGTGTGTGGGTATATATATGTGTGTAAGTATGTGTGTGTGTGTGTGTGTGTATGTATTATGCATTTAAATTGGATTTTCCTCTCTCCTTCTTTCAGTTTCTTTATTCACAGTATCTCAGTCTTGGCTCAGTTACTGATCCATTTTTACATCTTAGGTAACATTTTCAAAAGTGCCATTGTATGTAAGAAAGTAAATGGCATTCAGGCTCTGAAGGCAATTTAGGTGCATTTGAAAATGAGGTCAAAGTTTCCTTGTCATTTGGATGCATAAAACTTTTTACTTTCTGTGCTTATAACAATTTATTATTAGTATCACAGTAACATAGAGGAGGCCCAGACATGGGAACAGAACTCCATTGTGCTACGTTTTGAATAAACATATTCTAAATAGACAGCCTCTGACTCAGAGGATTTAGGATTTTTTTTCCCCCTGTCTGTCCCTCTGTTTTCTTTTTTATTAGTTGCTTTTAAGCAGAATGCATGTAGTGTTAAAACTTAAATCTGCAATGTTTGAGTGGTTTGGAAGGCAGAAAAGCTGAATTCATTCATCCATGATCTTTAGTAAGGGAAAGATAAATTACAAAGCTGAACTCTAAGAAAACCAAAGTGATAAAAATCTGAAGAAGCAAACACTCAACTGAACAAGCAAACCCCTCCCCTGTTCACAGATAATAAATGTTAGCATTAAGAAAAGCACATTAAAAAAAGTCAATAATTAATTAATGATTTTGTCAATATAAATTAATAATGATTGGATATTTTAAAAGACCGTGATGTACGTGATGTAGTTTTTGCCAGTTTTTCTGTACCTTGACTGTGTCCATATGTGAAATGAAAGTGATTTGTGAATTTGTAAGAAAGTATGGCTGAGCCCCTCATTCCAAATCAGTGGAGCCATCTCCCTTGTTCTCTTGGTTTGTTTTCAGTGAGGATTATCAAGGCTTTTTGCTTGCTTGGTTGCTCAAACAACTCCAAACACAGAAGGTGTTTTAGGAACCTATTCTGTGTCATTCATTGTATAACACTGCAAATATAGCACACAATCATGTTTTGTTCTTTGGTTGCTTGAATCATCTCTTCTTTTGGATGGTATAGCCAAGAGTTGAGTTCTCCAGCAATTCTGATCTCATTACTTTGTACTGCTGTTAATGACCCATACAGACATTTATCAGTTGTTAAAAATTCTGGTTTATTGGTTAAAATAATTTATTAGAATTTCAGGTATTATACATTAACTGAGGCACCTATTGATTTACAGGAGTGGGACTATATTAATTTATAGGTATCAATCATCCCCATTGGCTTCGCTTAGCCCCCGGAAGCACTTAAAGGACTCTGGCTGTTTGAATAACTGTGGTCAATATGCTTTACTTTTACATAGATATGTGCATTTGTCAGAAGGGTATAAGGACTTTTCCTCCTTTTCCTCTTTGCATGGCCTGCTTAAAACCCAGTAAAATTGTAGTTCATTGTGACAAAATGTTTCTTGGAAATGGCAAGAAATGAATGGTATTTCCTTCTCTATTCTGCTCTTCGACTAGTGCAAAAATCACTGATGTCAGAAAGTTTGAGATAAATCCTGAGGAGATGGACATGCATCTAAGCCCTGATACTTCTTCTAAACTGACTGGCACGTGTGTACTCTGGTGCACTCAGGTTCTCATCCTCTGCCATCAGGAGAGCACCAGGGACTCCTTCTTTCTCCTTTTTTCAGGAATTCTTCATCACAGAAACCATGGTGTGTGGAGGCTGATTTTTCCACTGATCATCTCACAAAGTGAAGTTGGAAAATGCTTGGGACATCATATCTGAGCACAAAAGCTCCTACAGGAGATCCCCCTGGAGATCAAAATACTAGATGTATTCCTCCACATCCTTAAAACTGTAGAGTGTTGAGAGGATTGTGCAGAAACTAATTTCATTGTGTTACACATATGAGATCTCAATTAATTCTTTAGCTTTAATGTCTATGAGCAAATAATGAGATTAAAACATTTGTACAGCAATTAAACAACTGTAACTGAACTAACTGTTTTGGAAAGGAGAAGATTAATGTATCCCAACTAGTTGTTGTTTTTTTTTTTTTGGGGGGGGGGGTGTGTTTGGGTTTTTTTTGGTTGGGGGGGGGGAAGGAGGGGAAGAAGGGGAGTGGTTGTTGTTATTTTTTAACCTGGAGCTGGTTATGAACTCACTGGATTGAGCAGACAGTTCAGGTCTGACCTAAAAAGAGTAGTGAAATATAACATTTCAAGAGTATTTTGGCAGATTTGTAAACACAAATAAGAGATTGGGAATATATTAATAAATGGAGTCCATTTCCTTCTTCCTTCCTTTCTTTCTCCCTTTCTTTCATCTCCCATCTTCCTTTCTCTCCCTAAATATTGATTATTGAAATAATCTATACACTTGCACCATATGTAGATTTTCAGCTGCTAAGTGCTGAAACTTAACTATTTACTAAGTAGTCTTCAAATGGCTCCCACCTTCTCAAGCTCTGGGGGTCTTTTATATGTGACTGAAACATAAATGCTGCACAGAATGACCCATACACAGAGAAACCTGCTAATCAATAGAAAACATTAGTATTAATGATTAATAAAAGTGTCCTGAAAATCAATGCACAATAGGGATTTGAAATGTTAGTGATTTCACCAGTGTTTCAAGTTCAGCCTTAGAGTCATCTAACAATGTCAGCACCACCTTAGCATTAAAGTAATTTCATTTGGCAGGAATCAGGTAAGTGTTGTAATTTTTAAAATTATAAGAGCCTTTTTGCTGAAAAAGCATTGTATCTGCAATCAAATGTTCCACCGACCTGGCCATTTTATACACACTCGTACACAAAGGGCAAGATTATCACATTTGAGCTCTGCTCCCTCTAGAAGATAGAGGTGAAGCCTTAGGAAACCATCTATAGCTACTTAATCTATAGCTCTGGTCCTGGCAATACTTACAGCAATTACTGTGCTCACTAAAATACGTCTGCTTGTGTCAGTGCAATGATGGAGCTCTGGTTCCTCATGCCCAATTACACTGCAGCTAGATCCCCTTCCTGCAACAACAGGCAGGCTATAAAGAACTGGAAAAAACCAGCTGGTACAAGCCCTTGACTCAGCCCAGCTGAGTGAGTTACTGGTTCATCAGCAGTATTGCACTGGAATTTTCCAAAAGCCTACTTTCTTTCTTTTACCTCACCAGGTTGATGCTTTAAACCAGGAAGTTGAAAAAAAGATATTTTGTATGTGAAAGCCTCACATTTTCTTGTATGTCCTATACTGAAATTTTAAATGAATTTGTGACGTTGCTTCCTCTGCTTCTTCAATTTTCTGTTCATTCAGACTAAAAGTTGTTAACTGCAACAAAAAACCCCACAAAACAAAACAAAGCCTTTTGGGGGAGTTGGAGGGACTTTTGGTTTGCAAATGAAGTAAGAAAAAGAAATTGAGATTTTCCTGTGTTCTTGAAAGTATTTCTTTGTCAGAAAATCCATTTCTCCTCCTGATCTATCTCTCTTTGTAGAAGAATTTTTTGCCTGACCTTTGCAGCCAGTTTCTGACCTCTTTGCCTCATTTTAATATGTGTGTGTACATGTATATTCAATGCTCAAAGCTAGCATACTGGTACGTTTTTCCTCATCTTCGTGCTAGATGAATAGATTGCATGCTAAGAATTTTCTTCTCCCTACCATGACCACCGTGAATATGTATACACATACACAGAATTCCATCTAAAAGTCCCTTGTTTCTAAAAATGTTTAAGCAAGAAATAAAGCCATAAAAATACTTACAGATTGGAAAGTTGACATAAGTAGCTGGGAGATCCAGCTGGCTTATGTGTAACCTTTCATCTCCTCCTATTAACTCACACACATTTTATTGGCCAAACTTAGTTAGCTAAGAACATTTCTAAAGTATAGATATGCAAGTTTAAGTGATCTGCCTTGTTTTTTCTATGATTTGTGTATTCTTGCCACAAGCATCTGCTACTAGCACCAGTCATAAGTATGAATGAATAGCAAAAAGTTGACAAGCTTTGTAAGAACATTTCTTCTGTTTTAGTAAAGAAAGTGAATGCTGCATCTAGATTTTTGCTTAGTTAATCCTATTACTTCCTGAAATAATTCCTCATGACTGGTCGTAATTAAATCTAACAGAAGCAGCAAATGCCACTTAGGTGTCAATCTCATCCTAATCTGATGGTAGACGTGGTGGCTTGTTTCAGCATGACCTTTAGATGTTTCTTTGTTCTTAAATGCCTAATTGTGTTTACTTAAACTACATTATACAAAATCTGGAACAAAATAGTTAACCTTCTTGTTTTAAAGCTTTATTGTTACAGATGTGGAGAGTTTCCACAAACAAGCAACATAGAAGATTTGAAATATGGTAGTCATGGTTTTGCAAAACATGGTTTATTATGCATAGAAAAGAGCTAGAGGGATATCAATGGTAAAGCTGGCACTGACCCTGTTGAGAGCTGAGGTAGCTTAACACTGAGTTTCTTTGAAGATATCATTTTTAGTTTTCAGGTGTCCTTCCAGAGAGTTTTTTTATGAAAGAGAAAGAGAAGATGGAAATATTAAAAACTGATACCACAGGGAAAGATCTATGTAACTGACGAAAGGCTATAAACTTTCTTACTTTCATATCTAGGTTATATTAATACAGTTTTCAAATCTCAATGAGTTAACTAGTCATGGGTTTAAATAGGATTATCCAAACATGACCCCACATATTAGAAAAACAAAAACAAGGCAAGGAACTGCAAGATCATAGAATCATAGGACAGTTTGGGTTGGAAGGGACCTTAAAGATCATCTAGTTCCAACCCCCCTGCCATGGGCAGGGACACCCTCCACTAGACCAGGTTGCCCAAAGCCTCATCCAACCTGGCCTTGAACACTTCCAGGGAGGGGGCACCCACAGCTTCTCTGGGCAACCTGTTCCAGTGCCTCACCACCCTCACAGTAAAGAATTCCATCCTAATATCTAATCTAAATCTACCCCCCTTAAGCTTAAGGCCATTACCCCTTGTCCTGTCACTCCATGCCCTTGTAAACAGTCCCTCTCCAGCTTTCCTGTAGGCCCCTTCAGGTACTGGAAGGCTGCTATAAGGTCTCCCCGGAGCCTTCTCTTCTCCCAGCTGAACAACCCCAACTCTTTCAGCCAGTCACACAAATTAGTGGAAGAGTTGGAAAAAAAAGATAGACCTACCTGGACTCTAGCATATGAGCATAATTTCCTAAATCTTAAATATTACTTTTTTCCAGAAAAAAATTAATTAGAATTTCAAATGCTGATATTCTTGAAATAATTTGGAATTGTAATTGTTGTTATCCTTTTTTAAAAAAAATTATTAATAGTTAAGAGGAATAGTAGTATAGCAAATTATAAAAAAAGCATCTTTAATTTTGTCTGGAACAATTTCCACTACCTTCCCTTGTAATTTTTTCATGAGAAATTAACAGCTAAAAGTGATGAAAACTATTAAAATGCATCTGAATACATGAAGATTGGTTCATTGTAAGTGCTCTCCATAAATAAGGAAGGCAATAAGTGGTTTTGAGTGGCTTTATAGACATAAATATGACTTGTATGAGCTATGGGTAATACAGACAAAATAAGACTACTATTTTTTTACTAATTTCAGTTTTTGGTCTCAGTAAAGATGATCTGAAGACTGAAGCCAAAAACATCAATAACAAAAGAAATAAATCTTGTTTTGTTATCCAAAATGCATTTGATTTTTTTCACAAAGACTATTACTGCTCACTGATCACATTAGATCTAATTAGTCATCACTTCTTGCTTCTAAAATTTACATGCACAATAGCTTATTTCAATAAATGTGAAAGAATCTTTAATGAAGAAAAAAAAAGCAACAAAAAACCCTAGCTGATGGCTGATGGGGGTATCTGAAGGAAAAGTGTATCAAATTAAGTCCTCAATGAAACCAGAATTTGCATTCCTTTCATAAAGGATTTTTAGGACAACACTGTCCAAGAGAAATGAAAACAAGTAAACTAGCTGCTGCCATTTGATCCTTGGTGCCAAACCTGCCATCTAATTAATCACTATTCTCCTTCAGGGCCACTTCATGCTCTGACAATGTCCTCGTTTTCTTTGCCCCCATCTTGGTGCCCCTACTTCCAACAGTTCAGTGTTAACAGGGCAAGAGTGTAAAATAAAAAATTTTGAGAGTGAGGAGGAGTATGCTTCTCTTTAAGATATTACTCCTCATTGCTGGAGGTACTGGACAACGTGGTGCACAATATTCTTTGTGCCACATTTGTTATGTTTCACAGGTATTTTTAGCTTTTAATTCCTTTTTGGATCACTTGAATTAATAATGCTTATAGTGCAACCAGGCAGCTTCTATAGCCATGCAAATTTGCCTGGAGATGAAAGGCCATAGCAATTTTCAGATTCTGTGGGAACTCTTACTTGTTTTCTAATGAATTTTGAAATTAACCTTCTTGGTAGCTTTAATTTGTAAGATAAAACAGTTCCTTTTTTATGTTAAAGCAATGGAATCCAGACTCAAAAGGAACCTGTAAATTGAGACAATAAAAAAATAAAAGTACAATCTCTCTAGTGTCACTGTATGAATTTGGAAAATGCCCAGGACCTATGTGCCTATACTTAGTTCTTGGTTTAGTACTGTGATCATGTAGAAGGCCAATACAATGAAATTTAAAGGGCACCAAACATGTGTGCCTAATTGTGGCTTGACTACAGGATGCATTTACGTCCAATCTCCACCTCAGTGACATTCAGCCTTAACGTTAAGCAGAGAAGTCAGAACTCTCCGTATCACCAGAGGATTCAGATATGTGTTCCCCACCTTCCAACTCTTCCATAATTTGTACCTGTGTGTCAGAAGATAAGGAGAGTTTTGAGGGAAAAGACTGTTGCTATGTTCCTCTAAGATGTGGAGGTGTTACCTGCCACTGCAGGACTTCCATACAGCTCTCACCTGGCAATGCTTCCTCCTTACCGAGGGGCTGTGTCAGGGCTGGATGCCACACTGGAGGGACAGCTGTGGGCCAGAGGTATAAAACTGCCTGCTTCACTCTCAACAGGGTGACCGGGGTGCCACCAGGCAGCCCTGCAGGCCATCAAAAGTATGGGGAGGTATTTGGAAGGCTGAAAGTAATGTTAGGGTTTTTTTCCCCTAAGCTGGATTTACTGGTAAATATGGCACTAGGCTAACTAATAAACTATCATCTATAGACTGGTTATCCTGTTCAACCACACATACCCTAATCAAGAGTTCAATTGCTCTGGAGCCCGTAAGGAATTCTTTAGAAGAGTTGTTCTTATCCTTTATTTTCTCTATTTACCGGACTAGTATAATACGTCAGAAGGATAAATAGTATTTCAGGTGAATTAAAGTGTAGGTTTGATACTATTAGGAAGAAAAAAATAATCTTCTTGTTTTGCTTGACTTTGTCTCTTCGTCATTTTTCTCTTTCTGGAGATATTTCTCCCACTGAAAATTGTTAACAATATATTTTACCTAAACCACATTTTTCTATACATTTTTGAAATTATATTCCAGTCACTTCTGTAAAATTAGACAATTACCATAGAAACTGTTCCATTTTTAAAAAAGACATCATTGCAGTAAGGAGAACGTAAAAATAATGCCCACCTTCCACCAGAAGAAAACACACAGTTATATTCCCTCACTTACCTGTTTAATTTTGCTTCCTATTAAAAATAAATGTTCTTGGTAACCTCATTTCATTTACATAATAGGAAATAACAGCAGCTTCTGACTGTAAACTGTGGATCTCAAATGACAGCACTGGAAGGGATCTCCAGAGGTCATCTGATCCAACCCCCCAAGCTCAAGCAGGGCCAGCCAGAGCCAGTTGCCCAGGACTGTGTCCAGATGGCTTTTTAATATCTCCAAGGATGGAGACTCTGCAACGTCCTTGGGCAACCTGTTCCAGTGCTTGGTCACCTTTACAGTAAAAAACCCCATTCTCACAAGGTAAAGCGATATTTTGAAAGAGACACCATTCAGGTGGAGACTAAATACACATCTGTGGGTATATCAGGATGTTCTGCATCCTCACTTCCTGTTCAACAGAATTTGAGGGAGTTGATAGATACTCAAAACCTCAGACATGTTTTTCTTTACCTGCCAAACCAAATCCTCTGTATTTGACACCCTTGTTTGTGTCCACTTCACAATATAATTCAAGTTGCTCACTCTGGGCATGTAGACATCTTATTCTGATTGCGCAGAATTGGAAGCCAGGATGCATCTAATTTGAAAATATAGCTTTTAGAGTCAGGGTGAGTGTTTAACATATTAAAAGTTCATCGGCTCTATGATCTCTTCCGCACTGGTGGCACAACAATTATTTTTGGAGAAACAGCATGAGATGTCATAAACGCAGGGTTATGACTTCCCTCAGCTAAAGGAAAAGCTGAATTGTGAGGGAGAAAGCTATTCAAACGCTAGCATCTTTAATAATAGCAGGGGGAATAAAGAATGCTGCTATCTAAGGAAATTGCTTTTTATATGAATGTGTTTAGATTGTGTGGTTATTTTTAATGTACTCAGAATGAAAGGCTTCTTTAAAGGAAATTGAAGGAATTTCTTCAGTTGGCTTTTTTTTTTTTTTAAATTTTAAGATATTCTTCTGTTTTTTCATCTGCAAGGAAATTTTAGACAAAATGGGAAGGTAACTGATTATACCCAGTCCCCATTACTCATCATGTGTTTGGAATAATGTAATATTGACATCATTCACTAATCCTGAGCACAATAATATACTTTGAGTCTAAAATCTAAAGACCAAATCCCAGGCTTTCTAGTCAGACAGGGCTGTGAGTTATGGCTGGGGGTTTCCTTTGAACAAGGACTAAAGCAAGGTGAACTATTCATGATAAATACTTCATTTGGTTAATTTAATTCAGAGTTTCATACCTGAAAATTTTTCACAGGGTGATATTTTTGCCTATCAATTGGTGTGTTTGAGTTTGCGTGGAAAAAATGAACATATTTTACATTAAGACATCTTAGTCTGTTATTCCAAAACTGTTTCCTTCAGCTACTTTATTTTTTGTTAGTAAGCACGTGAAGGCACCAAAACCCATTAGGCACAGTACGCACTGCAGGCAGAAGAGCGGAAAGGAATTTTAGTCGCTCCGCTGACCGATGAGGTGCACGCTCTCACGCCTGCCTGCACACCTCAGGGCTCGCATCAGGGCTGCGCTTACACCACTACGCAGAGGGGCACGACGGACATCACCGGTGCTAAATGGAAAGGAACAACACAGTTGAATAACTACAGTCTTAAATAGGGATAAGCATTTCCACCTTATTATTTTCTCTATTTACAAGTGCTAATTTTTCCTGTCTTTTCACTCAGTTCTTAGCAAACTGGCTGGTTTCTTGGACATCTTTTTGGGAAGATAGGACTCAAGGAGATATGTATTCAAATGTGTAACGGAGAGAAGAGTTTAGCTGGGAGATGACAGGCTAATATGGCTGAAGTGACAGGAATGCTTGCATTTATGTTGACAAAGAAGCAAACAGGGCTGGCACATACATAGAGATGAGAAGGCAGTGCATTTACTGTTGAAGAGAACAGTGTTCATAAGCAAGGAAAACCTGGAGCTGTGAGATATTTGAAAACTGAATGTGCTAGGAAAAATAGTTTGGTACAAATTGAAAGTATTTGGAAATTAGTCTCAGAGATATGGTTTTAGTAGTTGTAGACTGTGGAATAGCATATCAAACAAACAGTACCTTTCTTCAGTCATTTAAAAGTAGACTGTAACAAAAATATCAGAAATATTTCTGTATATATGTAATATATACCTGACAGTATATTATAAATAATAATATAAATTTATATTCTTTATTACAAATGAAAATATAAATATAACATAAATCACTATTTGATATATATTCTTAATATAAACATATATTTATATTTCTCATAAAATTCCAGAACAGAGCTTATTTATATTCAGTGGTCTAAATGGAAAGATAGAAGTCCCCCCACCTCATTGAAAGCTATTCATCAATGCCCAGAAAGTGTCAGTATCTGTGATTATGGTTCTGAGAAGTGCTGGGAAGGCATCATATATCAGCCCGTTTTGATCAGTGGTTATATTGCCTTCAGTTATAAACTACAGCAGTTCTTTTTCCAGCTGCAGGAAGGACCGTACCACAAAGCAACTGCTATTATAAGATTTTCATCTGAATTGTTGCTGCTCCCACTTTAGCATGCAGCCTTTGGATAACATTTGGATAATCAGTTGTTTGGCTACTTATCCAAACCAAACCAAACCAAACCTAACGTGTTGAGATTTGTCCTTCACCATCGATGTGAATTTGTTTTATTAGTCATATCAGTTGGAGTACTTTTAATTATTGTCATTATTCAGTAATAACCTCATGTCTGAGAAGAGAAAGGATACCACTGCATATTGGACCCTTATCCCAAAGTAGGAAGGTTATTGAGTGAGATCTATTTTTGGAAGAGGAAAAGAGCAGATGAAAGGCAATATTCAATGCCCTTCATAAGAGATTTATAGCTTATAATAGATTAATAGCTATTAAGATAAACACACATATGTGGGTCTTGAATTCTGATACTACTTTCCTGTTTGTGAATTCCATTTAAATGTGTATCTTTATCAAACTTTAAAAAAGAAGACAGGTTTTTTTAAGTCCCACTTCCAGTACTTCTGAAGTTTCACTTGAAGCACTTGATTAAAAAACATTTATTGAGGACAAGCTTTCTCCATGGGAGCACAATGAAAGAATTGACCAAAGCAATTTCACTCTAATTTGAGAATGCAGTGGTAATACCTCTCCACTGAACCTGATCTGTCTCACCTTGTACCCTACTGTGTTAGGGATGGGGAAAGAATGTGTTTGAGCACATGTCTAATGGGCTTGAATGGTGTAGGATTGAAACCTATTCTAGTAATGGAGCTTTATAAAAGGCTCCATGGTCTTTGGACCTGGCTCTTTTCCAAAGCAGAGGGGCACTGTTGTAGCTTGCTTGTCATTTCTGCACACTAAATAAAAATGAAATCAGACTCCAAAGTAACTCCTTCCCAGACCACCTTTGAAAATCACCGAGGCATACTAGTAGGGGGCAGCAGTGGAGGAAATTAGGGGCCAAAAGGTTTATCCCAAATGTACTGCAGAGGAGTAGAAGGGAGCAGCCGAACTAGCACAAGGCAAAACGGAACAGTCAGCGGGAAGGAGAGTGTTCAAGTAGTTAATGCTAGAGGTGAACAAATTAGAGTACATAGGCTTGTGCATGATGAATTTCCCTTCTGTTTGTGAATTATTAGCAAGCGGGTTGTCAGAGGTTGGTATTTCTTGCTGCACACAACACAAATTTGTACAGCTGAAAAAGAATGGAAGTCCAATCTAAATATGTGCATTGGAAAGGGTATAAATTTTTTGCCATTTCATTTCTACTTCAGAGAGGTTTTGAGCAGCTGAAAAGGCAAACCATCCAAGATATGGCACATTGTAATGATGCTTTTCCTCTGCTAAGCACTGAAGTTCCAGTCCCGCCAGCACTAAATCCAGTGGAATGAACCATGCCCTGAAGCTGATCTTGCAGGATACAGACCTTCACCATCCCACCATGCAAAACAAGGGAAGCTCACCACCTCTTCTGAACCCATGGCTCCCTCTCCTGCTTTATGGATGCCTCCCTGGACTTCTGGAATTTTTCTTTGTAGGCACTTTCTAATTGCAAAGACGGACTAAAACAAGTGTTTTAGAGTGTCTTTAGAGAGCAAAGCAAAACAAGCAGCTTAAGGTAGCGTCCAGGGAGCAGAAAGCGATCAACAGTTTTGTGCCTTTGCCTAGAATGTTAAATCCTTAATTACTTCAGATCATGTGGAGCATAGGCTATAATCAGTCACCTCCAGACTATCCCAATCACTTCACAAAAGCTTTTCTTCATGCCACGCTTTTTCTCTTGTTCATATAAACTGGCAAGTTTGTATGGACATCTACTGCATTTAGGCATCTTACTAATTGAAAAAGACATCTTCAGGGAACAAAACTGGGTCATTTCAACCAAAATGGCAAAAAAATATTGGTTTGTTTTTGAAAAACTAACCATTTAAAATATCTTTAGTGATGTTTTTGTTTACAATATCACTATCATTTTTTAGCATTAAAAACCTGAATAGCTAAGTTACACATTTGATTTTGGGTCAAAAGAAAAGAGAATTTATTTTGGTTTTTTCTTTCCCCAAACCAAGAAAAAAAAATATTCTGAAAACTCCATTACAGCTGTAATACCAAACTCTGTCCAGTGTAAAAGAAATCACAGATTGACCGTCCCCTTATATAACAAAAGATAGAATTTTATACCTGCTAGCACTAAGTTGTCCCTTTTTTCCAGATGGAGCTTAATGTTATAATACCATATAAACTTTCTTCCTTTTGTCCTGTCTCTATTAATTGCAGAGCCCTTTTGAAGAAATTAGTGTGGTGCCAATTACTACAAAAAATCTGTGAAACTCTGATTCATACCTGTGATTCAGGGGATCATGCTTATGTTCAATTTCTCTGAGAGCAAAAATCAAGGGGAGATTGACATTTTATTCCCCCCCTTTTTAGATGCAAGTACATTAGTACATTATCCACTTCTTATCTGACTCATAAAAATCATATTTTAAATCATAATGTTGTGCTCTTTGTGACAGAGACAGGGTTATTTTCTACAAGGCTCTGTGAAAAAATTCATGAGCAGACTCTTAACTCCACCAAGCTTGCCTGCTGTTGCATTTTTGTTACCATTTGGCAGTTCTGACCTTTTTAAACAGAGTCACTAATTTGCATGAAAATTAGTGGGGATCTGGGCATGATCCCCATTCCAGAAGTCATGCATGAAATTTTACTGCACCACACCACTGACTGTCGAGCCAACAAGCCATTTTCCACGGCGCTGAAGAAAACACCATTGCAGAAGGAGACTGAGGGTGGGAAAAAGGGGTAGAAGGTAAGGTTAAGAGACCAGCAGAGGGAGAGTACATTCATTTTCTAGCCCACTTGTTTTCATTGTAAGTTAAGTTATTTCATTAATCCTATTTTGTTCGTAAGCAACCATTAGCATTTCCTGTTACTTCTTGATTTTAGTGACCGGGCAAGGATCAAGTGCCTGGGGTTTGAAGGCAGATTTGAATGCTGTGAAGGAACACAGAAGAGGCTGTCACCTTTGTCCTTCTCCTCTCCATTTTTGTTTCAAATGTAGCTGTTTGTTAGAAACAGTCAAGTCATTGAAGAAACACGCAAGCACAAAGGAAATACAGGGCAGGAATTAAGGTCAATGATTATGTGCTGCTTCTACAGTCATTTTCACCTTTCCGAAATGAGCCCAAAGTGGTGCTAAGCCACTATCAAGGCCAAGCAGTATCAATTCACATCCACTCTCCACTCACACAAGTCACTGCACGAGGTGGAAGGTATGGGAGGATCAAGGCCCTAATCTCTTTATCCCAGTCAATTCATGACGTGCCTTGGACAAATTGCCAAGCCGCGGCCCACTCCTGCTGAGCCCGCAGAGGGCTAAGCCATGCTGTGAATGGAACATATGGCCCTTCTGACAGCACTTAGGCTGTAATCAAGTCTCAGCATGACAGAAGGATATCTCTTAGATCCATTATATATAGACTTCGGCTCAACCGCTCCTGTTTGTTGCTCTGTCTTTTATAAACTAGGAGGGATTTTCAGTTCAATAAGCAGGATGCACATCCCCATGCGTTATGGTCTGAAACATGCTACGTGTTTATATTCACAGCAAGGCTCTGCAAGCATGGCAGAGCAAGTTGTTAAGCCTCAGCTTTCTGCAAACACAGCATTACTCATAAGGGGCAGACACTGCCAGCTCTTCTCAATGCTGAGGAGTCCTCAGGTCACAAGGGAAAGACAGCTTTGCTTGTGATCATATGAAGGCCATAGAGCTGCATACAAGACAAGGACTCAAAGATGAAAAAGCCAAGCGAAAATCCTTAGGTCACAGATATATAGTCATACCTTTCCTGGCCACTGGGAGAGGAGATGCTCAGATTTCAGCTTTACGCACTGCTAAGCTGATCTGATGGCTGACAACTATTGAAGGCTCCCCAGAGCTTGTAGGGAACCCTTTAAGACAACTAGGCATGAGGAAGGATGGAAGTCTCTTCTACACTGACTCACCTCCTGGCAGCTGGACATTAAAATGGCCTACCTTCTCCCTTCATGAAGGCTCTTAGGGTTCTAGGTGAAGCTCATGGGCAGTTTTGGTGATGTTTGCTTTGGTCAACAACCTGAAGCAGAGTGGAAAGGAGGTCCTAGATTTCTTTCAGACCAAAGACAGTTATAATGAATGTGCCAGGGCATTTGAAGGGATGTGACAAAATAAACTTCCAAGGCAGTTTGGTGGCCAGTCCAGATTGCCTCCAGTTTGCTCCACAGGATGGTGCACCTTTGTACTGCCTTTTGGTGCGGGCTGTGGTCAAAACCACAATGTAGCCTATAAACAGTGTTTCCTTTCTAGTTCTTCTATGCAAGACTGCACCAGCAATGTAGTTCTCCAAAGTTCTCCTGGGAGTTTCAAAAGATGAAAGAAATTATGTCCTGTCCAAACATAATAACAATGGTAATGATAATATGCAAGCAGATAAGGCTGTCAATTTAGTACTATAAACTATCCACTCTGAGATATTTTCATTTGGTGATCTATCTTTACAAGGCAATCCAAATGGGAAAGGAAAATGTTTGTTATAAAATAAAGGGATCAGAAAGGAATAAAAAATACAGGGAAGAAATAACAGCAGAACTTTAGGGGATAAAATCAAAGCAAAAGATGCAGAGGGACAGTTCAGTCTGATGCCAGATGTCAGAAAAATCTAAACGCAGTCATACCTGCATGGTATGCTCTGCTTACAGGTTGAAGTCAGACAGGACAAGTTAGACAGTGATAACCACTTTGAGAAAAATGTGTAAGTGTCTGAGAAAATAGTTTGGAATGAGGAGCTCAGACAGAATTTCTGATTCTGCAAGTCCTTGCATTACTTGAGTAAGAGCAATTTAGAGTGCTAACCCTAACTAAGGCCTCACAGTGGAGATGCTTCAATTAAGAAGACTTTCTCGAACAAAACCAAGTGCCCTGTGACACAAAAGTTAGATGTGGCATGGTGTGTTTGCCCAAGGATGCCTGTTCAAACCTAGACTCAACGTAGCAATAGTAGGTGCTGCAAGAAGCCAAGGAAAGATCCCAAGAGGCCCGGGAAGATGACAGGAAAGTGTCCCACAGCTTCTATGGCCACAGGCCGTAATGCAAAATGAGAGTGTTTCTTGCTTATTGGTGACTGACTCAACCGATGTAGATTTTGACCACAGCAAATAGGAATGATGAAATGTATCACTAGTGCTTCGGGGCTCAGGCCAGTTGCTCTTTTCTCCCTCCAAATATGACCTTATGGGTAAGGTGAATGTCCAGGGCAGGGAAGGAGGCACAACTCCCATACAACCTATTATCTATGCTAGCTTTCTGGATGACTCTAATGAAGATTGCTCTAGCACTCCAGGGGAAAGATCAAGTGGATAAAGCCACACTATCCAGCAAAATGGGAACAGAGACACTAATCTGTTTTTTGTGTGGTGATCACAAATGACAGAGCTGACCTTTCATGAACTGCAGTTTTGGGCAGGTCTGCAGAGCCTAAAATTGGATTGGACAGCATGACTGCTGAAGCTAATAATGCTGCTGGTACTTGTCAGTGGCCATGTCACTTGTAAACTGTGAACATCAACTTTGGTCTGGGGAAACTTAGTGATCCTCAGAAAGACAACTTCATAAAGCTTTACCAGTATAAAATGAGTGCTGGTGAATTTTGATCTGTTGAGATCTTTTGGGGCAACAATGTCTGGGTGAAAATGCTGTGACATTAAATCATCAATAGAGTTATGTAGCTGAGGACTAACTTTATCAAAGAGGGACCTGAGTCTTTGTAGAAAGATCAGAACTTGGAAGAAGTGCTTAAAAACAGAGGATTTTTTCTATATTTGACAAATCAGATTTTACCCAATACAGTGATGTTGAGGAGGTGGGAACAGATGCGAAGTCAAAAGGTTGAACGAAAACTACGTCCCACATTATATGTGAACCAAAAGTTATTTCTAACAAAAGGGGAAAAAAGAAAAAAAAAAGAAGAAAGAACAAGCTATTAAGAGAAAATACCTTGAAGGAAATAATTTAGAGAATTTTGAAACTATTTTCTGCTAGGCAGTAACTTTCCACTTGTGAATTAGTCCCATTTTTCATTACAAGGCAGTACCTTTCCCTACAATGCTCTAATACCAAGTACAAAATGCTTATCTCAATGTAGGCATTATTTCCAGGGATGTAGTCTTTGAAACTACCTTCAGCTTCATGGGGGTTATATATGATAGGTTCCAAACCTCCAAACTGTATTTGAAGAAGCTCTTAGAGAATCAGTGTCTCACAGCTAAAACAGCAGAGGACACATCAGTGGAGTTTGTCTGCATTCATCTGCTGGCAGAACACTATCAGGAGTCAGCAACTGCTTTCAAGAAACCTGTTTGGGCTTTAGAGAAAACAAAGAGGGGTGAGGAGTTCAGAGGCTGGATTCATATCCCTGCTTTTGAGAACTGCCTAGAATGGTAAGCCTACAAATCACTGATCCTGACTTGATTAAGGTGTCTTTTTGCAACTGTCTCCAACAAGTCTATGACAGATGCAACTGTCACAGGTTTTTTGCTGATTTATGGATTAACTCTTTCATCCCCCAGCAGGATAATTATCTCCATACATCTGGATATAAAAAGAATAATTCATTATATATCAGACCTAGAACATATCAAGTATGGTTGTCTCAATAGCATTCCCATTTCTGCTTTTGATCACATGATTAATTATACATTTTGTTAACATGATAAAACAAATAAAAAACAAACTCAAGATATTTATATTCTCCAGTTAAAAATGTGGCTTGGCTTAATTTTCTCAACATTGCGTGCTAGTATTTTGCAAAGTGTCTTCCCCAGGCTGGCATCATTACACTAGCAGAACCATTATAAGATGTAGTTATGCCAATGTAAATTTGTTTTGCTGGCTTTGCTTATAACGTTTGGAAAGCCAGTGGGGAAAAAACAAACAAGCAAGCAAAACCTAACTGTTGGTGGATGCCATATTTTTGCTAGAGCTAGATAAATGTAGATGAGCCTTTGAAAGAAATCTTACAAAAAAGTGTATGAATGTGTTTTCACTCTGGAACACAAAGCAGTACTCCCATCCATTCTAATTCTGCAAAAATATAACACTTCAGGAGAAGAGACCATGATTTCCATAAAATTCTTTTCCTTCTGTTGCTGAGCAAATTTAGACCTAAAAATGTTTCCAATAATAAAGTATTTGGAAATTATATGGAATACTTTTATATATTATGTAATTTAAAATCTCTGTTTTCATGAAACAGTTAGTCCTAATAAATTCTCCCCTGGGAAGACAAGTATCTTCATTCCTATGTTACGTTTTGCAGTAAGGGGAGGTGACAGGTGATACCAGGTTGATCTGAGATCACTGTTCTGGAATTCCTGACTGCTGCTTCTGTGTTAATTCCTCTAGACCACGCTGATTTTCCCCACACCCATACATTTGACAAGATTTCCATTTGTGATCCTCCCTCCTAACCATTCCACCCAAAAGTAGATTTGTATCCTTTTCAAAAAGGACATATGTGCCATATAGACCAAGAAAAACATGGCAAAGGTTGAGCTGCTTGCAACAGGTAAAAGCGTTCTCTTTTCTCTGGATGTCCTCTGTATTTCCATTAAACGATTAAAGACCTAATTTTAGTCCTAAATTTGTAAAATAATCTGTTGTTTATGTTTTCCCCTTAGACATAAAAGTTCCACCTATTTGTTGTTGGAAATTTGTCGCTCAGCTAATTTTATCATGGTTTCTGTAGGCTGAGATCAGCAAAATTAAGCCACTTTTATTTGCATGTTTCCAATACGTTTCTGCAAGAAAAGAAGTAGTATATTGCATGAAGCAGGAGTTTCATTTTTGTAACTTTTTTTTCTCTCATTATCAATTCAGTGGTTAATTTTACATTCAGAGGTGTTGACTCTCTGAAATGCAATTCATCTTCCTTGAGTTTAGCTGCCACAATGAAAATAAATGGCCTGGGAATTGTTACTTTTGGCTGCATAAAACATGGCCTTAGTAAACTTTATGGACCGATGTGCTAATTTTCATTAGTTTGGATGAAAGAAGATAGTTTGGCATGTGGCCTTTGTAGTTAAGAGCAAAGTTATCTTAAGTTTAAGAGAAGGCAAACATTGTGCCTCATTTTTATATGTCTGGTCATCTAGTAGCATTACAGTGCTAGATGGGGTGAATACAGAATATAATCCTGAGACATCTGGGAAGGAAAGTCTGCATTTTGGATGATTGGTCTCCTCCCTGTAAACCCCATATTTGAATTAGCCCTGAGTAAGAAATACTTTGCTTACCTATGAATATTTTCAAGATGAGCAGACATTGCCAACAATGAAATATGATGAAAAGTCATTCTTTAAGAAATTTCCACAAAATGAAAATTCTGAGTTGTGAAGTAATATGTGATAGTTTGGATCAATGATATAATTTTGTTTTGACAATTTCAACCTGCTTCAATTTGATTTCTTAGAAATATTTTACTGTTTCTACCCTAAGTTATCTTTTGAACTGAAAAATATTTTGACCTGAAAACTGGAACCAGTTTTTAACGAAAAAACCAACGTGTCATATTTTAATACATATTTTTTCATTAGAAATGTTGCTTGATTGGACTTGATACTACTCTGTAGTTTTCAGATAAAAAAAAAATCATTAAAAATCCCCAATTTCTTCTATTATCCCCTGTTTCTTCTACTCTCAGGGAGCCATAGGCAGTCACTAGGAACAAGAACCTGCCTGCCTAATTTATAAGTATTCTGACAGAGTCTTTTAAGTTAACATCAGCCATGAGGAAGTCTTACTTTCCTCCTGAGATGATCCTTGCTGTACCATCTGTAACTGAAGTTAAAAAAATGCAGCAAGTGGAGATAGAGTTCCTTCACTGCTTGGGCACATTACCCTTTCTGCATCATCTAAAAGTTGTCACTCTGCACTGTCTGACAGCACCATCTGGTTCAGAATATATCTCAGATATGGCCATTTCTAGAGCTGGATGTGCTGCCACCATATATAACGTGAGTGATTTTTGCCGTTGTGCTATACCTTCTGAAATCGTAATGCTGCTGCTCTATCTTCAAATGGTCCAAACCCCAGACTGTTTAAACAGCAGCAATGAATAATTCACATCAGAAACTGAGAAAAGCAAACAAACGTCAATGGTCATCTCCTCATTTGTCGGGAAAGGAGGGGATACACAGCACGCGCTGCTGTCATTTTCAGAGAGTTTAGAATAACCTTTGCCAGCTGTGGAGAGCTCTTGGGAGCCCTGCTAGCAGTGGCAGACCATTTAGAGGATCACTGGCTCCATACCATCCAACCTCCCCTCCTTAATGTGTCAACCAGGAGTTAGCAGACCTCTCTCTGAAGGTGCAGTCTTCTGGGAATCATAATCACTGGATATAAGGCCAGTAGTTTTGGGTAGAATTGCACGCTGTGTTTCGTATTAGGCCAATCTTATCTACTTTCTCTAATTAGGAAAAAAAAAATTAATACTCATAATAGCACTTCTCCCATTAGCAGGTGGGGAAACTTTACTCTGGGAGATGAATGGAGAAATTCAGTGGAACACTCAAACTGCCTTGCACCACTTTCTGACAGAAAAACATCCATAAATCCGATTTTATGTGGCGGTAGCAATAAGCTTCTGACTGCTTTGTCTCATTAGAGTTGTGGAAAGAAATTGGAATATGTCCCTAGCCTGGCAAACTAGGCCCTCTACCTGTAAATTATTAAACCTTATGTGTGTCAGGTGTGCTCAGAAAGGAATCAGCCAGAGAACAGAGAGAAATAGAGGTTGCATTGTTAGGTGCAGGAACCAGAAAAGAGATCAGATGTAAACGATCATATTTTGGTTCACTTCAGCTTTATTTGCTTATTAAGAAGCATGGAACACCAAAACTATCTGTGAAGGGTCATGGTGACACAGGGAAAAAAAAATACACTGAGTGCACACACAGCTGAGTGAAATGTAGCATGTGTACTGACTAATACGGGCATCGATTTTGAAGAAATGCCTACAGATAAGGAGTCATGCTCAGTCCTAAGACATCATTTTTTTCATCGTACTGGAAATAGGAAAAGATTCTTGCCAGAACTATACAGACAAATATAGCATGATCCAGATTTATGTCAGTAAATACTGATTCTGCTGGCAC
This sequence comes from Balearica regulorum gibbericeps, assembly GCF_011004875.1. Taxonomy (NCBI): domain Eukaryota; kingdom Metazoa; phylum Chordata; class Aves; order Gruiformes; family Gruidae; genus Balearica; species Balearica regulorum. The sequence goes on along the minus strand of NC_046185.1, from coordinate 49,455,281 downwards.
AGTGGATGCTCAGCAGCAATGAGTTTTCCACAGCGTTGCTGTATCCTAATGGCTCCACCTAGAATAACTGTCTTGGTAAGTGTCATTCACTACCATGATTTGCAGGAGCCCTAACCCACTCTTGATTTGTTGGGGGTGTCAAACTGACCCTGGCACCTCCATGCATCACAGAGTGCCACGCACAACTCTCCTTCGGGTTTTATTTGAAATGATTTTAGGCAATCAAAACCTGACTTGCCTGGGCTCCATGTTACACCTTTGACTGCATTTTTTCAGGCTGACTGAACACATGCTTTAGTACACAGTATGTGAGGAGAAAAATAAGAATCAAACAGTTTTAAAAAAATAGAGATAGTTAAATGTAAAATATCTGAATAGCTGTAGTTTCTCAGAAAAAAATGAAACAAATGTAGGTATCATCTGATGTAAAATTGGATTATATGCATTGGACAATGAAAGGCCTGGACTGTGATTGCTTCTTAGCAGAAGTCTGAACTTCTGTAAGGGATATGCCCTTCCATTGTTATCTTAAGGGTACTCCAGAACAATGGCAGTCTTCTACAAAGATATGAGTCTCTATAGCATAATATCACAGATTTAGCCATTAAATGCCATTGGGAGTGATGCTGTTACTCCTAGGAAAAGAGCCATTACCGCCCATAGATAAAACAGTAAAAATCTCCATTTATCTTCTATATGGTGTTATCTAGCAATCAGTTTCTTTTCTACTTCAAAATCTGGAAAAAAATGAGGCACAGCTGGGGGACAGAATATAGGGACTGGCTGTTCTGAAGCTTTTGGTGAGAGGCATGGAAGAGGCAGCTTTAAACTGCTTGGGAATCAGACTGCTCCGGAGGGCAGTGTTAGCTGGCCTAGTTTCTGGCAGAAAATGGAGGGCGTTTGTACTACATATACTTCACCACAATGTGTCAGCTCAAGTTTGAAGCTCTACAGTCTGGCCGAGATTTTGTTTGCTACAATTCCACATGCATTTGGTTTACTGAAACAACAAAAACAAGCCAAACTCCTGCCATTATAAAATTTTCATTGACACAACAAATGCAGAAATATTCCTTTAATATAACAGCATGAAATGATTTGTAACGATACGTGACCACAGAAAGGATGACTGACCAGTGACAGAGTGAACTCTAGCAGCGTGATTCATTCCAGACATTAAATCCTTATAGCTCTCCTGCATCCTCAAATCAAAACCCCATGCTTTCCACATTGCTCGCTAGACACCGAGAATAACATGATAATTTTGGAAGTTCAGTCTCGCCTGCAGGCAAGAACTTGTCCCGTCATAGCAGAAACAAAAGTAGCACAGCAGGACCTTCACTATTAGGAACAGCAGCAGGAAATGTCCTCTTGAAACAACAGCTCTCTTATGTGTGAGCTTAAACGTGGGTATTTCATTTCTATGAATGTCATTCTCAACTGTCTCTATATCAACCTAGATACATAATGAGCATAATCATTCCTGGCAAATAATGAGAAGTACAGTTCCGGAGAAAATATTCACTATTTGGAAATGTTTTGCACAGTTACTATGAATAATAGGGAACAAGGAAATGAAACTGCGCTGATTTTTCCTAAATTAACCTTTTGATTACTTAAGTAACACCTCTAACATGTATCATCTGAAGGGGTACCTTGTGTGATAGGAGAGACATTGCTGCTCAATCAATCATCTGTGACTCTTCAGCTGTACTACTCTTCCCGCCCCCTCCCCCAACCCCAAGCTATGGCTTGCAAAGATAAATAGGCCAGTCCAAATAAAAAGACTATAATGGGTCAGAATGCGAATGAACATAAAATCCTGTAAAATATCAACACAATATTAACTGTTCTTAAAACACACATTTCCTTAATGACAGAACTGTGTCTGTCAGGGCCACAGCAAGAAAACCAACTTGTCAATAAATTACATTTACACTGGTGGCATCTGGCTACCAGTGACTGGATTCTTTATAAATATATAGATAAATTAGCTAGATTAAATAGATAGATGTAGGATGTTTGGGCTGAATAGCCATGAACCCTTACTTAAGGGATTTATCCTATAAATTCTTGTGTAGCAGATTACTTTGTACTGATGGCTTATAGCTATCCAGGCTCTAAAGCACAGACATCTTGGCTTCCATGAAAGATGAGGCATGAATCATGTTGCATTATAAAGAAACACACGATACCCAGTTGTTCATTTTTTAATTTGCTACATAAGGAGAGACCGTTCATTCTCTGACTTCGATTCTGTAATGAATTGCAAAATGGCAGAAAGAGGTATAAAGATCTTTAGTCTTTGGCATTAAATAGGCTTTAAGGTCTTCCCGATGAACCATTAGTACCCACAGGCTACATGCTGCCTCAGTGGGATTCTGGTGCACTCATTTGCTATACTACACTCAAGTATAGTAACCCTTGCGTAACTTAAATGCAGCAACCACTCAGCAGGCAGTGGGATGAGCTGATCTGAGCCCGTTCCTATAGGAAAAAGAGAGTATTAGAGCAGCCAGGTCAGAAATCACAGTATTGTGTGTAGCAGTAGCCCATCTGCTATCTGAAGCAATTGCTTTCATGAATTTAAAAATGATAGCATTCTAAACACAAAGATGAGTGGGGAAAAGAAAAACAGTGGTGGAGCAGTAACAACAGGCATGAGATCTTTGCATGGAATGCTAGGGAATATTTGTTTAATGCTGTAGACGATTTGATGTTCATTCCTTCTCCGTTCTTCCTGTGCTAAACAGAGGGATTGCAGGTTTTGGCCCTCGGTACGTTATTGCGATAGGGGTGTTGTGAATCTTTGGTGATTCACAGTCTGTTGCTGTGGACCTGCATGAGGGTGAGGACAGGCTTGCCTCTGAGGACAGGGGACGCCCCATGCTGCCCTCAGGTTATGCCTCCCAGCTCCATGCTCCTGTGCTCAGTCTCTAAGCCTTGCCCCATCTGTCAGCTTGCCCCGTACCCACAGCCCCTCGCCCCTTTCACTGTCAAGCAGACAAGTTTTGCCCTGAACTTGTTCTTATGACCTAGCCACCTCAGGTGTTTTGCTGCTAATTGTATTTTGTACTTACCCAGACAGAAACAATGCTCAAGGAAGTGTCTCATCTGTGGAACCCAACGATTCCCCTGATCCAGTGCTTTTGCAGCCGTCAGATAAAGCTTTCACTTTACAGTAAAATAATTCTCTGTAATATAGGCATAACTAGCTGGAACAGCTAGGACATAATGTGTGAATGAAATGTATTTTAGCTTATTATTTAGGGTATGCAAGAGTATGCCATAAAATTATTATATTTTAAAATTAATGTTTGCAAGTAAGTTGATCTCTTTCCTTCAAATACATTTTATTCATTCTTTCCTCCATTATTCTTAGATGAAAAATATGCTGATTATTTCATAAATGATTCATTGCTTACATAAAATTATTAAATATTTTGGCTTCTGTCCTTACCATATGCTTATAGCTAAACTGCATATATGGGGGTCTTAATTTTCAGAATAAGCTTTTAGTTTGTGAATTGGTGTTATTTGCATGGATATATTTTGCATATTCGGTCCTTTATTCAGTAAAGCCTCTTAAATAACATTGCAAACATTTGCTAATTAAGCACCATAACAGTCTTAAGCCTACAAAATTAGCAATATGTAATTAATAGAGTGAGCTGTCACTCATTATTGAAAGCTTGATATGAAGCATAGCAGCCATATAAAAGGATACGGTACTATTACTGTCCAGCTCAGATGGAAAAAATTGTGTCTTGTTGAAACGGTGCTGGTAACCAGGGTAATAGAACTAGGCACAAAACCTGCATTTGTCAAGGATAATGGGGGTGACTTTACCATTCGCTCAAATATCACGGTCTAGTCCTACATCTTGTCCAAAAGACAATAAACTAGCTTCTGTTGTCTTTTATCCCTATGCTAACTTGGAGTGACATTATTTGAATATTGTAATGATGTTGATAAAGTTAGTTTCCATATACTTCAAGAGCACCCAGTTATTCTTTCCGTTATGACCTAGGTGGACATGATAAACGGACTGGAAGTCATCTTCAAGATTCAGTAAGATTAAATAATCTAACTGAAAAACACTGTTAAAACTGGAGATGGGTGACATGAATGCCAGATTTTCAGGGGTGTAAATTTCAGCCAATTCACTGAGACTGATTGGATTTATTTTGCTGTTATTTCTCACCTATCTCCCTTTTTAATATATGCATAATCGATCTGTATGATCCAAACACTGTTACTCTGGAAGATTAGCGATAGCAGACATTACAGTAACATATTAGGTATACATAGGTTAGAAATGTGTTCCTCCCAAAGGAACACATTTCATTAGGTTTTTTGCATTTCTCTTATATTTCTCATCAACTTTAAAAGCATGAAGAATGTGTCACATAATATATTACATATTTTCTCTCTTCAGTTATCAAGATCTTGATATGTTACTTACCAGTATATTTTTTTAAATTTATTTTAAAGATGGCATTAAAATTCACAGCTGTTTCAAAAGGAACATAAAATCCACTGAAAGGACAGATTTACAGAATTTTAAAGCAAATTTCAAATGCTCAGCTGTCATCATACCATCCGTTGCAATGAGTATAAATAACTTCCCTTTAATATATGAAGAATTGGGAGGGGAAAAGAAAAAGATATTTGCATTGCAAGAAAACTCCAGGTGCTCCTAGAGTTATTTGGGACATTTTCCAGTTGACAATATGGAAATACTGTCACTCAGGCCAGAAAGCTTGTTGCTATGGGGACACAATAGCAGCATCATTTGAGAACTTGGCAGTTGTTAGAGTTGGCAGAAAGAAACTCAGAGAGGGGCTGTTGGATGGTTTCAGGTGGGTGTGCACTAGGGATGGCTGGGTGGTTAGGAAGAAAAACCATGGAGAAAGTCTTTCAATCTTACAATCTCTCCTTCACATATGTCTTTATTTATTTATTTTTATTTTTATTTTACAGTATACCTGCTTAGAAGCTTAACATCTAAGAAGGAGAAGGAGAGGAGACCCATATTCAGAGATCAACTAGCTATGCATTCATCCTGGGGTGGATACATATTGAACAGCAAAATAATTATGCAAGAGCTGGCAAAGAGATAAAGCTGCAGAAAAAGCCAGTATGATTTTGTCTGTTCCCTCTGAGGAGTCATATCATAAACCAAGAAGATTATAGTTCCTCTGTAGTTCAGATGTGATGGTAGTTAGAATATTATAGTGACTGCAGCTCAGTACAGAGAAAGTCAAAGATTAACTAAGGAGAATTTAAAAACAGGTAGTGGTAATTATTGAAAACTGGAGACTGGTTTATAAAGATGAAAGAACTAACACTGTTTAAGTTGGCTGAATGTCAGATAAGATGCATGTCACTAGTTCGCTAATATTTCAAGAACCTGAACATCAAAGCAGTTAAAGAAATATTTAGTCAAATAATAGTATTCTTGGAAGAAATCAAGGTGGAACTGAGGAAATTAAAATCCAAACTAGATATAAGGGAAAGAATCCTGAAAGAATGCTGAGTCTATTACGTTACAGAACGATCACAGTTTCTGAGGAAGAATATTCTTCATTTGGAATGTCCCAAGTGACGTTGGACAATGCATGGAAAAATGTGCATTAGGCAGAAATTGTGCACTGTGTGGCAGCTGAGAAATACACATGTCTTTCTATTTCTAATACTGGGAGGGGGTGAGCAAAATCTGGTGACTGTATTGGAGTGCTTTTCTAGCTGAAATAAATAAAGGCAACAAAGATTGAAAAATGATTCTGTGGCAGTGCATGAAGAATTGGAAATGTGCTATATTTGAGTAATGCATTTACATCCACAAAACCCACTGTGTTTCACTGCTGCAGGAGGACGTAGGGTGAAAAACAGTGTCCCAACTCAGCCATAGATGAGATGCAGTGAAGTTTCCTAAACTGCAGTGTGGTCTAAATATATTAATGGGTATGGGATTATATTATTGGGGGGTTTGGGGAAGGTTTTGCATTTTTTAATAGTTTTCCAGGGGAATACTATCTTCCCTGTCTGCACCAGAAGAAGGAAACAAAGCGATGAATATTTTCTATGCTATTATAGTACAATATAAATATTAGAAGTGATCATAGTTTTTAATCTTTGTTCCTACAAGCAAACTGCCTCTGTTTCCCTTCTGGGCTCTTATGATCGTGCCACCCAGACTGTTTCCCTTCCCTGTGCAAATCAAAATCAATTAAAAGTATCCCCACAGGACTCGATTTTCAGAGAACCTACATATCCACACCTCTAATTGAAGTCAATGATAGCTGCAGGCATGTGGCATCTCTGAAAGTCAGGCTCTATAGAGCTAAGTAAAGAAAAACATATGGATTTTGTAGGTAGTATACTATGGGAGAAATCTCTAAATAGGCCCTGAAATAATGAAGCTACGTGTTTTATGCTATAGTCCAACTTGCAATCACTAGGCCATCTCACCACAGGGGAAAAAATGGATATTGAGAGTTATTGAACATTGCCAATTTTTGCTGTGGATCAGCTTGAAGTTATTTAGCACAGATGTTTCTGTAATTGTGACACACTGGGAAAATCCACATGCTCAATAGCCCTCAAACTTGCACTTCCATCTGTGCAGTGTGATGGTCTACAGTTACTGCACACGGTAGCAATATAAAATGTACAAGAATACTGCCTGGCTTAAGATCTGCTGAAAGGTTTTTCTTAGCACCATCTAAGCTTTTTATTTACCTGTCTCCCTATGGTTCTGTGTTTAGATTTAGTACAATTATAAGACAGTAAAATATAGGTCTAATGAAAATAAGAGTGTGTAAAGAACTGCACAAAATTTAACAGTGTGGTTAGAAAGTTCTCATGATGTGAAATGGCTGACAGGAATTTAACAGTATACTGTTAAATCCAGCAGTATTTCTATTCCTCTTCCTAGGTCAGTTTTGAGCCATATTAGTAACAACTGAAAGATAGAATTCTTATGATTCTATTAGAAAAAGAGCATGATTTGACCCGGAGTGGTGAAAAAACGGGTTCTGAAAAACATTTCCTCATCCTAATACCTTCTTAGCCTTTGATCACATTCCAAAAAGTACAGGGAAAAAACCCCACCTCTTCTGATTTAACAAACATTTTGGAATCAAAACAGTGTGTACCAATCCAGAAAATTAAAGAGAAAGACTTCCACTACCTTTGAAATTTAAATAGGCTTGAGTGTTAATTATTCGTAACTTATTTGTTCACTTCAGGCTCAGGCTACAAAGAAAAAAGAGGGTAATCTTTCAGAATTTAGGCATATGCGACTCAGTGCAGAAGGACAAAAATTGTTGGTACTAACCAGGCAGGGTGAAAGCTCTGCTGTCATATACTTTTTCCCTGTCTTGCTGCTGCTGTGGGTCTTTTTATCTATCCCTATCTAGAGAGAAAGTGGAAATGTTACCCCAGCTCTTGATCTTACAGGCTTTGTAGCAGGATGGGCTTGTCATTTACCTTTTTCTCCACAGTGAGCTGCTGCTCCTGTTCTGCAACCCTTCCTTACTATCTCCCAATCCAGTTTGCTTCTATAGCTGGTTGTTGAACTGGGAAGTGTAACAGTGTCTACAAGTGGACACTGTAAAATGTTTCCCATCATACAATTTTCTGGAACAGTCGTTGAATTCTGTCCTATAGAAACCAGGATTATGAAGTAGCAGACTACAATTTGCCTGAAATATTAATATCAGCGTTTTGAGTTTTGCTAGAAATGCCATGGGACCTGGATTTGTCAGAACCTCTATTTTACACCTGCCTTTCTTCCCTTACAGACCTTGGCTCTGGGAGCTCAACTTCATCATGATCTGAAGGAAAGACATAAGTGTTGTTCATCAGTGTTGCAGAGCCATCATGTTCCTGAGATGTGTTTTGTCCAGCTCTTGAATCAAACTATTTTAGTTTATTTAGGTTTATCGATGATAGAGCTGCAGGTAGATGCACAGTGAGTAGTTATCCAGCACTATAACATACCTGTTACTGTATTTACATGACAATTTCTTTCTCTCAAAAAGGCAGAAAATGGCTTGTGTTGTAAAACATAGTATTAAGACACTACCTTCCCTGGCTGCGAGTGTAACTTTCTACCTAAAGTGCATCAGGAGAATCTAACACAGAGATATCTTGAAGAATCCCCTGCCATGGGGTTGACTAAATTGCATCTACTAAATCTAAAACCTCCACAAAATCTATGGGGATGAAGAATGCTATGTTCTCCATTTTCATATACTTTCCCTTATGATATTTTCAGAGTTAAATTCATGATGTCAGGCTTTCCTTTTCCTTTTTCCTTAGTTAATTTCTTTTTCATTCATTCTTTATTTTGCTTTTTTGGAATGACTTAACAATATATGTCAAAATGTAAGGGCTGCACTGCATTGTGAACTGTTTCTCTGCTGACTCATCTGCCACAGCTAATCAAGACTTTTTGGTCTACATACTGCAACATTTTAAACCTGTTAGCAGTAAAGAAATGCTCTTTGCTCAAAAGCTTTTAAATTATAGCACATGGTGGGTGGCTGATAAGAACTTTTTTTTTTCTAAAATGGAAACTCTTTTCTTGTTATTGCTATCTGGTCTCCTGTTCTATTTATCAAGTCACAAGGTTTCTGGTGTCTATTAACATTTTTCTGAGCTGGGGAGATTGTTTCCTATTTAGACAGCCTTGTATATTTTCAAGTTGATTTCAACTGCACCTGTTAGCGACATACAGGTTATTCTTTCTTTGTCTCACCACCACACAGGAAGAGGAACACAGGTCCTAAGTCTGCGTGCTTTGGGAATGAAGTTGACAGGAAAGATTACCTAGATTTTGTTGGGTGCAACGCATTCAGTTCAGTATAGCTTCCCAGCTGCTCTGGCGAGGAGACAAAAGACTACAGCTTCCAGGATTTTCTAGATTTTATGCTCTCCCTGTTGCCTCTATGCTGTCTGTTTTGTCCTCTTCTGTCTGAAGGAGTTAGCAACTACTGTCTTCTCCAGAAGGTTCCACGGGGGACTAACATGACTCGGACTCACTAAATTTCCTCACCGTTTTGACGGCTGGGGAAAAAGGCACAGTTTGCAAAGGAAGAGTCTGTGCAGCTTGAGGAACGGTGCAGCCTCTGTATGCTGTTTCTGAAGCAGAGCTCAGACGCTGTATCACTGCCTTCTGTTCCCAGCAGTTTTCCTTTTTGTCCAGTTAGTATCACTAGGCAGTTCCTTCTTCCCAGATGAAGCAAGATGAATAACTTTTCCTTTGGGTTTCACAAAAAGTCAGATAGAAGCAGAGGTGTCTAGGAGCTATATTTAGTAAGCTCCTCATTTTGCAGTGATGTTTCCCCATGCATTTTTCAGTACAAAACTTTGGCACTTCATCACCAATTAACTTTTTCCATTTTGGGGTTCTCCAAAGTAAGCTACGTAATACAGAGCTGATTTAAGGATGTCATAGAGATATATGCGTTAAGAAATATAGCACATAGTCACTCATGATTTTTTTCAAAGGTTCTAATCTTTGTTTCTGATTTTGTGCTTACAAAAAAATTAAAGTAGGAATTTAAATTTCTATAAAGTCTAATACATTCGTTTTACTGAAGTTATATTTGTATAGAACCTATACTTTTATCAGCTTTCTCTTTGATTGCAAAATGATTATTAAAAATCTCAAGACATTTTCAGAATGATGGGGAAGTCCAGATGATTTTCAAATAAATAGAAATATCAGGTAACCCTGCTCTTTACAGAGATTTCATGGTGGAACACTGATGAAAATGGTGAAATCTGCACACTATAATTTCAAAGTTCAATAAACTCGCAGTAAGGGTCAGGTTTTTGTTTTCTTGAAATATTTCTGGAGTGCAAGTAAGTTATAGATCGTATAGTACAAGTAGACTTTAAAATGTTCTTACCCAGTGAATTGCATAGACTGTGCACTACTACTTAATGACAATATATCCTTCTGGCTCAACTGCACTCTTTTCTCTACATAAGTTTCTACAATAAGAGCTCTGCAAAGGTAGAGATACCTTTTTTTTTTTTAAATCTTGGAGGTATTATATGTTTCTGGCTGGTGTCTCTTCTCCACAGTGCTGTATTCCACTTTACTTCAGTGGCCAGGAATCATGAAATCCTAGGATCAGAAAAGAACTTCAAATCACCTCATCCCTTTTGTTTGTTTAACTGTTATTTAAAGCAAATGCCATCCTTTGGTCTTCTCTACTCTGAATTAAACAACTCATTTCCTTCAGTCTTTCCCCATAGGCCATATTTTTAAACCTCTGATCCTTCTTTTTTTTTTCTTTTTTTTTTTTTTTTTCCTAGACTCTCTGCATTGATGTATGAGTTTACTGAAGTTTAGTGCCCAGGACTAGACACAATAGTCCATCTAAGGCCATAGTGTTGAATAAAACATTGAACAGAGCAGAGGGATTACTTCATATTTCCTTCCAGTCATACTCTTTCTTATATATCCTGCTATACATATGCTGAGGCATTTGCATTTTTCAGAACAGCATGACACTGTTGACTCATGTTCACTTTGTGACCCCCTACAATCCCCCGTTTATTTTTTTATAGAACTATTTATAGCCAGTTATTCCTCATCCTGTATTTATGCAGTTAATTAATCCTGGATAAGTATGGCATCTTGCATTTAGTACTACTGAATGTTATCATATTTTCTGTCTATATCTCCAATTTATTAAGATCACCTTGAATTCTGTCATGTCCTCTAACACTCCTTAGTCCCTCTCAGCAAGTGGTATCTGTAAACTTAAAAAGCCTGCTCTCTATTCCTTTCAGGTCATTAATGAAAATATTAAATAGTACCAAACCCAGAAGAGATAAACCATTAGAATTTGTCCTGCTATGCATGTATTTCTGATGAAAAAGAAGCTGAGGACACAATTCTATTGTTCTAACATCATACACATATAAAGGTTGACTAGGGACTGACAATATGATTTTATTATAGCAGTTAAAGGTTTTTTGGTCATTTTAATTCAGAACAAAGACAATGAATATTTTTCTGAAAAGGAACGTGTATTTGTGTAGTGAAAAGATTAGTTTTCTAATTTCTCTAATATGCCTTTTTAGACTTGCCACAGATTTCACCTGTGACCTCAGAAACCCTACCATCAAAAACTGATGTTGAAACCTCTACAGATTTGTGAAACATTTTGGCATCAATAAACCTTTATTTAAAAAACAAAACAAAACAAAACATTTATTTGAAAAGGTACCAAGTAACTTTAAAATCTGTAGCTGAACTACTGATTAGCAAAGCTTTAGACTATCTACCAGAAAGCGAAAAGTTACTTGACAAAAGGAGATGAAACCGGAAAGGGGAAAAAGTGGATTGATTTCAAGGAAATCTTTCTGACAATAAAATCAATGGATCTGAGCTCCCAAGGGAAGATGTGGAAACTTCTTCATGTCCCTGCCCATGGCAGGAGGGTTAGACAGGATGATCTTTAAAGGTCCCTTCCAACCCAAACCATTCTATGATTCTGTAGTTCTATGAACTTCAACACTCAGGATTTTTCAGACTTAAACAGGCAAGTATACCACAGGGACCAGCCCTGCCCTGACAGGCAAATGAGCCCATTTTAGGTCACCCAGAGAATTAATGCAGACACTTCACAAGTCTATAGCTTATAGTGCCAAGGAGCACATGATCTCCATTAGGCACTGCAAGGGAGGAGGAGTAGTCGGTTCCCTGAGCTTGCTATTGTTCAGTGCCTGAAATTGCCTACAAGGCGTAGTACAGTGTGCAGGTTTTTTATTTTTTTTATTTTATTTATTTTTTTTTTTACTGGTACCAATGTTAGGAATTTAATGCAATGGTACTTTTTTGTTTCTTTGAGATGATAGTCTAGTTCTTATTATAGCATGTTTATTATAAACCCTCACAGATAAAGAAAAATCTTCACTACTTTAAAAGAAGATCATTCGTCTTTGTAAAAAAAATAAAAAAGAAAAAAAATGTCATGAATACTGTAGCTGTGACTGTAGCCTGAAGAATCTACTTTGAACATGTGAAGGAATAGAAAGAAAATAAGATTTTTTTCATAAATGTCTGGTACAGGTTGTTTTCAATTTTTCTCTTTATTTACTCTGTGCAGCCAACTGCCCTACTCTTCCTACTCTTTATATGCTATTTTATATGGATGGTAATAAAGTACAAGAGAGAGAACAAACCACATGTGACAGATGGTAAAGGCACACTTAATGTGCTACTGGGAAAAGTATTACAGAAATGAGGACTATTCAGGAGCACACAGTGAAAAGTAGTACATTATGCATAGGAGGACAAAGTTTTTATGAATTGAGGAAGTGTGAATTTAGCCTAGCTCCACATTAACCATGGTCCCAGAGTCACTAATGTGCTTTAGTACTGTGCTGATTTCTAGAGGGAGGTCTTGCAGGGTTAGGAATCAGCAGCTAGAGGCTGGGAAGAAGGTGGTGGACTATGAGAAATCCATGCCACTGGCCTATTTCTCAGCCCTCTCCCTTTCCAGCTGCAGAAGAGCTGGCAGTCAGATATATTCGTCAGTTTTGGCACAGTTCCTCCTCAAACCTCAGGACTCACCTTTAAGGAGGGAGATAGAGATCCCTGGCAGCTGGAGGCAGCTATTTTCAGTCAGGTCGAGGGTGCTGGGAACCCACGCAGAGACGGTTTCCTCTGGCAGATGGATGTCTACTCCTGGACTCTACTTCTGGACATCAAGGAGAAATCCTTTGCTTTTCTCATCAGTTTTGTGCTTGATCATATGTGACTGAATGTCCTCTGTCATTGTGATACTGTGCTATTGTGTAAGGACAACTTGGACCTGATTTTGACTTTTGTAGTTAAGTTTGGTTTGGATGAAGGAGAAGATGAGAATACAGGTAGGGAAGATAAGGAAAGTTTTCATCATGAGGAATTAATATATGTGGTCCTTTGTTCCTATTTGGTTTGCCTGACATATGCAGTAATTTGTAAATTGAAATTGTGCTTGGATTATTTCATGTCAATTTTATTTAATATACATTTTTTGAAGTTATAAGAGAAATTCATACACATTGAATCTGAATTTGTTCTTCTTGACCTTTGCCTGTTTGCATGATAAGCTTGTCAGAAATGAGTCTATATTTTACTAAGCATTTGTACACAGTGTGACAGAGTGGGTTCTGATCTCAAGTTGGACCCTAGACACTACTATAGTGCAAATAATAAAAAAAGTTTTTGCCAGCAGAGAGCCTATATATATTTATATATCAGGATTTGTCTCCCATTTTTTATTCTTTCCTTTAGAAGTTTAGAGTGTTCTTTGCTAGTCACTCAAGTACTAAATATTTAGCATCAATTCATATGAAAGTTGCTTTGATCTTCGTGTAAATAAACAGGCTTTCTTTCTCCCATAGGACTCTTTCTTGAAAATGATTTCTTTCATCAAGTAGTTTGTTGCATCTCTGTGAACATCAATACTGTTTCCTTCAGAACTTCAAACAAATATTTCCTGCACGTTTACAGGAAATATATTAAACACTATAAATGGCAACCTGCCTTGCACCTGAGTCAACAGTTAGAGTGAGGCTTGGGCAACTGAGTGACACAGCCCTCTCCTGACATCCTGGCAGATAAGTGTCGTATATGCAATGTCTCTTCTATAATAATGTTAACAATCATGCATATAATACATTAGTATATTTATGTAAATAAATAAATAAATATCAATACAAATATACACATTTATATGCATTTACAGAGATAAGAACTCTTTCCTTTATGCAGCCTGAATGTTTAAATACTGATGGTATAAACCTTGTAATTATATATTGCGTTTAGTTAGCAACTATTGCCCTGGAACATCCCAAAGCACAGCGACAACAAATCTAAGACTGTTATTCGAGTGGACATCCCTTATGGACAGTAGCCTAAGCAAGGAGAAATGTAACAAACTGGGAAGAGAGAGAGACTAGAAAGCCCATCAAGATGGAAGTTTACTTCTAAGAAAATTTCAGCAGAGTATTTGGTCCCCCTCCAAAACAGACTGTAATCTATGAGGCTTCATCTGAAAGAAAAAACATAATCCTCTTTCATTCCCCCCAAAAAACCCTATATGAAACTCAGTTTGCTCCCCATCTCATGGATGAATGTTTAGTACACTTTGGGGGAGATTTCAGTTATGGAATCCGCTCTTAAAGTTTGCGTGTTCTTTTTACACAATATTTTCATCGATATCATTCCACTGAAACATACTCCTTATTTACTTTATTATCTATGTAACCATGTGACCAGAATCTGGTCTTTGGTGTCTGAAAAGCAATGTATTGGGCAGGAAGCCATGGGGGACTTTATCCCTAGAAGACATAGTTTCAAAATGTGAGTATTTTCTGCAGAAATACTAATTTATTGAGAATCTGAGAAAGAGCTAATGGTTCAAATGAGTGATTCTTTTCCCTAGCCAGCTTCCTGGCACTAATTTGTATGATTGTCCTCTTCACCTCTGTCATCAACTCTGCAAATTTTGACTAACCAGGAGGTCATTTTGGAAGATTTCCGTAGACATCTTACTTTCTTATAGAACAAACCAGCCATCTGCGAAACCAATTTTCATAGCTTTACTGGCCTCGAGTGCCCTTTTTTGCACTTAGAAAGCTCTGAAATAATTTTAATTGAATCAAACTCATGAATTATAATGTCTGAGAAACACTGCAACATAATTGTCTTTCTTTGTGGTATTTACATTCTAACTTGATCGTCCTCTCTGGTGTCCTGCTTTGGAACTCCATTTTGATGATGTTATGCATGCTGCAATTGTACACTCCGCAATCAGTCAAGGCCCTGCTATATAATTCTAGTTTTCTTAAGTGATATGAATATTGAACAGCTAAGCTTTATTGTCTTTGAATGAAGGTACTCTTTATTCTTCCTCTCTTAAGACTCAGTTAATATTCCAAATAAATACATGGCCTCCAAATAGGTAGACAATTGGCCTTTAGTTAATCTTCAACCAAAGAGATTAGGGAAACTCAAGCCTGTTTGACCCTGCAGTACATTTGAATCTACAAACAGTTTCGGTGCTTTCCAGTTTTTCTTCACAAGAAGCAGCTTTTCAATTGTCTCTGTCCAAAAGGAAAGTTCTCTCATTCCTGGGCAAGTGGAAACACACAGAATATGCATGGTTTTACAGCATTTACATACTTAACCAACACAACTTATATAAACCTTCTCTCTTTTTTTTTTTTTTCTCCTAGGCTGAGTACATAATGCTTGTATGTCATGGCTACCATTAATTCTCAGTTTGATTTTGCTGTTCAAGTGCTGTATATTACCTGGACAATGAATGACTAATGGATCCCAAGAGCCTCGACAAATGGAGTCAATCTTCAATAGACTGGAGTGCTATGGAGACAAGACCAATATTGGCTCCTAGACCTCAGCCCAGCGGTAGGGTTGTGCAAGGGATGTGTCAGAGTGCTAGATGTGCAATTCCCAGGCAGAATACTAAAAGACAGTACAAAGGCTTACAATTTCTTGGATGATCCCTGCCTTTGAAATGGACAGTTACATTCATCATTATTTGGATCACCACTAAGCTGGGACAGGAGTGAGGCATAGGCAGGACTGCTGAGTGGGCATAATGAAGGCATGACAGCTGACCAATAGCTGAAACATTTCAATATGTAAATACATTGTTGAAAATCTGAAAATTTGTGAGTGCATGTTATAAAGGCCCCTTTCCTAAAGCCAATTTGAATTTATAACCATTGTCTCACTGAAACACCTGGAAATGTAGGCTATGGTGTCACTTACCAGTCTTGTGAATCATAAACTCTTGAGTTTTATCAGGAAAAGGACACAGTTCTGGAAGAAATTTTACATTGATCGAGGAAAATAATCCCAACTTTCCTATGACAGTGTAATCTAGGGTCTTAATATCCTCTTGGAGTCTACCTCATGGGTTTTGGTGAGAGAAAAAATAAAAATGACCTCACTTTCTAGAGCTGTGAAAGTATATTAATGAAACTACATATCTATTAACTTGTCAGTTCACAACATCTCATTTTAGAAACAATCTTGTTATGAGGTTGACATACTGACATATTTGACATTAAGTTGAATGTTTTGAGTTGTTTCACTTTCCCTCTGATGAATGCTTCATAAAAGCTGTGTTTGCTATTTGCTCATGTTGAAGTCTGTGACTAAAAATGAGTGTCACCGACAGTATTAACTTATAACCAAAGACATTGTCATTGTTTAGATTCTGGTCAGTTAAATTTCAGGGAGGGTTTTGCAAATATTATGACTGTACTGCAAATTCTCACTCATCAAATGCACATTGTTTATTTGTTTTTTAAATATAAAATTGAAACAGCCATAATGTTTTCTGAACTTCTGCCTTTTTTATATTATTTGCACTGTTTTCTTTTTTCTTACACAGCTTTCTTTGATCTGCTTCTGCTGATCTGCAAGTATGGAAAGAGTTTCAGTCAGATTAGTAAAATACAGTGAAGATTTACTTTTCATGAGAGGGAGGGTTGGGTTGGTTGGGTGGGAGTCTTCAACTGAAAGACGAGCCTGGGGTTTTTTTTAACTCTTCTTTGTAAAACAGCCTTTGTTAGGCAGTAAATCTCCAGTTAACCTGCTTTCTGACAGCACTTAACCCACAGCAATTACATTGATGGGCCAATGCCATCCCTGGGATAACTCTATTAAGAGCAGTTGGATTACACCGCCATTGGATTAAATAGTGGTGGATTAATTTATGGCAGATGAAATAATTCCTCGGTATACTTCTGAAAAGGTGCATTTCTCTCACCGCACTGGATTGAGAGGGTCCAAAACAGCAACAGTTTTGAAAATACATGGTGAAAGAGAGAATAGACTCTTGCTTTTCAGCCTCCCATGTCCCTGCTGCACCCTCCTAGTGCCTTCTCAGTGCCCTCCTTCCTTCTCTCCTGCTGCTCTCAGTGCAGAGAAGTAACTGGGTCAAGCCAGTGGGTCACTGACATTGCAGTACGCACCTTGCCATGTGATGCCATGAGCCATACAGGATTACATGCTTAAGTTTCTCAAAGCCTATTTTATAGGGCCTAGTAAAAATCTGCTCTCGATGAGACAGTGGAAAGAGGCAGCCAGTAAAAATGTGCATATTTCAAAGGCGAAGATACTTTTCAGCTAACACATGTACAGTAAATATTAGTGATACTTCTAAGTGCAGCTGTTATGGAAGGACTTTCAAACAGAGCATTCCTTTGTTCCCTCTGTTTAAAGAGAAAGAAAAGACCCTCCAAAGTCCAGCCGCTTGTAGCTCAGGATCCTCATACTAAAAGGGAAAGAGATCAAATCTTTCACATGCCATTTGGTATCAGTCACATCACGTTATGTAACATGACTGCCTTGTCACAACATAATGCGCCGGGGAGGAATGACAAAAGGCGTTTTTCACAGCTACGTTTGAAGAGGCCACAACACTTCAAACAGGCGACTTAATGTATTTTCTTGTTAAAGGACCTGCTCTAAGCACAGATTGAAAATGTACTCTTTTCCCTGGAAATACACACACAGAGTCTTCAAACATATCTGCATCATATATATGAACACGATAAGACATAACATCTCTACACAGGAAAAAATGTCTGAGTGTAGGTACATATGTCTTAGTTTCTACAGGCTTATATAACAAGCAGGATGATATGTGTAACATATACGGTTACATATGCTTGATATCTATGGATCAACTTCCATGATTACTTTGATTTTGGTAATCCCTAATGCATCAACTAATTTAATAGTTTTAGCCCAAACATTCAAGTTTCAGTAAGCTATATAGGGTTTATTGCCATCATAATGAAGTGAGAACCCTTGCGCCAGTGGGTATTTTCTCCGTCCCACAGTTCTTATGATAACGGTGGCAATTTATTTTTCCTATCCATCAGAACCTCGCTTCTGCTTGGTTTATGCCAAACCATTTCGCTCTCACTTTTCCCTTGCCTGCCCTCCCTACTTGTCCCTTGTGCCCTTCTCAGCTCTAACTCTGGCTGCCAAGTAGCAGCTTTAAAGGTTTCAGCAATGGCCTTTGTGTTAATCCCAGGCAATGCATATCACAGAAATGAGATGACAGTGTCAGCAACCTTGGTTGACTTGAGTCTCCATCAAGACTCCCAACACTTCAACTGAGTTACATCTAGCGCTGATGTACTGAGGAGTGCCTGTTCTTTGGCAGCTACACCGTCTTGTCACCTTTGACTTACCTTCCCAGCAGTGTTGTGTCCTTTGCCACGCCGAACTGCCATTTCTGGAAATGTCACCTCCTCAAGCAGAGCAATTATGGGTATAACATATCAGTGCCAAGAATGAATGATTCAATAATTCACTGGTGCTTGAAAATGTCAGTTCTAGAAATACTCATGCTTTCCTAAAGTTTGATTGTGGCTTGTGCATGTTAGTCCAGAAAGAAGGGATTCAAAAAGTGAAAGAATCTGCGTAGCTTGTTATCCACAGTCCTTCTGGGAAGTGCTTGTTTCTCTGTTGAAACTCCTTTGCCTCTGACCTGGAGAGGCTGAGGGGACTAGGAAGTCCAATTGTGCTAATTAGCAACATCATCTAATGATTCTGCAGGATGTGGATTATATCTGCTAGACTGTGCTGATGTTAAATATGACTGTGGAGGATGGCCTCAATACTTTCAGTTGTTCATTGGCATTTGACTTTATGGTATGAAATCAACACCTGTTATTAGTGTGCAATGCAGTGGGATTCAGCCTTCTGTGGAATAACTTCAGATTTATAAGAGTCTGAGTAAAAAAAAATGAGCTCATGTTGTAATAGTAAATGGGAAATTTTTGAGATTCTTAGATGTGACACCTCAGGAAAATGGGCTATTAACTTTATCAGACAAAAGGACATTAATTTCATGCACCTTTGTCAAGAACTACATGAAAACTTCCAGTTTGATAGTTATGATAAAAAATGTTATTGTTCTTTACATATGCTTGAGGTTGCACATGTAAACAAAGAAATGGACATCAATTAAAATTGCCTTAGAGAAATACTAATTTCCATTTTCCCTCATGAAAGTGGGGTTAGGACAACTACTGTTTAATTGGATTCAGGATTATTTATTGCTACTAAAAATGAAAGGGTATTAATTCCAATCCCTGACCTAAAGGATATTTTTCATTTTGGAGTGGAGAGAAACTAGAGAAATATTGAAAGGTCTCTATCCTTGCCTTCGATCGGTATCTTGGCTTTAAAAATACAAAACCCCCAAGAATATTTGTGCTTCTGGGTTTAAAGAATGAAAATGAGCTAAGTTAGAATTGTTAGAGTTTTTTCATCACAAAGGTCATTTGATTTCAGACAGATTTTTTACAAGACTGAAGCTCATTGCTATTGAAGTAAATGATTCCAATAGCATTAGATAAAATCTGCTCATTTGTTTTATGTTTCAACTAGTTTAAACTCAATGCTGATTTTCTTTCCTTGAAACATATTTGTGATTTTTTTTTTCATTAAGAAAGTAAATTTTAAAGGGAAGATATTGTCTATGGTCCATTTTTTAACTTTCAGTATGACTGGTAAAAATAAAAATGTAGCAATAACGAATGCCTCCGTATTTTCTCTCCAACTCGAGGGGAGGGAAGGAAAAGAAAAGTCAATACTTGGCTGGAATCATGAGCAGCTTGTTGGCTGAGTAAATCAGTCAGGAGCCCTGCAGCTGGTCAGCTTCACCTCACCGATAAATGTCACAACTCACTGCTGTCAATATGAATTACCAGAAAAGGTTTCCTAGAAACTAGGGATGAGGGAGCTGTTTTCCTTTGAATGAATTATATGGGCCAAAATAATACTGAAACAAGATTAGAGCAGGTTGCTCTGATTGACTAGGCAATTATTTAAATGTACCCTGGACGTAAGACAAACCATGGAAAATAACACAGCCCAGGTTGCAGAATGCAGGAAATTTATGTCTTTAACAGAGGTTTAAGAGGTTATGTTTAAAAGCTCATGTATTAAGTCAGAAGCAAGTTTGCTTTAGTTTCCAGTGCTAGGAAGTGTATCTCAGGAAGCTTGAGCTTTCTATATAAAACGAAGGAAGGCAAAAGATGTTTGCAGTTACTCTGGAAAGATTTCTTCCCGAATCGCTCACGAGGTGCTTTATGCAGCTCCAGCAGACTTCCTCGCGGGAGGGGGCAGAGGCAGCTCCCCCCCGCAGGGCTGGGCTCCCACCACCCTGAGCCCAGGGCTTTTGTATTGCTCCTTCAGGATGAAAGGAGGACTCTGGAAACGTACAATGAACCCAAATTAGTTTCAGTCACAGAGAATAAGGAGCACCCACCAATCTGTGAGCCAGCTGGGCGGTAAGCGCTTCTGACATTTGTTACCAGAAATAACAGTGAGTGGGTAGCTGCCTTAAAACATAAAAGCGCAGATTTTAATCGCTTCGTCTACACCTTGTCCTCATGTGTTGCATGTTAGGCTGCACCCAGTTGTTGCCATTGGTCCTGACAGGATGTTGACATGGCAACATGTAATTTGGGACAAAACAATAAAACTAACAACTGAAAAAATGCTGTTTTTATGTACCTGCAAAGCACATGTCCGTATTCTACCAGTAGTTTCTATACTGGTCAGAAAATGGACAGAAAATTTCAGAAAATCTGGACATTGAAACTAAAGAAGAGGTTATGATCACAGGGGAAAAAAACCAAAACCAAACACAACAAAAAAACCAAACCAAAAACCCAACACTAAAAACCTACCTGCAAAAAGAAAGACTTTCTAAAAACTGAAATGGTATGTTTATTTTAATTGAAATATTTAATTTAGCAATGATGAATTATTTTCATTTCAATAATATCAGTTATTTTTATTCAGTGAGACAGAAAATGGAACTGAACAGAGTAAAAAAATATATTAAAATTGGTGTAAATATGAGTGTCTTTTGTATTCTGAATAGAACCTGAAAAAACTCCTAACTAATCAAAATGTTCACTCACTTTGGATGTTTTATTTTTAATACAGTTTAAGAAGTAGCACTGTATTATTAAAGATAAAAAAAAAGAAAAATCAGAAACATGATTTCTAAAGGAAGAATGTCAAATGCCTCAATGCAAAAATGTAAAAATGAAACATTACAACACCATTCATGTTCTTTTCTGAAACGAATTCTTGGTGGCATCAACATGACTTTATGAAACGTTTTGATTTTGAGTGCCTTAAACAATAGAAAATGGTCTTGTCAAGTCTTTCAAGCAAGTCTTTATTTCCTTATGTAAAAAAATGGTAATGCACTTAAAATTTAATCCAGCGTACCTACTTAATCCAGACATTTTTGTACAATATTCAAATTAAACCTCAAATCAGAAAGAATATTTCCACTTTATTAAAATAATGTCTTTTGACTTTATTCAAATGAATCAAGGAAATAATAAAGTTTTAGACTTTCTTTCCAATTGAATCGAGCACCAAAATGGACAAGTACATTACTTTGATTATAGGAAAATTGCATTTCTCAGTGGAAATAAATGTTCCAGCACTGCACAGAAGAAAACAAAACAAAGAATGCAAAAAATAATGAGTAGTAAGGCAATTTGCTTGACAGTGTATCAGGTTCTGGTACGCTTAGGCCATTTCCTTAATTATCTGTTAAAACTGTCCGGATACTACCTTTTTGCCTTTGAAATACATGGAAATAAGCACGATAAATTATAAACTAGATATGAACATAGTTTCTGCTTAGAGTCCTGGGGCTTTGCTCTGCCTCCATTATTGCTACTGGTCCACTGCTTTTCTCTGTGATTTCTGGGAATTTGGCAGTCCAGGCAGAGCCGTAGCACCAACTGGTCCAGGCTGGCACCCCGAAGCCCCTGGCAGACAGCCACTGCATATGTGTGTTTCCATTGAGCAACGCAGGCACTGGCATTCCCCAGCAGGCATCAGATTCCTTGTGGTCCTGCAACAGAGCAGGCTGGTACAGGTTGCCCATCAGAGCTGTTGAAGAACAACAGATACAGCACCTTCCTGACTGACAGAATCACCCTGCATGCTCTGTAGAACACCAAAGCCTTTATCTCCACCTAGTTTTGCGGGCAGAAATGCAAGAGCTCAGCCTGTACATTTCACTGGTCCATGAGGTGTTAGCAGCTACTCAGCTCCTCCTTTTGAACTGAGTGTTCTACCATGATCTGATAAGGCAAAGTATTTAGAAATGCATTGGTAAAATTTCTGAGTAGGCAAGTATTGTGCTTCCTTTATGCTGTAAGGTAACCAAAGCGTACCTGTTAATCTTGCTCAATATCCTGGCATATGCATAAAACACACTACAGAGCTTTTAGGGTAGACAAGCTGTCTATTGCTGAGCAGGTAAGATCAGGTACCCATTACTGGGGAGCCGCAACTGAAATGCTTTACCCAGTTTTATTCAGCTTTTTTGAAAGCATACAAGGAAACCAAGAATATATAGTCTCAGCCAGAAACCAGGAATATATAATGTTTTTTTGCAGAATAGGCTAACACCTGGTGTGATATTACATCAAGAAAAAGTAAGAATAATCACTAGAGGAAAAGAAGTTTGGGATTTTTTTCCATGACAGGCTTCAACTTCCTGTATCTTTACTCTGCTGTTTCTCCAGCAAAACTCTTACTCCTGCTTGGTATCATAACTGGTTCAAGAAATCCTTACTCCAGCAATTATTTTGTTGGGAAATCTATGTTTTGTGGGAGTCAAGGACACTTCCTAGCATCCCATCTGACAAGGATACCTCTTTCTGGACAGATATGACTACAAGGTGCATCTCCTGACATTGTAAACCAGCTCGGTAGACACCATACTGGACACCACCTATGGGAAAAAAATGTTTATAAACTCAAAATGTACACTGACGGGGTTTAGCAGTCACGTGAGGAATTGATTTGTGAGGACAGACTTTACTGTTCAGTTCTGTACTTCTATTTGTCTTAAAGTAAGGTACATTCACTTAGTTTTATAATTATGGAAGTCAGTCCAGGATACTTATCTTGTCTATGCTTTTTATGTTCCACTCTTAGGAAATTTTTAGGAAATATTCCAACAAAACTTTTCCTTATATTGCCCTTAAAAACACAAAATTGATTTTAGATCCTTCAAAAAAATCTCATTACTAAAGACAAATGTATTGGGAAAAAAGTTAAAATTAGAATAATCCACTTCCAAAAAATGAACACGCTTGAAATCATTTATCAAAACACATCTTATCATTACTGTTAATAGGAGTGTATGAATGATAATAACTGATTTGATGGATCTTATCACTATTTCTGTTTGTAAATTGCTCATGGCTGGTAAAATTTCTGAATGTATTAATTTTCCAAAATATTTCAGATGTCTTCAGGATTTAAGTCAACATTTTCAAATAAATCACAATGAATGTCTAGCAAATACTTGACATGAGCTGTGTAAGCCTCAAAGTGTGCATTATACAATGTTGATTGCAAGTAGTACAGTTTCATAAACAATTGCAATATGTTTTGATCAAATGTCATATTTATAACTAAACCCCAATTTTTTTCAAAAATATTTGTATTAATCAGATGAGATCCAAACCGATGCTTATAATCTACCCAGCTGTGTTTTTTTAAAGTGTTATTCTAACTTTATGCAGCAATATAGAATAAAAAGTAGAGAGAGACAAAAGTGGAAAAATATAAAACTTTCTTAATCAGTCTCATAACTTCAAAGATAAATGATGGGAATATCACTTTTTGGCTCAGTGGAAATAACTGTGGGGCTTTGTCTCACTTTTGAATGGGGGATTATAGAATGGCTATCACCAAGGCAGAATTCAGATCTACTGTGGTAGCATTGATTTTGATAGGCAGGTTCAGACAAGAAAGAGACTCTTCCCTGTGTCTGGACCTGGCTAGTGTTATTAGGAGCTGTGGAGAATGCAGAAATGCAGCAGAGACAGACAGGAGCCAAGCAGTAAATTGACCCACTCATCTCCCTGCTGGAACTCTCCCAAAGAGCTTTTATTTTATACTATAAACACCTCCATTGCTCTCTTGAAGGTCAAGTGACTGACGATGTCTCACCACTTCCCAGCCCCTCAGTACTTAAGAATTTCCAAGTTTTATTATCTTTTCCTTCTCCCTTCACATCATCAGCTTTTCTCTTTAAGCAGAAGCGGCCATCAGAAAACTATGGCTACAAACAACAGTCTGTAAAGGTCCAGATAGTCCATTCTTACAAATTTCAATCTAACACTGCAGGCAATAAATCAATTCTTTGCCCTTATGTAGCATCATTTATCAGCAATGTCAAAGTTCCACAGCAACACTAGCCTTCTGCAAAGAGGAATCTGAACCCCTAGAGACACTCTTGGGAGATTGCAAGAACAACATTCATGGAATCGACTTTACATGAAATAAAAAGCAAACTTAGATTCTCACCTCCTCTCGTTTTTCTTTCAGGGTGACATGTGCCACTTGAAGAACAGAAAGAGAACAACCTTCACGTATCTTCAGTGACAAAAAAAGTTTCCTTATGTATTTCTTTACAGGACAGCCAAGTAGCAGACAAAACAATTATAGCTTTGGAGAGTCCTTGTGAAGTGGAAATGGATATCTATACGTAATTCACCAAGATAATGCCTGAATCGGAGGTAAAAGTAGAAGTCACAAACTCTAACCTTTAGACAGTAGTTTTATCTCATTTCCCAATTATCCTACCCCATTATGTGCTGTGTCAACTATAAAAGAGGGGCAGGGGATGATAAAAAGGGAAGTATTGGTTTCAACCAGCTGCTCTAAAGACATGGATAACAACACTGAAGGTATTCTCAGGACAGTAAGAAATACAGAGCTAATGTGTGACACCTTTCTTCCAGGGACCACTGTAAAAGCAGAGACCGCCAACTCCAGCCTGGAGAGGAAGAGGGACTGGTTTGCTGAAGGCCACCCGAGAATCACAGCACTCATTCAAGGATCCAACAATGGGACTGCACTGCCTTCCACATTACATTATCACTATGTTCACCAAAACATACAAATGTTCTAAGTGCTGAAGATACAAATTTATGAGAACTACAACTACATTAACACAGTAAGAGTTCCCTAGACTCATAAGTACAAAATACAAAAGATCATTGCGCATGTGCAAAATGAGAAGATGCTTGAATAAGTGTCTTCTGTTAATTATCTCTGACACTTTCAAATGAATAGCCACTTATTTAATGTAGTAGGCCTGAAGGAAAGAAAATCTCAGTGTTACAAAAAAATATCCCATAATCATGCCTCATAAGTTTTACTTACTCATTATAACTTATTAAATTTTAATAGAATATTATCTTGGAACTATGAGAGCAAGGTTAGATTGAATCATGAGACAAAATATATACTCCTTACAGCTACCTGTGGTGCACGCAGTAAGTGGTCCATTAACACCAAGCCAAGTTGACAGTGCTTCCAGTTTTGCCATATGAAGATACAGAAGTTGGTGATGAGAGTAATGCAAGAGAAGAAATCAGAGGGGAGAAATGTGATGAGTACTTATTTGCATGTTTGTCTGTGCTCATTTTTTCAGTAGCAGTTCCTTCACAAACCACGTGTCCCTAAAAGACGTCACCGATACAGAGCACCTCCCTCCACTTTGTCATCTGAAATATCTGTATACCTGACACACAGCCCTAACAGCAACACTGTAATAGATTAACCAAAGCTGTGGTCTATTAATCTCATTTAGTCTCTCACCTGCTTGCCTGCTGTTCTGAGTTACAGGGTTAAACATACAATCTGGGTGTGTTTGCAGTATTCAGTTTTAGAAAGGTGGTCTGGATTCTTCTTAATTGTTTCTTCAGCAATCCTATCAGTGATAAGAAGCACACATGGCCTTCCAGTCAAGTCAGAAGAAATTGGTAAATGATCAATTTACACAAAGGTACTTTTTGTTGCTGCTAATATGAAAGAACTTACTAGCATTCTAATAGTGTTCTTAGATATTCCAGAAAACAGAGCACATCTGTCTCAGAAAAGAAACATGATTGATTTTATTTTTTTTTATTTTTAAGAAAATAGTTGCAGAATAACCTGTCAGATATGCAGGAAGAGATTTTTGCTAAGAGAAACATGATGCAGATTCTATCAGCAGAGGAAGACTCCATTTCAGCTGACACAGTGTAGCTTCTGCCAATGAATCATAAGGGTCCTGGGATTAGAAACAATTGCAACAAAATGCAATATACACACACTGCCCAGTGAATAAATAGATGGAGGGATCTATATCTGCCCTTGTATCAATCCTGCCTTTGATTGATCTGCGTCTCAAAGCTGCCACTTCATGAATTTCACAATTAAGGATTTCACTTGTTCTTTGAATGTGCGGATAAGTTTCTTGCTGATGTTGTAGATGTTGTACCTCTAGTTTCCACTTGTGAAGGAAGTCCTTTGCCTTGGATTCAGGTAAGGAGTCTTAGGCATCAGAGAAACTCTGGGAATAGGAATCAGCCTTGTGGAATCTAAAAGTGAATGTACTTTTTCGTAGCGCTGGGTTTGTATTTATACTATTGTGGCGATAAGACTTTTTCTGTTTTCATGGCTCTTTTCCTCCTTTTTCAAAATTTCCTTTTCCAGACATCAACACTATTGCTCTTAAGTGATCATCCTTTTAATCTCTTGACTGATATTTGCAGGCCAATTTGTGCAAAGGCCTCACTGTGGACTTGCTCTGTGAGGGTATAAAATTGTCCCACTGATGTTTTCTTTGTGTTTGTATTCCTGGGGGAAAAAAAAAAAAAGCTTCTTTGGGAGTGAGACACACTGCCTGAAAATGATCCTGGTTGATTGAAATTTTCTGGATGTTTTGGTGTTAGACTCCATTCCTTTGTCCACCTTGGCACACTTCCTTTTTCGCTATTTTATTTTCCCAGAAAAAGAGAATTTCAGATTTCACCCCTGCTTCTCCTCTCATCCATTAGTCTCTAATCCTACCTTGTACATTCACTGCTTGGGCCACTGCTTATACATTCTGCTCCTTGAGTCTGAATTACTTTCAGCATTATTTTTTTGTTTAACAACAGACAGGATTCCTCCTTTCCTGTAGAAACATCAGTCTATGGAGACTGGAAACTTCCTGTTTCTGTTAATAGAACTAGGAACTGAAGCTATACTTTCAGCTCCATGTAATCCATCTGCAGTTGATTTTTTGAAGTAATAGTGTCACCATACCTCAGATAACGTGTTAACAAAGGACAGAGGAAGAAATAAGAAAATGCTTGTATTTAAACATGCATGCACACACAAACTCATCACAGTAACAGAAAAGGAAGAAGGGAAAAAAAAAAGGATTTTGGTGACACTTTGGCTCCCTCTTCTAATTTACACAATTTTCAGTATCATAAACTTCTCTCCAACACAGAAGAAAACACATTGCAATCTCTTGGAACAATGAACACATAAAACAAGTTACAGCTTGAAACAAATGTTTCTCAGGATAATTACTTCTGCAAATATGTGTAAATAATTGCTTTTTTACTTCACTAGCAAATAAAAAATACTAAGGGGTTTCTTGTTGACTATCTCCAAAATATGTTTAGAATTGTTCATAAAGCTGGTGAAAATACATTGCTTTGAGACAGGTAAAGCTTTTATTTTAATTTTGGACTAAATAGTTATATTTGAATGGTTACTACAAAATAATTTTGGATCTGAACCTGTCTTGTTGACATGAATTGTTTGAATTCTGAGGGATCATAATTTCAACAGTTCATTAGATTTAAATTTTCTTTGATGTATTCAGTTTGTACTTTTGTCACTTGTTCCTTCTTCAGATAAACAAGAAAAAACCAGTTTTAGGTCAGTATCAGTTACTATGGGGAGTAGGCATAGTAATATAATGTACATTTATATACATATAATAATGAATATATATAAAATACATCAACTAATTGTTATTGCTTTACTAATATTTACTATGCTACTAAATTTATTAATGTGATATACTAGAATGCTCTATTATTACTTTCAAATAGTAGGTAGATCATTTATACACTGCTTGGGACTGTTCCTAAAACCAAAAGACCCAGCACCCAATTTTTGGATTACTATTTGGCTCAAAAAAGCTATGAAAGCAGAATGTAGGGGGAAAAAAATAAAAGAAAAAGTAAAAGAAAAAACCAGAAAATGTCCATTTGTGGGTAAAGATGAGCTGGAAAGGAATGCACAGCAAAAGAAACATGTTTTAATGATGAGAAGAGCTGCTCAGAAAGAAAGAAGTCAACACACATTTTGGACAGGAAACTTTCTGGAGGTGATAATTTTGTAGATGCTGAGGTAGAGAAAAGAAACCATTCAAAATTTGCTTTTTTTCTGTCTGACAGTTTGGGTGTAAGAACTGCAATGCACACCAGTTCCTATCCATACCACTGGTATGTGTTGCTTCTGACTAGGTAATTGCTTGCAAAAAATATGTTTAATGTTGGTTAGAAAATAAATCTAATAGCAACCATAAAATAATTCTGGTTGGAAGTGACCTCAAAAAGTCAGATATTCCAATCTTCTGCTCAAAGCAGGGTCAGTTGTGAGGTCACACCAGGTTGCTTAGCATTTTCTCCAGTCGTCAAAAACCTCCAAAGATGGAGATCCCACAGCCTCACTGGACAACCTGTTTTGTCGCTCCACTTTATCAAAGTCTTTCTTGTACTGGTGTTCTCAAACCTGGGTACAGATACTCCTGATATGGTCTAACAAGTACCAAGTAAATAATCACCTTCAGTGACACCCTGGCTATACTCTGCTCAGCACAGCCCAGGATGCTGCCAGCCTGCCTTGCTGCCCGGGCACACTGCTGGCTCCTGTTCAGCCCACTGTGCACCAGCACCTCCAGATCCTGTTCAGCAGATCTGCTCCCCAGCTGGTCAGTCTCCAGGACATACTGTTGCAAGGGTTTAGTCTGTCCAAGGTACAGGACCTTGCATTTGTCCTTGCTGAATTTCAGGAGGTCCTCCAGGCTGTTTAGGTCCCTCTGAAAGGCAACTCTGCCCTCGAGCACATTGACTGCACCCCCCAGTTTGGTGTCATCTGCAAACTTGGTGAGGGTGCACTCCATCTCCTCCTCCAGGTCATTGATAAAGGTGTTGAACAGGAGAGGTCCCAGCATAGACCTCTCAGGTACTCCACTTGTAAGCAGCATGTAGGTACAGTACCAACCATAAACCACTCTCTGCTGATCCAGACAATCCAGCTGTCTAGTTCACCCATCTAGATCATAACATGCTAACTTAGATATTGTGTCTAGACCTGTGCTAAAGCTGAAGTAGCCCACATCCACTGCCTTCCCTTAATTCACAGATCTAGTCATTTCATCATAGAAGACAGTCAGGTTGGTCAGGAATGCAAACTATTCCCAATCACCTTATACTTTATGAGCCCAGAAGTAGCTTCAAAGAGGACTTGCTAGATGATTTCTCCAGGGATTGAGGTGACATTGACTGGCCAGAAGTTTCTTTGATTATTTTTTCAGCCTTTTGTGAATATGGGTAGAACATCTGCCTTTCTCTGGTCATTGGGGAATTCCCCGATCTCCGCAGTCTTTCAAAAATCATTGAGAGCAGCCCCACCATGTCATTAACCAGATGTCTCCACACCCTCAGAGGGTCCCATAGGGAATTCTCAAGGGACACATGGCTCAACTCTCTTCCACTGCTAGAAGTTCTTCTACTCCTTTCCCAGAAGCAAAGACCTGAGAAACTTTGTTGGCAAAAACCAAGGCAGAGTGGGCATTGAGTACCTTAGCCTAACCTGTGTCTGCTGGCACAAAATTACCAATCCTATTTATCAGATCTGTGATGAATGAAACCTTCTAACAACCAGGTCCACTTGATGAAGGGATATACTACTGCCCACAGGCTAATAATAAAAAGCAATAAGAATAACAGCTCCAGATATTCCCTCATTGTGATATTTTTAATGATCAGGATAAAAGATAGAAACATTTCTTTAACTACTAAAGATAGGAGAAGTTTTCTCAAATGTTCCTCCAATGTGCCTCATTCCAGACCTTTAGAAATCTTTTTAACAGCTAAGAGAGTTGACTCCTTGGGCTTTTAGTTTTTGGATCATCTGGCTAATTATTGCAGTCACAATTTCTGTGATGTCTAGGCTGAACTGAATTCACTCTTTTTGCATATGCTAATGAAAGAGTGGAAAAGAGAAATGACAAAACAATATTAACATAATATGTTAACTAAAGAGATGGAGTGATATTCACAAAGTCCACCATAATTCCCTCTTTCTCTATCAAAACTGAAAAATCAGTGACACTAACTGCAGATGTTCTAAATGTCAGTATGAATGCAACATATGATCCCTCTCTGACTTTAGAAGGAATTCCTACATTTCAGGTACTATTCTGACACCCTTTTTGAAAGGGGGAAAATGACTGTTGGTATCTGTCAAATGCCTTTATTCATGGTACCAAATTGAACATAGTCATCAGATCTTTCCAATCCCTTCTTATATCAAAATGGAAATAGCAACTGTTTAAATCACAAAACAGTATACAGTGTTTTTTCCACACTCCTGTGGCTGAGGGTTAATGGGGTGCCAAGAGACTTCCTAGTTTTCATTTAAGGAATGTACAGCTTTCTGGTCTCCAGAGTTAGGAAAAGAGTTCCTGAAAACAAACAAGAGACTTTAAAGAGGGGAAATGGAAAGGGACGGATGAGCCACTCAGCTTTATTTAACCTAATGATTTTTAGGTCAATGATAAAACTTCTTTTGGGCTGACTCATGAATTTTCAAAGCTTGAAGTTAGCAATACTGACACTGACATAAGTGTCTATCACTGGCTTTCCTGAGATGAATGGAAAGAGAGCTACCATTTTAAGCCTCCTGCAATTTCAGTTAGGCATCCTTGGTGGAGTAAATTCCTCTAGTTTTTTTTTTTTTTCCTGTAAACACCTAAACCTTGTTTTATTTTTAATTTTTTTTTTTAATCCTTACATGAGTTAATTAAAGTTTACTGTAAATTGTATGTTTTTACACTTACTCCTATGTGTCCAGTGTTTTTGGAGCTGCATGCATAAGAGTGTAACTTTTGAGGCAATTGTAGCTCTGCACAGCTCACGTACATCCTGCACCTTCCACATGTTCTGAGGAAATAAAACCAGAAAGGTCTGAAAGATATTCTGCAGTACATTTCAAACTCAGAGCTTGTATTTTGTATTTTAAACTCTTTAGAAGCTTTTAAAGTACAATACAACATATACATGCAAAATAAAACCACAAAACATGTTTAGACTTATTGTAGTAAATGCCTAACAGTTTCCATCATCCAGGATAACCTGCCACTGTTCCCATAAAATTGTTACTTTTCCTATTATGAGGAAAGGTAACCAGTTTTTCTGCTGGAAGAACTATTCCATGTTGAAAGTTTACTGGATGTGAAATTTACAAAAGGATTCACTTAAAACCCCATAAAAAATCATGAGCAAGGTCCATTAATACAGAAGACTGGAACATAAAAAAGGTAATAATCCTAGTTAAAAGCCAGGGCCTGCTATATGCATTACCCATTTTCTTAGCATAGTCAGTGGTAAATCCTCTATCAAGGACATACAGAGGTACTAAATATACAGTAAACCTCCTTCTGACATGTCTTACTAGGTTCTAGCATTGAACAGCTTAAGGAGTTTTCAGAATTAAAAACCCATGAAAATCATTCTCCTAAGAAAACATTCCTTCTTCTTCATTATTTCATATTCATTGTGGCCTTTTTATAAATTCAGGAAGCACTCAAAAATCCCAGAGGTGAGCCAAACAATCCTACTGCCCGCCCTAATTAGGTCTTTACAAAACTGGATTCTGCTGCCTTCATTTTCTTCATTTACTGGTTATGAAGCTATGGTGCTTATTTTGTAAGGACTGCTTTGGGGATTGCATTTAAACGCATTGCTTTTACAGAATGTTCCGAGTTCCTCGTTTTCTTCTTGTTTCTGATAGTGCTCTTGATTTGCCTGATCATGTCTTGAATTTTAAGGGGATACACTATTAGTCATGAGAGACAGGCACTGCAGTAAATTTGTTGGATGCTATTTGATTTGGAATCTAGAGTGTGAAGATCTTGTTAAGCACATGGGTACTCTTAAGCAACACTTTAAATAAGGTTATAGGGCTAAACTCTTCTTGATGGTGAGAGAGAAATAGAAATAGTGCACTTGCTTGTTCTCACAGCTTTGGGGTTTGTATTAGATTAATTCTTAAAACAATTTGGGCAAGTTCAGAAGTTTAAAACGTGTTGGGCAAGTTCAGTAGTTTAACTTCCAAGTTAGCTCTTAAATGATATCTGCTGTCTGTAGGTTTTAAGGCCCCAAGCAAAGTTGTAATGCAGTCTGACAGAAGACCAGGACTTCACCCTTTCTCCTAGTTCTTGCATGCCATGCTACAGACAGTGAGTATCTGCATCAGTATACACTTACGCAGGGTCATCTTTTCTAGAGCTTTAAGTCATGATGTTGAAACACACTTTTCTCTTTTCATTTGTGGATCCATATCTGGGATTTCTGCTCCTTTACTCCTGACAGGCTGGCTGACTGGCACCTTACCTAGCTAACAGACCTCCCTCCTCCCACGGGCGTGCTCATATCTCAAGAAGAGAAGAGAAACAGTCATGCATCACATCTCTACCATTCAACCACCACTATAAACTAAATGGCTGACTGAGCAAAGAGCAGACCTGAATTCTCCAATGAAATCCCGCACAAACCTTTTCTCTGATGCCCTAAGTCACCAGAACGATACCGACATGACTCGATTATAGTTACTACTCTGCTTTCAGCACCTGCTGTGGAGAGGGGTTTGAGCCTAAAGCCAAGGCTAGGACACTGCTATGGACTTCGAACTGCTGTGATTCTTCTTTGCTTCCCTGCCTCGTGAAAAGTGTGACAATGATGTTCTGTGCCATAAGAAGGAACTGCAGGTGAAGCTGCTCTGAGGCACCTTTAGTCGATACCAGTGGCTGAACAGGACCCTGGCTAACCTGGAAAATGGGAATTACAAAGGTTGCACTTGGTTATATTTGTGTGCCCTTTCCTGTATCATCCTCCGGCTTAGAAACAAGTGTGACTACAAACGTGATACTCAAAAGAAAGCAGGATTCCAGAATGAAATTTTTAATACGTTGGCACATGTGCAAAAAAATCTTTTTATGTTTAGTGTGCAAAATGTTTACTTGCTTTATGGACATAATTTTGAACACCATTAAAATTTTCTTTTTCATTTTCTCATTTTTATTGTAATGATGAATTTTATGGGAAGGGTACAAAGCAAAGGAAAAGGAAACAAAAACTATATGAGGTGCTTTTATACATGGAGTTTTATATCTGGCCAGATGAGATTAATGGACCTGCCTGTGGC
The DNA here is from genome assembly GCF_011004875.1 of Balearica regulorum gibbericeps. Lineage (NCBI taxonomy): Eukaryota > Metazoa > Chordata > Aves > Gruiformes > Gruidae > Balearica > Balearica regulorum. The sequence continues at coordinate 49,421,890 of NC_046185.1, read as the reverse complement.
TCTTGTATTACTCTCCCTAGCTAACCAGAAATGAAACGTCATGTGCCTCAACTTATACTTTATTGTTTTTAATTTGTTGCCTATCTTTGGAAAGGACAGAGAATCAATGTCATTCTATCAGGCTCTACCTTTTGTTTTATGACTGTGAACCCTGGATAGTCTAGTCTTTGATGAAACACTTCATGTTAAATATTTAGTCAACAGATGAGAACATGTCTTCTGGGTGTAAGGAAGAAATGACATACAGGGAGTAATTAAAGATTATAGCTAGATCTTAAATCATTACTGAGACAGAAATGCTGCTATGCTAGAATTTTGAATAGTGAAGAAAAAGTATAAATACTAATATAATGAATCTTCTGCCTTGAATAAGCCCACAGTTAGCAGTTGGCTAGTGAACTCCAGCAAACCGATACCCTTAAATCTCACGGCTTTCTGCTGTTTTTGCTTGTAGTTTCACAGTGAAGGCTGGAAAACACACAGTCATATAGAAACATAGATACACAAATGTGGATAGAGCAAACTTCTGTACACAGTGAAAATTATCATCCTTGCAAGCATGAGAACCAACAGAGCTTCCAAGCTGGTAAGGCAACAACTGCCACCAAATCCCTGCTTTGTGGTTAGGGCAGGGCTGGAAGAGAAAGGTGGCTTCTGTGTGTATAATGAGGTGGAGAACAGCTGAAGAGAAGGACTAGGACAGGAGGAATGAAGTGAGGAAGAATATGAATAGGATCTTAAAGAAACTTGTGAAAGTGGATTTTTTGTTAGTTCCTTGTGAATAGTAGCAATGCCAAAGGGAAGAACAATTAAATAGAGGCTTGTACTGAGTGTGAAAGAAGTAATTTCTAAGGGCTTTTTTTTTTTTTTTTTTCATTGAGCATAAGAGAAAGATTTAAATGATACAACCCTTAGGCTCATGAGCTTGGCAAACATTATTAATTTTTTTGTAAAGACAGTCTTGCTTTGCCAAATAGATTTCACCAAGCTTTCACAGCTCTTTCTAAACCACTCTAGGCAACAAGAAATTAAACCAAAATAGTAAAGAAATAAATCATAAATAAAACCAAAACAATAGTGGTAGAAATCACAAATAAAATTCAAACTGAAAGCTCTTTGATGGAAAAATTCTAATGCAGATAAGTAATGGAGTTTCTGTTTTCCTGTTTGCATCATTAATTTGCAATAAAACATGAATTAGGATCAGTTTTCTAAAAGTGCCTTCCCCTCTGTTTTGCAATATGAGACTTATTAGGGAATGTAATCTGTCAAATGCTTTCTTTTTAAAGATCTGCTGCTTCTGGCTTGCATTTGAAGTAAGAGTAATTTGTGAAGAACTGCTATGCAGTCTAGATGCATGCTGTTATTTTTGTGTACAATGATTTTTCCCCCCCGCTGTCCTGTTCCATTTAACAAAGCAGTGCATTGTCTTTTAGATTTACAGAATAAAGGTGTGATGCGAATGAACAAGTTGAGTGTAGCAGAATAGACCACTGGTGAAGGAGCAAAGGTCAATAATATCAGAAATGAGACTACATTGTTCTGAAAACCAAAAGAAAAGTTGTTCTGCTGTTGACATGTAGGCAGTAGACCGGAGAAGGAAATTCCATTTGCATAATCCAACAGGAAGAACACAAACCCAATGGCTGAGACTTTCTGTCATCATGTAGAGACTGGACTCCTAAACTGAGGAGGTCAGCAGGTGCCTATCAGGCCCTTGTTCCCATTGCCCAGTCAAACCACCCTATAAGTCTTTTGATAATCTCAGTAAAAATGGCATTCACATTGTTCAAGGTGAAATTACCAATGTCATCATTATTTTCCCTTTTCTCCCTTCCTTGTTATGTTACTACATCATTAACCCCCTCCTCAAGGCTTTTGAAAGCAAACTGGAGTAAGTCACATCAAGCATTGCATGGTGCATGGTGTGTCTGTGCAGAATTCACCGTTCTCTGCTTCATTGTGACTAACATTTTACCGCAAGATTCCTATTGTAAGCATCCTTTCTGACCCTCCAAAAGTAATCAGAAAGATTTGTCCATTCCCATTAGACCTGCATGGAGGGAAATAACAGCATCAGAGGTGAATTATAGGGGGAAAGAGGAATGGAATCAGAAAGTGCTGGTTTCATTATTGTCTTCTTGTAAAAAGAGAAAGGCTACTATATACAATTGTTAATACAGAAATAGACATGGAATGATGCCATACATCAAATGGCATTACTTACATCTACTTAGGAACAATGCTACTAATAAAATAAACCTGAATAAAACCCTTTTATGGGTTATTCAGATAAAAAGGCCTGATTCACTGAAGCTTAAAAAAGAAGATAGAGTAAAAGGCTTTTTTAAGAAAAGGAGATTGAGAATGATGTCTTACTTGTCTTCATAAGACAGCAAAGCAATGACTTGATATGGGAAGTGTTTCATCTGGAACAGATCTTTTTCAGAAAAGCAAAGCCTTTTAATTGTACTGTAGAATCTATCTCAGAAAGAGCAGGCAAGTTTAAGAGACTGTGTCCACACTAAAAAGCAACTTACAGAAAGTAAGGGGATTTAAAGAGATTAAACAAATAATCTTTCTCTATTCAGGCTACTCTTCTCAAAACTGAAGGCTCATAATTCTCTCCCCCCCCCCCCCCAATACTAATTACTGTTCTGATTAATTTAAATTGTGCTGCTTAGCTATTAACACTAGTGCGATGTACCCTCATGTGGTTCATGTCCACCAGTGGAAGTCTCTCTGCTCCTGGCTCCAGTTTTTCCCTTGTGTAGTGCTATCAGCACTCAGAAGGTATGTTGATTTGCACCCATCTACACAACAAGAAATTCATCTTGGTGTCTTCTCTGAGTAGCTCATAAAGAGTTAAATATTCTGAAGAAAAACATTGAGATTATTAAAACAGTTCCTTATAGAAATTATTCACAAAAAATGAGACCTATTGTAAAATGTAGGGATTAATTTATTAATCAGAGCTTTCTGAACTCTCACATTAAGCAGCTTTGTTATGCTAATTCCCTTATAAATGAATAATGGACTTATTCTCCCATTATTGCCTATCATTTTAAATGGCCCATTTAGAAAATGAAGATGTCCTTTTCGCTTGAAAATTATGACGTGTTTTACAGCACAAGTTTTTTTAAATTGAATATTTGCTCCCTATACCCTTCTGTTCCCCTCCTGCCCAGCTTGCACTCACCAGTCAATGTTCAAATCAAACACAGCAATAACCATTTGTCATAGAGATGCATGCTGTGTGGAAAGAAAGCACAATGGAGACAACAGGCTTTGAGAACTGACACCCAAATCTACAAAGCTATTTACTTCTCACATATCCATGGATGTAACCTTAGCTCCTATACACATTTTAAATCAAACTCTGCTGTGAATAATGGCATAAAAGAAGAAAGCCAAGATGGTGCAGCTGTAGAGAGCCAGTCACAACATAGGATTTATGTTAAACAGCAAAAAAGATCTTTACTAGAAGAGCTTAGTTTTGCCACGCACTTTCCATGCAGTCTTGGAAATGTCATCTGCTCTTGCTTGTGTTTGTTGGCACTGTCAAGCATTAGCCTCAGGTCTCTTACACTGAGTTCTTGTGCTTTCTGGGGGAAGTCCAGGCTAGATTGGTGCCTTGATACGTGTTTTCTGTTGTGCGCTATGCAGGGATTGGAGAAGACTGAGAGAACAGGGTGAACAGGGCTGAGCATACTGCAAACAGCTGGCAAGCAGACACACTGACATTACTGTGTCATAAGCAGACGAGAAGTATTCCTTTTCTAATAATGCGCCCCCTTGGTTGGTGAACACAAGTTCCCTTGGTCCCAGGTCTTGGCTAATATGACTTCTGAAGGGAAAAACCTTGGGACTTGCCACTCACTACATCCCAGAACAACCTAATCTTTAAGGACCTTGCACTTCACGGACGTGTCACAACATTAAGCCAAAATTGCCTGAGATCCTGAAGCATCACCTGTGGCAAGGGCAGAAGAGATTTGTGTGCAGCCTAAACTGAGGCTGAGTTCAGGCTGCATCTCCTCTAGAACTTGCAACTCAGGAAAGTATTACTAGTTACATGTGGCCAAACAATCATCACTGTGAATGAAATCAGGAGATTTGGCTTCCTCAGGCCTATTTTGGAAGGCAAAGGAGTCTGGCACAACGGACATTGTCTTGTGTCTCAATGTGCTATCTGCAAAACAGAAATAACATTTGCTTTGTTCCCCATTCGCAGCCAGGGATGTAAACTCTTCTGAAGCAGAGGTGGTTCTCAGGATGAGGATGCTTGGTTCCTACCACAAGATCTCTTAATGCCAACGCAAAAACGTCTTTTGTTAGAAGCTCTCTTTTTAAAGGGTCAATTAGGCTGACATGGGTTGAACAAAGGATAGTGTATTCTACTTGTAACATATAGGAGAGATATGCTTAGATGTCTCTTCAGATCCATACCCTGTAGGCCCCATGATCTGTTGTGCTGATAATATAAATACATTTTTTTGCATAGAATTGAACATGCACTCACGACTTTCGATACCATAAATAGCAATAAAAATGTAAATGCTTCAATGGATGATTCTGTAGTAGCCCAATTTTAAATAACAGATTTGTTTTTGCTTAAGAAATTGGTTTCCTAAGAGCAATCGAACTCTACTTGATTTTCCAATTCAGCTGATGTTGTTTTTGTGTCTGTGAACTCTTAGTCCCTTAGGGCTGAAAGAACAGCAAAGTCAGTGCAACTTTGGCTTGACTCTTGCAGAAATGTGAACAGTTCATCTTCAGTTGGATGTTGCTAAAGCAAGTGAAAACACAAAGAAAATAGGGATAGCTCAGAGCAGAGTACACATTGTACCTTGTTTTGGCTAACAGGCTGCGATCCGTAATGACAAGCAGTTAAGTGGTTAAGGCTTAGAGAGAATTAGAGTCGGAAGAACACAGCTCTTTTCCGAACTCCAGTGGCGCTTGGGCACATTTCTCTGTGCTTCACCTACCATTTGGGTAATGAAAAAGAATGACAGAGTTCGTAGGAGTTGGAGTTGAGACTCTTATTGTAACATAAATTCCCTGGTTTTATGTTAGCTCCCAGTGTGACTTCCAATAACTGGGTCTGAGAATTTTCCTCAAGTTACTAAATGAGTGCACAATGGCTTTGCTACCTTATGCTGTGTTTTGAGGACAACTACATTGAAGGTGTTTTTAAAGCACTATCATAATGGTTGTATAGGAAAGAATAATTGTTTATCAGGTATTTTTCATTTCTTCTAGCCTTGTTTTTGCAAACATATCAGTATATGGCTAATTAGGGTGGTAGAAGAAAAAACAAAAAAGTATTTACAATTGGGGCTTAGTTTTAATTTTTAGCTTAGTCTTCTGAGTGAACCAAAAAAAAAGCCAGGGAAAGGAGATGTCTTTGGAAAATAAGTATAGCTCCTTAATTAACTGTGGGAGAGTCTAACAGACTCTGGGGGGAGAAGTTTAGTTTGTTTCCTTTGGATGTTAAACCAAGGTGTAATTCGGGAGACCAAGTATGTGTACAATAGATTCCTCATACAGTGGACATAGAAAGCAATAGATAGATCCAGAAAGTTGGGGGAGAGGGAGAAGGAGAGAATTCAGACCACTAAATTACAAGCCAAAGTAGATAGCATGGCCATTTCCCTTCGTTTTCATTGATGTTAGTTTTCATTTAGAGCCCATCTGTGAGAAAACACAAAACATACAGCTTTGAATGCTCTTCAGGTGGGGGAAAGAGGAAAAAATGCCTTCCAGAATAATCCTGCAGCTGCCTTTTAGGCTGTTCCATTTTACAGCTAATCCTTCAGCTGTCAGTTGTCCTCCCTGTAGCCCAGAAATACTAACACACATTTATTTCTCTTGTCCCTCTGGGCACCTCTTTTTACCAGATTTGCCCACACTGCTCCTACAGTGTTCCAAGGCTAGGAAATTTGCTTGCAATTGGCCCTGCTCTCTGCTGAGAAGGCTGTGGGAGAGCCACCACTAGCAATTTAACTGCTTATGAAACCTTTAATAAATGAAACAGTGGAACAAACTGGGCTGCACTAAAAGTGGAAACAAATTCTATTAAAACTATGTGAAATATAGGCTTGGGGAAAAGGGGTGTGGGTCAACAGCTGGCTGAATATGAGCCAGCAGTGTGCCCAGGTGGCCAAGAAGACCAACAGCATCCTGGCTTGTATCAGAAACAGTGTGGCCAGCAGGACTAGGGAAGTGACCGTCCCCCTGTACTCGGCACTGGTGAGGCCGCGCCTCGAGTACTGTGTTCAGTGCTGGGCCCCTCGCTACTAGAAGGACATTGAGGGGCTGGAGCGTGTCCAAAGACGGGCAACGAAGCTGGGGAAGGGTCTAGAGCACAAGTCTTATGAGGGAACTAGGATTGTTTAGCCTGGAGAAAAGGAGGCTGAGGGGAGACCTTATTGTTCTCTACAGCGACCTGAAAGGAGGTTGTAGCCAGGTGGGTGTTGGTCTCTTCTCCCAAGTAACAAGTGCTGGAACAAGAAGAAATGATCTCAAGTTGCTCAGGGGAGGTTTAGATTGGATATTAGGAAAAAATTCTCCACCAAAGGAGTTGCCAATCATTGGAACAGGCTGCCCAGGGAAGTGCTTGAATCACCATCCCTGGAGGTATTTAAAAGACGTGTAGATGTGGTGCTTAGGGACATGGTTTAGTGGTTGGACTTGGCAGTGCCAGGATAACGGTTGGACTTGATGACCTTAAAGGTCTTTTCCAACCAAAACGATTTTATGATTCTATGATTCTATTAAATTAAGTATATGACCTTGTATTTTCAAAAGTCTCTACTCCTGGGGCTTTCCAAGAGCTGGACCTCATCTACTTGGGAATCTGTAACAGGAAGAGCACCAAACATTTGATGATTATCAATGATTTATGAAACCCACACATTTTCCAGGCAATTATCTGAAAATGCTCCTGGGCAGCTGATAGTCTTGTGCCCTGTCCTGTTGTCCTTTTTATTATAACACTGCTGGTGTGTGCTTTCTTTAGTGCAAGTTAAAAAAATCTGTGTATTTTCCTAATTGCTGGGCTTCTGAATTTAAAATAAATAAATCAATCTCTAATATTTCTGATAACACAGGTGTTCTTGTATTGTGGTTTAGCCCCAGCTGGCAACTAAGCACCACGCAGCCGCTCGCTCACTCCCACCACACAGCAGGATGGGGCAGAATATCGGAAGAGTGAAAGTGAGAAAACTCACGGGTTGAGATAAAAACAGTTTAATAGGACAAACTCAAAAGGCAAAATAATAATAATAACAACAACAACAACAACAACAACAACAACAATAATATATACAAAGCAAGTGATGAACAGCACAATTTCTTATCACCTGAAGTCGATGCTACACAAGACCCCCAAGCTTCCCAGCCCACACACACAAGCAAAGCAAACCAAGAAATTCATTTACCAGTTCCCATGGGCAGGCAGGTGTTCAGCCGCTTTGAGGAAAGCAGGGCTCCATCATGTATAACAGTTACTTGGGAAGACAAACGGCACCACACCAAAGTCAATGCTGAGCAAGACCCCCAGCTGCCCCACCTCTCAGCCCACTACCCAGTTATAAACAGAACATGATGTCATATGGTATGGAATATCCCTTTGGTCAGTCTGGGTCAGCTGTCCTGGCTGTGTCCCCTCACAGCTACTCAGGTGCCCCCTACCTTCTCGCCGGCCAGGCAGTATGAGAAGCTGAAAAGTCCTTGACTACTTGGCAACACTAAAAACATCAGTGTGTTACCAACATTGTTCTCATCCTAAACCCAAACCACAGCACTACACCAACTGCCAGAAAGAAAATTAACTCTATCCTTGCCAAAACCAGGACACTTTGCTTATAAGAATCAAATATAAGTACTCATCTATTCACATTTTGAATGGAAAAGAGAAAAAATATGAAGAAACGTAAAGAGCATGAAAATGGAGGGTATGTTTTTGGTGGGTATTTAAATGGGGGATTTGAAATTGAGGATTTGGCAAGTTCTGAAGGACAATACATAGTTGTATTTTTTTCAAAACCCCTCAGTCACTATGTCTGTTTTACACCACCACCATGTGCCCCTAAAGACACGGATAATACATAATGATCACCCACAGAACTGGTGCTATGTCTTGAATTACTGGGGACATTAGAAGGAAACAATGGAGGTGCTACAGCAGAGGGGACAGCATGCACGAACTGTACCAAAGAATTTTAGAGAAGAACTAGAGCTCAAGGGAAGCTGGAGAGTTTGTAGGTTCTTGGGTACTCAATAGGGCAGGTAAGCCTCACGTTCAGGAAACGACAAAAATGCTATGTTATGAAACTAGAGCTTTCCTTTTCTTTTCTTGGTAAGTTTTAAGTTGCATCTATAGTTTTCAGGAGAAACTAAGCCCAAAGCCTTTCAATTGTGTGTTTAGAGTATTTTTTAATGCTTTTTCCCCCCCTTGGTCTCTCAGCTTTCAGAACAGGTTTCTAATAATGTTAGCTTTTGGCCTTTTTTGGGGGGGAGTATTTAGTAACTATTTTCCCTTCCTCCCCTTCCACACATTTAACGTGAATATATTTAAGGATTCTTCAGTCAGACAGCAAAACAGTCCATTGTTACAAGTAGTGTTTGATTTCAGACTATTATATTTTTCAGCTAAAAATACGGACATTTCACATCTCTGTTTTTCCATTTCACTGTGTGGTATTTCCACCTGCAGGACACAGGGCACTGCCAGCATTTCAGAGTCTGACCTCTTTCTAGCTGATACAGCAAGAAGGTTGTTTAGGCTGGCAAAGCAAGAAGAAAAAGCAAAACCAAACTGCATTTCTTGGTCTATTTAGGAAGGCAGGGATTTAATGCATATTTAGTAACCAGTTAAAAAAATGGTTTATAACAAATAGATCTGTAAGTACTGACTAATAAAAAGCCTCTTCCCCATGAAGTCGAAAAATATATATTTTTTTTTAAACTGCTATTGTTATTACGAATATTAGAGATGGCTGACCTGTATTTTTCTCTATGCTTTTCTTCACAGTTCATCTCTGTTTGATTTCTCATCTTGTGATGAAATCATAGTCTTTTACCAGTGACAAACCAGTGTAATTATCGTGTTATGAAAACAGACTGTAGAGCAAAGTGAAACGGACAAAGAGGGAAAAATGCTCCAGGTACTTGACTGTTGTTGACAATTAACTGTTAGTCCTCATTTTTATCAGGAAAAAATTAAAATGATGTTGTCAAAGACAACAGTATGTGAAAGGTGTTTTTTAAATGAATGTGCTCATTTTAACTTATCCTGAGGTTGTAAATCAGAAATACTATTACGTTTTTATTTACTGCCTGCTGAGAAACATAAAATAAAGATGAATTCTTACTCCATTCCATCTTTTTGTCACACTGCATAGTTTGTTTATAAACAAATAACACCACACAATCTTTTTGTAAGAAGGCTTCATTCTAAGCAGGATACTAAAGCACACCACTTGAATGTGCATCAGCTTTGTAGAAATTTGCAGATACTGAAAAAAAGTTTACTTGAATATCTTGAAAAGAGAGAGCAAATATAAATGATCTTGTTCATTTGTTATTTATAGTATCTTGTAGAATAGAATCATATTTCAGAAGAAGGGAGAGGAGGTATCTCTTGTTTTTAAGGCTTCTCAGTATGTGATGGAGAGTGTGGGGAAGAAAAAAGGTTGTAGAATTGTTACAAACCCCATTTATAACAATTGTAAATATCCTCCAAGTAACTTTCTTATTTTAGCTGTTTAAGTGTGCGTTACATTGGATTTGTCATCTTTCATCTGTTCCTCTACCTACCTAAGTACTATTTCAGATATTCAGCACCAAGACCAGACCAAGTGATCTAGACTTACATACCATGAAAGTATGGTATTTACACACCATAAAAGTATGGTACTTACATACCATGAAAGTCACCTCAGTTCATACTTCCACCCTAGGTGTAGATACACAGCAAGGAGGAGGGGCCTTTAGGAGGATCTAAACATGACATAGTTAATGAGGGATGGAAATCGGATAGCCAGTGAAAACTCTGATTTTCTCTATTTTCCAGCTAAATTAGTAGTACCTTGGGACCACTAGTATCAAAGGCAATTATTGGATATGACAGCTCAATATGGACATCTGGATTAAATATTAATGCATGTGGAAGACCAGGGTAAAATTTCCTTTACTTGTGAAAGAGCCAAGATTTCACCTTGCTGTTCAGCCTTTGTGGAGGAAAACTGTTGTGGCAATGCGTTTCATGTGATACAGATAACTAATGTGATATAGGTCAAGGAATTTTTGTATTTTGCATTTAGCCAGTGTGAAGACAGGAGGTTTCTGATTAAAAATCAGTGCAGGCAGGATCAGACTTTACAAACACAAAGGACAGGCACAATTTAAGATCTGTGCCCTTTTCTGAATCTATTTTCAGCCTCGAGCTGCTCTATTTCTTTTTTTTTTTTTTTTAATTGTTTAGACATTTTCTCATGGGGATTGCAATAAATTAGATATCCCAGTGTTAATTTTAGCCAAATCACATGGGAAAAAATGTAAGTTTTCATAAAATAGGTAATTATGCCTCATGAACTCCGTGGTTATTCTTTTTTTAATTGAATGGGTTAGTTGAACAAATGGACATAGCAGATGATGAAATAAAAAATAATAATACTCTGCACATATATTGTACTTTGCATCTTCAGTGTTATACAAATTAGCTAAATAATGCAACATCTTTCTAATTTCAGTTTTTTGCTAAAGCACATACTGATGAAAGGCAGTGTCAACACATAGTTTATTGTCACCAGGCATATGATCTATATCGGTGTTAACTAAGTAAGATGTAGCAGAAAATGATACAAAAATGTAGTGTAAAGTCAGCACACTAAAAATTTTGTGGTTTATCTTTGGTTTTGTTTCAATTTAGCTAATAAAAATGTCTAAGGAAATAGTTACAAAGCAAGGGTATTCATGTAGTTTATGGAATAGAGCATGCAGACTTGATGTCAGTATACCAAACAGAAATCATTGGCTTGCTAATAATTTTTTAAAACTTAACTCTTTTTGTCTACATCTTTTCTACAAACCTTGTCAGTTCTAATGAGGGCCTGAACTCTGACAAGAATCAGGATGTTGCTTTTCTTTTCGTTTGGGAACACTCAGAGTTTGAGCTTCCCTGTGTGCTCCCTTAAGCTGTTCCCTTATAGTTATTGAAAGGAAAAAAAAAAATCACTGTAGTGATCAGAACAGCTGTATCATCAATAACATGGGCAACATAGAGTTGTTCTCATATAAAACTCCTGTTGATGTCAAGGAGAGTTTTGGTCTTAACTGACTGGTGTACTTGCACAGTTATCAACTTCATGCAAGTACGAGAACAGCAGCAAATTTAAGGGTCAAATTCACCGATAGGTTCTGACTGCTGTGCTTTGCTAAAGTGATACAAAACAAGGATTAAGCTGGCTTTGTAATCAGCTAGTTAAAACAATTTTATTCACAGAGTCTGAGATCAGATAGGTTTAATGTGATCATCACGTTTGACCTTCTGCACCACACAGACCTTAGAATTTTATCAAACAAGTCCTGCATCAAACCTATTAAGGTTGCTGCACATATGCTAGAGCAGCACATACACATCAAACTGATCCAGATAACCCTGTGAGGTAATACGAATAGTCATTTAAGCTCTTCCATTCAAATTGTATTTGTCCTGTATGCAGCTGTGCATTCCTAGCAACTGCAGAGTCAGGATCTGACTTTCAGGTTTGGTGCTAGCTAGAAACAGTGATGTCAAAAGTAAAAGTTGTTCTGTATGTTGGTATCAAGCAAATATTTCTTTTTAACCTTCTGTCATATAGTACTGTGCAAAAGATTTATATCACTAGCACTATTTTATTGATGGGGAAATGGTGACATCAGAGGATTCAGTCTTTGCTGAAAGACCTGATTTAATACAAAATGTCACATGCTAGCTGTGCCACATTCCAAGCTGGCTAAACGCATGAAAATGCTGCTCCCACAGCTGTATAACCATATAGGATTGTGTCATCTATTTCCAGTCTATTTCAGAGTGTAGCCTTGTTACCATGATCAGGGGCCATGCTAACAAACAGGTCTCAGGAGCTCTGGGACAGAAACTGTTTTCCACCCTGCAGTGATTTACATAGGCACAGTTGCACTTGCCAGTGGGATGGAATTGACATTTTTCCAATTCATCTCCTGTTTTGTTTTTTAATCCCTCTAGACCATATTTGTCGAAGTTGAAACTTCTAGACACAGGCTGGGTGTGATTCAGTCAAAACCATATCTCCCTCTCCCTGGAGCATGGAATAAAAGTGGCATACATTATTTCGTCCTTTGACTATTTTTATATGCTTTTACTAATATTTTTATTAGAAATGCTAGTGTCTAATTAATGAAGCTGCGATGGAGAAACAAACAACAAAATACCAAATTTCCAGATGACGTTTTATTATACTATTGCAGATACTGGAATTGAAGGTAGTAATGTAAGATGAAAAGCCATTGAAAACAACGATCAGAATCTGTCAGAAACACTTGCTTTAAATGTTTTCCTGTTCACTAAATTCTGTACAAGTCTTGTAAGTGTTTAGCAATCTTTACTGTTTGTAATTTATGTTGTGTTTATCTTCTGTTTACACTTTGGTCTACAAAATTTACCATAAAAAACTTCAGTGAAAATGTATCATCATTTTGAATTTGGCACATTTTAACCAGTTCTCCAGTTGGTGTGCAGACAACACAGACAGTGAAGTGATTACTCTAGGCTTGTTTACAAAAGAAATAAGTATTTCTGAGTAGGGAATTTCGGCTTACATGTTTATGTTGCTTGTACAGGCATATAGTTAAGCAAAGTCTATCATATCATTTCCATTTCTGTAATCCATCTAGTTAGTCCTCCATGATTTATACCTTTTGGAAATGTCCGTTATTAAAATATATACCTGCTAATGACAGTTTCATTGTTCTTTAAGCCTGAATACTTAGATATCTTTGAGGATATGAGTGGGCAATCTTGTTATCTTTCTGAGATTTTATTTTATTTCTTCCCAATAGGAGGTTCATGAAAGTCCTGAAGAAATTTCCATTGACACCAATGGGACTGGAGTTAGGGAGTCAGATCTGGCAGTAGGGACACTTACTTAGTGAATTGCTTTATTAACGCCTCTAAAATGCACCGCAATACAGTCCTCTCTGCTGTGAATACCTGTCATGTGGTAGAACAGATTTTCCAGTTATGAAAATTAATTTGTAAAATGTTGAAATCGGGCATCTCCAAGAAGCAAATATATATCTGAACTGTCTTATGTGAATCTCTTGGTTCAGAGAGAATATATATATTTGATATATGTATAAATTATTCATATATAAGGGGATAAAACAGGTATCCAAAAGTAATTCTGCTATAACAATACAAGCAGAAAGGAAGTAAGATGCACGCATAGCAAACTCTCTCTCCTGCTCAACCATATTCCTTTCTAAATAGATGCAGGTGTTCACCACATGAGAACAGAAAAAAAATGAAATTTTTGAGACTGTGCTCTATATCTGCAATGAATTTAATGCAATGTACATGTGCATGTCTGTTATACATTGACGTATTTTTACCAGCAACTTTAAGGAATGTAAGAAGATAAAAAGACTATAGCTAAAAAGGGAGAAACGGGCTTACATAAAAAAGATGTGAAGGTCTACTGCTTTCAGTGAATGTGTTAATTCTAAAGCTGGTGAAAAAGTAGGGTCATTTTAGGAAGGCGAATGCAGAGGGAAGCTTCTGTTGACTGTACCAGCTTCACACATCTGCATTATGATCAGCTGAAGTGACTTGATTCTCAAATTGATGACCTTACCTTGTAGATGCATTCAGAATCATTAGGCAGGAAGGCTCTGATGACTCCTTCCTGGAACTCCATTAAAGGTCATATAATTTTTTCTGGAAGTCCTCCCACTTTCCTGTAATGTCCATTGCTTTATTTTTTGAGGCTTAATATTCTTCTCACCATTACTTGAAAAGACACATTGTAGACAAAAGAACATCAGAAAAAGGACAGGGACTGTCCCTTCTGAGGAACACAATATATGCCCACATATGCGTGGCCAATGCCAGAAATGATACTTAGATTTAGAAGTTAGACTATGATTGATTAATATTAAATTGCAACAATTCTTTTTCACAAATTAGAAACTCAGTGAAACCCCATGACAGTTGATAACATTTTTTCCTTAAATTCAACTGATTTTGATTCAGATCCAGACAGTTAAAAGGGAATTTCACTAGTTTTTCATATGGTGTTCTCTTTGGACCTCCAGCAACTTTTCTCAACAGAGAAAAGGGTAATTTTTATTTCATGTCACGAGTTACTTCTACTCAGACAGTAGTATTTATGGGTCATTTTCTTTAATCCACAAAAATGTATTAATTCTAAATAAACAACCTCAAACCACCTAGTAGAAACATACAGAGAAAACATTTGAGGATTTAAAACTGTTTTCCAGGTGGTTTAAACAAATGAGGATAGCACAATAAACATTTCTTTGACCTGAAGTCTGCAAGGTATGCTAATAGAATATTTCTTGTAGCTTTCAAGTAGAAAGAGCTTGTTTCTGACCCCAGGTTTTTTACATTTTCCCATTATGTAGATTGACTGTTTCGATAGGCTAAGGTGACTGATGATAGCCGAGTCTCAAGGTGGGAATGAATCTGATTGTCTGCGAATTGGTAGAGAAATGAATACTCAAAGCAATTGTCAGTTACATTATTGGCATTGCTTAGATGAAGATCAAATAAAACTTTGAAGCAGCTAATAAATTTGAGAATGGCCATTGAATGACAATATTGACATAACTGAAATGATAGAGATCAAAATACAATAAGGGGGAAAAAAAGGAAAAAAAGCTGGATATTATCTTTCTTATCAGTATCATTTTGATTGTTTAGTTCTGAGAAGAGATGAAATGAAATGATCTCTGTGGCAGTGGAAAAAATGTCACAGGCATCAGCTACAGACTGAGGTCACACAAAATAAAACGGACCTGCTTTCATAAGGAGCTCCATTGCTTTAGGAAAGCTGTTGTATCTATACTGTATTTCATAAGGTGTTGAGTGACAAATTCTAGTTTGTTGTAAGACTGGCAACATGTGTGAAGCAATCCTGATTTAGATACCTAAGCCCCAAAGATAAGATATGAGATATACCCTGGTTTTCAGTATCATCATGTATAAACCAGTGAAGAGTCCCGTGGGCTAGTATTGATTCAGACATATCCATACAATATGCTGCAGATTCTTGTAGGATTACTGATTTAACATTAATACATTGGTCTGAAAACTGCAGTGTTTTAGGAGTAATTAAACCTCAGCTGTAGGAGCAGTATGGATATGTGTGTAAGGTAATCACACACTCTCCCAGTTTAATTTGCCACTGAATTTGAATCAACACCAGCCCTTTAGATAAGATCCAGTCTCAATCTTTTTGATAGATTAGTCCACAGAGAGGCAAATAATCTGTGATTCATAACCCCATCAAGTTCTTTAATGTTTTTGGAAGGCCAACTGTAAAATTATAATGGCATGCTCAATATTAAAAGGTTAGTTAAAGGATTTTGTGGTGTTGGAAAAAGCACTGAGTGCAATAACAAATGTTTAAAATAAAAGCTGTTTTAATTGGTTTACCAAAATGTTCTGAAAATACAAGCAAGGCACTGCACTCTTAAAGTCCTTCTACCCAGCAACAGACCCTCACTCTCTACTTAGTGAGTTAATGAAATTCATGCTAAATAACCTGTAGTATAGCAGAGACAGAGCTTGGATTTAAGAGGGGAAAGAACTACTGTAGCTAATGCTGAAAGCCTGTGTTGTTTAAAGGTTAATCCATTTGTTGGAGCAGAATCTTTGCTTATGAAAATTGCTAGAACCATTGACACATCTACTAAATAGGGAACAATGTTTACCAGCAGAATGTGGAATTTAATGGTAATACCTGCAGTGAATTACTGCACACTAGAATATCTTCCAAGTCTTCTATCTTTCATCACACACCTTTTTGTGCTCAGTAATCCCTAAACTTACATAATACAGAGAAAATGGCATTCAAAGTGATCTTTATGAACGTTTTTTGTGTTTCATAGCTTGAAGATAAGAGCTTCTGTCTGCTGTGGAAAGTCTCTGTCAACAGAATCTGCTTGATCAAAGCATCCTTTGTCAGTTATTAGTAGAAGGAGTGAAAATCCACTAAATTGTGATTCTCTGTTATCTGTAGCATTTTCAGCTTGCAGTTTTTGCAATTTTCATGCTTCCCAAATTGTAAGAATAGTTTAACATTTCAAATATGTTTTTGGCATGCAGCTAGGAGAATATCAGGGGAAGTATTTGTTTCTTTTCTTTGGAAAATAATTGAGAGGGGTTTTTTTCCCTCCTGCAACATATTTCTGCTGCTGCTTATTCTGTTCTCCATCATTTCTGGACTTCTAATGCATGCCGATATGAGCCATTAGCCATCATAGCTGAATGGGTCCCTGCTTAACCTTTCTGGTAAACTAAGTTACCGTCACATGCAGGACATTCGCCAAAGCAAGGTAAGAAAAACTGAAACTAAATCGCTCTTTCATTGTAAAAGCAAATGGTTCCTGTAGACAAAATTCTAAGACACAAAGACAGTAATATATAAGATAATGTTGGACTCTCATTCGTCCACCTGTTCCTGTGAAAGGTGACTTTCCAACATCCTCTCTCTTATCTCCTCTTATTCCTTCTTCACTTTAAAAATCCTAATATATTGTATTTCCCCCTTACTGTTTCCAATATTTTTAAACAATTGAATCATTCGAGTGACTGACTTCCTCCACTATGCCTCATTAAGTAATTGAGTTAAATTGATTCAAAATAAAATGACACACTTTATTTCACAATGATTGGTTTGAATCAACATTTGCCTTTTTTCCCATTGCCTCTTCATCACAAGCTTTTTCTCTCTAATGTTTCCAGAGTTCTTTTATTGTCTTTAGTAAGGCAAGCAGTGAGCATAAGCATTGTTCAGATATATCTGCAAAGAATACTGTGTCAGAACTCTTGTGTTCCTATATGATGATTAGAGATGTTTTTAAAATCCTAATTACTTTTATATCACTAAAGAAAAAATCTTCAAACTTTTTTTTTTTTTTTTAAATTGTCTAGAAAGATTTTCAGGGAGGAAAAAAAAGAGATAGAATAAAAAAGATTCTGAGAAATCTGCAGAAGCTCAAAGATGTTCATCATAGAATAAAATCAGATTTTGTGAGTCTTCTCAAAAGATGTCTACCAGATTATAAAAAAAACCACTTCATTTTTAGAGGATAATTGAAAACACATGGGGGAAAAAGAGAGAAAAAATATTCCTTTTTTCCATTGAAAAACTGGAAAGGAGAGCGACCAAAGTAAAAGCAAATAAATTATTGAACGTATATCATAAAAAAGTGTTTTGACGCAAAGCATTCAATCAAGTCATTCTGTAATATCTTTCTTTGTGTTTATAATTCACTGATTAACACTTTAAACCATTGTGAGCTTTAAACTGGTGTAATAATACCAAGTGTCTGAAAATGTAGGGATAGCTTACTGTAAAGAGTTTCCAGATGAATCTCTGAACTTCAGTGCTTTATTAACATATCAGTTTTATTATCCGACATGAAATTGCACTAGATGATACTCTTCAGGAAATAAATAACAAGCCTGAAACGTATGTAACTGCAACACTTCCTCTTCTGATAACTGCTGGCAACAGCAGGTTACTTTACTAATAGGAAAAGTGTATTTCTAAAATGTCAGTGATTGCAATCAGATTTTCTTTGAATGTATTTGCTTAATATAGCAATGGGATTAAAAAAAAAAAAAAGGAAGAAAATCTATTTTTCTTTTCTCTTTAGTCTGAACTTATCCCAGTATCATTAGAAAAACACCAATGCTTCATTGGTTACGTTGCTCAACCAGATTAATGTTCCAGTGCTTTTTCCTGGAGAATGGATCTAGACTTGTACATTGTAATATAGCTAATGATCCATTCCTAGTCTTGCTATTGTTGGAAGTTTGCTATTTATAATTTCATATAAGCACAATGTGCATTTTAAGGAATATTACCAAGAGGGAGAATGCTGATGCTAATACTTTAACATTTAAATAGCAAAACTATTTCACTCACCAAAGCTGCAGTAATATTACCTTGTGTAAATAAAACCAATTCAGAACTTTAAAAAATATATAAACACTGTCTATCTGGGATTTTGCTTTCCCATATTTTAATTTTTCTCACAGTTTTGGAAGATTAAATATATTTCATACTAAAGCTCTTAAAATCCAATAAGCTACTTTTATGCATGTAAGAGTGTTTGTATGTATACAATTTTGATTGAAATGAAGGGGCATCTAGGCTTGTTATCTGCTGATTTCAATGAGTATCCACCAGTACTAACTTCACCAAAGTAATTTTTTCATGAACTGGCATAAAGAAGCACAGAATTGATTCTAGAATATATATGGCAAATTAAAAGGTTTGGAATGTATAGTTCAAATTAAAGGCTTTGGAGGACCTTTATAATAGTTAGTCTATGAGAAATGGTTACAATCATGAATGACTTCAATTTGTATTTGCTCCACAGAGAAAGCTTCTTAAAATTCATAGACATTCATATGAATGAAGAATGAGGGCATGGATAAATATTTCTTTTTATAGTTATATGACATAGCTTTTATCCTCATGTATGTAACACTGATAGACTGGGAGATGCAGTGTAATTATAAGAATTGTTTACTCACCAGTGAAGATTAAGAAATCAGAAGGTCTATTCTCCACAGAGCAGGAAGACTAGATTCGGAATATCTGGAAAGCGGTCAAAAATAAAGCCAAGAAGAGGCAGTCAAAAAGAGGTTCGATACAACAGTTGCTAGGCATAGCAGTTATCAAATAAATGCCACTTTCATGTTCATTTGCATAACCTGAACATCTTCCTGATGCTGGCCAGGAAGGATTTGTCTCTTGTTTGTTTAAGGCAGTTTCTGGGTAGCTCTATTTCTAGATCCATTTCCCTGCAGCAAGTGAGGATGCTGAAATTATCATCCTATAATCCTATAATTCAGCTGTGGATTTTGGAATGAAACAAAGAAGAAACTATCTCAAGGTGGACAGAAACTTGGAGCGTGTAAATATTGCTGATGGGTGAACAAATACCAGCCACAAACCAAAGATTTCCTTGTGCTGAAACATACGCAGCAAAGGCAAAGTCATCATTTGCTCTAGCCCTTTTAGGTTTGTAACTCTTCTGAAGGCCTGTCTTTACCTTTTGCAAAAGTGTCTTATGACCACTGCTATTATTGACGCTACTTTCTGTCCCATATTGTCTGCTTCATTTGAACAGAACAAACCTCAAAGGGCGGTTGCCTTGAGGGCATAATAATGTGATGCAAGCAGGAGAAATATGCAATATGAAAGTAACGGTGACATGACAAACTCCTGTCATGGGACAGGTTGCCCTTAAGACAAGGACACACACTTGCAAAATGGTGTACTTTGTAAATGGGATAGAAAGTAAGTAAGTAAATAAATAAATAAATGCAGTGTTCAGTAAATAAATGCAAAATGTAAGGATATCTGGTTGGTGGTGTGACTGATGGAAGAAAAGGATTTGATCAGGCTTCTGCATTTCTAGGCTGAATAAAGAATATGAATTCTGTTAATGAATAATTCATAGAACATGTTTGGGAGCTTCACATGTTCACAGGGATTTGGAAACATTAACTGAGTCACAGAACTGTGTTGCAAAGGCTGAGGTCTGTAACTGTAGAAACGTAGGGCTGGAAGAGACTTCTGGAGGTCACCTAGAGAATGTTTCTGCAGGAGGCAGAATCAGTTATACCCAGATCACTCCAGAAACATTTCTATAATTTTCTTAATTATACACAATATGTCTAGTAAAGAAGATTCCACGGCAGCCCTGGGTAGCTGTTCACAACTTTCATTGCTGTCATAATTAGAATGCTTTTCCTAATGCCAGCTTCATTCTGATTTGTCTTAATGAAGATTATTTATTTTCCTTTACCATCCTAAATGGACAACACTCCTCTTATGACTGCAAAACTGGCTGAATAGAAATGAGCATGGAGGTTGGATTTAATTCCAGGACAGAGTCATAAACATGGAAACAGTACTATGCTAAATATCTTAAAAATGTGTGCCAGATTAGTCTTCATGTATATACTTTTTTATTACTTTCCCAAGGACTTTTATTTGCTTTTGAGCATGACCTGGTACAAGAAAAAATATTAACTCTTTAATAATGATTCAATAAACACAATACAAGGATTATGTATGAAGTAGCCTTAAATTGGCGTATGCATTATATGAGGAATTCACTGTTCTCCTTCACAAAGCAGAATCTGCTGCCTTTGGGTGAAGTAAAAGATAGTTTTATTTCTAGGTTTGGCCTTTACAAATCAATAAGTGAATAAGATAAGAGATTCTATCCCAGCCAGTTCCAGGACACTTAGACAAGGAACTCTGGTCTCCCACCATAAGGTCACTCTGCTTCAGACATGTAAGGCATACAGCTTTGCAATGTCCTGCTGTGCATATTGTTTCAAACACAGTGGTCTCAAAACAATTAGGAAAAACCTTGTACTTTGGTTCACTTCATTAATCTCTTCCTTGTCTACACCGATATGGATATATCAAAGGATAAGAATTATTTTGCCATTCCTTAATTTATAGAGAGAATACCCAATGTATGGGTTTTTTTTCTTCTTTATACTCTTGCCTTGAAAAATGAAATCCCTCTGTAATGACTTATGAACATTCATCTGACTGAGGCTATGCAATCAGAAGGGGGAGAACTTTTCTCTGACAATAAATCCATGAACAAAATCAAAACCAGACAGATAAAATGAGGCTTGTTCAGCTCAAATCTTTAAATGCTGAAAAGTGTCTTTTACTCCACACAGCACATATAGCTACCAAAAAAGATTTAATCAGAAAGAATAAAAATAGTGTTCACTTCAATGTTTTCTGTCTGTTGAAATTGTTGGTAGGAGAAATGGTTGTATTATATGAAAAATAACATTTACTTAGAAAGTTTCATGTCAAGAAAAAGAAGAAAAATGCTGACAATATTCTCTTGGAACAAAATATATTTTTTCAACTCATATGAAATATACTTCTTTTCCCTTGAGTCTGACCACTGCAGAACCTTATCTGATACACTAGATAGATGAATTTCTCCATAAACATGCCAGTGTTTATATTTGCATGAAAAAATATCCACACAATGAAACCATTACACATTTATTCACTAAAAAAATATTTAGTTTTGTCAGTCTTACAAGCAAAGTCATTAAATTGTACTTACTGATTGGTACATTTCTGCGGTCTGCATGTTCTCAATTAGTCACCTAAAGGACTTGTATCTTTTGGAAGATAGTAGGTTTAATTGCATAAGGATTACTTATGGTGAATTAAAATTAGTGATTTGTGCCCTTTGTTTTATTCATATTCAGAATAAAATATTTCAAAATGTGTGGACTGTCATTTTCAGTCATGTAACTACATATAAGGTAAGGTACTTTAAAGTGCAAAATTTCCATCAAATTTCCCTGCTCAGATAGAAACAAAATGTTTTGTAGAATCATAGAATCACAGAATGGTTTGGGTTGGAAAGGACATTAAAGATATCTTGTTCCAACCCCCCTGCCATGGGCAGGGACACCCTCCACTAAACCACGTTGCCCAAAGCCCCATCCAACCTGGTCTTAAACACTTCCAGGGATGGGGCATCCACAGTTTCTCTGGGCAACCTGTTCCAGTGCCTCACCACCCTCACTGTGAAGAATATCTTCCTAATAACTAATCTAAATCTACACTCTTTCAGTTTAAAGCCATTACCCCTCATCCTATCACTCCATGCCCTTGTAAAAATTTCCTCTCCAGCTTTCCTGTAGGCCCCTTCAGGTACTGGAAGGCTGCTATAAGGTCTCCCCGGAGCCTTCTCTTCTCCCAGCTGAACAACCCCAACTCTCTCAGCCTGTCCTCACAGGAGAGGTGCTCCAGCCCTCCGATCAGCTTCGTGGCCCTCCTCTGGACTTGCTCCAACAGCTTGATGTCTCTCTTGTACTGGGGACCCCAGAGCTGGATGCAGTACTCCAGGTGGGGTCTCACAAGAGCAGAGTAGAGGGGCAGGATCACCTCCCTCGACCTGCTGGTCACGCTTTTTTTGATGTAGCCCAGGACACAGTTGGCTTTCTGGGCTGCAAGTGCACACTGCCGGGTTATGTTGAGCTTCTCGTCCACCAACATCCCCAAGTCCTTCTCCTCAGGGCTCCTCTCAATCTATTATCTGCTCAGCTTATAGTTGTGCTTGTGTTTATGATATAAACTGTTGCTGAACTGAAATTCAGAGGTAGAAATATATTTTTTTTCCCAAGATCTCTCTGCTCATGGTCAGACCCCACAGCAAGAGCTGTCATCAGCACCATCAATTTGTAATGGTCTCTGCCTGATGATAGCTACAGAAGTAATCCAGGAAACTCACTGGGCAAGGATGGATTTCCTCCACCTGCCTGTGGTCATCTATCTATCCATCCACATATGTACTTATATCCCAGGAATCGAGCCCTTCAGCCACTCCTTATCCCATGACACTGCACACATTTATTGATTATTTTCTGTTCAGCAAACAAAAAAAAAAAAAAAAAGGCTGTTCCAGTCTCTAGATACCTTACCAGAGAATTAAAAGTCAAAGTTGTGCAAAAGCGAGCTAATAGTTCTTAGTGCCAAAGAAATAGGAAATATCGTCAACTCAGCTCTAGTTGTCCCAGAATCAGTATCACCTCCTGACCCTTTGTCTGAAGTCACCACAAAACAAGACTGCCTGTCAATCAGAAGCTATTGCAGAATAATGAGATACTATATGGCTGAGAAAGTTTACACTTCTTTGAGCTTGGAGGAGCTCAGCAATGGTAAAGCACCATCCACATCATTCCTTCTAGAGGTTCAAAGCTTCAGTGTTTTTGTCCAGCATAAAGATCTTCCCTGAGGTCTGCTACTCTGCATGCATACTTCAGAATGTGGATGTCATACATGCACTTTTCCCAGCAGTATTTCTCTAAAACTTTGAAGGCAAGACTTTTGGAACCATGTCTCATACTCATGTGTAAACTCTGCCTGGCACCACTCTGCTAGCCTGAGCCAGGGTTTCTTGGCATTATCGCAGTAGCATACCTGATGTTAATAAGGTTCTGTGATACCTCCAGGTTCCCCCCCTCCAGGGCCGGGGGGCACCTCCTCTTGTTCTCTTCTCCCATCTGTTCTGAGCGTGAGATTGCCCCCAGTGTCAGGGGGTAACATATTGCCAAGTAAGTGCTAAGCAAACATCTGCTGCTGCCGGAACGACACCCTTTCTCTGACTCCAGCACATAAAATAGCTGATCTAATAAGTCAGTGCTGGGCAGCTAATCTATTGGGGAAAACATTACTAGGTACAATTTACAGCAGAACATACAGAACATTTTGGGGCTGCAGAGCATTGCTAACAACCTCATACAACTGAACCTGGCTTCATTTCTCAGCCACTACTCTTTGACCCAATGCCTTATAGATAGGCAGAAGAGAATTAATTTGTGCCCCAATTGCCCTCTTTTGGAGATGCTCGGGAGGTGCAAACATAGATTTTTGCCTGTTACTATGAAATAAAACCCCATTTGATATTGCTACCTTTAAACTGGTAGCCCTAGGACTTTGCTAGCTGTCTTTAAAATCCTTCCAGGCTGACATATCTAAGTAGAGGCAGCTTAATTCTCCAAATCAATATACAAGAGGAAAAAAAAAAAATCAGCTGGTGTTTGACAACAAGATAATACACGTTGTATGACTTCTTTCAGCCTGCTCAATTATTACGAAGGCCAGGGATTATTTAACACACTTAAGAGTTGTTAATTTTCATAGCAGTAGCTTGCAGACAGCCTAAATTAAAACAGACTGCTGCTGTGCTGTTACTTTAGATAATCTCTCAGTTAGGTACTCTGAATTTCCAGACAAGTTCACTAAACACAAACAGACAGAGCTGCAGAATTTACACGTGCAAAATATTGCCAAACAGATGTCAGAGTTTGCTATGCTGAGCCATGCCAATACTGCATTCTTCTTCTATTTGCATATCACCTCATGTTATCTGGTATTATGCTAATTGATGCTATACATAGTATGCGGCCACATGCTATCTGAGTTTAAAATAATGTTATGACATTTTATCTTGAAATGTGGACTAATTTATAGAGAAGCAGCCAGTTTCATGTATTTTCAATTGAATGCAAAAAATTATTGACTTCTTAGGATAAAGCAGCCGTGCAGGACTGATAATGCTGCGTACATCAGGGACTGACCCAGAACCTGATTCAGTTCTAAAGAGCATTAGTCACCATCTTGTTTGTAAATTATTATCTATTCTCTTCCTCATCAACTCACAATCATGAAGTAAAATCAGCTGAAAAATCAAGTGAGGTTGCATACCAATAACATGTTAATAATTTTGAGAAATGTTTATACTGCTTTTGATTAGAACGTAGGAAGTCTGGCTGGCTGTAAAATATGCTTAATGCAGTGTTAACTGAGCAGTAAGATAAAATTAATGTATATGGAAAAAGGTGGTTAGATTTCCAAGTGGAATGTTGGTGGCATTTGCAAAGAACATCTGGTGCACGGTGAAAGAGCTATGGTAAGGAGAAGAAGGAAGATGACTAAGAGAAAAGGGTTATTTTTTTACATAATTATGAGGTTCACAAATTCTACTGGTGGTGACAGTGGGGAAGGAAGATTCCTTGAAAATAATTGAAATGACTGAATACTAGCATCAACATCATGCAGAGAATGTTTAATCCAGTGTTATTTCTCTGAGTTTTGCCTGGAATGTTTATTGTTTTTGTTAGCCATTAATAATCAATCATACACCCAAATACACCTTTTTATGCACACACGAAAAGTTCCAGAGAAAGATTGATTAGCCTGATGCTACCAACCTGAAAAGCACATGAACAAATATAATATTGAAAGAACCACAGGAAATATTTGCTAAGGACAAGAATTGATCGAAGACATGAGCAAATGTTTTCAAAATGTCCATAATAAATATAGATCCAGAACTTGTGGAGTAAAGCAGAAGAGGACAGGATGGGAAAAATAATAGTCTGAATTCATTGTCCACCAGCTTTAGAGACAACTTTTAATTAGAAGCTTTTGGAGTAAAACAGTTATGTCAAACCTCATATTTATAGATCACATTCACATTTTTCCACTAATTTGAAACAAAAATAATTTATTTGTGTGTATGTATACATATACAAATACAGATACATATACAGATATATAAATATGTATCTATAGAGACATACGTATGTATATATACACACATTCATCATTTTGGAAGAACAACCTTTGGATTTCTGCAGAGATTTGAGGAAGTTGTTATCAAACTTGAATTCTGGAACGTTGATCTAGACCCATACAAGATTTCTTCAGCTGTGCTTTTAGCTCAGACAGAATTGTTTAAAATATATAAAAATACTTAAATTTAAGAGACAGCTCAAAAGCCCACAAATGTAGAATATTAAGAGCTTATTTCCTGAGAAATTTGACGTAAATAACTGATTTTTCATGTTGGAAGACAAAGTGAAAATCTGAAAATAAGCTGTTTTGAACAAACTGAAATGAAAATGTTCCAGGGGGTTTTATTTATTCCCACCAACCCAGACACTTGAATTTTTGGAATTATAATATTTTCTTATAATTTGAACAGCCACTGTCATTATAAAAGAAAAACTGCTGGGTAATTAATGTAAAATGGTCCTCTGACTAATGTGTTATTTCAATATGGAATCAATTTCTTTACCCTCAGATATACAGCCTCCTTTTTTTATGACTCCACCATTATTACCTTTTTATCCATGACACCTATTTTGAATGAATATTATGTGTTGGTCACTCAAAGCAACCAAAATTTTAAAGATACTTGCTTTTGAAATTGAAATTTGGATGTTCCTTTGAATACATTTGTAGACTTTGATAAGAAAACAGCATCAGTGGTGACAAAGAAGTACAATACACAGGGCAAACAGTGTCACTTTTAAAGAAAAAGTAAAAAGTCAGATGCTGAGGGACAAGAACAGCATTTGATCAGCAGTCAGTTTAAGTTAGTTAGTAACACTGCCTGACCAGACAGAAGCATAAGGCCCTCATAACACAGAGAAATTGGAATAAACACACTGGCAAGCAGGATTATGGTTTGTAAATACTGCCATGATTTTGATTTCTCTTGTAGCATGTTATTGGTTCTAGCTTTTACAAATAATTTCTTCTCTGTTTCTTTCTTTTCCAAGCCTTTCTTTCTTCTGATATCTCATGTTGACCATTGGCTGGTAGGCTTTAAAACAGTCCCTTTGACATAAGTAGCAATGCTATGTGCCTGCTATCCCTAAAGTATTGACACAGTAGCGCTTTATACCTTCCTTTTCTAATGTGGAAAAGACAGGAATCTGGAGTCATTAGGATTTTTTTTTTTAATCTTTTCAAGACTTGGCATACATTTGGCCCTATCAGAGCATCCATAAATTCTCAATCAGAACAATTCTTGGGTGCCATATTGTTTGGTTAACCTTGAATGAATCTATTTACTGACTGATTGGAGTGCTTCTTGATTATAGGGAAAATTGTCAGCTATATTGTGGAAAAAATGATTGGATTCAGATTGAGCAGTCTGCTTCTGCACAAGCAGAACAAGTTCCTTTGGGACCAATAATACATTTGTTTCTATTTATTTTCAAACACTGCATTCTGTCTAAGATCTGGGAAGAACTTTACATCAGAACTGTGATCTGAATCCATGCCAGATGCAGCTGAGGAAAAGCCAGTGGTGAAACAGTGAGCTCAGTGCTAATAGAAACTCTTAAACACCATAATGTGATCTGAAGCCATCAAGGCACTGACAGTCAGAGCACTTTTAGTGCACTTTTCTGTAATCTTTGTAGCAACACTGAGCGCATCGCTGACCTCCTTGTCAATCTGGATAACAGCTTGAAAGGGATAGAATATAAGAACTAGATTTGGTATATAATTTTCCATGAGATTTTAATTTTTTTTTCCTTTTTTGATGAAAGAATATGTATTTACTAGAAGAAAGAAGTATATCAAACAGGTTTTAATAAATCCCTGTCAAAACAGATGATGGTCTTCATCTGTAAGGAGGTATCTTTTGAATCCTACCTGGAAACCAAGGCTTGGGTTGTACACTGTACTGAGAACAGATTTTGTGTTTGTAGCTTAGGGGCTCCTAAGTTTCTATTCCACTCAGATTTCTCTTTTAGCTTCTAGGCTTTAGAAGAAACTCTCAAAGATTTTTATTCTTGATACATAGTGGATATTGCCTTGAGTTCTGGGAACATACCCGGAAAAGCCCTCTTCAGGAATGGATGAGGATACTCTCAGTGAGTCTGATCATACAGCTATTTCATTATATTTGTTGACGTTAAATCTTTGAATTGCCCTCATATCAAAATTTTGCTGCAAGTTTCTTTTCCATGGGCAATTTAGGATACTTTAAAATTTTTCCAACTTGGAATTTGGAAATGTAGGGACAACTATTATGTTTTACCACCTTAACTTTCAAATTATTCCTTCACCAAGTTAACCGAATATCTCTGTCTTTTTCTTCTTTTTAATAACATAATTTTACTTATGTTAAAAACCCACAATGTGTTCTGTGGATTCCTCCAGAAAACCATTTTGGGAGATTTTTATTAAAAGAGGTTAAGAAAACTGATTTTTGGGACTCTGACAGCTGACATGATAATTTGGATTGTCTGGCAAGCAATGATGAGAAGTAATTTCATAAACAGTTTCCTCCTTTAGACGGTGAAGACATTTTTCCTGGTACCTCTAGAATGTTTTGCCTGTAGGAAATCAACAGGACTGATCTGACATGGTTTCACGTGAAGACCTCAAATTATAATGCTGAGCATTTGCTCTTTTTTGAACATAATTCTTGAAGGGTCCTAATGATCTTCATCACGTTCTTCTTTTTCTTCACAAGCAAAGGAAACCAGGATTGCACTCAGGAGGAAGATGAAGTTACAGTGTGTTTTGTCCCTGTGCAGATAAACCTTCCTACCTCATGTCTCTAAATCTTCTAAATCAACGTTTGAAGCTTTTGTTTTGCTTTGTTTTGGGTTTTTTTTTTGGTTTTCCCCAGGGTTTGACAGAAGTTACAGCAAAGCACCTGGCTCAGAATCACTCTGGATAAACAAGTGATATGATCTTGGCTAGAGAAGATTTGCCTCTGTCTGATATTTAATACTTGTGTGGATATCCAGGGCTTCAGTTCTTGCTATTGTTAGATGATCAGTTTTCGGCAGAAGCCAGGATTACCTTCCCTTATTTGCATGTGGTGAGGGGACTTATTTCTGAAGGCCACTTTGTCACTTGCCAGCTGCAAGGTGTCCTATTTCAGACTACTCCCTAAGTTCATTTGGAAACAGCACACCATACAAATGATGGACCTCTCATCAGTGTGGGAGACAGGTAATGAAGATGTTCCACTAGTGAAATGCAGCAGTTGCTCACAATTTCCAAGTTCTGGTTGTAATATGTACATTTTAAATATCTCAAGCCTTCTTTCCCTGAGAAATAAACAGTTTGTTAATACAGTGATTCTCAGCTACTAATGTAAAAAGATTTACAACACTTAAAAAAGAAAGAAAGAAAGAAAGAAAGAAAGAAAGAAAGAAAGAAAGAAAGAAAATGAAATAAAGTTTTAAGGAAACTTTTACTCTCAACTTTTTTGTACTTTTATTACTTTCCTTCCTTTTTTTTCTTTCTTACTTGCAAAACATGCAGAAGTGGCTTTTTCCTTGTAGTTTCAATATTTTCTAATGTCTTAGGGACTATGAAGGATCCAACTTGAGTAACACCAACCTGGTAGTAGGTGGTAAGGTACCCTTATAGCGGTAATGAAAGGGATACAAACCTTTGCTGAAATAGCATAGATATCTAAATGGGAGGGTTTTTTTCAGTACAAGAGAGGGAACTGAAATAGATTTTTTTCCTTGCTGAATTGTTTTGAAACTCATCCTCCCTTCCTCCTCTGAAACAGTGTGGATGTGTTTGCCTTCAGGGCATGCTTCAAGGATCACCATTTACAGCTGAGTACTGGGAAAGCAGAATTTGCTTGAAGAGCAGATTTTGTGGTGGGATTATAATTTCTCCCATCTCCCTTTTAGAAAAACAGGATTTCCATTCTTGATTTATGCAATAAGGTTGATAACATTGAATTATGATTAAGTGGCATAGTCATCCAACACTTAAACTTTTTTTTTTTTTTTTTAATCAGAGTGTTATAATTATACAGGCATGGCTATGATAAATGAATGCAAATAAATACTTTCTCTATTTTTTACTGAAATAACAGAATAATGTGACTGCAGAACTAACCTTAAAATAAATGACACAGAGATCCTACATTCTTTCATTGTGAAATGTCATCAGAAATGTTTCTAGAAATGCTTCTTAGTTGTACCTCAACAGAATAGATTTACATAATTGTAATTGCAGATAGCATCTGCTACTTTTAGAGTACATGGCCAAAGCATGTTTCTTCAACTTGCATATAAATAGAGGGTGATTTTTCATCACATCTCTATATGTAACATAACTGAGATAAAACAAGTGTAAGTTCAGTGAGAAGATATTTTTGTCTGCCCTCTTAAAGATGTTTGGTAGAGGAAAGCATGAAGTTAGGTTTAGTGTGGTTTTGAGGACCATTTTTATAAACTTGACAGTTGCTGCCTGATTGTACAAATCAGTTTCAAGGTCTGTGTAGAGAGGTGTTCCCTATTCTTCTAGTCTAATCCACACTGATATATAGAGATGAAAAATTGCATGGTGAGGATATCAGCCAAGTTGTTGCTGTGTGACATGCCTATTGTCTTTCATCATCTTGAGGATCCATGATCATTGTGCAATTTTTCCTTTGTGCAACTCACTGCCGTAGTCATTGGTGGTCTTTGATATTATTTAAGAAAAATAATAATGTAGAAAACCTCAACATTTCACTTAAAAAAAAAAAAAAAAGCTGTGTCAGCATTTCCCAAGAACTTCAGGCATCACACCCCCATGAGTTATGTAGACATTTGTTCCTTCTGGAAAATATTCAAACAGTGAGAAGAATGTCTCCTCTTCAAAATAAACTCTTCATGATAAATCATTTATTAGATAAATGTATGATATTTTTGTCTTGGTTCATGGAATTGCTGAATAGACCCTGTGATCTCTTCCACTGTGGTCATTATCTGAATTTCTTCAATGGATTTATTTTGCAATATCCTTTTACTCCAAGGGTTTATATGGTGAACACAATGGATAAGAATTCTGTTGTGTGATGGTAATTGTTCACCTAAGCTGTGTGATTTTGCTTCCATTTGTTTGTTTGCTGTGGTGCATGTAAACAAAGTTGGAATGGCTTCTTTCATGTGCAAATATGAAATAGCTTGCCTGAACATTACTACAGGAGACTGAATTTTGACTTCTTGGACTAGGAGAGAAAAAAAACAAACAGCAAGGCATAAACATGGCTAAAGCTAATTCATCTAAAAGTTCATATGAATGTAAATGGCAAAAGTCCTTTTTTATTCAAAAAGATCTACGGAGTTTAAAAAAAAAAAGTGTTGCTACAGTTGGAAAATGGATTAAAAGTACTCAGTTCATCCTGAGTCACCATATTCACATTTATTTCTGTATTTACTTCTAGTCCAGTTCTATGACATATTTTTATTTAGAATATGGACCTGAACTCTCCAACTTTTTCTGAATAGACTAATAGCTGTATCCCTGCAAGGCTTCATTGAACTATTCTGGGTTCAGAAGGCTGCTTTAACTGAAGAAACTTCAGGACTCGACCCTCTGTTGCAGCAATAGCCTCCTACACTTCACTCTCCATTGTCAGAAGGGATCATGTGAACATGTAGAGATAGTAGTGGAAACATATCTTATTTCTTCACCAGGATATAGGCATGTTTTTTTTCAGGCTTGCCAAAACAGATGTTATATATAAAGATTTAGTATAAAGTCAGAATACTGAACAAGGCTAATCTTATTCCATAGCCACAAGTGACCAAAATTTCATCAAAGCTCCAGTTGGAGAATCTTTATCAGAGCAATGGGGGAGTGATCTCTTTATAAACAATATAAAAAGGTAAGTAACAGAAAAATAGAAAACATTCAACACTTTTTTTTTATTAAATACTTTGTGTATTTTTGTTAAAAGACTAGCTTTCATTAGATCATGCAAAAAACTTCCATAGTAAAAATACAAGGGCAGATCTCCATCTGAGTATATTGCATTTCAAAATAACAGTTTTCAGGATTATTCTCATACATTTTCATTTTCTAGTTTAAGTGTTGCCACTCTTGAGTCTTGACGTTGAAGAAAATAACATCTTTGCAGTTCTAATTGAAAACAAGACCATGGAAGCAAGAGCAACTTAAAATGCAGCGACCTGTGCTTTTGATGTGTTTGGCATTTTGTTGTGAACATTTCACGTGGGCTCAGAAAGAAGAATGCCTAATTTTCTGATCCCAGAATGAATTTAGAGCTCTGGCAGCCAGCAAATCATCTTTGGACTTGTAAACTGTATGTATTTGATCCCAAAGTCACTGAGAGAGGACAAATACAGAACCCCACAATGTCATTCATTCAGAGTTACTTTTTGGCACATAATAACTGGCTTGAAAGAAGAGTTGCAAACAAATACAAGTTCATTCAAGCATAGAAAGAGGGGTTTTCCAAGAGAAAACCAGCATCATCTCAGTACCAGTCATTAGGCCATTTCCAACTTTGTTATACTTTCAAGGACATTTTGTCCTTACTTGTATAGCAATATGTGCTTTGCAGTCAACACAGTTATTGATACACATATGCTTACGGAGAAACTCGCATTAAAAATAGACTCCTTTACCCAGAATCAATATTTCATTCCTTTTATCAAGTAATCTAATTCAACTTTATTTATAATATTTTGGGCCTAACAATATAATCTTCGAGAGACAGCAGAACAGGAAGTAAAGGGAGAAGACGGGGGGAGAGAAATGAAAAAAGAAAGCATGCAAGAGAACAGCTTGCTTTGCTCTCATTATTGCTATCCTGTCAAAAAATGTGCAGAGCCCTCTGTCAGTGCATAGACCCTTTCTTCTTTGTTCTTTTTAATGATATTCTTGGAGAAGTTACATCTAAGTTCCTTATGTGCATCCTTCACTGACTGTGAATCAGAACGTATATGAGGATCCATTCATTTACATCATAATTCTGATGTCAACCTTTCCTGTTACCACAGAAACACAGTCCATGACCACGCTTTGTATTAAAAAGGAAATATATGATACCATCAATGATGACAGCTCCCATGATTTAATCCTTGATTTTTGCCATAAAATCTGACCTTTACTTGATCTTACTGCTTTACTTGCACATTTGATTTTTAAGACTGCTGATAGCTTGGCTTCATTTACTTCCTCAGTCTGCTCTAACACGAATTTACAAGGATCAGAGTTTCCCCAATGCATCGGTTCTCTGTGGCTTTTGTCTGCTAAATAGAATGTTGTATTTTTGCCTAACCAGAAAAAGGGTGTAATGCCTCTAATGCTTATCATAAATTATCTTTTCTTTCATATCTGAAATATAATCTCCCTAGAATATTTTCTTTATATGCCATTGTTCTTTTGTCTGCCTGGTTAGCAGTATCTACATGTCAGACAAAGCACACACAGATCAAGTCCATTCTTAGCTTTCAGAGGTGGTTATAGGTCACAGCCATTTGATATCCTTTTCTGATGTTTTTTATTAAAGTTCTCCTCATGCTGAGAAATCTGATAAGTGAGTTGCATGTGCTGTTATACCTGCATTCCAACTTTTAGAGTTCAGGGAGCCTGGAATTTGTCAGTAAAGATCTGAACCCATATATCACCCAGTGTTTGAAGGTTAGCGACATAAATCTTTCAATAAAAGAACAAAGGTCTACAGGCATGTTCACATTCCCTTAGCTTTCAGTGATAAGGAAGCCATTTGCAAAACAGCAATTAGGTCAAACTGTAAAAATGCATACTGTAATTTCGTTCTTCATAAAATAGAGCCAGCATAGCTTGCATTTATACTCTGCATGTACTGATTAATGTCTAAAACCTCTGATTTGCCTCTAAATTTGTTCTCTGTTTTGTTGGGGGGTTATTGTGTAGGTTTGGTTGTTGTTTTTTGTTCGCCAGACTTTTCCTCCATATGCTAAATATTCTCCTCTGCTTTTTTCCTTTTTTTTTCTTTTTTTTCTTTTTTTTTTTCTTTTTTCTTTTTTTTTTTCTTCTTCTTTCTTTCAGACCTTTATCTCCTGTTTTATTTCAGGCATTTTTCATTACTAATGAAAAGAACAGTGCATTTGAGGCTACCATTTTGGATTAAGCAAAAATATCTTCTATAGAAAATTCTGTTCTAGTTTAGGTATCATGAGAAGACTGATGGTGATAATACAGAACTTTTCTATTACCCCATTTAGCTCTCAAATGCTTTGCAAAGATGAACTTTTCAGAGATGGGGAAAGTGAAGGAGGGATAGTAAATCGAGTATCCAGTGCTACAGTGGGGGATTATTGTTAAGCACGATTGAGGTTGTGTCCTGGACCAGTTTCCTGTTCCTTTGCTCAGATCACCCTTTATATCAGCTGCTGAGCTGAAGTGGGGCCAGATTTCACAGCCTTGATACATCGCCTCCCACCAATGTGTTTCTGCTTTGACTGCTACGAACCCAGTACTTCAGTTTGGTCTAGGAGCTGAATTTTTAAGCTGATCTGTGAAAAGAAAAAAGGGGCACCCCTCAGTCTTAGAAGCAATCAAACGTTGCTCATATTTCTGGAAACTGAAGAAGTTTAAAGGAAACACACTTTCTAAGCAACTGCTTCTCTTTAAGAACACACTTCTTGTATCTCAGTCAGCAGGGGCAAATTGTACTATTGCGATTTTATCCCTGACCCCAGACTTGTCATTGACTCTCTAGGAATTGGGTCAAGACATCTTGCTTAGATTTCCATCCTGTGTAAAATAGTTGGATAAGGATCGTGAACCGACCTTTTAAAGTACTATGACATAATAACTGTTATTTTACTGTGCATTTTAGCCAAAAGGAAAATTTAGTTTCTGTGTGGACTTCTCCAGGTGTGTTGACACTATCCCTATATCAAAGCTCTTCCTTACCCATCATCTAAATTACAGTTTATTAATAGAATTTTGGAGGGAAAAAAAAAGAATCCATCTCACTTCCACAGACTAAGAGAGACTAACCCTCTCTTCTTGAATAGACAGAAGATTAGAAGACTTTTTTTGTTTGTTTGTTTTCTTCTTCAAAAATGGAAGAAAAGAGAAGATGAGAAAGCTGATTTATTTGAATGCTGCAGTTTCAGCTTTGGCCACAGTAATGGGCAAGCTGAGCTACACCATAAGATAATAAATAACAGGAGATAAAAATATGAATAGTTAAAAAAAAAAAAGCTAGCTGAGAGATAGAAATAAATGTAGAATACATGATTATGACAAGTGCCAGCATCATCCTGACTGCAAATAAATGAGCTAATTTGCATGGGATTTTTATTTATGAATTCAAGACTGAGACTGAGCTATACTAGGAGTGCAGCCAGGAATGCTCATGTTCCCTACGCTTCCTGTGGGATATGGAACACAACAATATTTCATCGTGTCTATATGGAAAGCAAGGGACAGTGGGGTATACAGATTTTGGTGGAGATTTCTGAAAGCATGATACCTTAAAAAAGGCCTCAGCAAGAGTTTACAACCCGGCTTCCAGTGATGCTCCGTGAGGGATACAGTTAACTCAAGGTAAGCATTCAGCACCAGTGACCAGCTACAGAGGTTTGGCAGATACAGCACTGGACTACCAGAGACTCATGCCCTTCTGGAGGGGCCGCTGGGTGCCAGAGGCATTATCTGAGATATCTCAAACAGCATGAGATACCTGTGTACCTGGGCTATTGGATAACCCTCATAGTCAGATGTATGCTTTTGTCAATGCTAGTTAACAGCTGGTAACCTCATATGGAAACACCATAGCAACTCTAAAAATGATCTGAAGAAGTGCGTTTAAAATATATGTAACTTTTCAGCCAGGTAAATTATGCCTCATTTATCCAGAGCTTCATACTGGCATCAAACTGAAAAAAAACCCCCAACCCTAGAGAATTACTACTTTATAGTAACTTTACAAATAAGTAGAAGAATAAGGAAGGATTTTAAGAGTTAAAACAAACAAAAAGCACCAAGCTTATAGGAACATTTTTGAATACCTGTAATTGTAAAGTCAGATGCCCTGGTTCAGAATCATAAAGGATGCTGTAAAAGCTTCCAAATAAAACAGTGGAAAAGAAAAGCTATATCTTCATAATCTGATGCCTGAAAGTGGTTAGGGCTGGAAACAGAAGCTATGCACCTTCAGCAGCTAAAGCTTCCCCCTTTTCTGATAGTATCTACTCCATTTGTTAGTCCTATGAGATCACAAGACACTTAACCGTGAACTGTGGCAGCCTGCTACTCATACATGGGGTCAAAATTACACCAGCCTGGGAACAGAGCCAGGGCTGCCAGGTGTACATTGCTTCAGGAGAGGCTGAGGGTCTCAAATAAGATGCTTTTACTTTCCAATTTTGATTTCCTGGGATTTAGGCAGATATATATCCCTGGAGAAAGAGCTGAATTCCCTTGGGATATCTTTTCTAGGTGGAGGAGAAACACTCTTCATGAAACACTGTGGGGAAATTTCTGCAAAGGTAATCACCAAAGATTTCCTCCTTCTAAATTTGTTAACCTGAGCATACCTTTTAAGTATGCCAGCATGGTTTGGAAGGCATGTAAAGAATCTAAGCGAGCATATAAGCAGCTAATTTGAAGTGCACAGATGCACTTTCCCTTGGGAATTATCTCAGCTCCTGAAATTTCATTCCAATAATTACCAAGGCAAATCACAAAGATTTCCATTTACTAATCTGGGGCTTCCTGAAATCCTCTAATTAAACCACAGCAAGATGGTTTCAACAGAGCAAGGATTTGCTTTTTGTCATGTTTTTTTCTGTGCTTGCTTCCCCTCCACCAGAGTCATGTGGTCAGATGAACAGCTCTGGTGATAAGACACAAAGCTAATGCCAGGAGGAAATGATCTGTCCTGCAATAGTAAGATGCTACCAGTTTTCTCCTTCAGTGTTCTGTATCACAAGGATATTACTTAATACAGTCATAAACTGTCTTTAAACAATGGCAAAAAAATCAGAGCTAAAATTGTACGAGTATATTCATACATGACCTATCAACACTTAAAATTTAATCAGATTTTTAAGATTGTTTTTGTTGATTATACTAAATGCAATCTATATTCAAATACAAGTGGACAAAGCTTTTAAACCTTACTTTCTGCTTTCTTCCACCAGAATCTTTCCCAGAGCTGGACTGTCTGTTGCATAGCCAGATGACTAAGACAAGTTGTCCTCTACATTCCTTTTGCGATAACCAAATCCAGAAAACCCTTTTGTCCTTGGAGGGATTTTCTTCATACAGCCCTTCTGACCGTTGCTAAACACTTCTACTGAAATTAGACACCTGGAAATGTAGCCACACTGAGCAACAGCTGAGATTAATAGGTAAATAGGAGTACAGAATGAGTTTTAAACCAGACCCTCCTGTGCACTACTTACCTGAGTCCTGCTTAAACTGCAGCCTAACCAAAATTAACGAAATATAATGTCAAACAGACATTGTTGGTTCTATTGACAGTTCAAGGTTAACTATCACTATCTGAAGGTTTGTACACCATCTTCAAGTTTCTGTTGTTAAAAGAGAGGCCTTTTATGAGCGCACATTAGGTTTATGCTTTCACAGAACTAATCTGCTCATCTTCTCACCAGGAAAAATGAAAGCATAGCAGAATAGGGATATATGAAGCCTAAGGATGAAGAAGGGATGACTGCACAGCTCAGTGTGCGTTATCCCATGCTGTATGGCAGTGCCAAGTGAGATGGAAGGGAGGTAGGCTCTACAGCACCCTAACTCCTCATGGTTGCTCTGTGCTTACAGAGCACTTAAGCAAAGGGCAAAAGAATAGTGAAAGAAAGGAACCACATGAAAGTGTCTAGATAAGAAGAGAGTGCAAAAAGAATGGTTTGGAGAAGAGCTAATTAGAGCTGATCAGCAACTTAAACTGAATGAGCATGGCTTCCAGAAATCAAGTTAATATGCAGAGTGCTGAACAATGAACAGAGGTCAGTGTAGAAACAATGGGGTTTAGCTGGTAGTCCTTGATCCTGAGGTCCCTGGGTTGCTTCTAAATATCTGCAGAACATCTTTATTAGAAACACAGTGATAATCCAGCTAACCAGGGCCTGTATATCCACTAGAAAGCTTTTAGGGCTCTGAAAAACAAAAAATGAAAGCCATTTACATCCAAAGATCAAGTTATATTGAGATACTTGCTGTAATAGGTAATGGGGATATAGTAATGCTGCACATCGAGGGTATGAGATATGATGGGATTTTAAACCAAGATAAACTTACTCGCCCTTTGTCATGAGACAAGAATAATGAGACAGTAGATGAAACTGAAAGGAAATAAATTCAAACTGATAAAAGGGAGTATCTTTTTATACAATGCATAATTAATCAGTCAAACCCACTGCCATAAGATTTCACTAAGACATAGAGTTCAGAAAGAAAAACAGGCATTTATATGGATAATGAGAACATCTTTAGATAAGATGAAAAAAAGAAGGATATAAAGAGTAATGCTTCATGACATAAATCAAGCACTAGCTTAATGTGGAAGGCATTAAGAGGAGATGGCATACGGAAGGTAATGCTAACCCACACAGAGATTTTAGTGTCCTTTATGAGGCTGAACCACTGTCCTGAGCATGAAGGCAGATCCTCTCATGCTTTTGACATGTTTTATTTGTCAAACCTTCTTGGTTCATAACCTCTGGCTCTATAAAGCAGGGACTGTAGGAGACACAGCAGATGTTAGCAAGTACAAAATATTTGGGCATATAGTAAGGAAGAATTTGACAGTAGGAGGAAAAGGGAAAGCCCAGATTTGATTGGCCTCATTTCTTCAGCAGTAGCAAGAGATTGCAAAATGCTCTGAATTTTAGCATAGCTGAAGTTTAGCTACTCCAGCCTGCTGTTTCTGCCTCAGTGGATTCTGCTTCCATCAGCATCAATGGGATTGGAATAAGGCCTCAGGGCAAGCATTTAGCATAGACTTACAAACTACAGTTTTATTTAAGCAACTTCTCTGGGGGTATTGACTGGTAAACCTTTGAAAAAGCATCCTTCCCTGTATATTTTTAGAATGTCAACTTTTCTTATATCACATGGTGGTACTTCCCTGCTTAGGAAATGATTATTCTAGTTCTGACATGCAGGATGATGAATCATCAGGTGACACACCACTGTGCTTTTAAGACTGTTGTGTTGGCGTTAGGGGATGGCTGAGCTGACCTGTAGAAGAGAAAGCAAGTTCAGAAGTTTCACTTAAAAATAGTTCAACAATAGTTGGTAGATTTTCATTATTTCACATTTTTCTCTTTCAGGATTCCATCTGTGGCTTAAAATGGGGGGTATTATACTTGTGGATTAAGGCTATATTTAAGCACTTCTGCGAAGACCAGGCATGCACTATAGTTGATCCTGTGGACAGAGTTTAAGATCTCAGACATGTGCATGCAATAGCAGGAGGCAAGCAGACAAACAGTTAAATGGGTTCAGCCAGGAATGTCGAACATGTTTGAAATCTATTGGGGGTGAAGGGGGGGCTGGTACTAGAGCTGCAACTGAGTATTAGCTATGTGAAGAAGGAAGAATAATGTGCTGCTTGGTCGAAAGGAAGGAAAGCAATGTCCAGAGGGAGAAGTAGTACTGGCGGAACATCTGGACCACTGACTAAGAGCAGAAAGAAGTGCACATGTGAATACTGGAAGAAACGGAATTAGGATGTTCCCAGTGTTTGCTGACTGCTATCTTAAGGCATAAAAGAAGCCAGAGCAAACAGCACTCTTTTGAGCTGCTCAGCCCCATCTTGCAAACTACAGACATGGAAAGTGAGCCATTCAAAATTTCAATCTGCTATGATTCATTCCTCTCTAATTTTGATATATGTCTTGATGCATCACAATGTGCTTCATGATATGCAGTGTGAGCATGAGACGCCTAGTCTAGGGCACTTGGGCAGGTGGGTTGGAGAAATCTTTTTTTAAATGTTATATTCTGAATAGGCTTAATAAAATAGGACATTTCAATTCATTCTTAAAAACTCACTTTCCCAGGGAAGGATAGCATATAAATATATGTATAAACACACATAATGTACCCACCCAGTGTCAAGGTTTAAAGCTCCAATTTGGCAAGCTATTAACCAATTAATTTGGATTTCAAATGGTTTAGTCATGCAGAAATCAGTGAGTATTTGAAGTACTGGTATACTTTAAATTAGACATAAAGCTGCTGAATCATCAGCAGAACGTTTCTTTTTCTCAGCTGGCATTAGTACCCATGTTTTGGATCACTGGCCTCCCTACCCACCACAAATGTTCGTACGTCTTTCACAACTGAAGCACGTCCATAACTGTCTCAAATCTCAGAATAAGAAGCTGGAAGGGAGATGTGGTTTTTGACCCCTCTCCCTATACCTAACTGGGTTGCACCAAAAGCAGAATGGTATGCATGGATGCTCTTTCAGGTTGTTACCTCCTTTCAGAACTGCCTGCTTCTTCTACTGACCACTCTTTGACCAGTTAAAAACAAGTGAAGTTTTCAAATAGATTTTTTTACCACGTGGGGAAATATTCTCAGTTTTATGTTTATTTAACTGTGCACATTATTCTTATATGATACTATACATTGTAATTAGAGTACCTTGGGGGATGGAGATGCTGGGTTTCTTTTTTCTTCTGTTGCTGTTTCCAAAGTAAACAGATTGTTCAGTACTTTTTGTGTTGTTTTGTATTGAAAATCATTCTTCTCTCATGGAGAATAGATGTAGTATAACTCCCTGTGTAAGTATATCTTTGAGTAAATGTATATGTGCATAGAAGTTTGCATATGTACATATATAGAATTACTGCTGTGAACAACTACCTGTTCAATCAACCATGTTTCCCTCCTTTTTTCCTTTATCTCTCTGAACCATCAGTGACACATCAGGATATGACGAACAAGCTCCACACACAGAAGCAATATTTTACATCTAGAGTTATTTATCAAAGAAGTCTGCTCTTTGCAAACTGGTCACTGCAACCAAAAAATAGCATTCAGCAGCATATATGATTAAACTGTTTTTGCTGGTAGAATATATTTATCTGACTTTTTTCTTCTTTTCTTTTTTTTTTTTTTTTTCCGAAGGGATTTAAGAGCAGCCCTTTTTCTTAACTTTAGTCAAAATGTAATCACTCTCTATTTCTATCCAAATGTGCATGTACTGTTCTTAGAGTATTTTTCACTGATAAAGAGCTTCTCAGGTTTTTTCTGTCCTTATCTTGCAATATGAAGAACCTGTTATTGCTCACTACTGAATAGCAGAGATAATACCCAATTTCCAAACTTTCAAGTGGAGCTTTGTCTTGTACCCAGTGAGTAGAATAAGATATACACCACAATTGGCTTTTCACATACCTTAAGCTACAATCTTTTCACTCAGTCACAGTTATACATAATACTGATGGAGAGCTGTGAGGAAGGAAGAATACTGAAGTTAAAAATAGATAAACAAAACACCCCCACAAAAATCAAGCCTTTTCTTACTGCCTTTCCTCCAGCTTTCCAATAATTATGAATGAGTAACATATACTGAAATCAGAGACTTCCATTTCAGAGAAAGCAGCATACCTGACAGTTTCTGTGTTCCTTCTAAGGGGTCAGTGATCTTAAATAAAAATCCATTATCTGACAGTTGAAGTACTGAACATTGGAATTTAGCAGGGTCAGATGCAGTCCTGCTGGGAAGCAGGGAGAAGTACAAAATTCTCTCTGCATTCTTGCATAACTTCATATGTTCGTGCTAGGTATGACTGTCTACTGTAGGAATTTCTGCTCCCTCGGTGCCTCTGAGAAGGGGAGGGAGGAGATAGCAAAGCAATTGACAATTAGGATGTTGCTTCTGAAATAAAGGGGTAGCAGGTGCCTTCCTTTCCTACAGAAGAATAATTGACTTCAAAGTGTCTCACTGAACTGTGGTGGTATATAGAAGTACTTATGAGGTTTTGCAGCTTGTTTGCCACCTGAATGCACAGTCTGGCCCACAGTGATTATTATTAAAGTTTGTGGAAGGCAAAGCCTGTCATTCTGAGAGCATGGGACAGAGAGGACACTGCAGTGTTAGCAGAGGGCTTTAGAACCCTTGCTGAAGATGAGGAGTGATCTGGGGCACAGGTGATGGCAGTACAGACCTTGACACCTCTAGCTGTTTTCCCAAGTTAAGTTTTGCTGGTTGGTGTCTGAATTTAATCATCTGTTCAGTGTTCTGTGTGAAATTTTGACATTTAGTCTCTGCCCATTATCATAGGTATCCTTGTTGGCAATGACAACAGGGAAGCCAAATACTATATCACAGAATCACAGAGTGGCTGAAGTTTGAAGGGACATCTGGAGGTCATCTGGTACAACTCTCCCACTCAAGCAGGGTCACTGAAAACCAGTTGCCCAGGACCATGTCCAGATGGATTTTGAATATCTCCAAGGATGGAGATTCCACAACTTTTTTGGGCAACCTGTTCCAGTGCTCAGTCACCCTTACAATAAAAAAGTGTTCATGCTTAGATGGAGCCTTCTGCATTTCAGCTGGTGCCCATTGCCTCTGGTCCTGTCACTGGACACCACTGAGAAAAACCTGGCTCTGTCCTTTTTGCACCCTCCCATCAGGTATTTATAGACATTGATATATTCCCCTGAGCCTTCTCTTCTCCAGGCTGAACAGTCCCAGCTCTCTGACTTTCCTCACAGGTGAGATAC
This sequence comes from Balearica regulorum gibbericeps, assembly GCF_011004875.1. Classification (NCBI taxonomy): domain Eukaryota; kingdom Metazoa; phylum Chordata; class Aves; order Gruiformes; family Gruidae; genus Balearica; species Balearica regulorum. Next base: position 49,379,765 of record NC_046185.1, on the reverse strand, counting down.
CCAGTCCCTTTATCTTTGTGGCCCTTCATTGGACTCTCTCCAGTATCTCCATGTCTCTCTTGTACTGGGGAACCCAGAACTGGACACAATACTCCAGGTGTGGCCACACCAGTGCTGAGCAGAGGGGAAGGATCACCTCCTTTGACCTGCTGGCGACACTCCCTCTAATGCAGCCCAGTATACCAGGGTATATGACCGTGAAGATTTGTTCTGGGTTCTCACTGTCCTGGTTTTCGGCTAGGATAGAGATAAGATAGATAGCTTCTTTCACAAGAAGCTGGGATGGGACACAACCAGAACAGGTGACCCAAACTAGCCAAAGAAGTATTCCATACCATATGACATCATGCTCAGCATACAAGTGGACTAGTCAGGTAGGAACTGTAGCTCCGGGATGGGCTGAGTGTGCGGTCATGTGCAGTTGTCAGGTTGGGTTGTGTCATCGGGTGAGAAATTGCATTGTGTATCACCTACTTTGTATATTCTAAGTACTGGTTTTGCTATTTTCTTTTGCTGTCCTAGTAAACTGTCCCTATCCCAACCAATGAGTTTTACCTTTTTCTTCCAATTCTCCTCCCCATCCCACTGGGAGGGCAGGGGAGGGGTGAGTGAGCAGCCACATGGTGCTCAGCTGTCGGCTGGGGCTAAACCATGACACTCACGCACAACCCTGATCTTTTCTGAACAGGGATGCTGGCAGACCTGCATGCTAAAGCCTGGACTGCCTTTGTCTGTTTGTTATATAGCCATTCTGCTGGTAAACACAGAACTTCAGTTTTTAGGCTTGTCAGCCCAGTGTCTGTTCAAATCTATGCTTTCTTTTTCTTCCTTTTCTATCGAAAGGCAGAACCTTGGCAATGACCGCTCACACAAACCCAGTCTTGATATCCTCACCTCCACTGAGTCTGCACACAGGAAACAGCAGGAATGGTGCCAAAAATAAATCTGGCACAGCAGATAAAAACAGCTGCTATTGTCCAAATTGTATTAGAGTCATTTTCATTCCTGCTATAACACCCCATACTCTAAGGCACTTATATATTTAAACCCTGAAGTTCTTACCATAGAAAACAACAGTCCTATGTGGAAAAAATACAAAGGAATTTTCTGTGTTACTTTAGTTGTGTTTCAGTGAGTATTTAATTAGATAGACTGAACAAGTTGTTTGCACATATCTAATTTGGAAAGATGCTAAAATTGGAAGCATTTTTTTACAGGAATAATCTATTCTCTCAGCACTGGCACATACTGACATTTGGTTTCATTCTGTAGTCTCTTGGTTTAAGTTTCATCTATTCTTCTTGGTAAAAGCATCTTTCACATCTACACAGAAAGCATGCTGACTCAGCTAACACATCACCCCAAAATCAAAGTGTTCTGCAAAGTGAGGAAAGCATGAAATGATTTCAACCTGCTCTGTAGCTCACACCTTAACACAGAAGCCAATCCTGATGAATTTGTCTCTCCCAGTGTAACCCCAGGTAAACTAAACACCAGCAGAACCCTTGCCAATTGCCATGAAGTGGCTATATTTTCTTTCATCCGGTTTCTAATCAAGTGGATATGGATCAGATTTTATAAAGGGTGCTTGATGTTTAAAAAAAGCAAAATAACATTGCTCATCCTTACTGGCTATTCAATACAGGATATAGCATAAACCTACCTGAGAAACTCCTATTTGCCCCAATGTATGTAATCCTCAGGGTTTGAGAAGACAGAAAGTATACTTTTTCTTCAAATCTTTCTCTTCCTTTAGAAAGGAAAGTATGGTACCTTACTAATGCAGTGAAAAAACAAAGTAAACCAAGTTTAGACTTGGTAAAGCTTTAAAATAACTGTATTAAGCATTATAATCAAATATAAATATGGCTTAACAGGGAACATCCATTTACCCACTTCTGCCATGGTGTCCTTGAACATCAAGCAGTTTATTCACTTTTCAGCATCACTCAAACATTTTCTGCTATACCAGCCCCTGTAATCTATCATTCAAAGAATTGTAATCAAGACCTATAGATTATGTACCTAATACAAATGCACTAAAACTCAGCACATGCATTTTAAATAATCAATTGGTATTTAATTAACACACAATTGCTGCCCTAATACTGAATCAAATCCTCTTAAAGTGTGACCATAATTCCCACTAGAGTGGTAATGTCCTGAGAGTGAAAGAAATACCCTGTGATCATTAGAAGAGTATTGTAATTTATAGAATTTTTGTCAAGAGATTAAGCAATTCCAGAATCTATTACACAAGAAAAAATGCACTTTAGAAAAGAAAAGAATTATGGTCCCTCCTTCCTGTCCTTTAGAATACATTTTAGTGTTATATGTTGGTTTTAATAAACAGATTATCTCAACATTCTTTCCAACCAATGTACATAAAACTCCTCTATAGTACTTTTTATCAAATATGGCACAGAAAACTGCTTAGGGAAAATGATGCAAACTCAATTTTTGCCAAGTCTTATTATGAAAATGTAGCACAAATATTAGCTGTAATGACAAAAAAAAAAAAATAAAAAAAAAATCAGGAGACATTTCCTTTAATTGTACAAAGAGAAATGGCTTGAAGAGTCCTTATAAAAATAAATTCAAGGAACACCCCTGTTTTCCATTTGACAGAAGTCAAATGCTATCGTATAAATGGATATTTAATGAATAAAATAATGAACTATAATACAAATGGTCTAATTTTTAACCAACTTTTCATGCCTCAGCCAGAATGTGCAAAAAAGAACAGATTTAAGACCAGAATAATGGTTGTTCTGTGTTGAAGCAAGGATTAATCAAACACAGAATTGTGAGTCCAGCAGATCTGTTAACTAAGGGAAGTGTATGTATTCAGCTGAATACATGGTGGCACTTGGGACAGCACCCAGCTTCTTCCAACATGGAGTTTCCCCCACTGGGAATGTATCTCCTTCTTCATACTTAGTACGCTTTTCACCAGCTTCCCCCACCCGGAACTTTTGATCTTTCAGTGCCTTTATAAATCTAGCACTTAAAATCTCCTGAGGCAAAGATTTCTATGATCTAATTACTTACACTGTAAAAAGTACGTCCATTTGTTCAGTCTCACCACCCAATCATTGCACAGAATTAGCCTCTAGTCTTTCTGCTGTGTTACATCGGTCATGGTTTTGTGTACTGCTCTCATCTGCACTTTTAATTTCATGACTTCAGTGAGGGGCTGAACACCAGTTCTAAAAACTGATCCACTCAAATGCAAAAGATTTTGTACTGGCAATGGGCATTGCATTTCAAAGGAGTAGAATATACACAGGTCAAAAATTTGCAGTACTTCACGAAGCCAGTGAAATTTTATGTTGCTTTTGCTGTTCCACAGCGCTTTGTTTCAGATTCATATGGGTTTGTGCTTGCACATCTACTAGAAAAAACATAGCGAGAGAGTCTAGGTAGGTATCAAACTCAAAGGTGAAATCCTGCTCTACTTAAATCAATTGTTTTTACTATCAGAGTCAAGATTTGATTTAATCTGGGTTTTTTTTGTGCAAAATGTTATATAAAAATGTCTGTACTGGTGTTTGCACAATAGCTCTGTGCTCTTCCATCTGGTAGACATTTTGACTATTGAACTGCTGTGCTTCACACATATATTGCTTCTCATGCTTGTCTCTGTGTGTTTATGTATCTGTATTCATATGCATATATATTTGTATATATACACATGTAACCCTTTCCCCTATGCTGATAAGAGGTGTTTTGAGGTCCACAAATAACAACCTGTGTGTAAGTGAGAAGTACCAACATGGATTATTCTCTGGAGGTTTTTATCGGAAGTGGTCCTTCTGTATCCCCATTGTGTCCTTAGAAGATTTCTTATTTTTCAGTCTCATCTCCTACAGAAATAACACTGTGTGATGATCACACCTAAATCTTTAGAGTCAGTTGCTTAGTTTCAAGTAAATTTTGCAGTAGAAGGTGTCTGACAGTTAATTAGGCTTTCTAGAGTTTTGTAAAAACAGGCTTGGCCAAATAAAGGAAGAAAATCCCAACCATTTTCTGACAGAAGAGAAGACGCAGCAGGAAGCTGGGTATTATCAGACATGGGACAACCAACCTGGAAGACAGGATAAATGCTTTAACTGTAGGAAAGCTTCAGCTGCAGCTTATTCTTTCTTAAACTCCAAAATTGCTCAAATGCACATGAATCTATTGAAAAATCATGCTCCCCATTCTGGTGGGATAGACATTATTATTGCCATGAAGGACTATTTTTAAAAAATACATATATATTCTTTATATGTACACATACACACATATATGCATAGACCCGTAAATACACATTCATGTATATGCATACAGGGAGGCTTTGAGGTTTTATTCCCTATTCACCTTATGTTGCCATTAAGTTTATGACTATTATTTGGAGCTCTTCAGTGAATCATTCTGTTCTACATTATGACAGAAATACTTTTGTCTTGGAAACTGACAATATGAAGCTGGCCTCTTGGCACATCAAAGAAGAAACCATAATAGTAACATTAATAAAAGTAATATTTATTTTTGAAGAGGACAGCTGGCTACATAGAATCCTAGACTTGACAAATGTCTTTAACTTACTAGTCTCCCCAATTTTACAATTTTTTTTCTTGAATACTTTTATACTAATTCACTGCATCAGCTATATTGAAAGTTTATTCCATCTCTCAGCACTTTCTCTGTCTAATAATGACTTTCTGAATTCCCTTTATATGTATGTATATTTTCTTTGTTATTTAAACTCCATTCTGGTTGACCTGAAAGCTCAGAGAGCTAATCAAGCTTAACTTTGAGGGGCACCATGGATAATATGAATATTTCTTTGAAGAATTTCATGCTAAATTTGAAGGTGGAACAGTTTACAAAACTGATTTTTCTGATGTTTTAAGATGAAATCTCCATGTATCCTTTAACTGTTGAGTTGAGATAGGCACCTATATGATACTTCTATTCATGTTTTTCTACTGTGATATCTGAGTGTCTTCCAGTAGTGTGTTAAGCAGTGACTTCTAGCTGGAACATATGACTATTTCCTTCCTTCTCTCTTGGGTGTAGATGTTTTATTTCTTTCATATATATGGTGTATTACCCATTTTGACTCTTGAAGACTAGGTCACAAAGGGCATTGTGAATGCAGAAAAGTAGGTGAGGTTGGTGTCAACTCTTAGATCTTCTAAGAATTCTTCCTGCAGTCTCGGACAAGCCCAGAAAAAAAAGCTGTCCTTCTTTCCAGGAAATGATAAATCACTGTAGTAGCATGTTTCATTATGCTTCTGAGACTGATTTGCATTTGATTATTTTTTTTCCTCCATGTAACTTATTTTGGAACTTGAAGGAATCCTATAGGTTAATCTTTCTGGAGGTCTCAAACCAATATTTTATAGAATGAGTGGTTGGATATATTTGATGATATTCCATATTAGAAGCATACAGATTCATTTCGTTTTCCGCAGGATAATATCATCTGGTTAAAAAGCAGCAGTTGCATGTGTATTTAAAATGTCATTTTTGTTGTCTCTTAGTCACAAACTAGGCCACCTATTTTATAATAACAACAAACTCGGCAACAGCAAAATCCATGGATGAGCATTGTGCTGGTTTTGTTCAATTTATAAGATGGAAGTCAAGCAAAATGAAAGATTCAGTGTTCACATATCAGGACTGAAACCACATGGCAGCTTTAATCTTTTCTTCATGAATACCATTGAACTATATAAAACCTCTAACCTCTAGAAAGTAAAATAACTAATTAAGCTAAAACCAGAATTCTATATTAACCCAATAGGCTAAGAAAAAATAAAAATACTTCTACCATGGTAGAATGTTAATATTTGCCTTTTTGTTATTATTTGTGAGTAATAGTGATTTTCTATGGACATGGTTTATATGATCCAATCTTTTCCTTCAATTAAAAGTTGTTATCTTTTGTTCAGTTGTCAAAGAATAACTGAATTTTTATGGTTAAAAATTTAATTTTTGGTCTGATTTTTACTCGTATTATAACACTGACTGACATAATTTCTGACAAATGTCAACATCTTACAGTTTGACTTAGATTTTGGCTCTTTTCCAGCGCACATGGTCTAGTTTAGGTGTCGCATTAGAGAAAAGCAGTTTCTGCACAGAGTATCAAGCCAAGTACACTACATTAGTCCCAATTGCAAAATGTTGACGCTTTCTTATCTGTATATCAGATTACTGTTTAAAACAATGTCCTTGGGAATTATCAGCAAACTTTACTTTCTGTTATACACTAATATTATCCATGGGTATCCAATTATTGAAAATGTTATGAACAGATGGTGCACTAAAGAAGAAGTAGTGTTCAACAATGTAACATAATGGGTCAGTACACTACATAACAATGTTACAAATCTTCCACCTATTTGACATAATTTAGTTATTATTAGAGTAGTGAACCTATTTTGGATAGGCAAACAGTGCTTTTCATTAAAATGCCTTCTTTTTGGAATCTTGCTGTAACAGATGATTGTTTTCCTGGCTTTGGAGACAGTTATAGATGTCCACATGTATATGCAGGTGTACACGGAGGAGAGGGTTCACAAGAAGTATTTTCCATTTTCTTTTCTTCTGGAGTCCTTTCAGCCAAGAGTTTACAACAAAACACATATAAATCTTGTACTACAAAATTAGTTTCAATCCTAGGTTTTTTTTTCATTTGAAGTTACATGTAAAAGTGTCTGACTTGTTCTTCACAGCTCTGAGCAGACAAATTATCCCAGTGAATTTTAATCCCTCTGAATGAAACTGCTCAAAAAAAGTCACAGCAAGTTGGTGAGGAATATACCCACTCTTCAACTCTGACATCTAATTTAAATGCATTTTAGAAGACATCTTCCACTAGTTCAACATCTCTGAATGGTCTGTGAGTATTACCTGGGACCAATCTGTAATTAAGACCACCCATATTAGATACTTAGTGTGGAATCCATCTATTTCATTATCTTTTCAAGGTCCAAGTGGCTTCCCACATGGCAGCATTAGGAAGCTATAGATTCCTATAATGCTGGATTTCTATTTCATAAGTAGAAAATAAAGTCTTTAAAAGAGCAACCGTCATGGTTTCGGCTGATATAAGAGTTAATTCTCTTTCTAGTAGCTTGTATAGTGCTGTGTTTTGGATTTAGTATGAGAATGATGTTGACAACACACTGATGTTTTTAGTTGTTGCTAAGTAGGTGTAGTTCTTACTTTTCAGCTTCCCATGCCCTGCCAGGTGCAAAAGAAGCTGGAAGTTCACAGCCAGGACAGCTGACCCAGGCTGGCCAAACGGATATTCCCTACCATAGAACATCATGCTCCAGATATAACTGGAGAAGCTAGCCAGGAAGCAGAATTACTACTCAGATACAGACTGGGCATCAGGTGTTGCTTTTTTAACTTCCGCATGGGGTAAGCAATTGCATTTGTGCATCACTTGTTTTATATTTATTACTATTACAATTATTACAATTATCACAAGTATTATTATTACTATAATTATTCTCTTCCTTCGTTATCCTATTAAACTGAGTTTATCTCAACCCACAAGTTTTTTTTTTCATTCTCCTCTCCATCCCCTTGGGGAGGAAGGAGTGAGCAAGCGGCTGCATGGTGCTTGGTTACCAGCTGGGATTCAACCACGACAGCAGCCTTCATAATGCCTTCAAGTCCATATTTAGGTACCTTTTGTATTTTCCAAAGGGCTGACTTTGAACCAATAGCTTCAAAAGAGCTCAAACAGAAGGAATGGACTTCCCAGAAGGACTAGAAGAGCATTTCTCAGATATCTATCCTATAGATTAAAAAGCAACTTTAAAGGATTGTTTGAATAGGATTAAGTATTTCCATTTTTGATCAAAGTCCAGGAGAAAAATTAATAAAAATATGAGGGAAAGTTGAAGGAATGTCAGTGTTTATAATCAACTGACATTTTAGACTAAGGTTTAAATTGGGATGGTATGAATGACCATTTAGTTCAGCCATCCAGAACTGCTAAAAATGGCATCAGGCATCTCCTTCCACCCAGTAATACAAAATATCTGTGCTGCATGAAATGCGAAGAATTGGATTCAAGTTAAATCTTATATACAGAAAGCCTTTCTTAAACTCATGAACCTCTTAAATACATTGTGCTGTTTTCTATTATATAGTCACATGTCTAATGCAGTATCAGTCCCCTCAGAATACATTTGACTTAAGATTCTTTTAACATCTGCATAAGCATGAAATGCTAATCCCTAGGGCAGGACTTAGTTTTTCATTTCTCATTGAGTAATACAGTGCTTTGAGAAACCACTGATATTCGTAGATACAAGAGCCAGGTACTGGTTATTAATTATGGCTAAACATCAGAATTTTCAATTTTGAATGAGAAGCCTATGGCATTAGATGTTTAATTGAACATGTCATTAACTAATTTAAACTAAATATTTGAGAATCCTCTGAAATGTTAACACCTGAAACCTCTGGCTGGACCAGCCATATAATTTTCCTGCACTTTTCTGTTTTTTTCCACTGTTGGGCTACAATCAGATAAAAACCAGCTCTAATTCACCATCTCCTACTGTCCAGCCAATGTGTTGGCAGCTTGCAGGCTGCCTGCAGATGGTCTCCTTGGGATCTACCAAGAAAGATGTTTAGCTTCTGGGAACTGTCATGGAGGAGACCATGCTTTCCAAAGGACCCACTCGACCCACATGGACCCTGCTCTTCACAGCACAGCAAAGATAAACTCTGAAGTGGCTCACGGAGACCTTGAAGATAAAGAGTTGATTTACTGCCCTGACTTCAGTCCCCCTACACACTCAGGACCTCCAAATGGTATCAAGTGTTGTCTAAGGCAGGCTGAGAGTTGTAATTAAGATCAACTGGGGAAACAGATAATTTTTCCCTTAAAAACCTAAACATGTTTGGTTAGGTGTTTGGGGGTTTTGTCTTTTGGTTTTTTTTGTTGGTTTTTCCCCCCCCTTTTCTTTTTAACTGACAGCTTTGTCTAAACATTTAAAAAAATTTAAAAATCCACTAGTACTAGCTCAGAATATATAGTCTAATCAGTTTTGTGGCTTTGAAAGGAAGAGTTAGCAATTTATTTATGAACTAATAATTTTTGATGAAGTAATATTGCATCTGCTAGCCTTGTTAACTTTGCAAGAGGCAATTCCCATTTATTAATATGTAATGTTTTTTATTGATTTTATGAGATTAACTGTAACAAGAAAATTACTGAAAAATTTTGTGTACAACTTCCTACAAACAAAATGAATGAAGAGAAGTAAACTTCTACAGAGACTTACTGCCTTATCCCTTACTATTCCTCCATATGTATTATATATGTAAAGCTAATTTAAATTACCCATCCCTTTTATTTTTCTCTGGTGTGATACAATGCAAAAATTTTCTTTCCATATGTTCATTTTTATCACAGAGAAAACTTTTTTCCTATGGCAGGAAATGTATATTTTAGCTGAAACATTCCTTTGTCCTATATTCTGAAAATGATATTTAGATGAATCTTTCTCTGGATCAGATCCAGAAAGAGAAAAAATTAGTTTTGGCATGACACTACTTGAAGCTTTTTAAGTAAGTAATATTCTGATTCTGCTGCTGAAAAATGAGAAGAGGAAAGCCAGATAGTTTCTCATGATGATCCTTTCCTTCACAGGACTTTAATGTCCCTTGGAACTGAATGCAATGAACAGATAAAATTTCCACCACAGAAGATCCAGCTGGGAAGCATACGCTTCATGCCACTTCTCCAAATCAAAATTAAGATCAGAGAAGTAGCAATGGAGTCTACTGGGAGATGAGTTCCGATCTGAAAAGATGGGCAGTCTAACAGAGGAGTGCAGGAATGTGATGAGAGTATAAGGAGATCTCTCAGATATACAACCACCCTTGGAGAAGTTTTATTTTAATGTATAATAAACTCTGGATTTGAGTTTCAGGACACCAGCTTTGCAAAACTCTTCAAACAGGGAACAAAAGTGTGAATGACAGAATGTTGCTTCTGCAAATAACTATTTTTTCATAGAGAACAAATTGCATTCTCTCTGCTTGTTTCATAAATGTACATCTGCAGCCCATCTTAAGGTGCAACTATCAGGAAAATTCTGGGACTTCACTCATAAAGTAACAATAAACAAGACCATAATCAGGACATCTAACCAAAGTTTGTCTCCCAGAACTTTTCACTGTAAAGAGGTGTTTTAGTGAGACCATTTAGCTCTGCATTTAAAGAGTCCCATGTTATCTTAGTAGTAAAATATATTTAAGCCCTAACAATAACAAATCCATCAGTAGGGAAAATGACTAGATTAATTTCTATTTGTAAGAGTGAAAGAATGAAAAGGAATGGAAATGGAAAAGATATATTTTTCATTTAGATTTGAAAATTCTAAGTATTTCATTAATTTATACCTCACCTCCTGACCCACACTCCTCAGTTGATCTGAAATATCTTGTGTATTGCTACAATTTTAAGTTCATTTTAAGATAAAGCTGCTCTCATAAAATAATTTATATTACATGCATAGTTGTTTGGGGTTTTTTTTATATATATATAAAGTAACATATATTACATTTATAGTTTGAAAGTCCTCTAGTCCTCACCAACTTTCATATACACGTAGCAGTAAAATCCCTGGGGCATATCAGTAATTGTTAACAAGAAAGGTGACAAAACTAGGCAAACAGTATAAATTGCATGCGAAGACTGGAATTAACGTTGAATTTCAGTTTCCTTGCAAGCTCCATTAAGGGTATTTAAGATTACTCCAAATGCATGATATACAGAAAGCAAAATAACTATGCATGAATGTATTTGTTTGCAATTCAAGTAAAGAAATATTGCATGATATTCTTTTAATGCATTATTATTATTATTCATGATCTTTTCTCAGGAAAAAAACATGTCCAAGGTAAGAAAATATAAAACATATTTTTCCATGTGGAATAACCAGATCTTTGTGGCTGAAAGGGAACCTCTGCTTAGTCTTGCCTTGTTCTGCTGTACACAACTGGCTCAGTACCAGAATCATACCAAGGGTTCCATGTCAACATTTTTTGAGGCTCTTCTGCATGTTACTGTTGCTGGCTCCTTCCTCGTGCAAAAGAAGTAAATGCAAAACTGCAGTGACATCAGGAGAAACAATCTGAATCTAAAAAAGAAAATCACCCAGGTATAGAATAATATTTATCTTAAAACTACTTCTTAAAGGAAGGCTCTTCCACAGTGTTTTTGATTCTGATAAAATTATCAGAATTGTACTTTCTCCAGAGACAATTTTTTTTGTTCAGGGGGTGTTAATAGTAATACAGAAAAGAGATGTAATGTGTCACTGGAAGCATTGCTTTTGCTCCCCTTATTTATAATTTGATCATTGTCTTGTGAATCATTGTCTATGTAGTAATTCTGCACTGAATTTTGCACTATATTATTCATTATGTTTGCTATTTATTTGCCCACTCAGCAGGGTACAGATTGTGTGTGGGCATGCTTTCTTGAATTGTGACTGCACAGCTTGTTTGTGGAGGATTGTAGCTATCCCAGGACAAGCTCGTGGAGCCATAGGTACACAAGAACCGGCATTGTGCAAATGAGCCAGTTATAGCCCCAGCTCTGAGGAAGGTGTGGGATAGTGTCCTGTCAGTGTGTCTGCCTCATTCTGCAGTTAGTTTACTTGAGAGAAGTGATGGAAATCTAGACCATCCTGATGGATTATATGGCTCAACTTTTCTGGCTCCTTCTGGAAAATGGTTTGTGTTCTGAACCACAGCATTTTTGTATCTGGAAGCCTGGATGTGCATCATGTACCTCTTACACAATCAAGCCCTTCATAGATTAACCTTGTCGGAAGATCATAATTTTATCCAAAAAAAGTGAATTCTCAGTGAGTTTTACTGAGGAATACTCTTAAGGTAGCTAATGCAGAGTATACAGGCAATATTTTATGCTCACGATGTGACACTGGTTTTTGTACACTTCTGTATATTTATAAAGGGAAAGACTAAACTAACATATTACCTAAATGAAGAGATGAGATTTCTGCACCTTGTTTTCTTAACTTTATTGAATGTCCCTTTGGGATTGAAACCATCTACCTGAGGGAAACCCCTTGGTTAAGATAATGGGAAGCTTCAACCACTGGTCATTAACTTCTATCAATCAACCCCTGATGAACCAAGCTGCAAGACACCAAGTCATTAAAACCTGTTGAAGAGAGCAAGGCAGTAATGCAGATACACGCTAAAACACTTGAGAGATTTTAGAAAGCAACCTGGGGAGTTTTTCTGCTCCCTGACAGATAAAGTCTTTGCTAAGACAGCATCTGATTTGAGAACTTGCCTTGTATCTCACAGTAGAGTGGCAGGCTTGGTATACTAAGGCATAGAAATTTAATCCCTCCTAATGGATGATAGAGCTCAAATCTTCTGACCTGCCAGGATAAAACCGAGCACAAATCTTATATATTTTTTGAACAATTCTGGTCCCTTCATATAAGAAAAGAGATATTACAACAAGAAAAGTTACACTAAGGGCAACAAGGATGATCAAAGGTATGACATGGCTTCTGTATGAAGGATGATTAAATAGAGTAGTCTGGCCTGGAAGAGAAATGATGTCAGGTGGATATGGCAGAATGTCATGAGTGTCAGGGAGAAGGTAAATAGGGAAAGATTGTTTACTGTGTCTTCTAATACAAGATGTAGGGGACATCAGACGAGACAAGTATGTGTCAAGTTCTAAACAAATAAAAGGTGATACTTCTTCAGGTATAGCTATCTATGGAAGTCTCTGCCACAGGACATTAGAGATACTCTGAGTGTAAAAAACTAAATGTCACATGCATGAAGGGAAAAAAATCACTGACAGCTACACAAGAGTAGTACTTTGCTACATGAACTCCCTGACTACTATAGATTTGGTGTATATTTTAAGGAGTGCCTTTGCAGCATTCACTAGAGATCTGCTATTGGCTATGTCAGGTGCACAAAATCGGGATAACTGCTTCATATAACTGCTCTAACCTAACGATTTAGGTTATTCCAGTAAATGTCTCTTGTTACAAAAAAATTATACTGCCTAACGGTAATTCCTACTGATGTCCACAATTCTCATTCAGGGTTACATCTCGCTTGGAAACGGATTTCTCTGGCCATAGCATTAAATAAGGTGTCTGTGATTTCAAATTAGTTAAGTAGCTAGAGAAGCTTACTTTTGCAGAGATGCTATCCAAGGAACAAGGAACAAGAGGGACTGCATGAAAAGCTAGGGGCTTGGGGAAAAAACCCACAACAACCCAAATTCTTCAACATAGTCTATCAAGCAAAAGTAAATAACATTGTACAGGTGTATAGATTTTATAATAATGGGACTATTTCAATTACAGAGCATGCAATTGTGTGTGAAACCTTGTATGCATGTGTATATATGATGAGTAAAATTAAATCTGCAGGGGTGTAAAGGGACAGCTGTTCCTAGATACTTTTCAGTGAAATTGTCCTCAATAATTTATATATACAGTATGTGTCACAAAACAGAGATATGCTTTCAGGTAGGTCTGTATAGCCACAGAAGATTTTCAAAAACTTATCTGAAAGGCAATGGGACTATTTCTTCTGAAAATCTCTCTCATAATGTTCACTACAATGTCTTTTTATAAGAAACAACTAGAAATAACACATTTGCATTGATACAGAGCACAGTGATATAAAATAGGGATCTTTCCATTTTCTCAAATATCAGAGGCAGTTTTGTATAAGGACATGGTACCTCTATTTTTTAATAATAAGAAAACTATCCGTCTCTGTTATAGACTACGTATTTCTGAACAATGTCTCTATCTCTCCATTGATGAAAAGCCATTTTTGTAGAAGAATTGGTGACAGAACAGAATGAACTGTCCTTGTTTACTCTTTCAGTTGGCTGAAGTGTGGTGTTGCACAATAACATCTTTTGGTTACTAGGAGAAAAAAATCCATTTGTGTATTAGCCCTTTAGCCTCTCTCTGAGCTTGCCTATGATTTCATTCTGTCAGTAATCCATAAGAGCATTAAATAAGGAGCAGTGGGTGGGTAGGGGGAACTGTCGTTATTTACATTTAAGATCTTTTCATAAAGAATGCCCAGTTACTGTCTCAATCCTGAATCAGTAAATAATGTTTGTTGTTTTCTTCTAATGAACAAACACTAGAAGGAGGGAAAATTTCAGTGACGGTCACATTCAATTCACCAGACCAACAAAAAATAATTAAGTTATATTGATTTCATAAACTGAGATCATATCAGACCCCTACATAAACAGCTTTGTCCTTTATACTTTGAAGGTGGCATTACTCCTAAACATTTCAAGCTATTATTACAGAAAAATATGAGACAGTGACTAATAGCATGCATTTTGGTTGCAATTATGTCCAAACTCAAGCAGAATAACACAAAACTAGGGAAAATCAGTATTACATTCATATGTACTCTTAATCTCCTAAGCATGAAAAATGAACAAGAAGTTGGAGCTTTAGGAGAGGGTTTAAAAGGGCTTTTTTTTTTTTTTTAATTGGTGGATCATAACCATGGCAGTCCTAAATGATCATTTTTACTGGTAAATATCCCTCCTTAATTCCTGGTTCCAAACAATGCTTTAATACACCAGGTGCATTACTTTGTCGGTCACCCCTTGATTTCTATTTTATTTTCTGCATTCTGTGACGGTTACAGACACAGTTAATAAGCAGTTAATCAGCTGTCAGTAACATATTTGTTACCATTTTCAGATAATTGCATTTAGAGTGGTCCTGTCTAGAATGTGAAGCAGGTATTAATAATGCTATCCTTTACTTCAAGTAGCTAAGGTTTCTCAGTGGCAGATGAATGCATCTGCTGTTCTCTTGACATACATACAAAGCTTTCAGCTTCTAGAGTATCCTGTCAGCTCTCACTCTTCTCGCTTTAAATAAAGTCATTTTATCCTACACCATTTGCCAACAAACAGTAATTAATTTTATGGTATATTTGGCAACAATTGTATGTTGATTCATGCAATTCGATATTTGGTTCATTATGTTTTAAATATTATCACAATTAACAGAGCACATACTTCTAAAAGAGTGGTTCTCTGTGAATTTTTTTCACACATCTACTTGTCTGTCCTTGACAGTACTGTGACACTTTAAGGATGGATAAATAACCCTACCAAGTGAAAATATATTGATTTAAGTCCATCAAGATCTTGTACATAGAACACACTGCTGGATAGAATCAAACAATTCCAATTATACTGAGCTAATAATAGAGAAAATTGCCCATTACCTGTTTTACTTTTTCTTATTGGAATGAGACATATCTACTGCTGATATTGCTGATTCTCCCATTATTTATGTGTATGCATCTGGGTATCATGAAATAAAATCAAGAATGAAAAACCAATGTGAAGCATGTTCTTCAAGAAGAGGAAGGATAGCTGGTTGGACCCTTTACGCACATAGAAAACCCACACACATCTATTCTGATACATAGTGTATTCATTTTAAAATGGAGCCTTGGACTGAACAAAGCTTTATTTAGTGATGTAGTGAAAAATTTTCAACTGCGAGAAAATTGAGTTGACACAAATTCTGAGGTATGTAAACATTTAATTTCATAGATTTTTAAGAGTAACATATCCAGACTTTCTAGGTATAGCTACACTGTATAGTGCACTGCAATGGCACTATCACAGTTAGCTTTTACAGTGGAAGCTATATCCACACAGATCAATTAACTCTGCAGGGTATATAAACCCTGAAGAAGGAACACTGCACTGATATGGTTGGACTGTCTCTGAAAACTCATTCAGAGGCATCCCAGGTATAGACTTGTCCTTTGTTCAAAACCCACCTTTTGGTTGGAAATTTCACTTTATAATTAAAAAGAGTAATGTTAACCTACACTTTCTTCTCACATTTTCAATTCAGAGAAAAAAAGGAGAAAATAAATCTATATTAACCTATTTTTTTTTTTTTTTGGTGTCACTAAAATTATGGGGGTAAAAACAAATAACTAGCAATGTAAGTAATAGTCTGTGATGGGTTGACCCTGGCTGGGGGGTCAGGTGCCCACCAGAGCCGCTCTATCACTCGCCTCCTCAGCAAGGCAGGGAGGGGAGAAAGGAAGATGGAGAAAAACAACCCCAAACTCGTGGGTCGAGATAAAGGCGGTTTAATGTAGCTAAAGCAAAAAAGCCGCGCGCGGAAGCAAAGCAAAAAGCAAAGATTATTCT
Organism: Balearica regulorum gibbericeps; assembly: GCF_011004875.1. NCBI lineage: Eukaryota > Metazoa > Chordata > Aves > Gruiformes > Gruidae > Balearica > Balearica regulorum. The sequence goes on along the minus strand of NC_046185.1, from coordinate 49,363,501 downwards.
CTACTTCCCATCAGCAGGCGATGTCCGGCCACTTCCTGGGAAGTAGGGCTTCAGTAAGCGTGCCCCTTACTCTGGAAGACAAACATTGTAAAAAAAACAACGAATGCCCCCGCCCTGTTCCTCCCCCTAGTCTCAGTTTCTTACTGCTGAGCATGACATCATATGGTATGGAATATCCCTTTGGTCAGTTTGGGTCAGCTGTCCTAGCTGTGTCCCCTCCCAACATCTTGCCCACCCCCAGCCTGCTGCTGGGGAAAAAAGAAATGTTGGAAAGCCTTGATGTGTGCTGGCACTGCTCAGTAGTAGCCAAAACACTGGTGTGTTATCAACAGTTTGCTAGCTACCAATACACAGCACAGCACTATGAGGGCTGCTGTGGGGAGAATTAACTCCATCTCAGCCAGACCCAATACAAACCCCAGCAGGCTGGGGGTGGGCAAGATGTTGGGAGGGGACACAGCTAGGACAGCTGACCCAAACTGACCAAAGGGATATTCCATACCATATGATGTCATGCTCAGCAGTAAGAAACTGAGACTAGGGGGAGGAACAGGGCGGGGGCATTCGTTGTTTTTTTTACAATGTTTGTCTTCCAGAGTAAGGGGCACGCTTACTGAAGCCCTACTTCCCAGGAAGTGGCCGGACATCGCCTGCTGATGGGAAGTAGAGAATAATCTTTGCTTTTTGCTTTGCTTCCGCGCGCGGCTTTTTTGCTTTAGCTACATTAAACCGCCTTTATCTCGACCCACGAGTTTGGGGTTGTTTTTCTCCATCTTCCTTTCTCCCTTCCCTGCCTTGCTGAGGAGGCGAGTGATAGAGCGGCTCTGGTGGGCACCTGACCCCCAGCCAGGGTCAACCCATCACAGTCTTTTTTGGCGCCCAACGTGGGGCTCGAGAAAATCGAGATAAGGATAGTAATTGGAAGAGGTAACAGGCAAAACATTGAACGTAACTTGAGAGTGATATAGTGGTGAAGGGACTAGAGGTAGATTTTGTGTGTAGATTGTCCACTCTTGTTTGGTGTTGTGATAGTGTTGTTTTGATTTTGGTGTGGGGAATTCTTTTTTCTTTTCCTTTGTTGATGTGATTAGTGTTTGTGAAGTTTTGTGTTGAATGTATATTTTAATGATAATTCTTAAATATGTGATTCACAGAGGCAAGGGGTGGAATGTGTTGGTTTTGCATGGCAAGGTTTTGGTAGCGGGGGGGCTACAGGGGTGGCTTCTGTGAGAAGCTGCTAGAAGCTTCCCCTGTGTCTGACAGAGCCAAGGCCAGCCGGCTCCAAGACGGACCCGCCGCTGGCCAAGGCCAAGCCAATCAGTGCCTCTGTGATAACATGTTTAAGAAGGGAAAAAACAGTTAGGGAGAGCTTTTGCAGCCAGAGAGAGGAGTGAGAAGATGTAAGAACATCTGCAGACACCAAGGTCAGTGAAGAAGGAGGGGGAGGAGGTGCTCCAGGCGCCGGAGCAAGATTCCCATGCAGCCCGTGGTGAAGACCATGGTGAAGCAGGCTGTCCCCCTGCAGCCCATGGAGGGAGGATGAGGGGGTGTAGAGATTCCACCTGCAGCCCGTGGAGGACCCCACGCCAGAGCAGGTGGAGACACCTGAAGGAGGCTGTGACCCCGTGGGAAGCCCGCGCTGGAGCAAGCCCCTGGCAGGACCTGTGGATCCGTGGAGAGAGGAGCCCACGCCAGAGCAGGTTTGCTGCAGGACTTGTGACCCCGTGGGGGACCCACGCTGGAGCAGTTTGCTCCTGAAGGTCTGCACCCCGTGGAGGAGACTCACGTTGGAGAAGGCCATGAAGGACTGTCTCCCGTGAGAGGGACCCCACGCTGGACCGGGGGAACGATGAGTCCTCCCCCTGAGGATGAAGAAGTGGCAGAAACACCGCGTGATGAACTGACCGTAACCCACACTCCCCGTCCCCCTGTGCCGCTGAGGGGGGCGGAGGTTGAAGCCGGGAGTGAAGTTGAGCCCGCGAAGATGGGAGGGGTGGGGGGAGGTGTTTTTAAGATTTGGTTTTATTTCTCATTCCTCTACTCTGTTTTGCTTAGTAATAAATAAGATGAATTCCCTCTCTAAGTTCCGTCTGTTTTGCTCGTGATGATAATTAGAGAATGATCTCTCCCTGTCCTTATCTTGACCTGTAAGTTTTCTTTCATTGTACCTTTTCTCCCCTGTCTAATGAAAGAGGGGAGTGATAGAGCGGCTCTGGTGGGCACCTGGCCCTCAGCCAGGGTCAACCCACCACATAGTCACTCAGCACTAATACAAGTACTCCTTGGGGCAATCCATCCTTGTCCTTCAAGTAGCTTTCAGTGAGAAGTAAAGTATGGAGACTTGACATTCAGACTGGTATTAGAAGGGTGTTCAGTTCAAAGGGTGTAGCCAGAGAATTGGCTATTGAAGATGGCCTAATTCACACACAAAGTAGGTGTTCCTGGTAACAGAAACAGACATGAAATGTAGGCTGAAACCTAAATTTCATCACAGGACTTCAAGCAAGGACAAGAAATTGTGAGATGATGTGCTGAATAGCCAGTGGAGGGTTTCAAGGAGGGAGTAACCATAGTCTGTCTAATGGCCAGCTAACCTAATTTTTAATGGGCTAGAAAGAACAGCAGTGCTAATCATAAGTACTTCATAGACCTTAAGCTGCATTCATATTTGCTGGATAAACCCAGTATTTCATAACCATTTCCTGAAGCTTCTTTTATTATTATTCCCTGAATCTTGTCCTAGCTATTCTCTTTGCACAAAGGGGCTATTCCTTTCATGGTTAAAGTCTGATAGTAATGCACTGGAACACATCAGCATGAAATATGGTGTTTGATTTTTATACATTGTTGATCAAATTTTTAAAGTATAGATACTGAAACTACTTTAGGGCATAACTGAAGAGCCCTTTTAAAATGTCCCTGCTGGCCGTATTGTGCTGATGAGCTTGATAGTGAAACTGGCCTTGCTAATATACTAATATCTTTGCTAGGCTGTAAACAATGGCTTTAATCAAGATCCTAAATGCTTTACAGACAAAATGTTCTTTCAGGGTTTCCTGATTTTATGGAGTCAGAGCGAGTGTTTTGCTTTTGCTCCTGTTGTGTAATTCTCCCCACCCTCAATGTCTTCTTATCCTTATAAATCTTAATATCTAAAGGCAATTGCTTAAACTATTTTTATGCACTGACAGCAGTTAATATTATAGATTACTGTATGTTGTAAGTAATGTCTTTGCTATGTCTTGCTGAAAAGGAAAGACGATGCAGTAATAAATTCCTCTGGGGAACACGTTTCATTCTGTTTCTGAAGCATGCACACGAGAAAATCAGAGTTGCGCCCCTTTGTACTCAAAACCCTCTCACCTTCTAAAAGGACAGGCATCAGCATATCTACGCTGTGGAGTTCATGATTACTAAGCAGTGAACCCATGTCTCCACAATGAAAGTAAGTAATTTTGGACCATAAATGCACACTTGGCGAGCACAAATGGCTTGCCATGCATGTGGTGGGTTGGCCTCGGCTCACAGCCAAGCACCAGCACAGCCACTCACACACCCCCACCCCCTCTGGCAGCCCAGGGAGGGGGAGAAAACAGGAAGAACAAGAGGGAGAGAGAGGACTAATGGGTTGAAGGGGAAATTCTAATTGTAACTGCTCAGCAGTGGTAATTTGTGATCAAGGGATGATCTGGCATGGAGGGCAACAAGGCCCAACTGCAAGAAGGACAGGAGGAAATGGCCTCAAGTTGTGCCAGGGGAGGTTTGGATTGGATATTAGGAAAAATTTCTTCACCAAAAAGGTTGTCAATCATTGGAACAGGCTGCCCAGGGAAGTGGTTGAGTCACCATCCCCAGAGGTATTTAAAAGACACATAGATGTGGTGCTTAGGGACATGGTTTAGTGGTGGACTTGGCAGTGCCAGGTTAATGGTTGGACTCAGTGATCTTAAAGGTCTTTTCCAACCAAAATGATTCTATGATTCTATAAAGGGTTAAACTGGCTGGAAGCAGGAATGCCAAAGGCAGAACAGACTCCTTGCAAGGGGAGGGAGGTTTCCCTTCAGCATGGTCTTGCTGATCATCCTGGAATGGGAGTGCTCAGGGACCCAAGCTCCGATGCCACCTTTGGGCAGCAGAGCTGAGCTGGGGAATGGACTCAGGGCTGCACTGAGGTGCCCCATGCAACCACTCTCAGGAGTGGTGCTGGTGCAAATATATATATAAAGAATCTGCTTGTGATGTGTCTTTGCAGACTCCATGTAGAACTGTGTATTGTGGTAGGACTCTGCCCAATTCATTGTTCATTAATTTTTTCTTTTATATTTAAGCACAAATGTGTGTTTAACTCACCTCGAGAGGTACCATGAAAATTTCCCAACACGGTCAAAAAACACAGGGACACCACTTACCAATTACTGCTGTGGATAAAATTGACTTGGTTTTGAGGAATTTAATTTCATTTATCATCAATACAAATATTCGAGTACTGATTAGGATATTGGGATACAAAAGCGAACAAGAAAAGAAACAAGCATTTATACACATACAGAGAAAACATCTTTCCTCCCCCTTTCAGTGGGTGTGAGTTTCCTCAACTTCACTCCCAGGCTCAACTTCACTCCTCCACTGCAGACGCCTCTCCTCCCTGCGTCGTTATCACCAGGAGTTACACTCAGTCCCTTCAGTGAGGTAATAAGAGGCATGGAGAGTCAGGTGGCCGTGGCCAGGGCATAGTGGTTTGTCTCCGCTGCCCTTATCACCCTCTTGCTGTGCTCCAGCGCGGGTCCTCCATGGGTCACTGTCCCTTTGGGTGTGTGCCATGGAGCACCTCTTTCTCTAACCTTGCTGTCCCTTCTGCTGTTTCTCTTTCTTTTCTTCTGTGCCCCTCTCTCTCCCTAGCATTTTCTGCCCGTTCTTAAACATACTTCCCCAGAGGTGCCACCACCTTGGCTGAGGGGCTGCAGTGGGTCCATTGGAGACAGCTGGGACTGACTGTGTCTGGCATGGGGCAGCCCCAGCCCCTCCTCATGGAGGCCACCCCTGCAGCCTGCCACTGCCAGCACCTGGACACTGACATGCAATACAATTTGCATGCAAATTTGCAACTGTATGTTAATTACAAGTCTGTGCATTGCAGGAACTCTTTTCAATAGGGCCATGGGTGTAAACATTCCCCTAGTCAGAGAGAAACTCAGTTTGCTATTGCTGTCTGAATGCAAGAATTTTAAGTTTAGCACAATCAATCCCCTGAACCATTTTGGGAAGCATTTTGATATTGCAAAGTATGGCTTCAATACTTACCAGTGAAAAAAGCAGAAAAGTCAACAGTTCTTTTATTAGATTTATTTTATTTTGAATAAGATGAATTTTTTTTTTTTTTTTTTTTTTTTTTTAATTTGTAATATGCTACAGCATACAAAAGCAGCAGTGAAATGAAAAGTCATTTAAGCCAAATACTCAACACTTCATTTACAAAATGTAGAAATGGAGCATGTTCTTTTCTTCTGGAAGGCAGTTCTTCATATTTGAAGTGTTTTGATAGATTATGACTCCACAGAATTTTCTTAAGGAACTCCTCTTACACATTCCCCCCCTTGAAATGCAGTCTATTCCCAGTGACACGTAGAAAACAGATCTGTAGCTTCATCAGCTTATTTTTGTGCTCATAAGGGGAGGTTCTGAAACACAAAATTGCTACCTGCACAGCATGCCTGCAGCCTAGATGTGGGTAAATTTTATGTAAGGATTCTTTCTCTCCCACTCAGTCGAAAGGGAGGATGGGAACTAGGATGGGCACACCAGTATATTAATAACCTGCTAAACCTATAAAAGAAACCCCAAACTGACTGTGGCTGTGAGGCAGTTCTGCTTATTGTGCTAATATATTATAGAAGAAGAAGCTATAGCCCTTAATATTTTGTTCACTGATACTTTCCAAGAGAAAAATATTTTTACTGTATCACATCCAAGGTTAGCAAGAGTCTTTAAATATTTTAAAGAAGCACCATCCTCTAGGTGGTGTAGAGGTTTGTTTATGTTATCCCTTAGGGTGACCAGGAACACCTGCTTAGGGAAACAGTATGAAATGTGGGTACAGAGCAGTCATTTTGTGACTCTCAGGCTTGATGTACAAGTTTGCTCAGGCAAGGGTGATTTCTAAACTCTTGAATGCTGCTGTTCTTTGTTTAGGAATTGCTTTTGACAGAACGCTGGTATCACCCATCCACCCATGTGTGAAGTATTTCAGTAGCTCACCTCCTAAATGCATGTATTAAGCAGCACTTCTAAGATGGGTTAAAAAAAAGAAGGCTACTTCTTCCCTTACCAAAATACCCTTCAACTTAAAGGAAGATGTGTGAAGCCCAGCAAAATAGTTATACCCATATGCCTATCTACATGTATAGCCCTATCTAACAACAGTAAGCACGGATATTTCTGTGGCCTTCTTACCCTTAATTACTGAGGGAAAAAATGTCTCAGAACACTGGATATAAAGTTCAGATGTCTGAAAAGACATAAGGGAACCTCAGTCACATGCAAGTCATCCCTCATAGAGTCTGTCAGCTACCGCCTGCCTGCCTGTACTCATTCTGATTATAAAATGAGGTAACTCTAGTGTGGTCTCCTGTGTATCCAAGTTGCATGTTCTGGAGAGGGTGTGAATTCCTGGGAAGAGACAGCTCATATACATGCCCTCTATGCAGTCTGCGTGCAGGGGCACAGAGTGGCTGCATGCCTCTGCTAACGCCCTACCGATAGATAGGGTGGGATAATTTCTAGGTGCCCTGTCAGTGTTTGCAAGTGTGGATTGTTCAGTTCAACGCTATGGACATGTAATAGATGGATTTACAGATTTACAGACTCACAGATTCACAGATTGGTAGGGGTTGGAAGGGACCTCTAGAGTCATCTAGTCCAACTGCCCTGCTAGAGCAGGATCACCTAGAGCAGGTTACACAGGATCGCGTCCGGGTAGGTTTTGAATATCTCCAGAGCAGGAGACTCCACAACTTCTCTGGGCAGCCTGTGCCAGTGCTCTGTCACCCTTAGCGTAAAGAAATTTTTTCTCATGTTCAGATGGAACTTCCTGTGTTCCAGTTTGTGCCCATTGCCCCTTGCCCTGTCTCTGGGCACCATTCAGAAGAGTCTAGCCCCTTCTTCTAGACATCCATCCTTTAGCTATTTATAAGCATTGATCATATCCCCTCTCAGTCTTCTCCAGACCAACCAGACCCAGCTCTCTCAGCCTTTCCTCATACGAGAGATGCTCCAGTCCCCTTGCCATCCTCATAGCCCTCCACTGGACTCCCTCCAGTAGTTCCCTGTCTTTCTTGAACTGGGGAGCCCAGGACTGGACACAGCCCTCCAGATGTGGCCTCACCAGGGCAGAGTAGAGGGGGAGGATAACCTCCCTCAACCTGCTGGCCACACTCTTCTGAATGCACTCCACGATTCTATTGGCCTTCTTGGCCATAAGGGCACACTGCTGGCTCATGGAGAGCTTGTCATTTACCACGATTCTCAGGTCCTTCTCTGCAGAGCTGCTTCCCAGCAGGTCAACCCCTAACCTGTGATGGTGCTTGGGGTTATTCATCCCTACGTGTGGGACCCTACACTTGGTCTTATTGAATTTCATATAGTTCCTCTCAGCCCAACTCTCTAATCTGTCAAGATCTTGCTGAATGGCAGCACAGCCTTCTGGTGTATCAGCCACTCCTCCCAGTTTAGTATCATCAGCAAACTTGCTGAGGGTATGCTCTGTCCCCTTGTCCAGCTCATTGATGAATATGTTGAATAAGACTGGACCAAGCACTGACCCTTGGGACACACCACTACATACAGGCCTCCAACTAGAGTCTGCACCACTTATCACAACTCTCTGACTGCTGCCATTTAGCCAGTTCTCAACCCACCTCACTGTCCACTCATCCAACCCAGACTTCCTAAGCTTGCTAACGAGGATGTTATGAGAGACAGTATCAAAAGCCTTGCTGAATTCAAGGTAGACGACATCCACTGCTCTCTCCTCATCCACCGAGCTGGTCATGCCATCATAGAAGGCTATCAGATTGGTCAGGCATGATTTCCCCTTGGTGAATCCATGTTGACCACTCCCAATAACCTTCTTCTCCTCCACATGCTCTTGTGGATTTGTCTCTTTTTTAATTAAGGGAAGTCAAACTGAATAAGTTGAGATTTTTTTATTAGATTTAACAGGTGCTTATCAGTTATAATATTTTGGATATTTTTTTAGAAGAAACTAAAGCAAAAAAAAAAAAAAAAAGCCCACCCAAACCCCAGCCTACCACATATTTCTTTGCATGGTGGGAAGGATGAATACCACACTGGGATATGAGTTCCAAACCAAAGCTTTTATATATGTAAAATGCAAACTTCAAGTGTTTTTATTGGTAAATGTATTTGTATTCAAAATGAAAAATGTAGGCATATTTAAGGTTCAATAATATAGAATCATAGTTTTAGCAAAACCGAAGAGGTTAGTTTACTGATTTCCATATAGAATATATGCAGGCTATTTTCAAACTGAGATTAGACACAGTTTACCTTTTGCTGACAGTCACTGTTTCTGCATGAGCTAGAATAGACATAAGTGCCATTCCTATGCTAATTGGACAAGAAGACTCATTGTCACAGCAGTATATCATGGAATATTTGTATTTATATTTTACTATACATTTTACCCCAGTTACTAAAAGGTGCATCCAATTATGTTCATAAATGCATCTATTAGTTCTAATACCATATACATCTGCCATAGACTAGGGAAAAGATGAGATAATATGAAAAAATTGAAAGCTGTTAATGTAATTCTATCAATGTCTCAAAAAAAGTTGATGAAGCATTTCTGTAGTCTGCAAATGCTTTGTGTATTTACCAATAGGTAAAGTGCCCAGAAAATGAAAATGACTCTTACACAACAGGTTTTTTTCTTTTTTTTCTTTCTGTCCTTATTTTTTTGTTTAATAGCAAATGTAAACTCACAGGTTGGTAGTCCAAAATAATCAAACTGGACCAATTATTAAGACAGTGATGAAGGCACTAAAATAATCACATCATGTCAGAGAGAATCTAATGAGTTGTTGACACCTTGCAACAACCAGCATCTACAGCAAACAAATCAAATCTAAAAGAAACAAGAGAGGAAGCTGCATTACTGTGTCCCAAGGATATTTTGCTGATTTGATCTATAGGATATCTGGCCACATGCATAATAAATGCCTTCAGAAGAACAAGGTATGACAGCGCCATTAGAGCTATGCCCTTATACCTCGGTTAAAGATACAGATACAACCTTTAACTTTATCATGCTTCTACTTTCTCCACATACAGAAATGTCCCAGCTCTGTTTTCTGAAGTTCAGTATAAAAGGTAACCAATGAGAGGATGCATCTAAGAAAACCCAACAATCCCATCTTATTAGATGGCTCTTATCTTTGATCACTCTTTCTACCATATAAACTTTAGAATACCCAAACAATATAAAATAATGTAAATCTGGTGACTTGAGTCAGAGGGCTCAGAACTGAGGAGACAACTCCATAAACTAATGAAAGCCAAGCCCTTTAGGTGTGTTAAGTACTCAAAAGGACAATCCCAGTGTCATGAATTTATTTTTATGGTCAGGATATATACACTGATCAAATACAGATGTAAACAGATTAATGGATATCTGTAGGTCCCCACCCATTTGAAGTTGTTTTGTTGATTTGCCCTTTTCTTGAATAAAACCTTTTCAGACTTGTGGCTTTGGGTAGCTAGTACAATTGAGTGGCCCAAAGAAGAACTGACCAGCATGTTTCTAATAGGAGTTCCACTTTTTCCTGCCAACTTTCTGTCTTACCGACTCAGGTTTGGTTTCAAAGGACAGTGGTTCATGAAGGCACCAACCTTGCTGAGTGCTATAAAAGCACGGCAGAACTAGATGCCATTTATGTCTTACTGATGCATGATTGCACGTTGTCCCTGCTAACAACTTTACAAAGATATTAACACTAGAAGTAGATGAGTTTTTGCAGAACTCTGTAACCTTCAAATTCAGATGGGGAAGAAAAGTCTGTGTTTTCAGATAGGATTCTGACACCTCATTATTATTTCAGAACAGGAGTAAAACAGGGTGGTATTACCGTGCTTGGTGGTGAGGTTGTTTGTTTGTTTGTTTGTGGGTTTTGTTTGTTAGCTTTGTTGGTTTTGTTTATTTTTACCCTTGCCCTTGTAAAACAAAACAAAACAAAACAAAACAAAACAAAACCCCCCAAAACAACCATAACGAGACTTGCCCAAAATTTGAAACTTTTTATTGGAATGTGGGAATATGTAATTTAAAATTTTGAATTTCAAAAAAAAAAAAGGATAGACAAGAGTGCTTCATTGTTCCTCTTCCTGTTTCAATATATTATAGAAGATCCAATACTGAACAGAGACTGACAGTCTCAAAAATAAGTTAGACCACATTCATCACTTAATTTCCAAGTATCCCAGTTAGACCTTTAAAAAAAAGCTCAGACGTATTTCATGAACACAACGATGCCTTCTAAGATCAAGTTCTTGTCTTGCTAAATTTGTTGTTCATTTTGATCCTACAGTTTTCAAAAGAGAAGCCTCTCATTTTGCCAAATGGACAAACCCTTGTATATGTAAGTTCAAATGGAAATGAATTAATAAATCATGGAGTTGTAAAATTAATTACATGAAACTTAGCCAGATATAAAATTTAGTGAGCAGGGAACTTAAGATGTTTGCTGGTGGGTACAGGAGGACGTAGCTTGTTCCTTGTTAGCTTTCTGATCACTTAGGGTGGGGGGAGAAAAAAAAAAGGTAGAAGAAAACAGTGTTTCTAATGAAGTTGTTGTATTTCCCAGAAGGACATGTAAAGCAGAGTGTTTTTAAAACAGAATATTCCCAATCCAAGGTATGAGTGGTAGTTACAGTCACAAATGATGTTGACTAATTCTATCACCAGTCACAAAGATGAGGGTCTGGGCTTCTCTGGGTACTCATTTGCCTGAGAAGCCATCACCTCTGGAGTCAGCAGCTGAAAGAAGAAGTTGGGAATAACCAAGAAAGTGTCTTTGTCTGAGACTGTAAACCAAGACATGTCCCTCCTACACCACATTTCGAACAGGAACCTTGCCAATAACTTGTTTTTCCTCTTACCAATGTCTGGTAGTACCTGATCCACTGCTGACCTGTGATCACATAGCATTTTACTTCCATTTCACGTAAGTGTAAATGACCACATAAGCTTGTGGTGAACCACAGCCATGGTATTTCATGGAAGGAGCATTCTGATGCTCCACAGCTTCCCGTCCCTTGAGAATTCAAAGCTGTCTGTGGAAGTACTTATGTAACATAAGAGTTCATTTATCTATAGGAAAAAAAGGAAATATTTCTTTGTTCTATTACTATAACGAGTGAGTGGATTTTTCAGAGTTGGTGTGATGTGTCTTATTATTCATCTTTTTGATTGCCTTCTCCTATATTTTCATATCAACTTCAAACTCTTATATTCCCTCCTACCTTTTTTCTCTAAAGACTGTAATAATTTCTGGGACAAGTGGCCATATTAAATTCATACGCCTTTCCAAATAGTACCATATCCTGCAATCAGATACATTAAGGGTCACTCAAGGTGAGTCAGCAAATAGAATTTGCCATGAAGCTGTTTACATATGTATGTATACAAATGACAAATACAGAATACAATGTCAAAAAGAAAGAAAATGTAATCAAGAATTTATATAGTGGCATTACCATTCAAGTGGAAAAAAGCCTCTGTAAAACAATGAAGTCATCCTGGATCTGTCAGTTAAAAGCAAATGCCAGTGTGATTACCACTAATATTACATGTAGAAAAGTAGCATCTATACAAGCAACAATTTTTTTTAGAGTAGCTATTTGTTGTCATTGAAAAGAACAATACTTCCCTCTTGCTTTGCATCTCTCCTTGAAGGTGCTTTCTTTTTATGAGGAAGTGCAATGTGAATTGGAATAGATACAAGCACTGGGTTTGAATTGAATTATTTCCTGATTTTCCTTTTAGGGCATGACCTGTAATCCCATAATGTTGTTCATGCCTACAAGTTTAAGTTTTTAACCAGAAAAACCGTGAGATCTACTTTAGGTCCCCAGTGCTCTTCAATCATTTTTATTTATGCACTTTACATTACTGAGTACCCCACTGTGGTACCACCTTCATCCCAGTGTTTTGCTGCTGTGAAAACACAGAACAAACAAACATAGAGCCTATGGTTCAACAAACTCCAAATATATTGCTTAAAATTATAGGGTTAAATGATAGGCAGAATAGCAATGTAGAAGAGACACAGATGAAAGCAAGATAAAGCTTTCTGCAACTAACTCACTTGTGTTCCTGCTTTCCCTTTGTCCTTTTTGCTGTGCACGTACACACGCACACAGCCAAGCATAGCGTCATTATGTTGGGATTTCAGCAATGCTCACTCCAAAAGCGTGTAAAGTGGACAAAGCAGCACTTTCTCCAAGGAGAGATCTGCAGAGGGAGGGATAGGATTGGGTCCAAGATGCATGGTTAATCAGAGAGGTGCTGTCCATCCAGGGCTGTTGCTATGAATGTGTTTCCACTGCACAAGGCAGTGCAGCATCGAGACAACAAAGTTGAAGGTGAGCTTCCTACTTCTAATGCAACTGCAGCAGTTTGGAGCTTAAAATGGTCTAATTTTTCTTGGGTTTAATAACAACAGAAAATTTTACAGCTGAGAACCAGAAAGGAGTTTGAAGAATAGTTCCATTCTTCTCAGCTAACAGTTTAGGGAGTATTCCAGGGTCAGCTCCTCTGGTCACAATTATTTGGCATATACTAGTCTGACTGAGAATGAAACCAGTAGCTGTGATAGCTTAACTACACTTGGAATGCAGAATCTTCCATAGCAAAGGTCAAATGAAAATAAAAGCAAACAACACCCCAACAAAAAACAAGAAAAGGAAGTACCAATGTTATATTGATCCCTCAATTTTGGAGGAGACATTTGAACAAATTGATGATAACCTATGTATATTTTTATGGAAATTTTTCTAAATTTATATTCCATTATTTTCCTTAGAAATATTAATATAAATATTGGTTTAAAAGAGAGAAATGTTTATTTGAGGACTGTTTCTAGTGAATTACAGGTCTTGTGTAAGTTAAACAGTGGAGCCTGCCATACAGTGAAAAGGTCTTTTGAATGATTAGATCCTTTCTAGCCTTTGAGTAGTTTTGTCTAAATAAATATTTCCAGTAGTAAATAACACTGATCTACAGCACATCTGCAAAATCCAGTCGTGCTTCCTCTCTCACAGGCTGTCCACTTATGCTTAGGTGTGTGCTGCCAGTGTACTGTGCACAAACATTTGGTGAGAACAAAATTTATATCAATACATTCATCTGACCTCTTGATCTAGATGTTTTGAGGTTAAAGATATTTGAATTAATGGCCTGTGCAACAGAGTTCAGGAACTTCAACAAGTTAAATCTTCAGAAACATTCCTCAAATATTTTACATCCATAAATCAAAGTAGTTCAAACTTAATAGTACTGATAGGATTTTCAAGTGTATCTGAAGGGAACTAAACTCCCATATCCCTTTGGCACTCATCTGGATCTCTGTTTCCTAAAATTCTGGCTATATTATTCTGCCCATGATTCTAACTCTTGTGGCTTAAAATTTGTGAATTCACAGGACCTTAATGGATTTCAAGTGCAGAAGACAACTACATCTACTGGGAACTTCTGCATGACACATGCCATAGAAATTTATCCACTTTTTTTTTTTTTTTTTCAAAAAGAGGTATGAAGGCAACAAAGCTGAAGGAACTCTTCTACTATCAGTCTTGACAATTTCACATATAGAGAAACACCTCTGTACTGAGAGATGCTTCTCTATTAAAATCCAATAAGTGACTATGAAGCCTTTTGCCCCCTTACTATGCAAATGAAAACGAATTCAGCCTGTGAGAAATATGGAGTTTTTTAGCTGGCATAAGTGCAATGAATTGTAAGAGGTAATAAATATTATGATTCACCTTTAACATAAAAGAGATCATTTGGCTTGTGTCTTCTGGGCTAATAAACGTTGTCATGCTAGTCTGCAATGTGTGTAGATAACATACCAATGTTGTTGTGACACTAGGTGTCTTGATACTTGTATGAGTAACTTACAGAAGCATGACAACCATGCTATCAATGCTGCTGTAATGTGTACTTATCAGTGCTTAGGTTACCCCAAAATAAAGGAAGGTGCATGACCATGTGTGGCTTTTGTGTGAATATATGAATAGATTATTTAAAATACAATTTTTGAGGGGTGTTTCTTTGGAGCTTTTTCTCTAAGCCAAGATCTATGATACCTGTCACTTACCATGTTGCCAAACCATGAACATGTGAAAAGAAATTACTGGTAGGTTTTGTTCTAATGAAAGAACTCCAGATTTTAGCACTATGCGACAGTTAATTCACATCTTGTCTAGACTCTGCTGTGCAAATGTTCAACACCCCAGTAACAACTTGAAATATCAAGTGACTACTTATAGGGACGAGCTCAAAAAAGAAACAGGTGTATAACTGGCCGTGCCTCTACCTGGCAGTCAACACCAAGGACTTCATTAGCCCAATTTATCTCAGCCTCCCACAGGAAACTCCTATTGAATTGTTTTAGTTCTGCTATGAACTCTAGATTTTTTTCTACAAACATAGTTTTCTAGGATACAGTTGCAAATGCTAGAAATACAGACTCTGGTTCAGAGTCTCTGTGACCTTGTTTCCTTGACTACATTAAGACTCATTTAATGACAGGATCTGATGTGGTCAACAGTTTCAATTGCTTGGAATGAACACCTAACCACCATTATTTGATACGCTACAAATCCATATGCCATTTGAAAAGCAAGGATTTGGTATTTATTTCCAGACCAATGGCAGGAATATTGAACAAGGTCAGGTCTAATACTAATGACTGCAAAACAGTGCTAGCCCCTGTTCAGAGATGGTTCCCCTTTGACAGCTACTTTGAGAACAGCTATTTAGCCAGTGCTTAATCCATTTAACATGTGCTTTATTGCTATTATAGAGTTAATTTTTATATTGGAAAATCCATGATAAAAACCCAAATTCCTTACAGAAGTCTTAAGTATCTTACATCTGTACATCAAGCAGGAAAACATCAGCAAACCGGTAAAACTCCAATGCTTTGGAAAACTGAATACCCCAGAATTATCACTTTTTAGCAAAAATTCCTACTTAGTATCAAAATCGTGGAAATAAGTATTCATGGCTAGTATAGGTTTAGTTGAACACAGTTTTCAGTTTTATTTGTGACAGAATTCCATAAGGTATCACTGTGATTCAATTATCATTTCCTTCCTTCAGTTTTATAAAGCTTCTCAGGCTGAAAAAAGGGTCTGCCAGTGAAAAATCATCATAACCTTTCCCTGGCTGCATGTGTTAGTTATTTGTGAAAATTAAAGTATGAAAACATGAAATCAAGACGTTAGAAATGAACCTGAGAAACCTAAATCTTGCAACTTGTTAGAGACTTTACTAGGAAAATCTGGCCTTCCCAGTGAAGTCAGCTTTTTAATCTACCTCATTAGGATTTTCTGGTTGGTTTTTTTGGTTTGGTTTGGTTTGGTTTTTTTTTTTCTTTTTTTCCCCAGTGGTGAGAGTTAACCAGCATTAAAGATAGTTATCTAGGATTGCTGTTCACTTTCTCTAGTCTTTATGGTGCAGCAGTTAGGTATCGGGTTAATCTTTTAGGTACCAGATAAAGAGAAGTCCTAAAATGAATCATCTTCTGCATCTCTCATTAACTTACAAGAAGCATGTAAGTGATTAAATGTTAAAGTCTAGGCAGGTGACTCCTATCCCCTAGTATTCATTACTAGAAGGTCTCCTTAAAGTGCTCCAGAGAGCTTCTTAAAAGCAGACTTGTGTATTACTGTTTCATATTATGTTACAATGCATAGTCTCAGGAATACCTGTCAGGCATAAGCCGGGTGACAAGGTGGAGTAAATACTGACCCGGAGATGTTGTCACATACATCCTAAGAAAGAACTTACCCACTTTAGTTACAATATCATATCTGTCCACTCAGACATCCAGAAGCAGAATTAGAGTTACAATTCTGGAGTTAAACCAAATAATGCATAGATTTAAATATAAAATAAGAAAAAAAGAAGAAAAAACAAGAGAAAAAGAGAGAGAGTTTCTCAAGTGAGCATTTTGCATCTACGATGAATAGCAGCTGTGCCATTGAATGTTACCAGAGATTTATCCAGGTAAAACATGTGCATTTGCTGCTAGGTGGCATGATAATGATTTTTATTTCCAGAAAGACTGAAGATCAAAGGGAGTCAGGCTGGGCTAGTAAGCTTGGATGGTGGAACTGTCAGTTGAAAGACATTTTCTGTTCACATCTGTTACCACAGAAAGTCTGAGACTATCTTGGAATTACAGCTTCTGGAAAATAAAAGTGGAAAGTTGGTGCATTCCTGCACCACTGCTTTTCCACCCTGAGTCTGTTTTGCCATCCTTAGGATACTCACTGATCTGGTTTTATCAATGGATTAGAACTTTAATCAAACAAAAATGGAGAAATACATTTCACTGTGTTTCAGATTCCAGTGTGGGGGCAGAAGATGAGCATTTGAACCGGGAGAAAGTGAGTGACTGACTACAAGCATAAGTAATTCTTGTGTCAAGGCTTTGACAAGTCGTTTGTTGGAAAACCTGTTTTAGTGATTGCAGTCTACACTTAATAGATGTGCCATCCAGGGATGTGTCAGCTCCCTTGCAGCATACCAATTAATGGCAGTCACTGTTGGTGAAAGTAGCTCTTTTAATCTTATTAAAAAAGTGGCATACAATATAATTTCCTTTGTGGGAATGTCTGAATGTGTTTTATCTGCTGAAAAAAGAACAACAAGATATTTGAACAAGCTAGACAAAAACCTACCAAGCTTCCTGTGCCTTTTGACTAGCTATCTTTTTCTTTCTGATAGAGTTCACACTTTTAAAATCTGATCAATAGTAAAGCAGTTTGGGTACTACTGTCCCTCCTATTCACACTTTAATACTACTGATGGTTTTAATTGAATTTTGCCTTGATAACCCTTAAAGTATTTCACATGCAAGTCAAAGATCTTTAAATAGGATGCTTCACTCTGTTAAAGGCTTTTTCTTACTCTTTTTTATTTCAATTACATGCATGAAAAATAGATATTATGGGTTAGATTTGATCTAGAGTTTAGACACCTACTTGAACTTGCACAGTTCCAACAAAAACCTATGGTTTGATCCTATCTAACCCTCTCAGTATGTGGAGTTGCTTAGATCTTGATTCTTCTCAGTTCCTTGGAGATCACATCTACAATAAGAGTCTCGGAACAGAAATTGTCCAACTCACCTCTGCTATGACCTTTTACAGAAGAGATAGGGTATTGTGCCAGTAATTGCAGTTGAAACTTCAAGGAGTAGATCACATCCTTGGTCTGGCTTGCAAGTATTTATTTTTCTTGTTCAAGTTGATGTTCAAGACACTCAACATCTCTGTCCTTGGAGCTGTTCAAGATGTGACAGGACAAGGATCTGAGCAACCTGATCTGATTCAAATTGCTGTGAGCAGAGGATTGGACTAGGTGGCCTGCAACCTAAATGACTCTATAATTGCTAAATGATTTGGAGGATACTTTGACCATGGAATCTAGCAGTCAAACAGGTGTGGTGATTGCTATAATGTTTCTTTGAGGTTCTAGGTTTTTTTTCTTCAGTGAAATTATCCTTCTGTTGAGGTCAATTAACTTTTTAACCTGATTTCACCAGGACCAGAAAATGACAAAAGTTTTTTTTGCAAGTGCTTCTGGTAGAGTTGAAATGTTTCTTCCACTAATAGAACTCCAAGCAAGACAGACATGTAATAAATTATTATCTTTCCTTGGTCTTTGAAGACTAATAACATTTGTAGATTGCTATTATGCAACTTTCTCTCAAAGTCTGGAAACTTAACAAAATATTAAAAAGAGTTAAGGTCTTTAACCTTTCCTGATCAATCTATCCCTAAAACCCAGCAGTAACTTTTATTTGACCTTGGTCATACACTCTACCATTTCTCCCAAATTCTCTTTGACAAAGAACAATTCAAAATCGTGTATAATGTTATAGATAAAGTTATCCACCACATAGTATGTAATGGCAATACCCAAACTTTATTCCATTTTAACGCTCCCTTTTTCCTTATAAACTAGTAATGTCATGCAAGCCCAAATACTAGTGTTGATGAAGCCCAGATACTAGCATTAGGTTCTTTACTAGGGGGTTGAATAGTTGGGTTACACCTGCCTGGTACCATCTTACTGGTAGTAAAGATGGAGCTGCAAAATGCTTGATTGTACACTGATGCAGTTAGTAGGCTTTTTGGCACTGATTTAAATGGCAACAGGAGAAAGTTTTGCTACCCCACTTGCAATACTTCTTGAACTATGTGACCGAAAAGATATTGTTAATATCGTTCTGTTTTATTGCAAGCTAAAATGGGATAAATGAGATGCTCACTCTTTTTTTTTTTTTTTTTTTTTTTTTGAGGTTTCTGTAAACATTCCTGTTTCTGTTACCTTTTATGCATGCTGTGGATTATTCTTTTTATAGTATAATATTTGAAACAGCTGTACAGGATGAGACCTGTGGTCTATGTAATCCCTCAGAATCATCATTTCCATTGGACACTAACAAGTGCTTCAGGAAAGGGAGGTATGGTATAAATTGTCCATTGGGAACACTTCTTCCTAATTGTTGCTTACATTTTTTTCAACATGAGTGAGAATTTGTTAAATCACCAGGTTTTCCTAATATCTACACATCCATTGGTATTTAGCTTTTGACTACTTTTGTGTTCACAATGAGAGCTGTGTGAATCCTTCTGATCCCATTTTAAACAGCTTTCAGACTCTCGTGATGGTGCACCTTGCAAAGAATTCAAGGCAAACTTCATAAGCAATTGGTTTGTTCTCAAGTGAAAAAAAGGCACCCATTTAAAGACTGTATGTATACCTCCTTGGAAACTGTGAGATTGTGTGTAAAGGAATATATAGTCTATATCTAGACATATCTATAAAATAAAAAAGGTCCCATCCTGTTCTCTGGATCTGAGAACAAATAACTTGTGTGTATGTGGATATATTGCCCCATAAAACAGAGTGGACTAATGGAAATAATCTCGGATCAGTTCTACCCCCCAAGCTGTCCTGTGGCGTTGCTTGTTAATGTGGTATTTGGAATTGGTCATGACTAAGGCAAGTATTAAGAGTAGTAGGAACTAAACAGTGTGGGCTATCACAATCCATCACACAATCTGTCATTATTTAGTTTATTATTAAATAAATATATAAATAAAATAAACAAAGCCATAGAATCTCTTTAGGGATTTGTTCCTGCTAGGTAAAAATACCATGCTCACTGGAATCATGGTCCAGCAGCCATGTTTGAGATATAGTGTACATGGTTACATACCTGCAAGTATTGTAACAGACCATGAAGTAGCTACAGCAGTGGTTTTCAACTACACAGAATTATTTGCTCAGCCTCAGTCACATCTGAGATGTTGGATCTGAGATCTGACCTAAAGCTTCCCAAGTGTTTCAAACTAACGTTGGAAGAATGTAAACATATACTCATGCTCAGAGTATTTCCATACATACTAAACTCAGGTAATTTCCAACAATTCTTTTCAAGGTTAAAACAAGTAAAAGTCAGTTATTTGCATTTGGGTGTGAAGACCGTTCATAATAATGGATCAATTGTAATCCATGGTTAAAGACACAGAATCCAGTGTTTGGCAAACATTCTTCTATTTTACCAAGGAGGCATACTGTTTATAGAGTTTGTTCCATGATGAAGGATATCATAATGTTGACACTGCTAATGAGAAACTTGGTTTTAATTTTTGTGTTTAAGCAGCTATTTTTTTCAGTGCTGCATCACCATGAATCTAGGATAATTTAAGTCATGCATTGTGTACTCTGTTTCTCTGCCAAGTGACAGCAATGCTACTTCATGGGAGAGCACATCTGATGCTTGCAGTTCAGTGAGAAAAGGTAGCAAGGTTCCAATTGAGGGATAAATATTTGTATTCTATTAAGGAGTCATAGCTTCATTGAAAGAAGATTAAGATATTCTTAAACAAGTGAAAGAACAGGGAATTAACTTTTTTCATAACATCACCTTTTTTTCACAAGCACCTTAGGAGCCTCATTCATGATGCATAGTGAGTAGAAGCAACTGAAGCACCTTCTCAGTGCTCTTCTGTAAGGGAGCTTATCAGACAGAGAGCGTGGGCTGCTGGCTTGGTTTTAACAGCTCTGCATTGCAGAAGTATGGATGAAAATATCTAGGTATCGTTATGATCACTGATCCTCTACATGAGGAACAGTTCTTACTGAGGAAACAATAATGACAGTGGAATTGGGCCTCCCAAACTCCCTGGAGAATGCACGGGCCTTTGATATAATCCAGAAAGAAAAATCATTGTGTCCAGGGAGATGCAGAGCACCCTTCTGTGTTTTCTAATGCACAATTATGTATATATATGCATAGCAATTATGTATATAATATGCATAGCAATTATTTGATATATAACAATATATAACGTTTTATACATATATAACATCTATAAATATATAAATATATAAAGTAAATATATAAATATACAAAATAAAAATATATATATATAAAAAAAAAAATTTGGAAGTCTGCAATTTTTTTTTTTATGGTCCCTAAAAACAGTGTAGGTCATAGAAGGAAATTGCAGGTAACCAAAATCCCCAGGAGCTCAAGGTTTGTACACTGCAACCTCCTTGTGAAACTCCATTATTCCAGAGGATTTACTTCCATGTTGTGTAAAGCCAGTTCACAGTGAAGAGTGTACTACATGTGGAAATGAACCAGGGAGCACAGGACTACAACTTTCCTCCAAAGAGAAGCAGTGTTTCATTTATTTCAAAATATTTTGAGAATGTGTGTAAGTAATATGAAAAATAAAACCAATGACAGTGAGATATTGGAAACATTCTTTGGGGCTTTTGTAGAGATACCAAAGGTTTTAGAGGAAATTGGAAACGCAGAGAATGAGATTGTTTTTACCCATTTTTTTTTTTTTTAAATGTACTTGTACTGACCTTAAATATACTTTCTCTGAATACATACAAAACAAACTGATCCACAGAACTGAAACGATTAAAGAGTGAATCTTGAATGTGATCTTTCTAGATTTCTAGGGCAGGTGGGATATTGTAAAAATATGCTCCATGCTGGATGCATCCTCCCAACGACTGCAGAAGACATGCCAACTTCCGTGGAGAGCCACTCATTCACTTCCAAACAGTCCAAGCACTATATATACCCCCAAACTCAGAGAAAATCATATATTTGCTTAACTTTACATGCTGTGAACATCTTGATTGACTTTGGTGGAACTATTTGGTGTAAAGTAAGGCATGTGCATGAAATCTTGGCAGGATTTGGGCTTAAGACAATTGAGTTTTCATTGTGTTCTGTAGAAGATTGATGAAAGAGCTAATTTGACTGATGCCAGTATCCTTTTTGCTAAAAGTATGCACCCTAATGACTGTAAAATGTAACGTGACTATTCCAAAAATCTTGAAAATGTATTGGAGGAGTCAGAACAGCAGATTTCTCATTTGCATAGTGTATATGTTCTGCAGTGGGTAGTTACTGATGGCTTTTTGCTGCTCTACTAGCCTTTTCAATATGTAAAATGTTGAGTATCGGTGAGCTGGCATTTCCTACTTTAATTGGCACATGGATAGACTGTTTCTCTCTAGCAGTTCCAGAAGATTGTTATGGGCCTGAGCTGAGTAAAATGGGTGCAGATATTTCAGTAAATGCAGAAATTGCTAGCACCATCTATTGGTAAAAAATATAAAAAAATTAAACTATTTTCAAAAAATATGCATGTACTCAAATTAGAGTCTGATTGAATAAATGAGTGCTCTTGTTTTAATTATTTTAAATGCCATTAAAATATATGTAAATATATCTTTTTATAACCAGACATTTCATCTAGGGTTTGCATCTTATTGAAGGCACTTGTGACTTTTTAAAAATGTTCACTGTTTTGTATAAAGTCCTGGTGAATCTCTGAAAACAGCATTCTTTCCCTTTCCTGGGAAAGGCTAACCAAGCTGGGAAACTGGCTGGAATATTGGCTGTAATATAGGTTTAAAAAAGTAACTAAATCACAGTGTTACTCTACAGAAAGCCTATTAGACCTGACTAATATTTCTAATTTATTATTCAAATGTTTTCATTTTCTGCAATAAAGACAACAGACACCAAGAATGAAAGGAGTTCACCACCTGTTGGAACTGAGGAAAGGATTTTTGAGGAATAGTTGGCTATAACTTAAAGAGAGCACTGTCTCAACATAATCTTCTAGCCCATACATGAACGAAATCATGCTCTTACTGTTTTTACACATTGACTCAACTGCTGCAGTAATAAAACTAAGTGAAGGACTTGACAGACTTGACAGGTAAGACACATGTTGATCTGCTCTTGATATGATGGTATATTGACTTCTGTGTGATCTTTGAGAAAGGGAGACACACAAACTACAGAATGTTTCAAATGAGATTTCCAATGGCTAAGGCAGAGTTTTGGAAAAATATCTATTGGCCTCTAATATTGTTGTATGTCAGAGCATTTCTGCAGATACTACTTCCTCTGGTTCATGACCTCAGAACCTTTTATTTTAAAATCAAATTTGACTGCTATATGAATTTGTTATTGTGAAAACCGAATAAAAATGACTGTGAATATGGTCGAACATCCACAGCGAGGTCTTTTTTTTATACTTTTACATTTTACACAACAGTATACGGAGGTTATACACAAGCTAATGTATAGTGGTAACATTGTGAGGAATTTGATGGCAGTCACTTTTTTTCTTTCTGACCTATGGTCTATCTCAGCATGAGCTGTTCTGTGTTTCCCTATTTTGGCTAGTCTTAAATTCACCCAGTTAAAGTCACTTTCAGAAAGCGATTCTTCCCTTGTGGGATTGCCAAAATAACTGGTAGGGCCCCAAGTTGAGGCTAAAGATAATATTTGAATTGTTTTTATGAAGCATTTAATTATGTCTGAAATTCTGATTGAAGGTCAGGATGCATGGGAGCATAGAAGTACTCAGGCTAGGTTTTTAATATATTGCCAGTTATAGTAATCACCAGGGAAGCCAAGGCAAGAAGCTATTCTGATTCCAAGCATAACAATGAGTAGGAAGTATTTATTTCTTCACCTCGAACGTAATGTACCTCAGCAGTTCTTTCTTTTACTCAAGAAAATAATGTCAAAGTCTCTACTTTAGGAAGTGCTAGGTGGAAAGTTTCAGAAGATATTTACAAGGGGTACATTCCTTCATGGGAGATATCCAAAGGGACTTAAAGGGCGTGTTGAGCAAAGGAAGAAGGGAGGCTCTGGGCACTGTCTCAGTTCCTGTGCCCTTCTGTGGAGGTGGAGGTGCTGTAGTAACTTCCTCTGCTGCTGCGTGGAGTACAGCCTTTGGGGACCAGGTCATCTTCAGCAGTCTCTGCCTTCACATCTTCATTCACTACCTCCCACATGCTAGCTGCTTCTTTGGCAATGCTGTGATGGGGATCATTCAAATAAAGTATCTTAAAAACAATCCTAGAAGCAAAGGGATTATTTTCATCCCATCACCATTTGTATGGTGGACTGGCTTACAGGATGTGCTGGGTTTGGCTGGGATAGAGTTAATTTTCTTCATAGTAGCTGGTATAAGGCTGTGTTTTGGATTTATGCTAAAAACAGCGTCGATAATATAGAGATGTTTTTGCTACTGCTGAGCAGTGCTTACACAGAGCCAAGGCCTTTCTTGCTCCTTATCCCACCCCATCAGCAAGCAGACTGGGGGTACATAAGAAGTTGGGAGGGGACACAGTTGGGATAGCTGACCCCAACTGACCAAAGGGATATTCCATACCATATGACATCATGCTTGGCACATAAAGCTGGGGGAAGAAGGAAGGGGGGGATGTTCGGAGTGATGGCGTTAGCCTTTCCAAGTCACTGTTACATGTGATGGAGCCCTGCTTTCCTGGGGATGGCTGAACACCTGCCTGCCCATGGGAAGTGGGGAATGAAGTCCTTGTCTTGCTTTGCTTGCGCGCATGACTTTTGCTTTACCTATTAAACTGTCTTTATTTCAATGCACAAGTTTTCTCACTTTCACTCTTCTGATTCTCTCCCACTGGGCAGCTGTGTGGTGCTTAGTTTCTGGCTGGGGTTAAACCACGACATGAAGTGACCCTGGAAATAACTGTAGCAGATCAGGTGAAGAGGAACAGGGTCACAGACAAAGGAAAGGTTCCCTTATGGCTTTTCCATTGAAGTCTGCATTTTGTGGCATCGCACGGTAGTTTATTTTAAAGCAAGAAGACTGGGAGTGCTGTAACAGGGCTAAAGTGTTTAATCTAAGAAAGATAATGGCTGAACTGTGTTCTGGTCTTTTGCCTTAATCACACACGTTCCATGTTTTCTTAGTGAAATAAAACATCTTCAAATGTGTTTATTTGTGCATGAAATCCCACCTATCCTCTTCACCTCAGAAAAATGTGCTCCAAATATCTGCTGAATGACAGTTGGTGTCTGTTGGGGTGAGAGTAATCACAATGGACATAGCAAAACATGCAAGAATTCCCAAGCTAGCTCTTAAAGAATTAGTACTAGGACAAGGATACCCTCATTAGGAAGGTCTAGTTCTTAGTACAACCAAATAGATTGTGTAAATTCTGTGCTAATATGACTTAATGTGTAACTTTACATTGTACGTATCCCATGAGACAAACTCTGCCACATGCCATAGCCTTGACAGGGAAAACCAACATCAAGTCCACCTGGTAGAATTTCAGCCAGTTCAAGCAGAAGGAGGAAAGAAATTGGCAGTTCATAGGTAATTTCTAACTGGTACTGGCTTCAGAAGTCCTATGTCAAAGAAGTTATGCTGTACAAATAATGTTCCAGTTCCCAGAGAGTGCCTTGGGTCAGCTGTCATGCACTTTCCCCTAAAGTCAGGAAAGAAGACTTCGATATAGCAAAGGCTAGCATATGATAGTTTATATTAATTATGGAAATATTTGTATCATATTCCCTTGCAGAGAGCATTATTTTTCATTTTTTTATCACTAAACTGGCTTCAGACGAGAAGAAAGCTGTAGCTAGAGGGGGTCCTCTTTAGAAGACATTTCAAAAATCCTGAAACAAAAATAAACTATGGAAAATAATGAGGTTTTTATCCTGGATCTCAGTAAACCTTATGGGGAAAATTGTTTGCAACACTGTAATCAAATGAGAATGTTGTTTCCCCCCCTGAGAATCAATATCTACTTGTTTATCGCTGGATAAGACTCAGCAGTTGGTTACAGTCCTCATTGACCTTTTTTGCTACATCATCTTTCCCCCTCAAAAATCTGTGCAGCTGCATCATTTGCTAAAAGAATTGTCAACCAAATAAGTGAGTTTGAAAAGCTCTTTGTTGCCTCTCAAGCCTTCTTGGTGTGCATAAGCGCTGTCATTGCCCTGCTCTACTTTCCATGTTGTAGGCAAAACAGGCTTTGTAATAAATCTTTTCAATCCAAACTAGCTGTTTCCTACTGCTACTCGAAGATCAAATTTTGTTTTCTTGGTTAGAAATTTTGATTTTTGGACAGTCAACAATATAAATCACATTTCATAAAATGAAAGAAGCTGGGACTTCTTAGTCAGCTATATGCTTCCCAAAATCCAACTGTAGGCAAAATTCAAAAAGCTCCATGTGAGAAGTCACATAGAAATGCTTTGACCCAGCTTGGGTCAAACTAAATGGTGAGGCTTAAAATAGGAATTAATCTCTATTTGAGTCACAAAGACAAAATTACATATATAGCAATTGTTTTATTATTTATAATATTTTTTAATGGGAAGTTATAATTTCTCAAAGGGCATTCATGGATTTTACAGAGAAAAATCTTCCAAATGCCGTGTGGCTGCTTAACTGCCCCTCTGTCGCCTTCTGATCTGTCATGAAAACATTGGTTTATTCTGATATGGAACAGGGAAAAAAAAATCTCTAGCTTTTACAAAACAATAAATTAGTATTGCACCTAATTCTACTTTTTTTCCCCCTTACTGAAAGTCAGTGTAATAACGAGACATTGACTCCCTAGTACAACAGAAAACTGAAATTGAACCATTTCATGGTTGCAAAATAATTTCACAATCACTTTGCTAAATCACCAGAAAAGATAGAATCACATCAGTCTTGCACAGTAAGAGGAAAAAAAAATTAATGCAATGTATATACTAGATTAATGAGATGAGCCATGACAGTAAAGCTTTTCAGTGAGGACTCTAATATGGTTGAGGAAACTCTTTCATCCAAAGTCCTATTTTCAAGCTCTTATCCATTTGTAGAGTATTGCTTTATGGAGTGAAATTCATCAGGCTGACCCTGCATCCAAATGTAGACTATTTTGCATAAGGAAAGCTTGGCAATATTGTCTTTTATTGTTTATAAGAAGACAGATATTTCTTCATGGTGTTCACATATTTCAGTCCTTCCCTCCTCATATGCATACTCTCTCCCTCTCTCTCTCTCCTTTTTTTTTCCTTGTTGATAGCTCAGAAACGATTTTGTTTTTAACAGAACAGAAAACGTACTGTTTTCCCAGAGCACAGGTTGTGCTTGGCTATGTTACATACAAACAAAAAGGTAAATGAGGAATAAAGGAGGTAAAGTACATCATTATTTTTCAGACTGATGTAAGAGGCTGATTCTTCAGTGACTCTGCATGCAAAATATTCATTAAGAGCAAAGCAATACAGAATGCCCACACAAATGTCCACTCTGTTGGAATAAATATAGCTGGCATATAAACCTGAACGGACTGTTGATCTGGCTGTCATTTCTAGATGACCTTGATCTTAAATCTGCTCCCTTCTGTGGCCACTGCTATGCCTGACATTTTCCATAATGACACTAGTTAAAGATCTATTGTTTCTCCAGAGCAAGTAGGCTTCATCAGCAACAAGGAATAGCTCCACTGGAGGTGACTTTCAAGTTTAGGGTACATACCAGTTTAACAGAAGGGGATGTAATTCAGCTTGCTTTACACACCAAGTCCCTGCCAAACTGGCAGGGAGGGAAGAAGGGCATTCTTCTGACAGCCTCTTACCCTCCTCCTTCCAGTCTCTGAGCTTGTTGGTATGATGGCCCAAGTGGCCTGCTGTGGGAGCCTGCCCTAGCCTAGAGGTTACCGTGTTTCTACAGCACTTCCTAGAAGGACTACTGGAAAAACATCAGTGCCCAGAGGAGAATCATAAAGAAAGGTGTCATGAAAGCTCTGGGAAATACCTTGCAGAGAGAGAGTGGGTTTTGGACCATATCTTGATGAAAGCAATACCGAGAGGTCTTTCAATAACAATACAATTTTACTGGAATAAACCCAAGGGTAATAAAAGGCTCTTAAATCCATTGGGAAAGGGCGCAATAAGTCACAAGTGCTTGGACAGCACTTGCATATGGATAGATTCTCCATCTCTCAATGACTTCAAATCAAAATAAAACACAATTTGAAGAAGTGTGCTTTAACCAAAAGTAAGGTAATGATTCACTAGGGAGAGTCTGGCTGATATGCCAGCTCATGTGCATATTCTCAAAGTCTCTATCTACAGCTAGGTGTGTGCAATCCTCAAACCCCAAACTGCAGCCCCTTGGGACATAAGTGCACCCCATTCTTGCTCACCCCACAGTTCACTGGGGGTGGTAGATGCTGCCTCAGTAGGACAGATCAGCTGATGCAATGGGCAGTCCTAACGGATCTCATTCATTGTTCAGTCTTATTATCAGATAAGCTGATAGAAAAAGTGTGAGTAGTTAAAAGTAAAAACTGAAAATTTAGATGAAAATTTGGGAACAGACTAAAAAAAAGATAAAATAACAAAGCATATTTAACAATCAGGTTCCTCATTAGCTACCACAATGTCTCAGCTAACTTGGCCTTTCTTAACTTTGGTCTATGTTGCCCAAGGGAGTTTCTTTTGTTCCTTTTTTTACTACAGTTTCTCTCTCCTCCTGTGCTCACTCTCCACCGGGGCTTTGAGGAGACCTTCTTTCTTTGTCCAGGTGGAATGTTTTTTTTTTTTTTAATCTGCCCTTGAGGAGAACTTTTCGGTTATTTTTTCACTTAGAAATCTTGTCCATGACTGACACCAATTATCATAGCTTTTCTCTCTCCTATTAACCTCTGCCAAGGGATTTGAGGTATCATATGCAAACAGAAATATAACACTCTGCAGCTTTTGGAAGCTGAATTTCCCTTCCCTCCTTTCCAGTTTTCCTTGATTTCCATTCCCATTACAATTCTTAATTATTGTTTTCTTTCTACCTCAGGTTAACTCCTCCTGTTATATATATGTTGTTTTTCAAAAATGTGATAAGAATGTATGATTCATGTGTGCAAAGACTCAGTTATTGTACAAACACTTATTAATGCCAGTTATCTTGCAGCACTGTATATAAACTAGATGGAAAAAAGAAACAACAGAAATAAACATCTAAGAATGAGTTGTTAGCTGTCCAAAGTATCTTCCCACTTGCCACACATACTAGCAATTTCAGATTGGACCTTGTCATATATTTATTTTATGGAAAGCCAAATTAAATGATCAGATAACCTTAAACTGTTAAAACAACAGTTAGGATTAGCTTATGGTGCAGAAATGTACAGTTACCTGATGGGACAGCATAGCTGTACCTCACTTTCTGCCCATACCATGAGGGCACGGCCAAACCTTATGTTTTTTGGGCATATGCTATTAGCCAGTGACTGTACTTCGACTCTTTGGTAAAGACTTAATTCTTCTGCCTCTCTCTTCTTGCAGTACTGTATGAGTTTCTTTCTTTTCTTCCTATAACATTGTATCACAGACCCTCCTCCCAATCCAAAATTTAGCATTTGCTTTAGAAGTTCCCCAAATCTGTTTGTTCCTAGCACATTTTGCAGAACTATGCAGTTTTTTTATTGATGTGACTTTTTATTTTCTTAATTGGAAGGTTTTTTGTGGCCTCTAATACATTGATTTTGGACCGCCTGCATTCTAATCTCTTTGTAAATATGTCTCCTTGATTGGCAGCAGTGTGTCTCAGGAGACACTGGGAGCTGTAGTCTCTTACTTAAGAGTTTTCCTCCGCTGTCATCTCAAATGTCATTTCTGAAACATTTATCACAGGACACTGTCATTGGACAAATAAAGGGGCTGCATGATAGTAGCTCAGATATACACAGCCTCTCTGCTTCCATGACAGGTCCTGCTGTTGGCTACTTGAGATAACAGAAGAGTTCAGATCTGTCAATAGATGCAGAGGGAAGGACACAGGACAGTATCCGAAATGGCACTGCACATGCTCAGTGGGGACAGGGGAGCTGCCAGTGAGGAGTACGTGCAGATTGCAGCAGAGATAGTGCTCCTTGGGAAATGATAACATTTGTCAAAAGGGCAAGAGAAGGATCTGCTCGCAGAACTTGCACACAGTTAGACGTGCACCAGTACAGTCCATGCATTATAACAATTGTGTACTTGTTGTCAAGAGAAGCTGTCTGCTTCTTTTACAGGCTTTGTAAAGCTTTTTACAGTATTTCTTCCAGTTGCAGATTTTTTTTTTTTTTTAAAAAGAGTGAAATTTCCTTGTCAAAGTAACTTTGAACTTTAAAGGGAAAAAATATTGTCTGCTTCAGTATAGCTCTTGATTTTATCCACTAGACCTTTCCTAAAAGAATGCCTTGCAAAGAGTAAAGGGAGGAGGGAGTGGGTTTTCCTTCCAAAACAACTAAGAGAGTAAGTCAATTTGGGGAGGTTTTCAAAGGCACTGTAAGGCATAAATAATTTTCCCATGCCTTGTTCCCACAGTAATGAAAGGAAGTTAAGACCCTCCACCTGAAGGATCTGTCTTGATTTTCACTGAAACCTGAGCTCTGAAATCACACAATCAGTGCTAATTTTTACAGTATTTAGAGGGATTCTAAGCATACTACAATGAAAATATGGGGAGACACTGTTCTATCCTAAAACAGTACATGGGCTGGATTTTCCCATGATGTGACAAACAGTGAAAACATCTCTGGCAAAGCAGAGATGATGGCATGAGGAAATAACACAATCCAGGAAGACAACACATTTAACTTAATTTGAGCATATGGTCCTCATCATGAAGTCCTGAGGTGTTACTTTTGTTTGCTACAAGCTGTGTTGTTATCTCAAACACCGATATTTTTCCTTCCTTGCACACAAACACATATGTTACATACACGTACAGTTTATTCATATATATAGAAGAAAAGAAAGAGGATATGAAACACTGAGAAGGGAGGAAATCTGAACTGAATGGAGTTGGCAATTAGGAGTCATTAATTCAGTCTTTTTGCCAAGTGCTGTTTTTCGTGTGGTTTTGGACTAAATTCTTAAGCCAAAAGAAGGATACACGGAAACACCCCTAAACCAAAACCTATAAAATCAGAGTGCTCTTTCCTCCACCTTAATGTTTAAAGGATGCTTATCTGCAGCTACATTAGAAATCACTGTACTATCTGTGGTATCACTCTGTAAAAGTCTGCCATTTGGGTTAAAAATTTCAGGCTCCGCAGCGTCATTTAAGGACTCAAGTTTCAAAGAGAACTAATGGAATATTCTCACAGATCACATAACATATTTTAGGAACTTTCACCTTTAACTAATAGTTTATAAATTGCTTTGAGTTCCTTGGATGAAAAAATGCTATAGAATGCTTTTGTATGAATTATTTCTGTAATAAACCAAGCTAGAACAGAAACTTTTTTTTTTTTTTTTTTCTGTAAGGTATTTTTTACCATTCTGGTCTGTCAATGTGTCTTTATTTCTTAGCTCCTTTGGAATTTTTTTCTTCCTCTCCTGTGTACTTTCTATTAAAAGAAGAGTTTAAACTGTGGGAATAATAGAGCCCTTGTAAGCTCTGTCTGCACTCACTATTCATTATTTATCCAGTGACCAGGTACAGTGGAAGCCGGCACAAAGCTAAATGCTATTGGACTAACTTTGATGCAGACAGTTCATTGTCTGAGAAAAAAGCATTTAAGCCTCAATGTTCTCAGTTCCGTGATTTTCAACACTACCTCTTCCCCCCTCCTCCTTTCTCTTTTATTAACTGCTTTACTCCAATGTCCTTTTGACTGTGGTAACTGGCACTGTCTGCAAAATCCAGTACAATGATACTATTCATCCTGGCTGTGCCATTTATAGATTCCATAGCATGCTCCATCCTTATGGTAAAGATCATTCCGCCTTGTCACTTTCCTTCTTTTGAGGCAGTGATTGCTGAAGCAAAGGCCAATATTTGGAATCTGATTAGTACATCCAAGCTCTAAAAAGCTGAAATCAAGAGAGCAGGATTGGAAACTCGTGTGCGCGCACGCACGGAGGGTATAATGAGGCACACAGTGCCTCGCAACACTGACATGGTCATGCTTCAGCGGAGAGAGTGCCAGATGCACTGTTCATTAGTACGCCCTGCCTGACCATCCACAGAGCAGTATCAGCATCCTCTGCAGGGGTGCTGCTCTCCTGCCTTCCAACTAGTAAAGCACCGCAAAGCAGACAGGAGCAGTAGCCAGAGGACTCTAAGGAAAATACTGATACTGACAAAGTGAACTCCAAAATGAATGTGCTAGTATTAGTTGATCTCTCAGCCAAAGCTATCTAGTTTCTAGTGTTCCCATGTCATGCAGTTACGCTTCTTGCAAGTTTGAACGTTTCATCATCTAGAAACACAAAAAGTCACTCCTGGGTATGCTATTGAACAAGTGTTCTCACTTTTCTTTCTAATTGTTGCTTTACTGTGTAAAAATTATATTTTGGGCTTTGTTATAAGTCTTATAAGTCTGGTTTTAGTTTTATTTGGGGGGTGTGTGTGTATTTTTTTTGTTTGTTTTTTTTTTTCTTTTTCTTTTTTTTTTTCTTTTAAGTAGCTATTTGTCTCATAAAAATTTAATTTTCATAAGCAGACCAAAGATGCATGTTGGGGAACAGATCAATGTCAGCATGTGCAATATCCTATAATAAAAATAATTTATATATAAATCTAGACTTCATGTCCCAAGTTGTGAAGGACAGAACAAATAGGAGCAGGGGAGAGGGAAGGGAAAGGAAGGGAAGGTGGAAGAGAGAAGAGGAGAGGAGAGGAGAGGAGAGGAGAGGAGAGGAGAGGAGAGGAGAGGAGAGGAGAGGAGAGGAGAGGAGAGGAGAGGAGAGGAGAGGAGAGGAGAGGAGAGGAGAAGAAACTGGTAAGATTGGATGGATGGAAGGAAGGAAGAAAGGAAGGAAGGAAGGCAGGCAGGCTGACATGCTGCCTGCTTGACAGTCCCAGGTAGGACACACTGTTCGTATGGAAGTAAATGCAGAAATGTAACTTATTATTAATAAATGACAAGATGCCATAGAGGAATTGCTTTTACAAACAATAAAAAATAGAAAAAGCTTAAACAAAATGTCAAAGCCTACTACAAATCTCAAGACAAATGTTATAGCATGTGAATTTTGAGAGTTATTTAGTTAGTTAGTTGCACTGAAACAAATACAAAAGAATACCTGTTCCAGGCTTTGGGCAACCTTGATATCTGTTTATGTCTATTCCTCTTTTACTATATCAGGAGTTAAGTATACTGTGTGGTAACTCTTAGGAAACCCAAACAGCAGCATACATTCAAACACCACACCACAAACTTAATCTAAAAAACAAGTAAACATTAAATTATGCCATTAATCCTGCCAGATAAAAAGCTTCTAAGAGTACCTCCTTCATAAACTTGTGGGTGATATATATTTCTGACCACTAATTACTATCATTTTATCTATTCTTTTACTCATACAGTCAAAGTTAGGCATTGCTAACTGTCTCTTCTGTCTTTATAGAAAGATTCAGGTTATTTTTGATTAGTGAAGTCATTTTGGAATGTACTGAGGGCAAGAATATGGACTGCTACCCATAGTGCTAGCTCATGGATCTACACCTGAAATTGAACAATTTTTAATACAAAACATTATTTTTTCTTCTCTTTCAAAGGCATTACCTGAATATTAGATCTTAGTCTTTGAAAGCAGGAGCTAGATTTTTATAAATAACAAACCAAGGTTTAACAGCTTTTGTGTGTCTTCCGGCTTCTACATTTATTTTAAAATTATCTTCCTGGACACTTACTCATTTCCCTTTTTTCACTTAATAATAGGTAGGAAAGTCCTTACAGTTTAACCTATCAAATTAATTAACCCCAGTCAAACCCAATCAAACCTCAAATACGCTCAAGAAGGTCAGTCTAAAAAAACTCTATGGACTAGTTCATTCTTCATGTTCTAAAAGTCTGTCAGACCAATGATATTCAACTCCCATGTAAACATGTCTGATAATGTCTGCTTGATAAATGCGGTGAAAGCTCCAGCGCTCTGCACAATTTCCAGTTAAAAATACCTTTGTCTTCAGTCCCTAACCCAGCTTGAATTCTTCTACACTGCAAACACAGCAAAGAAAAAGAGCATCTGATATCTTTGAGGAAGCTTAGCAGGGTAGCTCCAAGCACAGGACTTTACGGAAATTCAGTTTAAGGTTTCAATGGGTGGATGAGCTTGGCATGAAATGAGGGGACAAGTGTGGTGATTCAGAATAAAAAGTAAAACTCCTTGAAAACAGGGTGACAAATGTTTTGGCTCTATTACTCTGTGTGTATAAAAAATAATCTGAGTATCAGACAAGATCCTATATCTGTAGAACAAAGGAAAAAGGATAAGTAGACTACCAATGCAAGTGAATATAACTAAGTAATATTATTTACATTAAGACTAGGGTGGCCTGCAATGACCTGAATCTGTGTTAAATATTTATTTTATATTTATTTGCTAAAAGGCATTTCAGCCTCACCCTAAGGAAAAAACCTAGACTATTATGCAACCATTTTGGCAGCTAGCTGAGTGTGCTATAATGGTTTGACTTGACATTTGTGCACATATAACACATTTATGAAATAGAAGACAGTCTTTTTTTTTTTTTTTCTGTGAATAGTACAGAAATCCTTGAAATGAAAAATATTAAGTAGTTTGCCCATAAAAGACTCAGAAGTTTCATATTTTAAAAAAAAGTCTTGCACTTTAGTTTAATAAAGATATAACACCTCTTCCTTTAAATCTTACCCCTCATACTCAAAAGTGATATTATCAGAAGTTTTCTCCTTAAAAAATGTAAACCATGCACTGAAACTTTACCAGTTCAATTCAACAAAGAATGAAATATGAAAATATGTTAAGGATCAAATTTACTCTCTTACTGTAACTAGAACATATCATCTTATGAACTACTTACATCTCATTTAGATGACTGGCAAATATAAAGTATAAGAAGTTTTGGCATCTGTGCGATGATGAACAGGTTGTAGATTTGAAAGCACGAGAAAATAGCCTGATTAATCCAGAGCTAAATTTGTCACTGTTGAGGTGGAGTTAAACAGTGTTTGCATCATAAGCTTTTTTATCATGACAGCTTTATTTCCAGCACTTAACTCATTATGTCAACCCATGTCTTCTAATTTTATTTTGAGACCTGAAGAAGTAATGGAACGCTCAATGTTCTGCAAAGGAGTAATTTTCACCCAAACAAAGTTTGGCCTAAGTCACGATGTTTGGCTCTACAGCTATCCTATTATAATCCAGTTTTATCAGAGAGAGAACTCCTTCTGAAATTACTCCTTTTGAAATGCAGATTGTCAGATTTAAACTCTGACATGCTCCTTATTTCTAACTCTTACCAAAAAATTGTTGAATGATTCAGGTTATAAGTTGTTCAAAACCGAGACTAGTCCTTTAAATAACTCTTGCTTGACTGATGGAACAGGAGACGGCCAGTATGTAATACAGACCTTCATTGTTATTTTCATGCAAAAGCACCTTTACAATAAAGGATGCTGAATAAAAACAGTCTGAAAGGCCAACAGTTCCTGCTATTTAAAAGGAAAACATCAGCATGTCTCTCATTTATGCTCAGCAAGCTTGCTACTCCCGTTTCCATTTTCTTTAGGTACGAATGCTATCTTGCAGCAGCGCTGTTCAGCAGACCCAGGGGAGGCAAATGTCAGTTTTCCAGATGGCAAACTGCCAGCCTGGTGATGCCGCGCTGAAAGGCACTGAGGGAATTCACTTTGTTGCAGAAGCAAAGGAACATCACTTCCTAACACACCTTGGGTACATGCTCGCTTCAGAACAGCTGATGAAGTAGCCAGAAAAGTTTCAGCAGCCCTCCTCAAATGCCTGTTTAGATAGCGTCAGGTTTCTACACGGCCCCAGCAGGTGTTGAAAGTTTTTGCTAATTTACAAAAAAGGAAATATCCCTCTTATGAGAAACAGGCATTAAAATGTAAACTCTACCTCTATCAAAGTAGCTTATTTTCAGCTTAAACTGAGGCATCTTTTGTTTCATAAAATGCTACCTAAAGTTGTTAGGTCAGATGTCTATCTAATATTGTTATGCATTTTTTTGCCTCTAGAGAGCAAAAGCTATTGTACAAATATAAAATCTTGAGTGGAAAATTACTTTATTGTCATTACTACTATATTCTAGTATGGTATCTTTATTAAGATGGTGAGTTATTAGACTATCTGCCATTGGGGAGAGCCTGGTCTGGAAAAAAACTCACAACACTTTATTAGGTATTCTAATAAAAGATTAAAATGCTGGGATTCATCTGATCTGAGATGTTACTTCAGGTGTTGAATACAAACGTCTTGCAATTTAATGGACTATCAGATATTGGGTGACTTTCTGGTGTAGGAATACAACTGCTTTAGAAATATATAAATACTTTATTTTACTTTAAGAAAAAATCAAATTGATTTTAACAAATTGCGCTAGTTTAACACAATACCTTCTGTGGAAAGTCCTCATGTTTCCACATCTGTATGCGCTGTGCTGAAGTCTTTTGTTATAAGAGGTAGAAAAGTGGCCTTGTTCTGCCTGAGGGGAGTCTGTCAGAGGCTAACACGCTTTCATAGGTAAAAAGGTAACAGAGATGATATAGCTGCTTCCTGCACTGGTTACTTGTCCTTCCAATTCTAATTGGATGGAGGATTCATGTAAAAAACCAGCTTAAAATGCCTTTACATCTACCTTGCACTGTGAGAGGGTCTTGTCCAAGAAGGACAGGATTCGTAGAGGGCAGCCAAGTCTCCTGTTGATCTTTCCTTTACTTTCCCACAAGCAATAGATGTTAAGCATGGAGCCGATTTCAGCACTGCTGGCTTCAAGGTTATTTTGAATATATTTAGAGAAGCACTATGTATTTTGACTTTAAGCAAAAAAGTTCTAGAGAAAGGACAGAAACAACACTTGGAGAGGCAGCATGACCTATTGATGGGTGCAAGTGGCTGGGGCAATACAACTGACCTCCTAAGTCTCTGTCTGGACAGTTCC
The DNA here is from genome assembly GCF_011004875.1 of Balearica regulorum gibbericeps. Taxonomy (NCBI): domain Eukaryota; kingdom Metazoa; phylum Chordata; class Aves; order Gruiformes; family Gruidae; genus Balearica; species Balearica regulorum. The sequence goes on along the minus strand of NC_046185.1, from coordinate 49,326,919 downwards.
TATCAGATCTGTTTTAAGGTGTGCAAAGAGCCCTATATAACAGTTGTTTTCACAGCAATGAGCAATGTTCTACATCATGTTCCCTAAACATGTCACTTACTATTTTATTTTAGTTCATGTAATATCAGAAAGATGTGAATTTAAGCAATGCTCCTAGCAAGCAGGTTTTAATGAAAAGAAAATAAAATATACTTTTTTTTTTTTTACAGCAAGTAAAGAAGTTTGAAAAAAATATTCATCCACTCAAACTCATGAATTGCTTCAAAACTAAGTTATATGAAAACATACAATAAAGACATTTTGACTTCAGCTGCAGCCTACTTAATTTATATATATATATTTATAATTTGGTTTCAAATTAAAACTCCAAACAAAAAAAAATATATTACCTAATAAAATGCATTTTGAAGTGGACATAATCCATGTGCCATCAAAAAGCATAATACCATATTCAGATGCTCAACATGATATTGTTTTAGTGTCTGTTTGCACGTGACTGCAATTACTGGTTTGTATTCAGAAAAGATCATTTACACATACATTTGTGCATGTTTGTTCATGCATACGGTTCACTGCAGCTGTTCCAGCTGTAATTACAAATTTGATCTTCCTTTGTCATGTAGGGCCTATTCAGAACAAAGTTTCATTATGACTCGGTAAATGGTCATTTGGAACTTCTAAGTTCTTTCAGCATCCAGCCAACATGTCCAAAAAATACCACAATCTTATTATCTAAAATCAACTTTAATAATGTTTCTGGTCTAATCAAGACAAAAAAAATCCTGTGAAGAATCCATATCAGCCTGACTGAACAGAATTTTGAATGGTTTTGAAAAGTGGTAACATTTTGACTAAGGATACTTAAAAAGCTCAATTTTTTTTTCTCTTACCTGTTGAGCAAATCCTATACCGGTACAATTTCACTTCTTTTGGTTTGTTCTATAGGTAATCAACTGCATTATGAAATAAAAAAAAAAGTTCTATTCACTGTTTTTTGCCATCACATGGTTAATTACTTATTTGTAACATATACATGACCAGCTGGTCAACCAACTCCTCACATGAATTCTAGAAGAAAAGCTTGCATTATTTAATCAAGGAGGGAATAAAATACGTGTTTAACTGTTATCTAATTTGCTAGCTTGTTATTTTACTACGAGGAGGATCTGCTGTTCAGAGCTGTTTCCTGAGATGTAAAGGTGCTGCTTTCTTTCATGAACTAAAGGAGCATTTATCTATCCTCTCCAGGTTGTGAGAGCATGCTCATCATTGTAATATCAGAAAGCTTTCAATACTGCTTTGATCAATGCGAGTAGCAACTATCACACATTTGTTCCCTCCGTCCACTGGAGGAGAAGTGTGGGCAGTTGAGTGTTTTGTTTTGGATTTTACAAATACACATATGCATGCACATGGTGCTTGAATACCACTTTTGAAAACTATTTTGCAACTTGTTTACAGCACAATTTTAATGTCAATTGGATAAAGAATGTCACAGATATGACCTTCCCCCTAGATGGAAGTAAGATAACACAGTGACATTCAGTAGCCTGAAAGGTGACTAAAGTGATTTAAAAGAGGAGGAACGCATGACCTGTTAATGATATATGGGTAATAGCCTTGTACTGATACTTGAACCTCTTTGCACTGGGAAGAAAACTCTGTTTTATTAAAACTCAAATAAAGATGGAAATACTTTCCATAATTTGTAAAAATTTTCTTTTTCTCAAGATTTTTCAGCTAACTACAGGTAGAATTAAATCATCACATACAAGTATTTAATATTTACATTACTTTATCTTGGTTGTTTTCAAATAAAAGGGCAAAAGGTCAACAGCTCTAAAACACCAAGAGTTCAGCAGTCCTGAACTGCTGCCAGTTTACGGCTTCCTTTCCTGTATTCTTTTTTTTTTAATTTTTACTTATTAGTATGTCATTCTTATAAGATCTCCTTTTCTGATCTAACCTGTTATTCCCCAGAGTTGGAAAGGGCCCAGTTCACAGGAGAATGCTCTCCCAGCTGCTCAGAATATCCTGTTCACTGCAATAATCACTTAATGGATATTAAAATCCAAGACAGAGTTTGACGGTTCTGAAGAGTATTATGTTCCTCAGCACTTGTAAAACCTCAGAAGACTGAACTTATTCATTGGAACGTAGGTTAAAATGTCAAATGCAACTTTCCAAATTACTGCCAGAAGTACAGGCATGTACTTCACTCTAGGATTGTAACCCCAGATTCAAAATGCCGGCAAAATCAGTCCTCAACATTTCTCAGGGTTTCTAGAAAGGGCTGTCAAATCCAGCACAACTAATGCTTCGTGTAAGATTTTGCTGCAAATTCCCCTGCTAACGTAGTTTTCCATCTCTAATAGATATTCTGTGCCAAATGCCGTTATGCAATATCTGAAGCCTTGCCTAAGCGTTCCAGTGCTGCGTGAGCGAGGAGTAGTGTGGGGCTGAACCGTGTCCTCAGGCTTTGCCCGCCCTCTTCAAGCCCTGCCAAGGGAAGGACCCAGGGAGGGAAACTGCTTTACACACATTTCTCTGCTTCCCTCTTTCCAGTGAGCTTGACACCCTTTCACACAACCAAAAAGGATGACTTATTACCGGTTCCATCTTCCCATCAGATGTCATCCCAATAGGGTAAGTAGGAATTAAATGTCAGGAATCAACAGAGCCTGGGATTTGTCCCCTCAGCCTGTCAAACACCAGCTACTTAAATGAGCCAGCATGGAGGGAGATGAAGTCTCCTATGGGTGGCAATGGATATTTCCTTTTTTTGGCTCTCACTCTGCCTCACACTGCAGGGTAAGACACCTCTGGGAGGTGGCAGTTGTCTTTCTGCCAATTCTCATTCCTCTTGCTCCCAAAGGTGGGAACTGGGAAAGCTTCCCTTGGCTTCCCTGCAGTTAGGAGCACCTTGTACACAAACAGCACGGGGGTTTCAGACTCCACCATTCTGCTGAACATCAGTTATACTCACAGGCATACGTGGGCATGCACACACCCCCACACTATATATGAACACATTTGCAAGAGCAGAGAATATAAAAATTTGCAACTTTTGCTTTTATTTTAATCCTGTCCTCTTTATATAGGTTAAATCCTGTCTTCAGTGGGATCTGCTGACTTTTTTTTTATGTCCAGTCTATTTTTCTATGACTAACTGAGAATTTTTCAGCTTTCATTTCTTAAATTTGTGTGTTATCAGTTTTCTCAGTAGGGTGATAGCTACTTATTTTCTAGCTATCTTTTAGTGCATAAACGCAGGACAGAGAATCTTTCACTTTATCCTGGGGTAGTACTGTGGATGCTGTGTATGTATAACAACCCAACCCTCCCTTTCTACCAGCAGCCCCTCCTCCCCATCTTACACACTGAATTTCTTCACAGCAGCTGTTCTTGATAACACTTAAAAAGTGATTATATCTGTTGTCAATTTGGGTAAATTATTAACATCAAAGCTAGCAGCAGGCTCCCTGACATTAAATTTCAGGATTTCCACTAGCAAAGAAGGACAAGCTGGGGGAGAGATGAGTGGATGGAAGGAAATGGGTGGAGTAGGGTTGGTTGGGGGGAATTATGAGTGTATAAATAGAAAATTAATCGATCAGAAAATGACTTAAAATTTTAGCTTGTATTAGAGATGCTTTCCTGTTTTCCAATATAGGGATTATCATTACAGCAAGGAGCACTGAGAGTGGAAAGAGCTGAAGTCTAGCCCTTGTGGAGGTACAGAGGGGTTCAGAAAATTAATACCTTTTCAACCTCTTTTTTTTAACTTGTGCCTTAGCAATGACAGTGAGCTAATACAGTCACCTCTTGCTTAACAACAGCTTGCTGTTATTATGGGTTATTCAGCAAGGAGTTTCTGACTGATTTCATAAAACAAGAATTTATTGAATTCTAAGAGATGAACGATGAAGACAAATTGGGATATGTCTAAATTAAATTAAAAATTATTACTTGTACAAAATTTAGAGTGTGGCTGGCTGTACCACCAAATTTGCAGTTAACACTGTTAGGAATTAAAGGTATGTAACTGATAAAGATGGATGTCTCACTTTCTTGGTTCCAACCTGTGCCGCTTAAAATAAATATTATAATAATTGATCTCTGTGAATGATGTGCATGTGCTAAATGACGCTTGATGTATGACACCAACTTCCTGCTCCTGGCACTGATGGATGAGCTTAGTCTTCCTATAATGAAAAGATGGTCAAACTTTCAATTACACATATCGCACCTCCACAGACAAAGCATGATGAAAATAAATTTGATACTATTCAGCTACCGCCAACCTAACATTAGCACAGACCAAAAAAAAAAAAGATTTAATCGAAACTCTGTGAGAGTGAAATGGGTACCATTTTATATTAACTCCTGAATATATGACTCTCTGGCATTAAATGTGAAATGCACACGTCTTTTTATTTCAAAGCATTTGTTACGTTATCTCCTCTGGGATCAATTGCACCATAAGTGGGATTCATGCAGAGTCATAAAGAACCCTGGGGAAACCCACAGGAAAACAAATCCTACTGCAGGAAAGAAAAATTCCTTGCTTCCTCATGAACACCTTGAGGAACAGCAACATAATATCTACAGTACATTATTATGTGGTACCGGAAAACACTACTAGTCAGGGATTCAACTATTTTTATAACCACAGGTTACTAATTAGTCCTATATTTTCAACGTAAGCTTAGAAGCTGATGCCATGTTTGTAACAGTGGAATTTTTCCACTGCAAAAAGTGGCATTTGTTGATGATCTTTCTATAGGTCTATCTCTCTCTTCCCCTTCAGCAAGTGCTGTAAAATAGGAAATTCAAGCAGGACAACTGAGACATGTAATTGGGTAAGAGTTTTTCCCAAAGTAATGACTTCAGAAATCAGCTTATCTGCAGGACATTTCATGGGTTATTCCAGATATTTTCCTTTTATATCTGATGTAATTGTGGATACTTCATTATCTTTATAATTTTTTTTTTTTTTAAATTTTTACAGGAGTAAAATTTGTGATGTGGGTAATTTATTTTAGTTTGTCAATCTCATACAGACATGAAGACAGACTTTCAAGGTGGCATAAGATGTAACTAGGTGTCTAAATTCTCATTGCAGTCTGTTGAAATGAGGTTGATGGAGTCTTGAGAGTTATTCTACCGAAAAATACAGGCAAACAGATAAAATGCAGGTATTCTAGACTCCATTGCCTGTACTATAGAAGGAGAAATTTCATTTGCCCATACGTGGCTGGTCAGTGCCATCTGAGATGACAGCAGAAGTGTTTTTTCTGGAACAGCAAGGGAGGGGATACTCTGCTCTGGTACCCAACACCTCAACTGAGCTCCCATTGCAGAAATGGATACATTCTGTCTCAGTGTTTTAAACTCAGTTGAAGCCTCCCCTGCCCTCAACTCATAGATAAATCCATCCCAGTTGAATAACCACTTTTTCCATTTAATTTGAAATTTTCATTGCTCTTAAATGTACATCACAGAGAATCACAAGCAGATGAGGAAAATAGCATATCTCTTGATAATTAATTCCAGATTGAGGGATTTTTACTAAATCTCGTCTTTTCTACAGCCTCTTTAAATTTCACATGGCAATATTTTCAAATCTTCCTAATGGCTAAGTGTTTCTGTACTTTTGTTTATCCACAGTACTGCTTTGAAATCTTCCTTCTGTGCCTTTGTTGAGAGAGGACTCCACTAATTAATAAAGAATTTAGAAAAAAGAGCTTGCAATTGATTTTGAAATAAGATTACATTAATTTAAGCTATTTTCTGTTCTGTTCCTGACATAGCTGTAGACCATTACCAGATGTCCTTTTCCAGATCCAGCTGTGTGCACTACCTTTGGGTGTTGATAATTCCAGCTGCTTACCACAGCTCACCAGCTGATGAAGGTAATTTAAGATAACCCTTTTCAAATTATGTGTTTTAAGGAGCACTCTCTCCAGGCCTTTCACAGAGCTGGGCAGGAATTAGTATCTAGCAGAATGGTAGTAGGAAGAAACTGCTTATCAATAATCATCTCACATGGCACAGCTATTCAGAAATAAATCTCAGTTTGTGGTGTATCATTTTTACCATTAATGCTTGTTGGGCAGATGTTTTCATTAAGAATTCCACAAAATTTCCCCCTGATCAGTAAAGATTAATATTAAACCCAGTAATCTAATGGAGATGAGGAATAAGAAGTGTGACAAGGTTGTTTTCTAAGATTAGTTTCCTCTCCACTCTCTTTTATACATGAAATGCAAGGTGGATACATTCTGTTTGAAGGATTTAAAGCACTGCCCTGGTCTGTATGACGTAGCGATATCTCTTCTCTGACTTTCCTTTTTCTATACTGAATTCCTAATCAGGCTCAAGGAAATTAATAAGACCCCTCTGGACTTTTACTGAAGTTTCTGATTACACATGTCAAGCCAAGGCCTCTTTCTCAACCTATGAATAATAATAATTTGTTATATTTCATTTAACAACATGAATCAAAGAGTCAGTTCTTTTGTAATTGATGCAAAATACCTCTACTATTTTTTATGAGTATTAAATCATGCAAGGTTAATTTCTGCATCCAGTTACACCCACAGTACTAAAAAAATTGGATAGGGCTCAGAAATCACGTCTGCTCTAGTGTGGCATAAGAATTCTACATACACGGAAAAATTATGGAGTTTATTTTCAGACTTTATTCCCCAGACCCTTTATCTGACTGCCCTTTGGAACATGTGCACCATTTCAGTCAGACTGGTTTTCAAAATGACCAATATTTAAATTCTAGGAGGATGATGATGAGTTTGACTTGGAACTTAGTAGGTCTTTTTCTCCACAGGACTGTTCCTTTCTGCTTAATTTACTATATTTTACATTTTCAATGTGCTGCAAATATTGTATTTTAAAGAATTTGTTGGTGCCTGCATCTCTTAAAAGGTAAAATTTCCCATAAGTAAAACCATAACTTTTATTTGAAATATACACACCTTGTGAACATTGTATGATGCATCCAATGTTTTGATCAGCCACATAATGGCTATACAGTGCATACATTCATGTTACATTTAGTAAATCTGTACTTAGAAGAATTGATAAAAATTCTCAATCTGTTTATTATTTTCAGATTATTTACCAGAAAGAAATAATCAGTTACAAATCTATTTCACACATTTTCAATGAATGTTTTTAAAACTGACTAATTTTGATCTTGGTTATTAATAAAAAAATAGCACTGTAACAGGTGTTAATATCCACAAAACAAGATTAGAAAGAGTTAGAGCTAATGTCCATAGAAGTGAAATTCAGATCAGATCCTGCATTTAAAAACACAAGTAGATATCTGCAACAGTCTATTTTTGCAAAGACTGTGAAATGTGTCTGATGGAATCAATAATTTCAGTTTTATGGTATCTGATACCTCTATAAAAATTGGAACCTCTCTAATGTAAAGGAAATGTAGTGTGTTCAAGAAAAGAACCTACTAAAACATATTTGAGACTTTCACAAAGAGTAATATCTAATGGCAATCTGCTCAACAGTGATACGACTGTCAAAATGAGCTGAAGGAGGCATAGAATTATTCATGTTAAGCAAGTATTTATCACTTCAGGAATATTTTAGCAAAGATAAAATCCAATATAAATGTACATTTGACCTTTTATTATACTAAATCATTCCTTGATAGTGTTGCATTTCAGTGTAGCCCTATAACCACACTGCAGCAGCAAAGAGTAGCTCTCTGGCACTCTCACACTGAGAATGAAGAGGCTGAATATTAGAAAACATATTTGGTGAGAAGGTGTTTATGTACACTGTACAAGATGAAAAATACTTGCAGGTTTGGTTTGGTGTATTTCTACAACTGCAGGCCCAGATGATAACAAGACACTTTACTCTTAATCTATATAGGATTGGGGGGGGGGGGGGGGGGGCATTAATTGAAGCGGCAATATACAAGAAACAAAGAATATAGTCTTCCTGTGATAAAGAATGAATAAAACCCAAAAGAGAAACCAACAATAAAGAGCCCCAGCATAAACCCTGCTTCTAAATCTAATAATAATGGGATCTAACTGCCAAAAATACCTAGTCTCTCAAGCCATAAAAGCTTCCTACATGTGGATTGACATGTAGACAACAGAATTGTTCAGAGTAAAAAGAGAATGTAGGTGAATGAATTAGTGCCTACCATGTAATCAGCCTTCCTATGGAGGAGCTGTCTGTCTTCCTCTGGGCAGGTAAGCAAGGGACACGTGTAGCCACTCTGCAGTGCTAGAAAGTGTTTCACATCATTGTGCTGTGAAACAAGCTGCCGGAAGCTGAATGTAACTTATAGGACTATATAACTTCTACTTACATTTGTCAAACAATATTCTATTATGAGATACTTTGAGATGGGGAAGTGCCGTTTTCACAATTTTAGAGCAAAGATCTGAAATATTAAAGGTATGTCTGAAAAATACAAGCTTAAATGGCTTAAATGCAAAGTCCTGACAAGGAATTTGATATCGAGTCTGAGGCTAGTGTCCTAAGTACAGGACTTTAACTACAGGGCTTGTTTTATAATTAGCACTAAAAGTAGTTTCTGCACCAAGAAGGTACTGGATGGAGCCTATTATTATGGGACAAGCATAGCATAGTATACCATAGCATATTATTCTTAATTTCTAAGCCTTCCTAATCTCAATAATTTGTTTTACCTTCAGCCTGACATGTTAAGTGAAAGAATTATGCAGTTTTGGTTCTTTTTTTCCACTGCAAGTCAGAGAAGGGAGCACATTTTTGTTTCTACTGAGATGGTAGTAAACAATACCATAAGATAAGGAAATAGGTATTCTCACCATATTAATAATCTATATATAATTAATATATTTCACATAAACCAAGCTCAGATGGATTGAAATATTTGTGGTCTATCTTTTCAAAGAATTTACCTAAAATTTCCACTTTTTTTTACTAAAATTCTCATTGAATTATTTTAATATTTAATAGGACAGATGACTACACACTTTAAAATTATGGACTTTTTAACTTAGTAAATGTGAAAACAAGAATGTTTAACTGATTTTTTATCTTTACTTTCAAATTTTTTTCTGAGCATGAAATCTGTCACATTTAATTTTTTTTTTTTGCACACTTTTCCACAAGTGTGTTCACTTTCAGAACTGACATTTTTTCTTTAAAAAAAAAAGTTCTGTAAATAGTTAAGACTAATGAAGATCAAGGGGTTTTGTTTGTTTGTTTCTTCGTTTGTTTTTAATACCTGTTAAAGTTTGGAGTTTTTTTCAAAACTTTTTCTTTAAGTCTTTTGGAAAATGGTGCCTTTTCAGGGTTCTCAGATGAAAACATTATTTAGACCAAGATAAGTAGATAAAAGAAGCACCTTAACCTGATGTGGCATGCATAGAATCCAAAATTTTTAACAAAGTTCAATAAAAATACAGGTCAGATATTTTCCCCTGAAATTGTCTGAGGACCTAACTGCAACTAAAAACCCACCACAACAACAACAACTTCAAGTAAGTTCTTCTCATAGAAAATTCTTTTCTGTCTCAGAAGGAAAGTATGAGAATAAAAAAACATGTTATTCTTGCTAGTCATTTTCTTCAGGAAAGAAAATAAATTTTAATGATCTGGACTTCTTTTGACTTTTAAAACAATATTAAATAGTAAATAATACTTTGCTTTAAAATTAATAATAATAAATTATAGATGCAAAAATATATTTTACACACAGGCAAATAAAGCAAACAGAACAAAGGGTTTCTCAAAAATTATGAGTTAATAACTTGCTTATCTATATAAATAACCAAAAGGGAACAGTTAAGGAGAATAACCTGTAAAGATCCTCTAGTAAGAAATAAAAACTGGAAATTAAATCTTAAAATGATTCAGTGCAATATGGAAACATTCCGTCTTGTTGACTTCTTATGTTTTACATAAAGTCTTATGTTTGGAAACCAAAAAAAAGAAAAAAGACTTAATTTAGAGAAAATACCCAGGACCAGTTCTGAGCTTGGAGTTATTCAGATGCATTGAACAAACCTTTTTCTTCCTTTCTTTCTTCCTCCCTCCTCCCCTGCCATTATTCCCCGCCCCCCCCCCCCCCCCCCCAAAAAAAAAAAAAAAGAAACAAAAACCCAAACACAGCACTGTATCAGAAGAGGGACAGGTCAAGTCTTCCTCTTATTTGGGGACAGAAGGAGCTTTAATTTATAGGAAGGGGAAGAGGGTCACTTTCTGGTAGCAATTCTCCTCTGTCATTTGCAGTGGAGCTTTGTAAGAGGTGCAATCCCCTGAGGAAAAGGTCGTAAGATCCAAACAGCATGCAATGGGCAAATATACATTATATGGTGGTTGGTCTCATGGGCACATACTACCCTCCTACCGGTTGCTTATTTGGTAACAGAGGACTCTGCTGGGATTTGCCAAATCAGCAAGGCAAACTGCTGACACCTGCGAGCCACGGCATGCAGCAACTCAGTCTGTTGTGATTTGCAGGGTGATCATAAATCTCACAGACACAGAAAGGCAAAACTATCTGGGATTTAAAAAGCATGAGGTATACAGGGGAACTTACTTATTAGATGTAATCTTCTTCTATGGGAGCAATTGTCCCAAGACCTAATTTATTCAGACACAAATGCAAGCCTTGATCATCACCTTCTTTTTAGTACTCCCAATGTCATTGACAGTGTTTTCTCTTCAAAGATACCTAAATAACCATGATCTTTGACTTATAAACTATAGCTTTTGAGAAGCATGGATTCTCATATAACCACTCTACTATAATTTCTCAAGCAGCAATTTACAAGGCTAAATGAGCTATACAGTCCCATGGTGAATTTCCTAGAAAATTCTGTCATGTAATCAGTGTATACATTTCTAAACCTCTGCTTTTTGCAAGAGGGTTTCAGAGACATGTTCCTATGTGCCAAAAAAGTCTGGACTATCTTGATTGACAATGTGACAATATAGAATGGAAAAAAAAAAAAAAAAAAAGGAGATTTGCAGAGATCCATCACTTTTAGAAGGTTTTATAGCTTTGGATACACTGACACTGAATGATAATGCAGGATAATCCTTTCAAAATGACAGAACGTCTCACTGCCAGGAAAGAATTGTTCAATGAATACAAGACATCTAAGGTGGCAACAGCCTCTTTAATGACTCCATGCTACCATGTGGCAAATGCGACTTTAAAAAAAGAAAGGATCAATGTATTTACAGAAACTTTACTCTACCCACAAATAGGTTGGGTATAAGATTACAATCACTATCTTGTTGGGGCAAAATGGGGTTATGCTTCTTAGAGCCTTATATAGGAGATGGAAACCATAATTGTACAGAGAAAAAGAAATCTTTCTGGCTTGGTCTCTTTGGGATTACCTATTGCATATCAAACATACACATAAGGGGATGAAACTGGGAGAAAGCTTGTGCAAAATTATTTAGACCTTTAAGTGTTTACTACAACTAAAACAAGGAAGATGGAGAAGATGTTGATGGAGCAACTATGTAAAAGACATTCAAGACTTGCTGTAGGTTATAGCCATCTCGCTAACATCGAGTGATAACATAGGCCCAGGTAATAGCCAGATTGCATCTTGTGGTGTGGTACAGGGGCTGCAACCATAATCCCAGTATATAATCTTTATAAGGGACGGCAAAAAGAAACTAGGGTGGTTGTTCAAGCCCTGTCATGGATGTGAAACTTGATTTTTAGATCCTTTCCTGCTTCAATGGTGTCTGTCTGAACTCTGCCCCATCTTTGATGCACTGAATGTTTAATAAACCCAGTTATTAAACTGCAAACTTAAAATCCCCTTTTATGCTCTCTCCTTTGCTTTCTCCAAATTGAGGAAAAAAAAAACCAAACAAACCAAAAAAAACCCAAAAAAACCACACCCAAAAAAACCCTCCAAAAACCAGGTTATTGCTCTAAGCTAGCTCACCTATTAGTTTAGGGATATTTTCATGAAAGATATCACCAGAGTATACAATAGATCTCGGTTGTAGGAAATACAGAATTTTGACAACTCAAGTGTCTCCTATTTTCTACTTGTTTGTGTCTTTTAATTCTATGTGACCGTGCTGCTGGTTGATTTCTTCTTCACTGCTGGTCATAATTATGGAGCTGCTTGTAGTTATAACAAGTTATAACATTTAGTTATGTCTGTATACTTTGCAGTTTGATCCAGTAAAGCTTACTGAAACCTGAGCTGATCTCTCATGAATGTTTTTTTCACAGCAGCCAATAATAAGCACGATATAATTATCTAGATGACAGATATTGAGGATATCATTTTGTTACTATCAGAAGATGAGACTGGGCACTGTAGGCTTATACAATAGATAGATATTAGATAAGTCATACATTTTTACAGTAGCTCAGAGGAGAAGAAAATTCCCTTGATATGGTTATTCATAGGTTTAGTTCAGAAAGAAGGAAATCAGTGAAGTTTCTAACTTCCTGATCCTTTCTTTGCTAATCCCAGATCATACCCATATTGAAAAAAAATTACTCCTTTCTAATCTGTTTCTGGAAATGCTTGATGTTAACCTCAGGGCAAATTGCATGCAAGCTTACCATGTGCTGAGAAATACAAAAGAATACAAATAGTTCCTTGAGCATATGAACTAGTGAGCATGATTTCCCATAGATTTGTGTCTTTTTGAGGTGGCTAAGAAGATATGAGAATTATTTGAAGATTTTGTTGTGATTCTGGCACTTGTAAGTATGCTCTGGGTCTATGGGACACTAACAGAGTTTCTTTTTTCTTCCTGCCTATTTTCATATGTCTTCTAATACCATTAATTATCTTTACAACACATTCTGCTTGTTCCAATTTTATTGAAATTGGGAGAACAGACATATGACACATGCATAGCTGGTAAATAATATATACTGTTCATCCATAGGAAATTAGGCTAAAAAGCAAAAGGATTACAAATAATGGAGAATATTTGGCAGAGACAGTGCATGGAGACTGAATGGAATTAACACGCCTCTGAGTAGGAGGAAATTTGTACTACCCGTACATATTTGTCTTTTGATAGCTACGTGATCAGTTTAGTCTGTACATCTGGATATGTCTTTCAGATGTTCAACCTCATTAAAAGCTTCTCTTTAAAAGATGACTTGCTCTTCCTGTTGCATTATCTTTCCAGTAACAGAATTAGAAATAAAGGAGCAGCCTTCATTATTCCCAGCTGCCTTTTGCAGACTTTATCCCTACAATGTACTCTACTGTTTCCTAATTCTTTTTGCAAAGAACTTGAGTGATAGGACCTCCATAATTTCCCTGGAGAGACCATCACATGGTCTAAATTATTACATTCTAAGATATACTTACTTCCCCCTGCCCCCATTCTGATATTAAAAAGTCCTTTGGGTATTTAATGAAGATAAAATTGACCATTGTTTTTGGGAATAATTCTGAACCTCTTTTTCATGAGGTAATGAGGTCCTTTCTGTACTGTTTGTAAGACAACAGAAATGAAGAGGCCTGATTTCTATCTCTGTATTAGAATCAGTTACCTTACCTAAATAATCAACTCTATTTCCATAAGACATAAAAAAATACATTTTTGATTGGTAGTTATAATTTCTTTCCTCATGGTAAATGCTTTCTCAGAAAAAGATAAACTCTCAGGCAAAGAAATGTTTGTTCTTGAATGTAGTGCATTTGGAACAAAACACTTTAACTCTCTGGCGGCTGCTGAATGGGAAGCCACAATTCTGAAATACTCCCACAACATTGACTCTCAGTGCTTATGACCCAAGAATTTCCAGGAAGGTAAGAAATCCTGAGAACATTTCTTCTAAAACAAAACCCTTGGAAGCCTTGGGAATCTTCCTTTCACGGAGTCATGTGGGATTTAAGACATGTATTTGAAGTTCTGGGAATCACAGCCTACAGAACCCTAGAGCTGTATCACAGCTCTATTCACTGATGAAGAACAAGGCACTTTTGAAAACTTTGTGACCTTTGACTGATGATTGGAATGTCATTTCAACATTTTCCAAATAAATGCTTCATTTAATTAATTAATTTGAGGTTTAGGTTTAAACTTTCTTTAAAAAAAACAACCATCCAATTTTTTTTTTATTACTATTTTTTAAAAACCTATTTGAAAAAAAAAATTATTGGGAAACAAAACTAAACCTTCTGATTAGTGCTTGTAGATTCCATGTGGTAGAACAAGTATAGAAAAACTAGAAATTGATAAGAAACGTGACTCCAATTTTGAGATTGAAATATTGGACAAAATTGAAATAAGTTGACTTAAGACACCTCCATAGTTCTAAATACTGATCCCAGAGAAAAGTACTAATGTACTCATTTTTATTGCTTTTGAAAGCAGGAAATATTAGAAAATCATGGGAAGGCCTTTGCATGCAATATTTCCTGTTTGGTTTTGCAAAGTCAAGAAGTTTACAGGACAGCATTTCAGAAAAGGATTTAGACATATTGAGCCTTTTGCACTCATTCCTCATGACTACGGATTTCATTTCACAAGGATATCATGATCTACACAGTCCAGCACCCGATTCCTTAATAGATTCTTTTCCCCTTAGTGCAGCTAAATATTTGTTTTTTCAGTTTGTTCAACTAAGCCCCTTCTGTTAACTATATGTCACCCACTCCCCCCTGAACGTTACCGTGTCTCCTTGCCCTTACCTGCAGCCGTTGGTGCCTGGAGATCCTTCCAAAAGAAGCCATCCCTCTCAGCAAAGCTACTGCCAGGCATTTTTTTGAGCTGTATGACAGAATGTTTTTAGCTTCAGAAATGCCTGGTAGGGGCATGATAACTATTAATGAAAAAGTATGCAAGCTTGACAGGAGTCCTTTTGTATGTCCTTGGTAAATATTTGCAGAAAATGGTATAGCTTTTTTTTGTGCACTACTCCCAACTGTGTCATGAGAGAACTTTTATCTGTCAGTTGAACTTAAACAAGCTTATTGCAAATCTTGTAATGCAGGGCCTAGTAAACCAAAGAGGTTTCCCTATACCACATTAAACAGTTACTTAAAAGACAAATATCATCTTTAACTATGAATCCATACTGATCCCTCCATATTGCTCAAAGTAAGACTTCATTTGGGGTCTTCGCAGATTCTCAAGGCCTCTGAAACACACACCTACATACTCTATATGAATGCCAAATAACACTCATTTTGGGCAGGTAAGGTGTGGCAATACCACTCTTTCGTAAGAGTTTTAGGGGAATTGACAGCTAAGAGTTGAGTATTCGCTCCACACAGCTACTAACATAACCCAGGAACAGTCAGAGTTTATTCTAGATGCCTTTTGCTTACATGTTAGTATGTTTTTTGCATTGGCAGATTGATTTTTTTGTTGTTCTGTTGAATCTCAAACTGATAGGTTCTGTAGGCTCCCTTAATTTATGTAATACCTTTAAAATAATAGAATAATTTAGTCTTACTATTTTTGTCCATTTTTAGTGGAGACCTTAAATTTCAAAAAGCCTTTCTTAAAAGAACTACGGAGCTGATCTAACCAGATTATGACAACAAGAGATTTATTTCAGGAATAACTGAAAGGTTTGACCTAGACAGATGCTGTGGTACTGACAGTATTTCCGACTTCTTCTTTAATTCCCAGAAAAAGCAATATATTATTTACAGGGTAACATGAGCTACCAAAGTTAAGTTAAAGGATAGTTTAAACAATTTAAGGGAAAGTCTGATATTTATAATCTAGCTAAAACTAGTGTATGTTTGAATAAAGATCAAGAATTCGGCTCTGAGGCAAGCTTACAGCTGACCTTGGGAATATCCTGAACTTCCAGGATGTAATATTCTGAAGGTTTAGAGTGAAATCAGAATGATTCAGTAACTAGCCAGCAAAGTCAAGAACAACAGTAACTCCAAATTTATACAGAAAATAAATCCTCCCATATACTATCCCCCCACTCACAACCCAATATCAAATGATGTATTCCTGATTCAATTTAAAGACTATTAACTTTCAAAAAGCCCCTGGAAGTAATTTGTAACTGCATCTCATATTCTCAGCTATCCCTTCTGTGGTGCCAAACTAATCCTAACTCTGACCAAGCAATAAATAACATGATTATTATGTTGAAATCTGCTCAGTGATGATGTAAAGCTAAAAAGAATGTGGAGCTTAAATTTCCTGTTTACAGTAACTACTTGCTAAATTCAGAAACAGCTATGCTGATGGCCAAAGGTCTTTTAATATGTTCCCAAAGCTTGTTGGAAAAAGTTATTTAAAAGGCTCCCAACCATATCAAATTGTGCTGAGCTAGTTTCAGCTTGTTGTCATAACTTCCTCTTAAAGGCAAAAGGAATAACTCAGAGGACTCTCAAATGAGTCATGAGACTCAGGAATCCTGTAAGTTTCTGCTGGAGGATCTTCACGGACAAATGCCAAGTTCAGACTGGACTTAGAGAACTTTAATTTTTCTTTTTGTGAGAGTGGCCTGCAGAAAAACTGAGTGAAAGATTCTCTGAGAGAAAAAATCAGGAGTGGTGCGCCTCACTGGCTCTCCCCTGTGCAACTTCTCAGGCAGTTTGGTGGTAATGTGTCTGTGATTCAATAGATGCTTCCCAAAGTTCAGCACAAGACTGACTGTGACGTTGCGCTCCCTGCTCTGCAGCCACTCTGTTCTCACACATATGTGTCTCTTCGGAAAGTCCTTAACACACAGAGACCACACTTGGTGAGCTGGCCATGCTATGTAGCATGCCTGTTCACATCCATGGAAGACTTGCACTGTGGGAAGATAGCCAAAGAAAGAATCAGAGCTGACCTCTTCCAAACAGCAGTACCACATGGCTTTGCCTTTCAGAGACAGCATGACATCTCTGCTTCACCTTCATCCACTTCTTTCTAGCTGAGTAGACATCAATAGCTAAGTAACTAGCCACATCAGAGCTTGGGTCAATGCTCTCCAAACTCAGCACATCTGGGGTAGCATAAAAAGCACTGCTCACCAGCACCTTATGAATGGACTGCCAGGTAGATATTCTGGAGCTTGGGAAAGATCAGAGCAAGCACTGCAGGAGTTTGTAACCTCAATTTTGGGAAAATGTCATCATGTGCCATAGTCAGTGTAGGTTCCTCAGAGTATGTTACCTGCTGCAATCTTAAATTGTCTCAAACTTAGTTCAAATTGCAATTTTAGAAACCTTATAAATTGGTTAAACTTTGATGATTTTCCACAGGGATAACAAAATGTGTACACCTGACCCCAAACCACCTTCAAATCTTGTTTTCAAAAAGCCATGAGGGGACATGAAAGTACCTATGATTTAAAATAGACAGAAGACTGAATTAATATTGTTAATCCTTCTCTTGAAGCAACTAAACCATTTAAACAAAATTTCACCAAATAGGGAAAAATGCTCTGATCTTGTGGCAGACAAAGCATAACAAATGTTAACCCAAATAAGTAAAATTTGTAAAACTGTGAGCAACTGAAAATAAGCCCTTCTGTTAAAAAATACCTGGCAGCTCTAATAATAGGTAGTGTTGTCAGCCCTACCTGCAGCAATGTATATTATACACAAGTACAAAAGATATATTTACATACCCCAGTGAAACCAGGAGGGTTTTTTAATACCTCCCATTACCATAACAAATTATTTTCTCAAAACTGTCATTTCATTAGAGAAAGTAGTAGGAGACAATTTAAAGATTACTGTAATAGCACCCACTACAATATTACTTACGGGTACCATACAATAGATTATACATTATTAAAACCTACTCTAACTCTGTTCTCCATCTGGACATGAGCTGTACATGTTGTAAGCATTGCACACATACAGCCTGGTCGGAAGACTGTAATACTGTAAGAGGTGACCCAAAAAGGATGACAAGTCTATTAATAAGATCTTTCATTCCATTGTTATCATGGTCCGTACCTTTTCCAGTTGCTGTTTTGACTGTGGAAACGTGTCAACAATGTTACTTAATGAAAGATTCTCTTGGAGAAAACTTTTGGAGTGGTGAGCCCTGCTGACTGTTTACAGGAAATGATAAAGAGCACCCTGAGTCCTCTCCAAACTGAAAATGCATTTTTCATATGAACTAGGATAATGAGACATAACAAGACTGACTCTCTTAGCAGGAATTAGGAGAAAAAGAGGCATAAAAGACACATCCATTTCAGAAGTTAAAAATAATTCAGAATATTCTGTTGGAGATTGCAGCTTTGTGTCAAACTGTGGATGAGGTAGCCATGTCTGTAAATTATGGGCATTGCATGCAAACAATGGCTTCATTTATTGGTCTGCTGTATGTGTGCTTACAGTGCTTGTAATTGAGGATGATTATGGTTAATGATTCTAGTAATGTGTACTTTCAAACCAGCAGGACAGTGTAATTTGTATCAAACCTATTCAGTATCTCTTCAGGCATTTTGCCTAGTTTAATCTTAACCCAGCACTTGCTGTAGAGGAAACCTCTGGAAGCTGCACAGCTGGCTCAAACAGGAGATTTCATGGTACTTTCACAGTGCACTCAAAAGAAATTAAAGCTTCCACAGCCTTCAAATCATGTGGACAGCTCCTAGCCTGTCATACTTTAACATGACAAGGCCAAGATCTCTAGTACAGGAAACAGTTGTATATAGGATGCAGAAAGAAAACAAAACATCTGTCTCTCAACAGTTGACAACATATTCACAAGCAAAATTAAGTGTTCCTGGAGAATGGATTCACATTTCTAATATTTTTGGAACAAGGAAACAAAGCCCACAGTCAGGTTTTCTTTTCAAGAGATGGGACTAACCTGCCAGGGCACTTTATTGCATGTCTTTACACAAAAGAACTTCCTCAGTTTACCCTTTAAATCCAGGCACAGTAGATGGGCAACTATAGAAGCTCTTAGCTCTGGGTTACAGAGGAGGAACAGAGAACTTAGAGGTAAGTCTAAGAACATGGAAACAAGCAAGAGTGAAAAGAATTGTGCTTGAGCCACACTGCCCGGGTCACAGAAGGCAAAGGCAGGGACTGGGATAATGCAGAACCGCCCACTGTAGGAAAAGATCAGATTCGAGAATATCTAAGGAACCTGAAGGTGCACAAGTCCATGGGACCTGATGAGTTGCATCTGCGGGTCTTGAGCAAACTGGTGGATGAAGTGGCCAGGCCACTCGCCATCATATTTGAGAAGTCCTGGCAGTCCAGCAAAGTTCCCACCAACTGGAAAAGGCAAACATAACCCCCATTTTTAAGAAGGGAAAAAAGGAAGACCCAGGGAACTACAGGCTGGTCAGGCTCACCTCCGTGCCTGGCAAGATCATGGAGCAGATCCTCCTGGAGACTATGCTCAGGCACATGGAAAATATGGAGGTGATTGGTGACAGCCAACACAGTTTCACTAGGGGCGAATTATGCCTGACAAATTTGGTGGCCTTCTATGGTGGGGTTATAGCATTGGTGGACAATGGAAGAGCAACTGACGTCATCTACCTGGACTTGTGCAAGGCATTTGGCACTGTCCCACATGACATCCTTGTCTCTAAATTGGAGAGACATGGATTCAATGGATGGACCACACGGTGGATGAGGAATTGGCTGGATGGTCACCCTTAAAGAGTTGTGGTCAACGGCTCAATGTCCAAGTGGAGAACGGTGATGAGTGGCATTCCTCAGGGGTCGCTACTGGGACCGGCACTGTTCAACATCTTTGTCGGCGACATGGACAGTGGGATCAAGTGCGCCCTCAGCAAGTTTGCCGATGACACCAAGCTGTGTGGTGTGGTTGGCACGCTGGAGGGAAGGGATGCCATCCAGAGGGACCTTGACAGGCTGGAGAGGTGGGCCTGTGCGAACTGCATGAAGTTCAACAAGGCCAAGTGCAAGGTCCCTGCATGTGGGTCAGCGCAATCCCAAGCATGACTACAGGCTGGGCGAGGAATGGATTGAGAGCAGCCCTGAGGAGAAGGACTTAGGGGTGTTCATTGATGAGAAGCTCAACATGAGCTGGCAACGTGCGCTTGCAGCCCAGAAAGCCAACCGTGTCCTGGGCTGCATCAAAAGAAGTGTGACCAGCAGGTTGAGGGAGGTGATCCTGCCCCTCTACTCTGCTCTCCTGAGACCCCACCTGGAGTACTGTGTCCAGGTCTGGGGGCCCCAGTACAGGAGAGACATCAAGCTGTTGGAGCGAGTCCAGAGGAGGGCCATGAAGCTGGTCGAAGGGCTGGAGCACCTCTCCTACAAGGACAGGCTGAGAGAGTTGGGATTGTTCAGCCTGCAGAAAAGAAGGCTCAGGGTGATCTAATTGTGGCTTTCCAGTACCTGAAGGAGGTCTACAGGAAAGATGGTGAGGGACTGTTTATCAGGGAGTGTAGTGACAGGACGAGGTGTAATGGGTTTAAGCTGAAGGAGGGTCGATTTAGATTAGATGTTAGAAAGAAATTCTTCTCTGTGAGGGTGGTGAGGCACTGGAACAGGTTGCCCAGAGAGGTTGTGGATGCTCCCTCCCTGGAAGTGTTCAAGGCCAGGTTGAATGGGGCTTTGGGGAACCTGGTGTAGTGGAGGGTGTCCCTGCCTATGCCAGGGGGTTGGAACTAGAAGATCTTTAAGGTCCCTTCCAACCCAAACCATTCTGTGATTCTGTGATTCTGTGATTTGAACTTAACTGGGTTTCTTTGCAGCTCTTTAAGTGTGGGATTATATTCCTATCCTTTCTGACTTCAGAGAATGTCATTATTGTGTCTATGTCTGTTTCCTGGCTTTTTTTTTTTTTAAGTGGTCTCCAGTATTTTTTTACTTGGTCAATAATCTTCATGTACAATGAAGACAATTAACATGACTCTATCAGCTTGCTCAATTTGATCTGACACACTACCTATTTTTATATAGATATGAACTTATTGAAATGTTGGCTTTGATTCTGGATGGTTGTCTGAGTATTTTCCCAGACTTATGGAATTGCTTATTGATTTCATAAAATTAACCTGTGTCTGTGATTGCTTCAGTTTTCTTGTCTTCTGTGTTTTGTTATGCTTGTTCAGTGTCACTTGTGCTCTTTTGTGCTAGGACTTGGAGATCAGCACATGGCTCAAGCAGTGGGATTGTCAAGAGTTTTAGGCATGAAGAAGCAAGTGTGAAACTATTTTTTATCTTGTACTACTTTCGTAAGTCTTCCAGGGACTCCAGGCTGCTGGGATGTCTACATTGTAGGGTAGAATGGTGCATATTCACCTAATACTTTCTCATTGTATAGGAACTGCAATTTCTATTATTTTCTGGCTCCCACTGTGAGACTGGGGGGGGACTTCAGGGGTTGACCCTCCTTCTCATGTCAACTGTACCTCTCTTCTCCCCCTGTCTGCAATTGTCCTGCCATCCCACCCCTGGGGAAAGGCAAACTGCTCCCCGAAGGCCACACTTTGTATTTCAAATTTCAGTTAGTAGAATATTCACAGGAATCTTTTCCTTCTATTGAAACTTAAAGATGACTGTAAAAGAAAAGAAAAACCTAAATCTTGAAATAAAACGAGAGACCTATTACCATGGGAGTGCATAGCATAAACAGAAGCATCTGATGTAGGTCTTTCACAAACAACTTGCTGTCTTGTCAAAGGGAGATGAATGAAATCTCACAAAGACTCTATAAACTCCTCATGCATTTTCATAGTTGCAGCTGTAGCTTTCAAGGGTTCCATTTCAAAAGGGAAACAAGTCAGAACTGCTTACATACAAAAATATACAATGATCCTGCAGCCCAGGAGGAGCTCTGATTTTGAGCAATGCTGTTGTATTGCAATCCGGTATCAGGAAATTCTTTTATTTCACCAGATTCTAATGTAAATAGCTGCATTTCTTATCTAGGAAAGAAACAGCATTTCTAGTCCAAATAAAAGGTTATACAGTTTTTGAAAAATATTAGGAGGGTTTGAGGAGAAAGATGAAAATTTACAGGTAAGAGGCCATAAGTGGTGAGGATTAGTAGTTGTAAGCTATCACACTGGAACTACCACTGGAGTAAATTAATATCTCTCCATTGATTTCAGCAAATCTAGAAAACTTCAATAAAGTTATGTTAATGCATTTTAGGTGTACTTTAGATGCATATATTACAAAAGGAGGTATCTACTAAATTTTTAAACTCACATTGGGATTCTCTCTTTTATAGAAGCTCGCGTTACAACAAGCAAACTGGAGAAGACTGATCAAGCTAGATAGATGAACTCAGTAAAATTTCAAAATGTTGGGCAAACCTCATGTTGCAAGATTAGAAAATAAACCTGACCGTTTCAGGAACTGAAACATACAAAGATGTAATATCATATGACTAGAAATTTTGATCACCACTGAATTTAAGAGTGAAAATATACTGGATACCTCTTGGTTTCTTCTTCTTGCAAAACTTTGCAACTTGAATACAAGCATACATAGGCACACAAATTTGTTAAACTAAAATGTGTTCTTTTTTTTTCTTTCTTTAAAATCCTGTTTTCAGACTGAAGCCCGGTCATTGTGATTGCACTTTGACACTCATAATGTGTCAAAACTTGTGTTTTGAAAAAGAAGTGACAACTCATGAAAACTATTGACTGGTTTGCATAACAGAAATTGAAATCCAGATAGAGAGACCAGTTCACAGGTCATTTCATAACTAAACTGCAGCTTTTTCAGAACTTTTCCAAGTACAATCAAAACCAACATATTTTTGGTTTTAGATGAAGCTTAAAACGCTTTGGTTTTGAGCACTTAAACAAGATAATCTAAATGAAACAATATCCCAACATATTACATGGAAAGCAGACAAAAAGATAAATACGTTGTAATGTTTTCCATTAAAAACAATGTTTGTGAAAAATTTTAACTCAGTACTGACAAGATAATATATGCAAAGCATCCTAAAATGTCCTTTAATGATTCCAGCCACCTTCTTTCACTAAGTTTTGAGGCCACAAATAATTTCAATCATTCACTTCTATGACTGAGTAATTTCACAGAGCAACCATTTCAATCTGCATTCAAGTTATGAGAAGTGTCTACTCAGCAACAGTCCAATTGTAAAGCGTTGACACACTGCTGGCAGTAGGTACCATTGCTAACTTTTTATTTTGTAAATGTGATATCTGAGGAGGTATAAGCTTAAGAAGCAAGGGTTCTGCTTACAACTTCTTACTATTTCTGGAACTTCAGAAAGAAGACTGAAGGTTTCATTATTGTTTTCATAAATTTCCATATATCAGCAGATGACATGTAATACAAAATCAGGTTACTTGATGCTTTATTCTGATTTTGTGTTCAAGTGGAGCAATAATTTATGCTTTGACATAAACAATCCTTGATTTACCTTGATTTAGAGCAGCTTCTATTACTAAAATCAGTTGCAATAAATTAGAGTTCACCCCCCCCCCCAAAAAAAAAGGTAATTATTGCAAAATAAAGTTTATGCAACTGTACATATGAGCCATTCATATCAAGAAAAATGGATTATTTATTTAGGTAGGTGGGATATTCAGAACTTTAGGCAATGTCTTTTAGGAGTTATTGTTTATTAGGCTAGGTATTAGGACAGATATTGTTTATTATCTAATGTAAGTTATTTTTCTTTCTCGTTCATGACATTATCATTTGAAAGCAGATTATGGAATAGGTTTTATTCTTGCAAGCCTTCCCATAGTGGCCTCCAAACTTCTCAACACACTGGCTTCCCTCTTGGAATTTAATTAAAATTTGCTTCTTTATGGGCCAGCCTTTTTCAATTTTGTGCAGTGTTAGCAGAGTTAGGATTTTATAACGGCTTGAACCAGACTGACTATATGAAAAGCAATTTCAGGCCATTAGATAAGATAATGATCTCAGTAAAGGGACTAAGAGCAAGCTGAGCCTTTGGGTTTTGCAGCTTTAAAAAATGCAAGATCATCCACTTGTGGTTGTTTTGAATAGGATATAATTTCTGATTTTTACAAGTAGCAGTGTTTGGCTTCCAAGGATATTCATCTAATGTGCTTCAGCTGTTAGCCTTTAACTAGGGTTTATCATGGCCATGTGTACAGCACAAGTACATTAGGGATCGTGAAATAATTGAAGTAAGTAAGAGAACAGATCCAAGAATGAATTAAATAATAATTGTGTGATTTAGAGGTGATGTCTAATTTCTACACATTTAAGAAACAAACAAAAAAATGGCATGTTTCATATTTTTAACCATTCCTTTGAAGCTAAAGGCTTCAAAGTTTTGTTACTTGGGTTCCTTCTCTCTCATTTCAGGGTAGTGTTTTTCCAGCACAAGATAAAGGTGGTAACGCACCACTGCAGAATATCAAATTCTAAAGACTTTTATCATGATGACACTCTGATGAAGCTCTGAGGCAGTTATGTTATTGTTACATGGTGTTTTATGGAGAGTCAGCATTTCCTCCTCCATGAAAAGAAAAGCTTCTGGGAAGAACATATTCCTTAGGTATTCTGCGTTCTTACGAGCCTGAGACAGCAACCACATTACAATAATCTCATTAAATATAGAATAAGACTAAACAGCAGACACATTTCACTATTAGCATATTATTCTCTTTTCTTCCAAAGCCAGCTGGTAACCTTTCATTGCCTGACATCTACTACAGGGGCAAACTGCAGAGTTGCTCTCTAATTGACACTGAATCCTGAGCTCTGTATTCTGTGTATTCTTTCAATAGGTAGGGATCAAAAGAGAAGACATTTTCCTGATACCACAAGCTGCTTTATGAAAGTGACTGTTAGTAGGGGCCCCAATTTTAATCTGTACAGGAGGCGGTCATATCATAAATGCAAATTACAATAATTTCTGTACTTTTTTTCATTCTGGTATCCATAACCCTTTCTCTCAACCTGAGAAGCACCCTTTGTGGTTGGTATGGCAGATCTTTTGTGCGTTAGATGTTCTTTTTCAAGAACTTTACTTGACGAATTGCAGAGTAATTTTCTACTTTATGCAGGACTTGCCCTGATGACATGTATAACATACTGTAATAAAATTATCTAAATGTATGTATATGTGTATGGGTGTGTGTATGCATGTATTCAAAAGTACTACAGTTTCCTGGGCTACAGAGTATTTTAGGGGACTAGGTCTCCAACCTCATATAAACTCCCCCCCCCCGCCCCCCCCCCCCAAACATTTGCAAAACACACAATAAGTGGAAAGAATAACTAAAGCCAGGAAGTAACTGATGTGGAAATAATTTGAAGTATTTATGGCTTCCATGCATAGAACTGATGCTTTTTGTCCTTTTTGTCTAGTCTTTGAGTGAAATTCATCAGAATACTGGGAAAATTCCTCTTACATATAAAACATCCTTCCACATAGCAGAAGTGGTTATAGCAACTGTTATTGTTTGATATATATTGATATAGATTTCTTTTAAGCAGAAAATAACAGATGGATGATTGAGAGATGTTTGGAATCAGTCAATCTAGTATTGATGCAGAGGCGTTGTGATGTCACTTGATGATCCCCAGCTCCTCACAAATCCCAAGAGCAAGGATAACACAAGGCTGGGCGTAGCAGGGCTGACCTTCAAGCTACCAGTCTTTGCACTGTACAAGTTATTCAATAGTAAGCCTAAAAGACCTTTACAAAAGCTAGCCCCTATTATTCCATCTGTAAGGTAAAAATCAGGAGATGAAGACATAAGGCTATCTGTCCTAGCTGGACTACCAGAGAGGAGGCAGCTTTGTTTTGTCGCATCCTAAGGAGGATGAGACAAGGAAAGAAATAAAACCTTGTGTCTTTCTTTCATCTCCCAATTTCTATACTGTCAGATGAAGGTGACCAGGACTTTTGGGACAACATAACCACCAAACCAAAAGAGCCATCTGAGTTTAGCATGATTAAACACACACACACGCTGACTTTATGGAAGCATCCTACATCAGTTTGACAGCTGATGCTGGCCGTCTTAGGTCTCTGAAAGGGTGCATGAAACAGGCGCTGACAGAATGGGCTAGATGCTGTGAGTTATGTCATCCTTACTGATGGGGTTAGGGCTTCCATCAATCATTGCTTTCCATCTCCTCTCCCCCCACCAACACACTGATGTCCCTGGAGTCACCTCGAGGCTACTTACGTTCCCATGAAGTGAACAGGACAAGAGTTTGTTAGGTACGTGTTGGCCAGTCTTCTGGTGCTGCTACTTACATGTAATAGGACATGCAAGTAAAAGTACATCCATTAAGGAAGAATAATCATAAAGCTCATTTTCCTTTTTTTACCTAAAATATTTATGCCAGCATAAAAGTATTAAAAGTTTTTGAAACTGTTGTCAACATTCTGGTTAATTATTTTTTTTGTTTTCCAAAAAAACCCAAACATCCTTTTTAGACCATTTTTCCTTGTAAAATAGTTGCTTCGGTGACAATTTTTTTTTTTTTTTTAAATGAACTACTTCTTGATTAAAAGTTATCAGATCATCACTGAATACTTTTTTCCCCATAAAAGCCCTGGCTTTCACTAAATGACACTTTTCTCAATAAAACTGTGTGAGTGACATTGGAGGAGGGAGTTAAATGTATCCATTGTAAGACAATTGAAACAAAGTCTAGCATTTTTAGTTATTTCTGAAAGCTGAGTTTTCACTTTTAGATCAGTTCCACTAGTGTCTGGTTTTCCAGGTGGCTTTGGCACAGATATACTAATCTTTTTTCAGGGGAGAAGGCTGATAGATTTTAAAAAACTTAAATATAATCTGTTCTGCAGGGGAAAAAAAAAAAAGAAAAAAAAAGGTGATTAAGGTGATAAAATTATCACTCTTTCTCAAATTAATTTAGGGGGAAAAGCCTAGAGATAAAAGTTCTAAGATATGTACAGGAATTAATTTCCAGCATCACTTATTATGTAGAAATTATGCAATTTTACTTACAGTGAAAGAGTCAGATAAAAGTCAAATTGTTGCTTTTCTGCAGACTTTTAAAAACAAGTGTGGTGCAATTCCTTCATAATACATTTTTAATGAGCAATTTGACCATTAGAAGACTATTTTTCTCTTCATCTTCTGATGTCTCCATGACTCCTTGTTACTACTTGAAAACCTAACAAGAAGGTTATCTATGAAAACTTGCCTGTATGGAAAAAATAGGAGACATAACCTACGATAATTTGATAGTCTGTTGTAATATGCTTTTTATGAATGCCATATATTTCTTCTTTCTGTTTCCCATTTAATCTTTTAATATTATGTATTATTGATGTTATCAATTCCTTGGGATGGAGGCTGTATTTTGTTATGTCTTTATACAGTGCTTAGCACAACAGGCTATTTGTCTAAGGCTTCGAGACACAATAGTAGTAGTAAATAATACTTGTCATTGTCTGCTGTCCCTTTGAAATATAAGAAAATTTATACATATGATTTTACTTTATTTGTTTCTTCCTAATAAAAAGTTCAATACCACTGCAAGGCTATAGTAAATTGTATACATCTGGTAAACAGCTTAAATTTATAATAATGTTATTCATAACAACAAAATTATCAAAAGCTTTTATGTCAGTGATATTTAAAGATCATTGTTCAGAAGCAGTAATGTAAAATGAGATGCAACAGCTTGTATGGGTTGCAAGTGTGATTGTATATCAATGTTTTATATCATGCATAGAGTTATTTGATGAGTGAGTATCTGCCATTAAAATTCAAATATATTTATTGACACTGGTGTGTGAAGGGTTGTCATTTAGATTTGGCATTTTGCCAGCATTTTGTTAATAACTTGATACTTAATTGGTAAGTTTTTAGGTTTATGGCTTTTCTTATTGATTAATATAATATTAGATAATCAGGTATTAACAATAAATGAGATTCAAGTGAGTGTTGTTGTTGACTGTCAACAGTGAAAAGTGAAAACTACAGCCTGAATAGTTTATGCAGAACTTAAAAGCTATATTTTTCGGAGTACAATTTTCTGATTTAAAAAACAACTGACAGACTATTTTTATATGACCATTGTTTCAGTATAATCACAGACACATATGCATGTCTTTGTAAAACCTGTATTTACATAAAAATAATGGATTTCTTTCACTTACAATTTAGTGTTTAATTTCTAAAGATATTTCATCATGCATAGCCATTAGTACTTGTGAAAACAGCAAATTGTAACCAGCATTTCCAGAAAACAAATTTCAAGGAGGAAATATGCACTTAAGAGATGAAAAATAAAACATAGAAATGAAGTTCATGTATCTGGATGAGCAGCTCACATGAGTCAGCCGATCATAACAAATTGAGTTCTGATGCATACTATCACTCAATAGTTCATTAGTTTGCTCAGCTTTTAATATGAATATGCAGTCTTAGGGCTATTGACCTTAAATTATTTTTCAGTAGTCTATTGTGCTTAGATTTATGTAAAAAACCCTCATTTTTGCTTTGCATTTCTTTCTCCCTCAAACATTTTTTTTTGACTAGGATGTCTTCAGATGCATTTCCAAGAAGAATTCTTCCTCCAGCCAATTTTCTCTGAAGAGGTATTTCTCAAACGAGGTTTTTTTTTCTCTCTGATTCAGTAGTAAGCTGAATGTCATCACAAGATTTTTTTCCCCTGCTGCTACAGTCCTGTAACAACCCCCCGTTGATAAATCCATTCTAATACTGGCTCTGGGTCTTGTGGTACAGCTAGTACCTGATTAACTAGTACTAGCAGAAAGATGGAATGTGGACATGTTGCAAGTGGATTTAACCTTCAAGAAAATAACAATTCAGTTTTTATTTGGCAAGGGTCTCGTTCTTACTTTCTTTACTTGGTCCAAAAGTTAGTGCCGGAATCCAGCTGCACACGTGAGGTACAAACCAGATGGTTAATTGAAGCTGTACCCCAGGAGATATTTAACAGCTCGAACCTTCCTTGGAGTAAGAAATTACATAGTTTTTGGTGTTCTTTCTGAGTTCTCTGCCATACAGTCCTGATGTAGAGGCTTTTTACCTTTGCAGGATGATTTTCATATGAATTTTTAGCATTTGCTCATATATAGACACATTTTTCATCGCTATAGATATTAACCATCACTGTACGCAGGCCCATTATTTCTACCAATTTCCACCCATGCTGCTTTTGCAGTCTCTCTTCCAGGATTTTTTCCACCAAGAAAAGTATATATGAGCCAGGCAGAATGTGCTGCCTTCCGCTGAACACCTGCTGTCAGCTCACCAGTATATGCAGCAGCACACCCACGAGCTCATGGCAGCCGTCTTACCGCAGCAGCCGTACTTTGGAACCAGAGTCCAATGCTCCATGGTTCTCACTATGAAATCTCCCTGTGTCCCTCTGTGAATTATCACACTAGAGATCCTTGAAGGAGTTGTGGTACCTACACAGGAGGTTGCAGCACCATGTGAAGGCTGAAACTCGGTCCCAAGAGCAGTACAACTGCTGGCAGCAAGACATGACGACTGGGCATGTCAGTCCCACAGGTTTATGCCACACATCTACTATATAGTAAATAAAATAACTCTCCTCTCTCTGTCTTTTCACTCTTGACATGTTTCTACCTTCCCTCTTCCCATACCTAAAACTCCCTCTTTCATCATACCCAAAACTTTGGGTGGATTCTTCTATTTACATGTCTGCAAAGTATATGACTACATCTGAACTCTTTATTCAGCCTCTCTTTGTAGTTGGGGAGGAAAGCTGACATGTCTAGAGAAAAATTTGTTTTACCCAAAGGTTGGTGTCTAGAATGGGTCAGATGAACCATGCTTACAAGAGCTTTTCTCTCTATTGATTAGAAGCGTATTTGTACAGCATGCTTAAGCAAAGATGTCTCCACTGTAGATAAATCTAAATTTCTGCAAAATCAATTCCACTACATAACCCTAATTTCCTTACTTAACTAAGAAACATGGATATTTCCTAATGTCCTGCTTTTTCTACTTCCCAGTCCCCATAAACACTGCCCTAATAGAAAGAATATGCTCACATTCTCACTTTATGAAGCATTGCTTTCATAAAAGATTTTAAAGGTCCTCTTTCAGAAGGAGATACGTGATACTGAAAATAAAGACACAGTCCCTTCTCACCCTGCACATAGATCTTATGTTTAGTAGCAATTATTTGTCAACTGTAGAAACAATAAACCTCAAAAGCAGAAAACTGATAGCTTTGGTAAAATATTTGAACTTAAGCGTAAGACCAGACTTCAAGCTGATTTGAATAAAGATTAGATTTCTTGTATTTGACATCTTTTGTTTGCACATGAAGCATTTGTGTTGCAGAAGAAATACCTGTTTTACTTAGTCACTAATTCATAGCAAGTCTTGAGTCATTAAATACTTACATCCTCTATTTATTATACATTGTGTTTTCTGCTGTTAATGCCTCTCTATATTTATATTTCTGCCTATTTGTAAGTGTTCTCAGTTGTGTAATGGTTGCACATATTTTTTACTTTCCAGAATAGAACACCAGTGGAAATGACTATGGTTTGCATAATCTGAAAGAAAACTTCAATTTTAATGAAATAAATTATAAATAAGAGCCTTTGAATGAGTACTTAATTGTTTAGTGGTACCACCTGGTATGATGATCTGTCACAGTAGTGTTAATGAGGAATTTTCAGCCTTTGGTGGTGGAAGAAGTGTTAAAGTCAGGAGTCAGTGGATGAATCAGCTACCAAAATATCAGTTTGACAGCCTTTCAAAACATTAAAAGAAGTTGTTACTTCTCTAAGAAAAAAGAAACCATGATGCTTTCCTGATCTTTGCTTCCCACTATTTTGTTTTGCATATATATTCAACCACTGAATTCTTATGCATTACTTAAGTGAGAAGCATTAAAACATCCCCTAGGTTGAGTAAACAGAAAATAATAATTGCAGTATATAATTATTTAGTCTTCTGTACAAACAGCAATACTGGAAAACATTTCTGTCTTTGTATATTCTACACAAGCAGATGACTCAGGGCTAGGATTTTCAAAAAAAAATGTAGGTATTGTAGAAAGCTAGTCTGAACTTGTGATATTTTGAATTCCCAGACTATGGGTATTCTTGAAAAATGTCAACTCCATCTCAAAGCAGATTACAGATTCTTAGGCCTATATTCTTAAGAGAGAAGTGATACTTCTGTAGGTAAATTAGGTACCAAGAAATTATCAAAATTTCTAATTAGCTTCCTTCTGTCTCCATAGGGCCAGCATAAATAATATCGTGTAATGATTTATACACAGCTTGACAGGTAGCCAACAGTTTGTACTCATAACATTTGAGTAAAAATTTGATTTCTTGTTTCTGGTGTTTTGTGTTTGCAAAAAAATCATTGGCATTGAGAAAGAAATATCCATTTTATTCTCTAATTAACTTTACTGCTACTCCTGTATGTTGAGTGAGACCAGATATTTCTGAGGTGCTCTGAGTACAGTGCTGTCATGACTTGAGACATTCCAAAGAAATGGAGTGTGTTTTGGAGGTAAGAAATAGGCTGAAATAGACATTTTGTGTCCTGAGCTGGAATCTCATCTAACATCTAGAGTACTTTGTTCTTCAGATTTTTGACAATCCTCATTCTGAAATTTTATCTGTCTTTAAAACCATCCTCCATGACTGTATTTGAGCCCAACTGAATAAGAAATTTATGTTTCAGTGAGACCCACCTTGTAAAACTCTGAAAAAAATGACATAAACTGGAAATAGCGTATTAATGGTGCAGGGAGGTTGGCTTCTAGAAGAAACTTGTTTAATGACCTATCATCCTGCAAAGGTACATTATTACCTTTTCATCCTTCAGTTTTTTCTTGTAACGCAGAGTCTTTATTGAAAATCTGATATTATACAGTGACCAAATAAAACTATTACAATAAAAAATGTATCTGTTTCTTCTAACTAGTTTTTCTCTTGAGAGGTTGATTTTGCTGAAGTAAATTTAGCTTAAAATATAATTGTCAAAGCACATGTCAATCCTACCTTTTGATGGAAAGGTGGAATCAAACTTTTTTTAAAAATATGTTTTTCCTCTTGGAATGCTTTTGCTTTATTTTTACACTATACCCATTTTATCATGCTGAAACAGTACCTCAGCTATGGGATACCATCATTACAATTTCATTTCTTGGACTTCAAAGTTTTCTTCACTGCTTTTAATGCAAAACTTGCAGCTTTAGTAGAGGTTGAGCCTAGCAGAATGTCAAGGCCAAGCCATCCATTAGGACGTTACAGATGTCCATGCTTTATCTTACTCTGATATTTTTTTTATTTAATAAAGTATTCTAAGAGCCAATATAAAGATAGTAAAAAAAAAGTAACTAAATTGGAATATATTCTAATTTTCTAATTATGGGATCATAAGTACAATAGAAATAGTGGGGGAAAAAAGCAGTAAAATACAGTAAAACCTTGTTACTTTATACTGGCAGAGTCATCACATTATTAAGTGCATGAGTAAACAACAAATAAGCAATCTAAAGACTCACAGAAATTGTAAATGTTCTTGAAAAACTAAAGTACCTTTACAATGTGAGACCTCATATCTATATTCCCTGTGAAGTGGAGATAATACGGATTTTAGATACTTTTCTGCTTGTTGATAATGCACACGCTGCCACAGAATACCTTAACCATTGAAAAATATTAAGTGTATAAATCATAACTGCCTATTCCTTTCTGTCTCTCAGACTCTCTGATAGCATTGGATTGAAGCACTGCTTGTTAGTTGCTTGCTTGTTCTACTTCCTAACTCATTTTCTTCCTTTACTTTTTTTTTCTGTTCCAGGAAACTTAGGCCAAATGTCTAGTTTCACACAGCCTCCTGCTGAGAAAGATCTGAACATTTTTGTTTACTTTTGTTTGTAATTCATTCTGAACATCCTGTGTTTTACCCACAGTTTCACTCTTTCAGGAGATTGCAGATGTGATAAGAGGGTGTCAATTTAAAGGCATGAGAGTGCGTGAGAAAAATCCCAATGATTTTTTTTTTGCCATTTCCAAGGATAACCAAATTTTAAGTATGTGTCAGTATTTCATAAGAATTCTGTTCTATAGCACCCAGACATGATGATGAATATATCATAAAACCATATTGCAGCAACACCTCTTCTTAATATTCATCCTCCTCTGGCAGGAGAATGAAAGGTGCTACATTACATTTGAGAAGGTTATAAAAGTTAAGAGCATCTGCCTAATTCACAAGAGCATCCATCATTCTAAGGAGAATACAAGGGCTAAAGTTTTTGGTCCATCCATTGCAAGAAGCAATTTTTCCATCTGTTATTGCATGTTTACCCAGGAGCTGAGCAACCAAAGTAGGATTGCAAGGCTACAGAAGTTACAGTGCCAAGTGACCTGTATGCTGACTGGACAGCAAAGAAAAAATAGATTAAGGTGGCCTTACTACATTATATGACTATTATTTAACTTGAAATTTTTTTCAGTGGTGAAAGAGTTAAGTCACAGATTTC
The DNA here is from genome assembly GCF_011004875.1 of Balearica regulorum gibbericeps. Lineage (NCBI taxonomy): Eukaryota > Metazoa > Chordata > Aves > Gruiformes > Gruidae > Balearica > Balearica regulorum. The sequence continues at coordinate 49,293,530 of NC_046185.1, read as the reverse complement.
TGAAAAGCAGTATATCTGTTTGCTCAGTTACTAATTGGAACTAAGTTCTACCTTTCAGTTTTTGTAGTTTATGGAATGATTGCTGCAGATATGAATATCGAGTAGGAAAATATTAGTATGTATTCACAGTTATTATCTCACATAATGATTTTTAACACTTAAAACCTTCCAATTCATCACATGAATTAGGAGTTCATGTAGAATAAAAAAATATTATGAAAATTACTGTGTTTGTTCAAGGCTCATTTTTCAAATGTACTGTTTAGCTCATAGAAAGGATTGTCAGAAACACTTTCAATGAAGGTTGCATACTTAAATAATTAATAGAAGATTAACAGAAATTGCTTTCATTCTTTATGAATTATTGAACTTTATTTATTTTGAAATATTTAAAATACAGCTATCCCAAAATCTAGGCACATACAAAGGTCATTTTGTTAGCAAAATTTATGTTCAGGGTATCTTGCACCATTTCCTACACCATCCTGAACAGAAACTTTTCTGATCTCCCTCTTAACCCCAGAGTAAGTCCCTTTTTCCATTTTGTCCCTTTCCATTTCCTTTTATTGGCACTTCATCTCATGGGAAGAAATGAGAAATCTGAATGGAAGGATGCTAAAATCTGAACCTAGAAGAGCAAGTTCAAAGTGAAGAACTGAAAACGGTTTGCTTCCATGTCTCCATTACCCCTAAGCTTCAAAGACTCTTAGCCCAAATCTTTCAGCTGGTGTGCATTAAATGGAGGGAGAAAATGCCAAACTTATTGAAGATAGCTTTATTATGAGCTATATAGAGTATTATATGAGTATTATATATAGTCAATATATCATATGAATACTATTACTTAAACTATTACTTCTACGGATAATTTATTTTATATCCCATGATGGTGTTGGTGACTCCAAGTTTTCTATCCCTTACCCTACTCTACATTTACTACTGGAGAAGTCACCCTTGCTGAAAAAAGCAGATCTTGTGGTGTCCCTGGAAGATACCCCATAAAGGCTACTCTACACACAAGGAATATGACACGCTCTCGTGAGCAGTGGACAAACTGCGGATCAACAGGAATTGACCTAGCAGGCATTTCTTAGTCATGAATGTGATTTGTATGAGCTTGCAAAAGGCTGAGAGACAAAGCCATGGAAACAAAAATAAATTCAGCATGTCTTCTGCTTCCAAGATTCCTTAAGTTTTATCATGGCCTTATCAGATAAAGAGGCGGTACATTCAGTGTCCTGGTTCTGGCCTGGAATGCAGGGCAGCTGGGATTTTTTTCCTCTGTCAACAACCACCATTCTTTGACCTTGAGTAAGTTGTTCTTTGGGTATGTGCCTTCATTTGCCCTTCTGCTCTGTGTATGTTATGCTCCTTTAGAGATCATATATTAACTTAGAGATGTACAATGCCTAACACAAGAGAAAAAAATGAATAATGAAATGTCTGTGGAATGATAAATTTCTGGCTTGTCTGCCTTAGAATTAATAAACAGGAGGAGACTTTAAAAATCAAACAAAAATCACAGCAATTCTGATTCATTCAGAAGGACGTTGGGATAGGAGAATATTTCAGGCATTAGAGGAATACAAGAAAGCTTATGGCATTTTTGTCCAGTTAAAAGCTTTCTTTCCTGCCCTCTTTTGCACACACAAAAAAATTGTATATGAACCCAAGCTATAAAAATAGCCAGTTTCTGTCTTTGATTGAGGGAGAAAGACACAAGCCAGATTTATTGGCTGTCTAGAGACCTTATGTTCAGTTTTCTCTTGTCACATTCGCACCAATTAAATGTGAGAGTTTATATGTTGTCCTATCTGTAAAGATGACAGCCAGATCCTTGTCTGGCTCATTTAATTGTCTCTGTGGGACAAGTTCCCCCACCCTTGTACGGCAAACAGTATTTCATATACCTACTTGTAAAACCCTGTTTGCCTGAATATTTTCAAGAAAAAAAAAAAATCAGAAAAAGTGATATGTTAGAGAAGATTGTATTCCTTTCTCTCAAGTTAGCACAAGCTTTTTAAATGGAATTTAGAAACACGTTATTAAGTTGAAGGTGAAACACCATATATAAAATCTGCTGTACCTATAAAGACATATATCACAAGTAAGTGTTCAGGCCAGGTGTTGTTGCTAGCATGCACAATTAAGTTGCTGTTGCTACCTGGAATGCACAATCAGAAACTGAAGGTCCAGTGAAGTCATCATGCTCCAAAACGAAGTGTAAGAAAGCAGACAAAATCTTCCAAGTGAAGTAGCTGATCCTCTCACCTATAATTTTTTTTTCAGTCTCATTGCAAGACTTCAGTCTTCTGTTGCACCTTCTTTAAACATCTCTTTTATTCAGTTCCAGGGTATTAGCCAACTACACCACAAAGTTCAGACAAGACATATTTAGTACATTTCCATATATATGAAAGCCTACAGTGGCCTTTCCATCTTTTTTAATTAACATTTTAAAAACAAAACAAACAACCAAACAAAAAACCAGGACTTAATAAATAGTAGGAAAATCAGCTGACATGGACATGGACATTACTAAGAAATTTGCCAGATTTTTTTGACTAGAAAAAATGGTGAAGCTTAGAAAATGTTTGTTGTTCATAGGAATCAAGGGAATCTGAGAACTAGAATACTCTCTAGAAGTTAGAGAGTAAATATAAAAATATTTGGCAAATAAAAACATATAATCTTATCATGAAATATTTCCTAAATAATCTTAAAAAATTACCTCTCTACAGAATGATAGATCTTTTTTTTTAAAGCTGAAAAAAATCTGTCCTTTAATTATGAAGTACCCATGATTAAACTTAATGTTGATCTTCATTTTTTCTAATTATTCCATCTTAGTTGCTGATTTTCTCCTTCATAAATGTAAATCCAGTCCTTGGTTATTTAGTGACTCCCACTGTGAAAAAAACTAACCTAACAGCCTGTTACTTGGTTACAAGCTGCTACAAAATGAAAAGATTGAGATTTGATAATATTCCAAATGGAGATTTTTAAGAAACATTGATAGTACGTCCTAATGGTGTCAATGAAATGAGATTGCATTTCCAATATAGAATCATAGAATCACAGAATCACAGAATGGTTTGGGTTGGAAGAGACCTTAAAGATCTTCTAGTTCCAACCCCCTGGCATGGGCAGGGACACCCTCCCCTACACCAGGTTGCCCAAAGCCCCATCCAACCTGGCCTTGAACACTTCCAGGGATGGGACATCCACAGCTTCTCTGGGCAACCTGTTCCAGTGCCTCACCACCTTCACAGTAAAGAATTTGTTCCTAATATGTAATCTAGATCTACCCTCCTTCAGCTTAAGGCCATTAATGCTTGTCTTATCACTCCATGCCCTTGTAAACAGTCCTTCTCCAGCTTTCCTGTAGGCCTCTTCAGGTACTGGAAGGCTGCTGTAAGGTCTCCCTGGAGCCTTCTCTTCTCCAGGCTGAACAACCCCAAATCTCTCAGCCTGTCCTCATAGGAGAGGTGCTCCAGCCCTCCAATCAGCTTCATGGCCCTCCTCTGGATTGGCTCCAATAGGTCCATCTCCTTCTTGTACTGGGGTCCCCAGAGCTGGACGCAGTACTCCAGGTGGGGTCTCACAAGAGCGGAGTAGAGGGGCAGGATCACCTCCCTCGACGTGCTGGTCACGCTTCTTTTGATGCAGCCCAGGACACGGTTGGCTTTCTGGGCTGCAAGCACACACTGCCGGCTCGTGTTGAGGTTTTCATCCACCAACACCCCCAAGTCCTCCTCAAGGCTTCTCTCAATCCATTTACTGCCCAGCCTGTAGTTGTGCTTGAGGTTGCCCTGACCTATGTATGACTGGAGTCATATACAGTAGCTGTTGAAAGTGATATGTTTTCACTAGGATATGTGTTTCATGAGACACATGATCATGTCTTTACATCCATTAACTAGTACTATATTTAATTACTGTTTCCACCAGCTTCATGAGTGCTGTTGAAAATAGGTAAAGGTAACAGAATCTATTTCAAAATGAAAGCATAATGTGACCATTTCATTATTGTTCTGTTAATGAGAAAATATCTGCATTCCATCTTTGTTCTTGTTGTTTCAATGGAAGATCAATGATATTCTGTGCTTTAAAATCACAACTTCTGTGTTTAAAAATGTGATTTTTTTTGTTTGTTTGTTTGTTTTTTTTCCCCCAGCATTAACCAGCAAAGATTTATTGCAAGTCATTCTTTTTAGCATTTCTTCCAGATTAAAACTTTTCCCATTACTTCTGTTTACATGTCTGATACATAGAATAAGGTCTACTTTTACTTTCCAAATCTTTTCTGCTTTACTGAAGCAGAGAAGGAGGATGTCATCTCCAACTGCTAAGAATCATCTTTTTGCCAGTTGCAGCCATTGAGATCTGCTTGAAGTTAAAATAGATCTGTTCATTTTCTGACTACCACTCAGTATAGTCCAGTGAACTGTCACGCTGAAAAACAAGTAGAGAGTTCCTGGAGCAATGCATTACATTTGCATCTTAGATTACTTTGAACATATTCATTTTAGCTCATTCTTTGAAGCAATTTTCCACCAAATCAGCAGTACTCCAGTAGGCAACTTATGCCTTCTCTGGCACTTTCCACTTGTGTTTATAAAGCCAGTTTTCATTCAGATCATGAGCCAGTTCGGGAGCTAGACTTTACCTTACAGTTTTATCCCAGGTTTTATTAGCAGCTGTGCTATAGCATAATGATATAATAAATATTATTTATAACTGGATGCATCCTCTTACCAGTAACTTCCTCACTTAGGAGTGAGATGAGTTGAGAAATGACAGTATTCAATTGTTTTTTCAGTGGCTTCCCTAGATTATTGACAGTCATTCTTAGGTTCTCTGAAGAACAATGGTTCCATGTTAGGCTTCTATGATTTCACAGGTAGAAAATAATTTAAGAAATAGTGCCTGCAACAAGGCAGTGTGTGTTTTTAATGGCTATTAACTATTAAAATTTGCTTATATGAAAAAAGGAAAAAAATGCCATACCCCCTGTAATGACTTTGCCTTTAGGTCCTGAAAACTGTCCTTTGAATTTTTGGGGGATTTTTTCTTTTTTTTCCCCTTGCACGAGAAATATACAGGACTCTACCAGCAAGACAAAATATATTGCAAATATATATTAAAAATATATCTATGTTATGCAAAGATGCATTCCTGATTTATTCCCTTATTCAGTGAATAGTCTTCTCCTTCTTGAAATTGGTGACTACAGATGTACAAAAATTCTTAATAAAACCTAAAATGCAGGAGAAACTGACCAATTTTCAGTTTCTAGGACCAAAGCAAAAGCTTTGTCTTATTCAGTGTAAAATACTTTGAAAGTGAAGGGGTTGTCATAATTTCAGCTGGTTTAGGTAGCAATTCTAAATTGCTAAAGGTAAAAAATTCAACTTCAGTCTTTCTCATCGTGTTGTTTTTGAAAGATAAAAATTTTGGAGTCCCTAAAACACTGAATTAATCTAACAGCTCATAGTTCCAGGGATAATTTATGCTGGCCAATATTAGTAAATAAAAAGAAGAGGGGACCAGAAAACAGTGGGCAAAACCAGACAGTCTAGAGTTTAGACTTTATTGAAAAAACAAAGTAATGTAGGAGATTAGGCTATTCTTTAAACCCTTTGACAACCCACAGTTTGGCTGATTTGGAGAGAATTAATGCACAGGAAGAGGTGGGCTGTGCCTCTGTGCCAGCTACATGCCAGTAACTTCCTGCCATCTCCTCCTGGCATCACAACAGTTGTCCCAAAATATCATGAGCCTCCACCACCCCAATATTTAGAAATGAGATGAAAGGGAACCAAAGGATTATGATACCTCTACTTTCTTTGGTTAAATCCTCAGTGTTATCCTGGACATTCTGATTGGAATTATGACTTTGTTCTTTTTTATTATTTTTCTAATTTACACTCATTCTAATTTCTCTTTTTTCCTTCTCCATTCAGTTGTTCCTTTCCTACTTTCTGTTTGAAAACAGTCTATACTTTGCCAGCCAAGATAGATTTTTTGCAGTACTGCTGTGAGCCTGTGACCAAAAAAGAAGTTGAAAGCAATGCCTTAAATGCTATGACATTGACACAAATTTGCCAGGTCTTGGAGTAGCTGATAAAACCACATTATGTCTGTTTTGCTTTTGTTTTGTTTTGGTTTTGTTTTGGTGTGTTTTGTTTGTTTGGTTTTTTTTTGGGGGGGGGGGGGGGGTGTTTGTTTGTTTGTTTGTTTGTTTGTTTTCCTAGCAGCAACCATGTAGGTAAGAATCAAGAACTAAAGCTAAAGCTGGTTTTACTTCTCTTTTCTTCCCCCCCTTTCCCATCTTTTCTCTTTTGTCCTTGGTTTCTTTGTTTTAAGGAAACAGGATTGAATTCCAACAAGAACAACTGCTCAAGCCCTTCTCAATAAATTTGTCTTTCTTTCCAAGAAAGGATAGTAATTACTGACATTCATACCATCTATAAGACTGTCAAACAGGGTAAGGGTATTTTATAAAAGTATATCAGTGAATAAAAGAGGAATGGAGTGAAATCTCTGCTTAATTCTTTACATTTCAGTGTAAATGTCTTTACACCTTTAACCATTTTTTGTTGTATTCCTTACAAGTGGTTTTAAAATTCTTGTTCATTGTTTTTCATGGGGTGAAGCAAGCTGAGGTGTCTGTATAAAAAAACATCAGAGTTAACCGCTTAGTATTGCAAAGTGACATTATCATATTAAGAACCTTGTCTTTCTCAGACTACTTATTCCATGAGATTTCATATTTTACAGTCCCAAATTTGATAAAGATTTTTTCTGATTTTGTTTTGACTTTTAGATTTTTGAGTTTTGAGCTGTGATGTGAAACTCTGGTGAACATCCGAGAACTGAAACAGCAGAGAGGGCTCATTTGAACCTTTCTAAACAAAAACCATTGGCTTTCATTTTTCTATACCAGCGTTTTACAAAGAATGTGAAAAAACCTGAAATTAAATTAAATCATTTTTACATATGACTTTAAAGCTAGCTCGGTATAAATTCAACACAAGTCCCAAATGAAACAGTAATAGAGTGAAACTAGAAGGCTGGACGTCAATTCAGAATCCATATTAGTATCTGGAAGCATTCAGACTGGGTTCAGTGTGCTATGAAAGAGAAGATAAGACTTCAGTGTGTCCTCAATGTGCTTTGTAAACATACATTATTAAGCTGATATACAACCCAACTTATGTGTATGATTTAAAAAAAAAATCACAAAAAATAATTCCATGTCAGAAAAGATTCTCAATACAGATTCCTTTTTCCCAGACATATATCAAGTAGTGATGTTCATAACAAAGAATGTTTCCAAATATTTTTTAGACATTAAACAGAAGTGGACAGAAAAAAATTAATTTGAAACAATATCTGAGTTGCTCTCTGAGGATATGAGAAAGTTAGTGGGATATATTTTCAAATATGATATTAAAGCGTTATTGAAATTCAGAGGTGGCTGAATAAAAATCTAAAGATTACTGGTAGAGAGCTTTTTTCTGAACATATTTTCTGTCACAAGTTTTACGATCCTGAAGGTTATGAAAACTGATTTTTTTTTAGGCATCAGATGGAATTAGAACAGAAGGATGTGCTATCTCTAATTCCTTACTCATGCCTTTTGGGCAATGTTCAAGGAGGTGGTAAATATTGCTGTCACTAGAGAAAGTTATTAGCCAGAATGGCATTTTATTAAGCAACTGGATAAGCTACTTCCATACCTGGCCATTATATTTGAGCACACAGGCTAGCATGGACCAAAACTTTCTCGGGGGATTTTTCTAATGCTTTGCCTGTATGATGATCACTTGCCATTGCTGTAACTGTGGCCTGGCCCTGTCTGTTCTGTTAGTATGAGTCTATCCAGACTGACAACAAAATTAAGTGGCTTGTAAAAGCAAATGACCAAACAAGAAACAAACCTAACTCATATATCTTCAAACTGAAGATAATTATCTGAATCAGGTATTGAAAAAAAATAAAATGTACATTTATTAATGAAAGTTAGAAAAAGGATTCAATATGCTGACATTGTAAAGAAGCAAAGCATGAGTGTCGAGGGCAGAAGCAACCACCTCACAACCTGGAGGCTGCGCAGCTGCTGAAAAAGGCTCCTCTTCTGAAGGAAAATCTGATAGAAAAGCCTGCTTCAGATAAGGATGTTGGCACAGATAACAGCTAGCACAGAGCTATTACTTATTCTCTCTTTTGTCTTTGACTGTAAAAATGCCACTAGGATTATGCAGAGAATCTAACCTAGATGAATGAATTTGTTCTGTCCCACAGACTTTTTTCTGTTAATAGTTCCATGATATTGCCAGCCAATCTGCTATGACATTTAACTTATTTCAAGGAAGATGGGCAAACATGGCTTTTCCTTGCCTATATGGCAATTTTTATCCTGGGGTTAAGTGAATACAATATCCTGTATAAACAAGAAAAAACCCACAAACAATCAGATTTTTAAATTAATGGCCATAATCCTTACATAAAGTACTGAAACAATCATATGAATAAAAATTTGAATTTCTCAGAAGCTTAGAATAGGAAACAAAAAATAAATATCTTGGATATAAAATGACATGAAAGTCATGAAAATTATTAGCCTGGATTTAATAGCTAATAATAGGACTTAAAGTAGGACTTTGTAATTTTTTTAATAAGGCTTTCATGCCTAGTTTAACCTCTTCTTTTTTAGCAGAAGCTGCATAACTTTCATGTATTTTTGGCAATGTTCTTCCATAAAAGGATTATTTTTATATATACACATGCTTTAGTTCCCCATGTAATCCTCACACTCTTCCTAATTCTCAAATAAAGGTTCTAATCTGTTGTTCTGGGGACAATTATAATGCTGCCAGTGGAATTTTCTGGTGACAACAATAAGAAGACTGATTAAGAAACTCTCTGAAAAAGCTGTGTTTTTTAGAAAATTATTTTTACATGGTGCATCCTGTTTGATTTCAGTCTCTGGTGACCTAAGAATAAAATGTATTTAATAAGCTTGATTATCTGTTTATTGGCAGGTCCCTACTACACTTAAACAATCGATGTCTTGTCCTTTATGAACTCTAATGGGAATATTATTATTGTAATTGTGATTTGTATCATAGTAGTACTTTTGTCCCTATAACTACCTGCTCTAATAATATATATATAGTAAAATGCAAATCCTATTCTATTATGCTTAGTAGATAAAGTACATAATGAAGAGAAGGATGTCGTATAATCAAAGCTTCTCAGAAGATACACAGCAAAAGCAGGAAAAGAATCCTTTTCCTAGAGCCAGGGTACTGTAGACAAAGAAATTTCTCAGGTGCATGAGACAAGGTAAGTTTCATGTCTGTACAAATGTCAGCTGTGGATATAGAGAGGATTATTTCATCAGACTGTGGAGCGTAACTTAGCTACAGTTTGACAACAAATATCTCAAAGTTTTGAGTGAGAGTTTACATTCTAAACCAGAAAAAAAGTCCCCAATACTTCTCACATTTCACTTCTAAAAGCAAAGGAAACAAAACACTCAAAGAGAAACACTTGGAATTGATAACAGAGCAATGTCAGAATCAAAGCAGGCAGTAGTCTTGCATCTTCTACATTTCAGGTATTCCATGGGGATAAGCATTTGTTGAAATGTAGAAGTTATGGTTAGAATTCAGAAATGCTCCTTAGATGTATAGGTGAGAGGCCAATCCTTGGTACAAATTTGAATATCATTAAAGAACTTCAGAATCTAGCAGCTCACTCCAGCACAACAGAGGGAACAGAGCAGAAATTTTACCCTTAGCTCCCTTTTGCCATTTATGCTTGCTTTGCACGTGTTGGATAAGTTTTGTAAAAGTCATTTTAGCAACCAAATTTCTCTGAAGGAATTGACAGATGAATCAGGCAGGATCAAAAGGGCAAGTCCTTTGGAAATTCCTGGAATAAAGGAATATAGGGATAAAAGTTTGATTTTTCCCTCTTTCCCAAAGCTTCCCTATTGTCCTCACGGCAGCTTTAAAAGGGAAAGCATACTCTCCAGGTGACTACATGGACAGACTGTAGCTATATAGAAAGAGTTTGTGGCTCTTGTTCATATGTTGTGTCAAATTTACCGTTGCCATCTATGATCTCATCACCTACTTTTAGTCTTCCGTCACCTAGTCCTTGAATATTTATTCTCAAGTTAGCAATATATCATATAAAAACTTTCTGAGGACACAGGGAATAAAATTCAACACAAAGCAACAAGTTTCTCCCCAGATTACCAAGAATATTTTCTGTGAGGATTGCATTAGATAATCTTGACTCAAGGGGGTACAAACGATCACTTCCAAATGACACAAGGAAGACGTATACAATATTGTTTCCTCACCTTCAGAGAGCTTTACTGCCGGTGGCCAGTACGCTGCAACCCATTGCATTTACCATTCCAAGGTGACTCAGGTAACTGCATTGTCCACCTACACCACAAGCAGTACAAAGAAGAAAGTTGTCGCTGCTGAAGGGGTCATGCAGGTTCTCATGTTTTGGGTAGCTCGTGCCATGGTCAACACAGCTTGATAGAGTTCTCTGTGCCAAAGTAGTTTTGAGGTGGGTTTCTCTCAGGGTTATGGACATCCCAGAGACACACTGGGGGTAAAGTCAGCTTGATACACCTGCAATTACTCCAGGGCTATTAAAGGTCTCTACTAATGTAAATAGAGATTTAAAAGTGTGTCAAACTCATACATCAGGCAGATGTGCATAGAATCAATCTACCACAAGAGCTTTAGATCAGAAAATCTCAGGGAAAGGATGTAGGAAATCTCCCTACAAGCATTTTATCATCTATAATGCTAAATTGGCAATATGTAACGTGTTAAAGGGGACGTTTTAGTTTCCATGTTTAATTGAATAAAAATGAATATAATAATTTAGCACCTGTGGAGGAAAATCATACATAATTTAAATTATTTTGTATGGGTGTGCACAGTGCTTACATTAGTTAAGCCCTGAAAGCCAGCACAAGATAGGAACAAAACAGCCACTCAGACAATAGAACAGTAAGGCAAGGATTTGTGATACGTGACTGAAATATGTCATCCTACAGAACAGCAAACTCATACTGGTTTCCAATGGAGTAAATATTCATGTAACCATAAAAACCCCAAACAATTCCTACAGTGCTTTCATATGGAATATTCATAATATGTTCTCAGACTTTCAAATGCAATACCTTACACTTCAGAGATGGCCTAGATTCACAAAATTTGCTTCTGAAGCGTCTGAATTTAGACTGATATTTGTTTTTGTAAAAAAAAAAAAAAACCCCCAAAAAAACCAAAAAACTTTCTATCAGGAAATATAAAACATCATTGTTAGGATTTAACTTCTTATTTGCTTTTGGTTTCTATAAATATAATTAAAATTCTCCCCATGTCCCTGGCACAACTCCTGACCTTCTACATACAGGGAAATCTGTTCCATAGGATCCTAGTCTCCCATCTGAATTTTTAATTGAAAAATAATACTCTAGGTTATGCTGGCCAGCTAGTAATTACAATAGGAAATTTTTATTAATCTAAGAACATTTCCATTCCAAATTTAAATGTGTTGGTTCAACTCATCCTAAAATGGAGAGATAAGACATTCAGAATTGGATTTAGCTCACAAAGCCATTCACAAAACAAGTGTCAAGAAATAAATGTCACATCTAGGATTTTGACTTTTGCCCACCTCCTGTTCCTCAAACATTTGGTCAGAAGAAATAGAATTCAGATTTTCATAATCTTTCAGGGACTTCTCAGTCTCATGGAAAGGGCAATATATTTTAAGCCACTTAAGTGTGTTGACAGTGAAATCAGATTGTACCGAGAAAGGTGCCTGCTTTGAAAATTCACACTTTCAAGAAGCTGTTTAAACATATTCATTTCAATTTCTTTTGGCATTCTCCTAATTCTCTTTATTAATTTTCAGAAAATCTCTATTAAACAATAGTTTTGGACAGTCTTGTCTCGGTATTCGCTCTCCAGCAGCTTGTAAATTTGATATACAGCAGAGAAGTATGATCATATTTCACTCTCTGCAGAAGAATAACTTCCAACACTCTTCTCCAGGATTTGTTATATCCTAACAGAACAGTATAAGTAATTGAACCTATATTGTTTGGATTTGTTCTTTTCTTCTTTTTTTTCTCACAACTGCAAGGTACTTTGAGATTAAAAAGTGATAACCAAACTGTTTTCTTCCTCAAGAATCTTTTTGTTCATCTTCCTCTCGTGAATGCAGCATGCCTGTTTCTGGGGAAGGACAAACTTCTTATATAACAGAATTGGCATTTTTCTTTTAAGCCCACCTCATTATGATAATAACTGACTGATAACGAACTCTATGGCAAGGAGTGCAAATACTTATGCACCATATATCCACCAGAGAATCTATATGATATATTTACAAATGCTGGTATCAGTGAAAGACATGCTCTCAAGTAGCTTTTTGTCACCATTTGGTTTTATGCATAATACAGTCAAAAGTATGTGCTTATGCTCTTTCTTTCTTTCTTTCTTTCTTTCTTTCTTTCTTTCTTTCTTTCTTTCTTTCTTTCTTTCTTTCTTTCTTTCCTTCCTTCCTTCCTTCCTTCCTTCCTTCCTTCCTTCCTTCCTTCCTTCCTTCCTTCCTTCCTTCCTTCCTTCCTTCCTTCTTTCTTTCTTTTTCTCTTGAGTGCTTTATTGATCCAAATTTTTAGATCATTCCTAATGCCAGATCTTCAGGTGTCTTCCATAAATAGGTGTATCTGCTGGAGTTCTGATGCCAGATATATTTCTATATAAACAATACATACAGCTGCCCTGTGGCTGGAAAGGGAAAAAAGGGAAGGCACTTAAGTTTATAATAGCAATTAGAAACTTCCTTTCTCAACCTCCAGTAAATTCCACACAGAAACATATGTAATTATTTTCTCTAGGAAGTTCTAAACCAGGCAACTGATAAGCCAGCGAGATGTACTCAGGAGGGGATCACTCTCTTCTCACCTTGTTCCTTCTATCGCTTCCCCAAGACCCTGCTAGTGTTCATGAATGAAAATTGCATGCTGTGGAAGACAGAATATATAGCTTGGCTCAGTAAGAGCTCATACTGTATTAATATTTTCAGACTGGATACAGATTTAGTTCCTAAATATGTGTATTTGTGTGTGTGAACAATATCAATACTGTTACTAGTTTGTATATGTCTTCCAATTATGTAAGTTAAATACAGCAGTAAATTACATTAAACCATTTTGCACATTTTTTTGTCCCTCTCCTATTCATGGACAAATGCTTCAGAAATGTATGATAATTAAATCTTAAGTGTGTCTACAAGGTAGTTAAGCATGAGTTTCATGCTTGGTATTCAAAATACCATGAGAAATACAAATTTCCATCTGATCTAATGTACAGTAGATGACCCATTAAAAAAACTCTTCTACAATGTTTCAATAGCGCTCTCTAAAAAAAAAAAAAAAGATACTTGTTTGTCAAGGCAGTTGTGATTTTGAGATAATCTTACTGTACGTTTATATCATTGTGCTGGTTTGGGCTGGGATAGAGTTAATTTTCTAGCTATATGAGACTACATTTTGGATTTATTCTGCAAACAGTGTTGATAATATAGAGATGTTTTTGTTATCACTGAGCAGTGCTTACGCAGAGCCAAGGCCTTTTCTGCTTCTCACATCACCCCACCAGCAAGTAGGCTGAGGGTGCACAAGAAGCTCAGCATATAAAGCCGGTGGGAAGAAGTGGTGGTGGGGGGAACATCTGGAGTGATAGTGTTAGTCTTCCCAAGTCACCGTTACATGTGATGGAGCCCTGCTTTCCTGGAGATGGCTGAACACCTGCCTGCCCATGGGAAGTGGGGAATGAAGTCCTCGTTTCGCTTTGCTTGTGTGCGCGGCGTTTGCTTTACCTATTAAACTGTCTTTATCTCAATCCATGAGTTTTCTCACTTTCACTCTTCTGATTCTCTCCCCCATCCTACTGAGGAGGGAGTGAGCAAGTGGCTGCATGGTGCTTAGCTGCTGTCTGGGACAAAACCATGACAATCATCCATATAAACAAATTACTTTATATAGTTTTGTAACAATGACAATTATTTCCCTCAGCAAATTACAACCCATTGCATGAGGATATGGACAGTAACAGGGCCTGACTTCGCAGCCCTGGGAAACCCTTCTCAGCCTCACTTCACCTGGACCACTAGGACTTCTTTTTCTATAGCCTAGCTAGTAACTTAAATGTTAAGATATTATCTATATAACATTCCTCCTGCACCCATATCATGCCTGCATTGCCTTTGAAACACATGGGTTCAGAGATGATGTATCCAGTATAACTACAAAAAATAAACAAAACATTAATAAAAACCATTGAAGTAAAGCAATGACAGCAATCAGGTAAATAAAAAAAGCTGAGACCAACCTATCTTTTTTTCTCCCATTGTTCTTGTGTGGGCATTTTTTTCACTCATGTCATTGTAGGGTTTTTCCTTTTCTCAAAAAGTACCTTTTATTTCCCATAATTGTCATAAAAACACATTTCATTTTGCGCCTCAGATATTCTGAGTAGACACATATTATATATCTATTCATGTAATGTTTCACCATTTTACATTTGTTTGCCAAGTGGTGATTTGATTTATAACTTTATCGGTGCATCTATTCCTTGAACTGTAAAAGTCATTGTACCATTCTTTTAATTATCTTCTCAAGAATCAGCAGTACATTATTTGCAATATTATTAGCTTCATCAAATGCTTACTTTGTGATGAAGGACAAAAAAATGCACACAGGAAATAAGCAATGATCTAATATGGTTGTGCCATGTAACACTAAGCACCTGGCATGAACTGATGAGAAAGTGAAAAGGAAAAAATAAAAGGTTATCAACTGCAGTCTTACAGCTCAGATGCTTTTAACTGATTTACACCATTTATAAGTACATCCACTGAAGTCATCCTGAAGTCAGTGAACTTGGAGCATAAGCTCTGTTAGGAAAAGTTCGAGTTCTCTTCTGTGTTTGCAGGTGTTTCTGGGGCCTCAATAACAATCACTGTGAAAGCCTCATAATCTAGCATAATTAGTAACAAATGTGCGCACATTTTCTTCAGTGTTACTACACCACCTTCTTTTCATACCACTTTCACACTTACAAGGACATACAGCTGACAAGTCAGCTCTGGAAACCATCTTCTAATTTAGAGAAAAAAAATCTACAACACAATGTACCTAAATGGGTGGTATAAATTGATTTACCTACATCAGAGATGTATCCAAGGGGATACTTATGACTATATTTTTGTTGGATCTATTTGTTGGATCTTTTTTCCTATGTGGTGCTTAGAATTTTTATCCCATTGCTAGAAAGCACTATCATGCCCTAGCCATAGCTACTCAAATCTGAATTCAGTTTACTTTATATCTTGGATTTGTGCCTATGATTGACATAGTAATTACAGTTTCCTGCCAAAATAGGTGCTGAAAGCAACTTTTGGGCCAGATAAAAGAGGTTTAATTAGAAAATAAGCACCAAGCTTGTGTTTCCGTATCACAGGTAGCTGTTCCCTGAAATTGTGTGAATTCACAAACAGTGGGACAAGTTCTGACACAAAAAGCTAGTCAGAGGGGAAAAAAAAACCCTAAAACCAACTATCAAGAGCTGTGCTGTTTTCAGCTTGGTTAACAGTGGAAAAAATTTTAACCCCTACCTTTCTTTTCTACAGTTGAGAGTCACCTTTTGTCTTATATTTCACTCTCTAGGCACAAGCTATTGGTGGGTTAAACCAGCTACAGCATACCTGGAATGAGACTGTCCCAGCTGAAAGAAAATAGATGTTGAAAAATCATGGCCCTTCTGGCCTTCAGAGTAAGAGGGAATTGTGGGGTTTAATGCTATAATATTTCCGGAAGGTGCCACTGTATAAGGACATTTTTTCCTGTGTTCAAATGTAGTGTTCAATATTAAACTGTAAATACTGCAAAAAAACCCCAAACCCCACAGTGATCATCTTTTACCACTGTTTATACATAACACTGAAAGCAATCATAACCCTATAGATAGGAACAGTTTCTAAGTTCTGTGAAAATACAAACAGTAGAACAACAGTGAAGACAGTCCCAGACTTCAAGACAGGATTGACGAGGACTTTATAGACAAAAATACTATCACTAAAGCAGATTGAAGATACTGCTCCATTTCAGGGTTGGGTCAAAAAATGGCAGGTTCTAGTGCAGTGAAGCCCAGTATGTTGTTATTCTAACACCATATGTTCTTAAAAACTGTAACTCAATTTTCTTTGTAATTCCATAAACTAGTAGTTTGTTTGACCTCTTCAGTATTAGTAAATACCCGTTATGAATCTCTGATTCTTCATAAAGGGTTTCTTTCAAGTTTGGTAACAGTCTGTCCTACCACTTGTTCCATATCTCAGCCACTTGACTCTTGCTAAGACAAACATAGCACTCCCTGTATTTGTATTTTTTTATTCCTGGACAGCCTTCCAGTAACTAATCTCAGCTTCTGTTTAACTATTACTTACCTGGGTGTACCCTTCTCATCTCCTTCAGTATCTTACACAACCAACCAAATCTATTTCTTGGTTATAATATTTCTTGGATTCTCAGGGTTAAAGCTAAGCCTGTTAGCCTTGACAAGACAACATTAATTGAAAATACACTGTAAACCTGTGTCTTCCACATAAAAAGAAAAAAAAAAAAAACCAACAACAGAACAAACAAACAGTTGCGTTAGTCAATATTTTCTTAATCAATTATCACAGACATCCCCAGTTCCAATTACACGGAATAGTGTAGTGATTTCAGACATCACTACATACTTTTTAGGAAAGAAAGGCCAGCAAGGTGAGGTGGTGGAGTTGCTCTTTCTGTGAGAGAACTGGAATGTATTGAGCTCTGCATAGGGGTGGATGAAGAACAAGTTGAGAGCTTATAGGTGAAAATTAAGGGCCAGGCTAATATGGGTGGCACTGTTGTGGGTGTTTACTACAGGCCACCTGATCAGGAAGAGGAAGTTGATGAAGCCTTCTAGAGGCAGCCGGAAGTAGCCTCACAATCATAGGCCTTGGTTCTCATGGGGAACTTCAACCACCCTGATATTTGCTGGAAAGGCAACACAGCTAGGTACACACAGTCCAGGATGTTCCTGCAGAGCATTGATGATAACATTTTGACACAGATGGTGGAGGAACCAATGAGGAGACGTGTGCTGCTGGACCTTGTACTAACAAAAAAAGAAGGTCTAGTTGGGGATGTGAAGGTTGGGGATAGCTTTTGCTTCAGTGACCATGAAATTGTAGAGTTCAGAATCCTGCATGGTAGGACAATAAGTAGGATTACAACCCTGGACTTCAGGAGAGCGAACTTTGGCCTCTTCAAAGACCTGCTTGGGAGAATTCCATGGATTAGGGCTCTAGAAGGTAGTGGGGGTCTGAGAAAGCTGGTCAATATTCAAACACCACTTCCTCCAAGCTCAAGATCAGTGCATCCCAAAGAGTAAGAAATCAAGTAAAGGAGGCAGAAGACTTGCATGGATGAGCAAGGAGCTTTTGGAAAAATTCAAATGGAAGAAGGAAGTTTACAGAATGTGGAAAAAGGGACTGGCCACTTGGGAGGAATATAAGAATGTTGTCAGAGTATGCAGAGATGCAATGAGGAAGGCTAAGGCCCACTTGGAATTAAATCTGGAAAGGGATGTCAAGGACAAGAAGGGCTTTTTCAAGTACATCAGCAGCAAAAGGAAGACTAGAGAAAATGTGGGCCTGCTGCTGAATGAGGTGGGTGTCCTGGTGACAGAGGATACAGAGAAGGCAGTGTTACTGAATGCCTTTGCTTCAGTCTTTACTGCTAAGGCTGGCCCTCAGGAATCCCAGACCCTGGGGATAAGAGAGAAAGTCTGGAGAAAAGAAGACTTTCCTTTGGTTGAGGAGAAGAGGGCTAGAGATCATTTAAGCAAACTCAGCACCCAAAAATCCATGGGCCCTGATGGGATGCACCCATGAGTGCTGAGGGAGCTGGCAGATGTTATTGCTATGCCACTCTCCATCATGTTTGAAAGGTCATGGAAAATAGGAGAGATGACTGAGGACTGGAGGAAAAACAATGTCACTTCAGTCTTCAAAAAGGGCAAGAAGGAGGAGCCAGGAAATTACAGGCCAGTTAGCCTCACCTCCATCCCTGTAAAGGTGATGGAACAGCTCATTCTGGATGTCATCTCTAAGCACGTGGAGGAAAAGAAGGTTATTGGGAGTGGTCAACATGGATTCACCAAGGGGAAATCATGCCTGACCAATCTGATAGCCTTCTATGATGACATGACTGGCTGGGTGGATGAGGGGAGAACAGTGGATGTTGTCTACTTTGAATTCAGCAAGGCTTTTGACACTGTCTCCCATAACATCCTCATAGGTAAGCTTAGGAAGTGTGGGTTAGATTAGTGGACAGTGAGGTGGATTGAGAACTGGTTGAATGGCAGGGCTCAGAGGGTTATGATGAGTGGTGCAGAGTCTAGTTGGAGGCCTGTAGCTAGCAGTATTCCCCAGGGGTCATTGCTGGGTCCAGTCTTGTTCAACATATTCTTCAATGACCTGGATGAAGGGACAGAGTGTACCCTCAGCAAGTTTGCTGATGATACTAAACTGGGAGGAGTGGCTGATACACCAGAAGGCTGTGCTGCCATTCAGTGAGACCTGAACAGCCTAGAGAGTTGGCTGGAGAGGAACCAAATGAAATTCAAGGTCTACTGTAGGGTCCTGCGCCTAGGGATGAATAACCCCAGACACCGGTACAGGTTAGAGGTTGACCTGCTGGAAAGCAGCTCTGCAGAGAAGGACCTGGGAGTCCTGGTGGACAACAAGCTCTCCATGAGCCAGCAGTGTGCCCTTGTGGTCAAGAAGGCCAATGGTATCCTGGGGTGCATTCAGAAGAGCGTGGCCAGCAGGTCGAGGGAGGTTATTCTCCCCCCTCTACTCTGCCTGGTGAGGCCACATCTGGAGGACTGTGTCCAGTTCTGGGCTCCCCAGTTCAAGAAAGACAGGGAGCTACTGGAGAGAGTCCAGCGGAGGGCTATGAGGATGGCAAGGGGACTGGAGCATCTCTCGTATGAGGAAAGGCTGAGAGAGCTGGGTCTGGTTGGTCTGGAGAAGAGAAGACTGGGAGGGGATCTGATCAATACTTATAAATATCTAAAGGGTGGATGTCTAGAGGATGCGGTCATACTCTTTTCAGTGGTGCCCAGTGACAGGAAAAGGGGCAACGGGCACAAACTGGAACACAGGAAGTTCCATCTAAACATGAGAAAAAACTTCTTTACTTTGAGAGTGACCGAGCACTGGCACAGGCCGCCCAGAGAGGTTGTGGAGTCTCCTTCTCTGGAGATATTCAAAACCTGCCTGGATGTGATCCTGTGCAACCTGCTTTTGGTGGTCCTGCTCTAGCAGAGGGGTTGGACTAGATGATCTCCGAAGGTCCCTTCCAACCCCTACGGTTCTCTGATTCTGTGACTGCTGAAAGATAACTGTTTGGTAAATGTTATCCTTTAAAGTTATCACTCTGTCTGTTATTTTCTTTTAGATTTGCAGAGAGCAAACATAGAAGAAAACAAATGTGTACAGGGTTCAAACGTGATTGTTGTCCACTACCTAAAACAAAAATGGAGGAGTCAGTTGCCAGTGCCTCCAGTCAAACCAGGACCCGCAAAAACAACAGTTTCATATTCTTTCAAAGAACTATGCTCATGTAGAGGGTTACCTGGCTTACATTGAGACACCTTTCGAGTCCAAAATCTGTTAAAAATTGGTTTATTTGTGGCTGTCCCATATTTCCTCTTTCACTGATATTGGAGGTTTCCTGACAGGTGGGTCTCATACTGTGATTCCTTGGAACTGCTCAGGAGGCCCGTGTCCATGAGTAAGGTTTCCTGCAGCTCAAAGCACTGGCTGCCCGCAGTTCTGGCAGACTGTGAAATCCAATTAATTACACTCTGCAACTCGTATTGCAGCAGCACTTAGCGAGCGGCTGCTCTGGTGTGAGGAAGAACAGTTTGTGTCCTAAATAAGACTATTTCTGGATTTCATAGTTTCTCAGGGTCTAAAAGACAAGCACATCTCCTATCTCTGATTTGATCCACAAATGGCAATGTTTTACATTTACATCTTTCTTTCCAAAACAGACACTCTCTTTTGAAGCTATTATTACCTCAGAAAGGTAAGAATTATAGTTAACCTTTATCTGCTGGAAACATACATATGACAGTAACTAAACATTCAATGTGGGCAGTGCACAGAGCTCAGAGAATCTCTTACTGTAATGAGACCCCAGGTTTTCCTTGCTTCAGCTGTGTCAGTTTTTCTGAGAGGAATGGAAAGCTTCTTTGTTTTGCTGACACTCAGACTGTATCTGTTATTGATTTTTCTCCATCACTGATAACACAAATGCTCCTCCTGCTTCATCTGCTTCTTTGTTTCCAAGGGGCCCTGCAAATCACATGGGTGATGTGTTCCAACAGAGATTAGATCACTTGCTTGCTCATTTGTTCTCACTTTTGGCTTCTAAGTTATTTTTGCAATTTACACATTCAGCAGCTAATGTGCTTACCTCAGAAAGCCAGGCACACTGCAATTTCTCCCTTGCTCCAATGTCACAGCCCTGTAAGCTAGTGGCAATTTCATCACCTTTTCCATTTTTCTTCCATAAATATGACAAAGAAACTCTACATAACTGCCTGGTATTTTTTTATTAAATACTGTTTCAGTAATTAAACCTGACAATGTGAACATATATAAAAATTGTATATAAAAACATAGTATTATTTTCTATTCTATTTTGATTCTCTCAAACTAGCATTCTCTGAGCACTCTTCAAATACAGCTTAATGTAATAATACCACAGTGGGATCCAAATTTCAAACCATTTAGCTTTGTTGTAATCCCTTTGATAGGCCTGTTGCTGTTTTTGTCAAGAGTACATCCACAGCTGAAGTTTACACAATAAACCCGAAACCATGCAGGTGGCTGGAATCTCAAAGCTGCCAAACTTTAACACATTCTTTGTTACTACTCATTTTTCTGGGTAGAACTGGTCAAGACTTGATAGTGTGCAGGTGACAGACAAAAACAAGACTCTGGAAATAGCACCTCCAGTTCAGTTCCCCTCTGCAGTACATTGAAGACTGCCATTTATCACAGTGGTTGTGAGGATCCCAGAAGAATGATGCCACATTGCTGTAGCTGGGGCTCATCATCCCTGCTAGTCCTCCTCTTCCTATTCATGCTCACAAAGTACTTTCAGCGTTGACAAGGAATCAAAGGAACTGCAATGAAATCATAGCTTAAGAAGTCTATTGTGCAAAGAGACTTTTCTATTCAATGTTTAAACTTCTAATCCCAATTAAGTTTACCACAATAGATTGTAAATCTGTCCTGGTGTCTCCTTATAAGAACACACAGCTTTGCTACTGTTTGCAACGGTCCCTCATTTATGCCCACATTATGGCTGGGACTGTCAGCTGATCCAAACCACTGGCACGGACCAGATGAATGAAGCAAAATTTACCTTACAGCTCCCAAATTGCCCTTTTCCATATTTTTGACATGGAGTAGCAAATGACAGTTGCCATGTCTATCTAAAAAGACTCTTAGAAGTCATATGAGTAAATATAAAGTGTTGATAGACCACAACAGAGAGAGTGTCTTCACATTACATATTTCTGTGACACAGGAGGAGTTATAGTGCAATGATTAATTCCATCACCAAGACAAGGCTTGCAAAACCTGGCCTATAGCCTCTGCTGCCAATGCAATTGAAGGAAATGGAAAAGAGAGAGTATATCTAATTGTTCCTATCTGAGACTTCCTAAAAGAAAGAGAATAATCTTGAGCAGAGCTGTGTCAGAGAACCAGTCTAATAAGATGCCCTATTGTTCACATATACAATTATTCAGTGAAATTAAGGTGAAATAATTTTTTGATACAGCTTCTAGTATCATGATCTAAACCAGTCTAATTTCTGCTGTGAGACAGGTTTGCTGAAAGCTTCAGAGAAGGAATGTATAAGCCATTAGAAAAAAAAAAAGTCTTGGTTTTCAGTTATATTTCTTTTAACTCTGCAAGCTACCTAGGAAGATCAAAATAATGTGGTTCTGCATACTTTTTGTCTTTGTTATGGTCATAGTTAGCCAGCCATCAGAGAAAGAATTTGCATCTTCATTACCCTGAGCTTATACTGCTTTATACCAGGGTGATTCCAGAGCTTTCAGAAGAATGAACTTTGATTCATAGCAACATAGCCCAGAAAAGACTCACTCATAGAGTGAAAAGGTGGATGGGTTCTAGATATACAACAATTTCAGAAGGCTATTTAGACATACATGGACTGAAATTTATTTTCACAAAACCAGGAGAGATGGCTAGGTATTAAAATAGTAGTGTCAATCTATGCAATTTCTTAAACAAAAAGAGGTCAGAATTCAATACAATGCTCATTTTTGCTCAGAAAAAGCTCTTCTGAGAACAATCCCAGAGGATTAAACTAGAGCATAGCAGAGTGTGTTGGATGGTGGCAGTGCTTCAGGGCATGCATTTTGGCTTTGCGTTACCTGTCAAATTCTGCATGCTCCAGACCCCACAGCTACTCCTCCCCACTGCATCTACAGTCCCTCATAAACCAGGGAGCTGTCCCATTTCTTTCCCATACTTCCTCTATTTTCATGTGTTTGATCTAATATTGATATTTTCTTTTTGTTTATTTGTAATCAGTTTCTGAGGAAAAATTTTTCACCTCAGTTTAAGAAACTCCTGAAGCCTGCATTACTATTATTATTTTTATACGTACTATTTAGACCTCCAGTTTTCTGTACGATCTTATCAAGCTTGAATGCACAGAGTTAAATCAAAGACTTTTAGAAAAGGAAATACTAGGAGATAAAACAATGACAAGAGATAATGTACTTTGTATGTATCACCTGGGATCATTGGGACACAAAAGAAAGCTTTTAAGTGGAAAAGACAACAGGCTTTGCTCTCACTAGGATATTGGGCTTTATTCTTTCCCAAACAGATCTCGGCTCAAAGGGTATACTAAGGATTTAGAGATGCCATTTTAAGTAGGGAGGAATGAAGGAAATTAGGGCAGCTGACTGAATGTGAAAAAGTAACAAATAAGTTGCAGTAAGTAAGTGGTGTGTGCATCTGCAATGTCAGAGGTGGAGAGAACTACATTGAATGACATCTACTAAAGCTTCCAAAAAATGTTAGGGTGTTAAGGATGTGAAAATGGGCATTTGCCTGATTTTTCTTTTTCTTTTTTTTTTTTTTGTAAGTGAAGGGACAAATGACTCATGGAGTTATGTTTTGTTCAGTTTTGGGGGATGAGGGATATGAAAAAGCATTTAATTCTGACAATGGTGAATTTCATGATCGGTGCATGTTGCTGATGCTGTGTAATATCACAAGAATACTACAGAGAGTATTAGTTTTGTTTAAGCACCAGTATCTAGTTCAGTGTCAGATACAATAATATACAGTAATGTAGTTATCTGTATAAAACTTGTAGACTTGTGAAGCCCAACACATTTAGATAACCATTTTAGCACTTCATTCTTGCTAAACATTTTTAAAATGCGGTTCTCTTCAAAAGAGAATTATTTTCCAAGAAGCAAGAACTGGTTTTACCATTCCAGCTAAGTACACAGACCAACTCTTCTCAGCTCTTGTCTTAACATTTTTCTGCAAACTGTGTTACTCTGTCTGAAGTCAATAGATTGCTTTTAACAAGTTCTACTAATGTGGAATAATGGGTATGAACATTTACTGACATGATGCTTGGTAGGTCTAGAGCTTTCAAGAATTCAATTTACCATGAATATGTGCTTTACTGCCATCAAAATCCTTCAAAGTATTGATCTTCAGCTCCCACCTTGTGCTGACACCCTCACTTCACTGTGAGATGCACTTCTATCCTTTTCTGTTCATGGCAATTTAATTCTATGCTGTGGTTTCTTCTGACTGTTCTTTGTAAAACCAAGCAATGGCTCAGACTTTTTCCAAATACCTCTGGTTCCTTTTATCTTGCTGTCCTGAGTTTCTTGCTTTCACATAACTCATTTCTGTCACTACCAGTAGTTTCTATTTTGACTCTGCGTGATGTGACTTTGAATATTCAGAGCCAAATATGCATACCTGTGCACATTGCTTCCTTTGGTTTAGTGGGCTTCTAAATTTTTTGCTCAATTTAGTGGCAAATTTTCCATTTTCTTCTCTCTGGTGTGCAGCTAAATCTGGGTTGTGCAACTGGATGCTCTCTAATTGCTGGAGGGAACCATGGGAACATCCAGTGTTAGATCATTGTTAGAATTTATCTTTTGTATGTGAATTGTTACACTAATTATTATTTTAATCATCTGTTACCTGTCAATACTGAATTTCCTGGTTTGAGAGTATTTCCTCAATAGCCAGTATTTTTGTCATTGTATGGTTTGCAATTGCCATGATTTTGGAGGAAGAGCGGGTCATAATTTTCATCAACGCTGTCAAGTACACTCCATATTCAATAAGACATGTGTGGTAGGATTTATTTGCTAAACTTTGGTGTCTACAACCATTTTAGACTTCATATGGCATCCCACATGGTATTTCACAGGGATGGAACAGCTCTCACAGGTCTGTGTCATAACTGCCAAACCTGCATCGGTCTCTTAAGGAATATCTGACAAGGATGTCCCTGGTGGCACTAGTTACCTATGCCTGAGCAAACAGATCCTACCCCAAATATAATATGCAGAATCATGGGGTTGACATCATTGTATAGTAACATCAACTGCTGATCATACACCTTCATTTAAACCAGTAAGTATTTTCAGACTGTTTTATGCAGTTCCAAACTCAGTGATGTGTTGTTGCAAAGACCAGATCACATGCATGGTTGACTAAAAGCCAAAAGGTGATAAAGGAGGGTGTGCAGTAGAGGAAGTTACTTCTGTCATGATATTTTTGGGTTTCAGGTTGCACAGAGAAAGCCAAAAATGACTCCAGGTCTGAAGTCATTTCTAACCTTTAGTCATTTGTTCTAACCTTTTAAAAACCACACCAATGAGTGGTTTTCTGTTGGTTTAACAGCCTGTACTGAATCATGGTAAGACCAGATGATGACTAATACTGGACACGACAGAACACAAGACAAGGGTCCAAGAATGGCGGCAGCAGCAGTGCTAGTTTATGTGGGTTTAAACTGTTATTAAACTGCATCCAAGAGAAATGTTCAGAGTTAAGGATGCTCAGACTGTTCAGTATAGCCATTTCTTTTTATTTTGTTTGGCTCGTTTTTCTAGCGAGGATAGCATTCACATAGTAAGGGAAAAAGAACATGTTTTCTATTTGACACAAAGGTAATATGGAATGTGTATAATTTGTATATTTTGTTGACAGTTTAGTCTCTGTAGTTTCTCAGTTCTTTCAGAAACTGATATAACACCTCCTGAATATATGAGATATAATACTACTTGTATAATAGGGAAAAAGAATGTGAAC
Source organism: Balearica regulorum gibbericeps (assembly GCF_011004875.1). Taxonomy (NCBI): domain Eukaryota; kingdom Metazoa; phylum Chordata; class Aves; order Gruiformes; family Gruidae; genus Balearica; species Balearica regulorum. The sequence goes on along the minus strand of NC_046185.1, from coordinate 49,267,967 downwards.
AGATCAAGACTATAGAGGTGGAAGAACAGTTATACATAACAATAGTACAAAATCAGGCAGGAAAAGAATTAAATTATTGCCATTCATCAGAGCGCTTTTGAGTATAAATAGAAAAAAAGTATTTTTACTTTATAATATTACATACGTATACATTCATTGTGAAATGCATTGGTTGTATTGTGCTGGTAATAAATTTCAAGCAGTGAGCATTAAAAATTTCCATAGATACATCACTATAGGTATTCTAACCATGTGCATATGCATACTATAGCAAATTTATGAAAACTATTCTAAACTTTTCTGTGTCATGGTGATAAGTAATATATATGTAATTTATTAATCTACTAGAATATTTATACCTATTAAACATTTGGTAAAACTTGTATTCCTGTTCAAAATAATGATGTGTAATTTAACAGGAGCATGAACAATAAGAAGTGGTATACCAGAAAAGAATACAATGGGCTGATTTGGAAAGTCAGTATAATTCTATTATTTAATTAGATAAAAATATTTAATGTCATTTCATTCCTTTTTTTTTTTTTTTTTTTTTTTAGAATTTGTGTTATATACTGGCAATATTTCTTATTTTGTAACATTGAAGATCAGCTAATGATGTTTTATATTCTCTTAAAATGATAAATTTCTCAATATTTTATTGTATTTTTCTTAATCTAATGGAAACTGGATTTTTAATTCATAAGACAAAGTGTTGATAAACTATTTCACAATGATAAAGAATTATGTTTTCAAAATTTAACACATGTAAACAGTCAGCTGCTTATTGGGCAGTTATCTCAGAAATCAAGCCAACGGATGATGAATTTCAAGCTGATATGCCTAGGCTGTTATCAAATTAGATCATTTTATAGTGAAAGGCTTGAAGGCTGTAGTCTGAGTTCAGTGTCTGTTCTGTGCTAGATGCTGTACGGATGACACTGAAAGAAAGGCTAAACTTTATAGGATTCCCTCTTCAGTCTATTGTGAAACACAGTAGTTGGATAAGAACTTTTAGAGGGGGATTTAGGAAGTCATGTGCACTTGTCAATGAATGCATGGCTGAAATAGTAGCCATTAAGTCAATGCAGGCTACAGGCTAAAACCTGGATCAAAATGAATGAAGACTTAAACCCGTCTAAACTCTTGAATCTGATTCTGCTTCTTTGACAAGCACAGAAAAGGTAAGGTGGAGCATCAAGTACAGCCACCCAAACTAGTAGGTTGAAGCTGCTTCCTTCTGCAGAGGCTTCTTCCACTCCACTCCACTCCACTCCACTCCACTCCACTCCACTCCACTCCACTCCCTGCAGGACCGTTAGACATCTAATTTAGATACCACAGGAAATCACCACAACTTTTCCCTTTCAGAGGAAGGAAAGAGAGAGGGTGTAACATTCAGTGCAATGCTTGAGGGTTAATGAAGGCATATATTTTACTTTTTTCAGGGCAACTTTCTTTTGGCTGTATGAGAATTTAAGCTTAAGGTCAGATTCTATATTGATAGCAGAGCAAAGTGTGATTTGCAACAGATCTCTGCAGCAAGATAATAGACCCAGGGACAGTTACTTTTTTCAGGTCTTTTTTTTTAAAAAAATCTTTTCAACTTCTCAAAAGTGCATGTTTATGCAATGTAATTGTCTTAGTTGTTCTATTAATTTTGTTCAAAATAATTAATTTCCAATGTTTAATCTGAGCATCATTTTTAATATAATGGTAATATTTAAAGCATGTTGTTTGATATAAATTGACAAAAATGTTTTGTTTTAATTTTTAAGGGCTATCTGCAAGGATATGTGAATAGTATTATTTTTTTTCTTGTTACATGAATCTATGAAATGCAACTCAATCATTAGGATTTTCCTCATTTTTAAAGGTTTGAGTGACACTACTTGAATAGAAAAAGATTATTGGCTTTTGCTTTTTTATTAAGCTATTGTATTCATATCTTGCAAAATGTATTAAAATGGAGGCAAAAAGCCAAAAAATGCCTGAAGAAGTAGCTTGCTATTTTTGTCAAACAGATCACACTTTTTCAAGCCTCTTGAGGCTCAGAAAAGCATATTGGGAATTAAAGTGAGAATAAAGAGAAGTCTTTCTAAACTAGTTTCAAATCATAGAATAAATTAGAGTAGAAAACCTTAGATCTCACCACATACCACTTTCCTTTCTTATGAACTGACTAGTTTTTGCACTTTTAGATGAACTTATCTGTCCACTTGGGGATTGGTCCTCTAATGCAGAATTTCCTACATAATAAGCTTAAAAATGTTGCTTTCATAACCTTTTTGAAAATCACATTCTTCTTTTTGTGCATTGTTTTACATCACTCTAGTTCTTATGTGTATATACATATGTATACAGGCAAGAACACGATGTATGGGATGATGGTATGTTATTTTCCCCTAGTTTCTTTGCAATGTTTTATCAGATATATTACAAGGAGCCAGAGGGTATGACTATGAGTGTTTTCTCATACAAGGAAAAATTGCATTCTGACTACTAGTAAATTGCTCTCAATCTGAATGTCACCTGTCTTTTTCTGGAAAGTGTACTGTTTCCTACAGCTTCAAAATACTGCATTTTCAAGCTGCTAGCTATGAAGTTAAGTAAGTGAAGTTTTTATTCTCACTGTCCTTTTGCAGCTTTGTATGTGATGTCAATTGCATTCAATGATACTTTATTAGCATGACAAGATATACAGGAGCGTGGCTGAAGTGTAAAAGAGGACGACTGCTCAGGTATCTCTTACAGGGAGATAACATCTCCCCACACAGAGTTTCACATAGTGTCTGAGGCTTTATCTTCCATGTCTGTCTATCATAACTATCGGTTGCTGTTCCTGTGGCAGGTTTTGGAAAATGAAAACCAAACCTCCTAAGTGTATATTAGATGTGCAGCCTATAAGGAGGCTTTCTCAGAAAAATGATGCATCCAGCTCTAAACCAAAGACTGAAATGTTATGATATATTGCATATAAAGTGTAGAATTTATGAGACAAAATACAGTATAGATAGATCAGAGAATCATAGAATTATGGAGGTTTTTTGGTTGGAAAAGACCTTTAAGATCATCAAGTCCAACCATTAACCTGGCACTGCCAAGTCCAATGACTAAACCATATCCTTAAGCACCACATCTCATCTTGAAAATACCTCCAGGGATGGTGTCTCCACCACTTCCCTGGGCAGCCTGTTCCAATGCTTGGCAACCCTTTCGGTGAAGAAATTTTTCCTAATATCCAATCTAAACCTCCCCTGGCAACTTGAGGTCATTTCTTCTTGTTCCAGCACTTGTTACTCTGGAGAAGAGACCAACCCCCATGTCAGTACAACCTCCTTTCAGGTAGTTGTAGAGAGCAATAAGGTCTCCCCTCAGCCTCCTTTTCTCCTCCCCAGTTCCCTCAGCTGCTCCTCGCAAGACTCGTGCTCCAGTCCCCTTCCCCAGCTTCGTTGCCCTTCTTTGGACACACTCCAGCCCCCCAATGTCTTTCTTGTAGTGAGGGGCCCAACAGTGAACACAGTACTTGAGGTGCAGCCTCACCAGTGCCGAGTACAGGGGGACGATCATTTCCCTAGTCCTGCTGGCCACACTGTTTCTGATACAAGCCAGGATGCTGTTGGCTGCCTTGGCCACCTGGGCACACTACTGGCTCATATTCAGCTGGCTGTTGACCGACACCCCAAGGTCCTTTTCTGCTGGGCAGCTTTCCATCCACTCTTCCCCAAGCCTGTAGCGTTGCATGGGGTTGTTGTGACCCAAGTGCAGGACCCCAGCATTAAGCCTTGTTGAAGCTCATACATTCCCAGAGAACAACTGGTCTTACTGCTGAAGACTGAGGCAAAGAAAGCATTAAGTACCTCAGGCTTTTCCTCATCCTTTGTCACTATGTTTTTCCCCTGCATCCAACAAAGGATGGAGATTCTCCTTAGCACTCCTTTTGTTCCTAATTTATTTACAGAAACATTTTTAGTTGTCTTTTACAGCAGAAGTCAGATTAAGTTCGAGTTGGACTTTGACCCTTCTAATTTTCTCCCTGCATAGCCTAACGACATCTTTGTAGTTCTCCTGAGTTGCCTTCCCCTTCTTCCAAAGGCCATAAATTCTCCTTTTTTTCCTGAGTTCCAGCCAAAGCTGTCTGTTCAGCCAGGCTGGTTTTCTTCCCTATCAGCTCATCTTTCGGCACATGGGGACAGCCTGCTCCTGCACATTTAAGATTTCCTTCTTGGAGAATGTCCACCCTTCCTGGACTCCTTTGCCTTTCAGAACTGTGTGCCAAGGGACTCTGCCAACCAGTCTCCTAAACAGCTCAAAGGCTGCCCTCTGGAAGTCCACGGTGGCAGTTCTGCTGACCCCCCTCCTTACTTCTCGGAGAATCAAAAACTCTATAATTGCATGATCGCTATGCCCAAGACAGCCTCCAACCATCACATCACCCACAAGTCCTTCTCTGTTCACAAAAAACAAGTCCAGTGGGGTGCCTTCCCTACAGGGCTCACTCACCAGCTGTGTCAGGAAGTTGTCTTCCACCCACTCCAGGATCCTCCTGGACTGTTTCTTCTCTGCTGAATTTTATTTCCAGCAGACATCTGGTAAGTTGAAGTGCCCCATGAGAACAAGGGATAGCAATTGTGAGGCTTCTCCCAGCTGCTTGTGGAATATTTCACCTGCCTATTCATCCTGGTTAGGTGGGTCTATAACAGAGTCCCACCATGACATCTGCCTTGTTGGCCTTCCCCCTGATTCTTACCCATAAACACTCAGCCCTATTGTCACCATTATCAAGCTCTAGTCAAAACACTCCCTAACATACAGGACTACTCCACTGCTTCTCCTTCCTTGCCTATCTCTTCTGACGAGTTTGTAGCCATCCATTGCAGGAGCCCAGTTGTGCGAGTCATCCCACCGTGTTTCTGTGATTGCAACTATATCATAGTTTTCCTGCTACAACGGCTTCCAGCTCCTCCGGTTTGTTGCCCATGCTGCATGCATTGGTGTAGATACACTTCAGCTGGGCTACTGTTCCCACCACCTTTTTGAGGGGAGAAGCCCTAATTCCTACCTGAGCTTCAGTGGTTTCTAACACATCAATAACCCTTGTGTCTTTGCTGTCACATAGCTCTCCATCCCTACCTCCACTGAGATGGCAAACCGAAGGAACTCACTAGCACACCATCTCACAAACTTTGGCGTGCCATCCCCAGGCTTATCTCTAGTGAGCCTGCTTTTATCCCCTTCCCCCTTCAAATCTAGTTTAAAGCTCTTTCGATGACCCCTACTAACTCTTGTGCAAAAATTCTTTTCCCCCTTTGAAAAGGGGAAATGAGCCCCTTCATGAACTGATGGAGTGCAAAAAGATTGATAAAAGTAGCCTGTAAAAACTCTAGATGAAAGTTTTGAAATGAGATATAACTGTTATTCATTTTTAGGTAGCAGTTATATCAACTTACTCAAGTATTTTTACGCCCTTTTAGATATAGTTAAACATTGAGTATCTAGAGGTTCATGGAAGGGCATGGAAATTGGGACATTTTTATGACATATATATATATACACCCCCACCCCCTTTTTTTTTTTTTTTAATAAGGGGATGGATTTTCCTCCCGGGTTTAATGAAACTTCTGTTTTTGCAGATGTAACTATTATAAACACTATTTGCAATTCTTATGCAGGTTCTCAAGCTCAGTTCCAGATTGTGCCAATAAGCACAAGTACAAAATTGGGTCCTCTGCTTTTCTGTTCTAAACCCAAAAATATAGTGATTGAAACTTATTGTCATAAATTTGATCCAACATATGTAAGGTGTAATCTCTTCTAATAGCTACAAAATATGGTAATTTAAGTTTAAATATTTTTTCCTGTATGCTTTTAGCCAATGAACTTTTCAATTGCTTAATGCAAAAAGTAAAACAGCAACCTTACATTATCTTTCAGTCTGCCAGTTCATCTTTTTCCAGTTTTACTCCTTTCAAAGCAAAAAAAAAAAAAAAAAAAAAAAGTCCTTCTAACATTTACAGTTGAACTTTTTGGATCTGCTTCTTTTTTTTCTGCATCTCAATCAAGTAGTTTGTCCTGACTGTGACAGCTCTGTAGCACATTACTGAAATATTACAGCAATAATTCTGTACCATTATGCCTAATGTTACAGCAACATCCTGCAGTTTTGCACTCTGAATATGGGAGGAATTCAGGTTACTTTAATGACTAGCTAATGAGTCTGAGCTACACAGTTCAAAGTGAACTGCAAAGAGAAAGGCTGTTATGAGCCACAACTAATAACAGGCTCCAGTTCTATTCACTTTAGTGCAGTGAGAGAGGGGATAAGTGTTAGGAAGACAAAAAAAAGATGTGCCCCACCAATGTTTACAGTAATCTAGGCCAAACACTACAGCTTTGCCTGTCCACTGTTTGGCAGCCATTTGGACTTTGCAAGAAATTACTTCCCTTCTTTATTAAAGCAGTTAGAATCTCACACTGTTCACACTGGTTTTATGAAGTTGGATCATCATTTGGAGACTTAGATAGACCCAAATTATCTCTCTGCATGTTGGCAGAGATTACTCTTCACTCATAAATGAAGAACTTCCTACTGGAACAGCTATATAGTGATAAAACAGGCATACTGAAGACTTCAGAGACTGATTCCCTTCTATTAATGGAAAAGAGACTGATATAATATTAAATGAGATATCAGGGATCTTTCAAGGCAAATGTGTCCTTTTGGACAGCAGGAAAAGAAGCCTGAGAGCAGAATATTTCACACTAAAAGGTTATTTTTCCTCCCATTTGTTCACCTACGTATTGTTAACCATATTGTCCCAGAGCCATCCACTGCTGCATAGGACCACAACTCAACTTTCAGCTGTTTGATGTTCCTCCCAATGAAGTCAAATAACATCACTGAATCAGGTGACTCTGGAGAAGTAATGGGAGTATGAAATTTGTATCATTTGTTCTCATCTTTTTGTCTCAATGTTTCCCATGGAAGTGAAATGGAAGAAAATTAATACAAAACCTTGCACTCAGTTCACACCAGACTTTCCTGCTTATGCAGTTGAAGGTATTTTATGTTTGAGATTATATACTGCTAAGAACTTCCATGTGATAAGCAGCTCCATAAGTGACTGCAAACAAGGCTTGCATTAAAGTTCCTATGGCATGCCATGCCACCCATGCATCCAGTAGTAGCGTGAATACTAGTCATAATTTTAGTTTGTATTCTAAACTTATCGGCGGTAGGGGGAAAGTTATGACCAGATGTATATTGGTGTCTTTACAATCATACTTTTTCTTGTGCTACATTCTACATGGAAAATTCCTAGTCCAAATTCACAAGGCCATCACTTTTTCCTTTTTCTAACCCTTTGTTGTTGTTGTTGTTGTTTTGATTTTTTTGGTGTATATTGCAAAATCCAGGGGATAATGGCACGTTAATATACAATTGTTCCAGAATCATTAAATTCATGTAGATTAAGAAATATACAAAATAATTTGTGACTTGTAAAACATTTGTAAATACAAAACAATTTATAGGAAAAATATGAAAGGCACATAGAAGGAGAAAGTTATGAAAATATGCTTTTTGCATGCATATGACCTTTGTTTTTCTATTTCTTAAATTTAATATGAAATTAAGTCTTCATCTGAATGTGATATCTTATAAAGAATTTTGGTTTAAATATTCCCATGTCTACTTGGCATTAAGCTGTAAGCAGAGTGGACAGTAAGAATTTTCTCTTCTCCTGTATTATTGTTCACTGTATTTCTGTTAATATTCTGAATGTTTTTACCCTGATTTTTATATAAGCTAAATAGGAAAACCCTTCTCTCCTGCATTCTAATTTTGCCCTCATTTATAGTGTCCAATAAGCTTAAGGTAAATTAATTATCAAAATGTCAAAACATAAAATACAGCTTAATGGAAATGTCAAAAAGTACAGGCCACTCATATTTTATATGATGTGTTTGGAAATTAAAATTCTATTGCAGTCCAAATTCTCAGGATGAAAGTTGTAGTAAGAACAGGAATTGGCATAAAATCTGTTCTGCATTGTACAGATTGTTGTGGAAAAAGGAAATTGTGAAAACTTAATTTTTGGTCCTCTCTCAAGATAGTAATCTCACAGTCATTTCTGGATGAAATTAAATAAAGGGGCTCCTTAGCTTTTATTTGCAGCACTCATCTGCAACTGTCTCTTTTTCCAAGCAGTTTTAGGGTAGGCACATTTATTATTTAAGGAAAATCCACAAGGAACATTTTTATAGCACCAGAATAGAAATAATACTGTAACAATAAAGATCAAAGATTGATGCAATTGTGAGTACAAGTAATAGCTGCCTTGTGTGGCTGTTATCTCCTTGAGGGAATTCTTTAGAATGGCTTTCATTTTATAAAATGTGTTTGTTTCAGTGCTATAGTATACGAGAACTGTATTCTGGTGTTTCTTTCTTTTCGTTTGTTTCTTTTTTTCTGCCCTAAGAAAAAAACCCCACATTTAAAATTGATGTGAATGGTTTCATGAACTTTGAGACTGCTCTGAACTTCAAAGAAATCAAAAATCACCCAGAAGCCATTGGTATGTATATGTAGTTTAAAGGTATTTTGCCTGCCTAACCTTTTTTTAAACCAGTAGATGCCAGTAGCTCTGATGTTGTTCATGGAGGTTAATCCTTTTCATGTAGAACAGCCAGGGAATACATCAGTGTCACGCATTACTTGCTGGCCAGTGCTGTTCAGCCATTCTACCTCTTTTCTGGAAGCATCAGATCAGATATGAAGCCAAAGCAATTTACATCAATTAAGTATCCTGTCCAAAGTCCCACAATGACAAAAAGATTGTCCTCAAGATGGGGAAGATTTTAGTCCATACACAATGTAAGTGTGTGTGTGTATGTATATATGCATACATCTTTAATATTATATATTACTTAGCTTATATAAATTCATAGCTCGCTCTCTCTGGATTCATATGATATGTATATTTGTACATGGTGAAAACATCATACCTAAGGGAATGCTGGAACACTCTCTGGTTTTCCTGAGCATGACTTGACCTAAGTTCAAACAAGACACTTTGTTATTGGCTTACTATCCACGAGGACAACATTTGTATTTCATTTGTCAGCAGAGGTGTAACTAACGTGGCAAAAAGGTGACCGAGTTTTTCATAAGAATGCCAAACCCAAGAAGAATCTGGGACATCATATTTTCCTCCATTTTCCTTCCTCACTATTAAGTAAGTTCTTAGTTCAGTGCTACCACAACCAATCAAAACCAAAAAGCTTGTATTTTTTTCCTAATTCAATATTGCCAACTGAAAATAAAAAGGGGGGGGAGGGGAAGTTGAATTTATATTAGTGGATTAAAAAAAGGCCGGTTTAGAAAGGCAGAAGGGAGGACAGAAGTGATGACTTTACTAGTGCCTAGATGATAGAGGCTGGGAAATAGAATGGTTTATGTGGCAGTGATAGTTGAGGTTGATGATGACAGAGAAAGGGACATTCATAATGGTCATAAAAGAAAAAAGGGAAATAAGTTCTGAGATTTCTATGGTGGATACTGAGATTTAGCTACTGAGAAGTCTAGAAGTAGTAACGCTGCACGGACGTCCAGGTTCTCCAAGCTGCTGAGTAATGCTGCTTGATACTGTGGACCACCATCCTGACACTACTGCAAGGCTTCCAAGAAACCACTATAAATATTTCACATTTGCACTGTTCATTACTTTCATTACTTCAGCTAACATTTCTGTGAGATAAAAGAGGTGATAGTGTATGACATCGCTCTAACTCCAATTTATTTTACCAATAAGTCTCGCTTTTTATTTTTTTTTGTTTTCTTCACTCTACATACAAAGAAGCAAAGGCTCATAGCCTCTCTTGGCAAGCTACTTTACTTTTCTGAGCTAAAATGTATTCTTGCTGTGTAGACATTTTCCTGAGCTTCAGTCTTTCACATCAGTATTGAAATACATTTGCCCTTTGTGAAGAATAGTCTTAATATCTTATCCATAATTTTTTATTACTGAATTGGATGAAGCAGTAAACAGAACATTAATTAAAATGTTCGGGCCCTATTTAATGTGAGGTGTTACAAATGAAAAGGAGGCCAAAGAGATAAATCAAAAAGGGTCAGAGGCAGGAGGTTCAGTCTGAAAAGGAAGACTTCATACTTTACAGGGAAAGAGAAACTGAAATATAGACTTCTAATGGAGAAGGAAGTATTTGGAAGGACTTAATCCCCAAATTTACAGAAAACTGGGCATGAAGATGCAATGTAATAAGGTGTGTGTGTGTGTGAAGACTAAAGCAATCAAACTGCATAATATGAAAAGTGGGAAGGTAAACATTTCTCTTCACTGCAGGTAAAACTGCACCCAGCTCTGAGAAGAATTTGTGATATAAGCAATAAAAATGATTAAGGCAATGGGAAGGCTGACTTATAAGAAAATATTAAAGGAGCTAAATAACTCAGTCAAATGACATCAGAAAGGGGACACAGTCACCTTCTATAAGAATTTAAAAGGTCTATACAATAAGCCAAAAGGATTTTTCCCTGCAGTGCACTAGGGTGCATTAACTGAAACACAGGCATGTAATAAAGCATGATAGTATCAAAAGAAATATTGAAATTTATTTATTTAAAGGCCCAAGAAAATTGTATTGTCAGGAAAAATCTACCAGGACAATGTAGTACAGGTAGAAAGAAATCTCAGAAAATAACAATGCAAATAAACAGCAAAACAGGAGAGAGTATCAGACACCCAATGGAAATAAACATATGTCAACTACAATGTAAATTAGTACATCATGAGTATAAAGAGAACACAGGTACATCTGCATCAGAGTAATGCAGACAAGAAGTAAGAAACAACAGAAATAAATAAATACATAAAATTCGATCACAGGAGCCACTAGAAACAAAGAAATGCAACCTTGCTTAGTAGCTAGTTGTCATCAGCCATAGAGTCACAGCTTCTCCTTACCTTTTTAGCAAAGTGAACCTACCTACCTACTCAGAGGAGAGACCCCCATTTATAAAGCACGCTAAGTACATGTGACTACGGCTACTTTCTTTTATGTCTAGAATGTATTATTGGCAGCATCATCTGTTTATTCTTTATGTTGCCCTCCCACAGGGTCTACAAGATGTTAGACCAAAGGCACCAAAGGGCACTGCTGCAGGGTCATGTTTATTGTATGAGAAACAACCACATAAAAAAGGTCCCCAAATTAGAAATAAGACTTGCTCAAATTCTTTTTTTGTTGGCAGATTAATTGGCTGATAAATTAATGCAACCTCTTTCCACTGTATATATCGCTTATAGTCAGAGTGATTTAATCAAGAATACCTAATCATTTCATGGAGTCTGCACTGCAACCTCTTTCGTTACTGCACACTTAACTTCCAGTGGTGCAGAGTGATTGATACTCATAGGGATTCATCAAGAGTGTTCTGAAAGCCCTGAGAACCGAGCTGTCATGATGCCCTGGACTTATTAGCGCTACATCCTTTCTCAGGAGCAAACCACAATCCACAGACTTTGACATTCCATATAGCTAGTGTCCATATAAAAGAAAAATGTATCTATGATAGTTTGTCTCCATTTCATACTAATTTATGATTCAGAGTCGACAACTACCTCACAACCAACTGGAAATTGACATTTCCCAAAACTATTTTAAAATGAATTTACATTTTTAGTTAAAATTACCATATTCTCTCAAGTATATTCAAGACAAGCTATTTTCTAGCTGAGTCCTGTGACATCTGACATGTCATCAATATGAGTCAGACAGTCTTAACGGTGTCAGATACATCTCTCCTTTGCTTTCAATGGAGACATGCCCATTTACAGCATTTAATGATGTAGTTCAATGTGCATTAAGTTCAGCCCCTAGAACTGTCAGAACTGCAGGTATCTGATTGTGCAGCTCTTGCTGTGAATCTGCCCTTCTAATTTCTCACTTGGAAGAAGTTGGTCTGGAAGCAATAACAATGACAAAACGCAGTAAAAGTGGCTGAGCTTGTCATTTTCTTTCTATGCCAGAAATTGTGTGTGAAAAAAAAATCTCTGAATAAAAGGCCAAGAGTAGTGGAAGTGTTGATCTTGAAAGGAGATAATGTGATTATAACTTATAAAGAAAAAGCTGTTCCAGAGAAGGAATATTAAGATAGTGTTCTCACTGTCCCATCCTATCCTAACTAGGAGATGTCTAGAAATATGGTACATCTAACATTAACAAACTGTTTTTTTAAAAATATTGTTATAAAATAACAGTGGAAACAATTCACACAGGGTTTGCTGAAACATCATCGGAAACATATTTATGCAATATCTTCTTTGAGGCTCAAGTCAGGTTCTGACTTTTGAGATCAAGGTGGCATGAACAAGGACTGAGGTTATTGGCACTAACCCTTCAGGGCACTGAAAACTGGAAATTATTGTCGAGCATTTTGTTACATTAAACAGAACATCTGTGTGATAAAATGGCTGATGAAGTTCAATTTTAATAAATACAAAAAACGGATTATGTAGAAAAACATTTCTAACCTTACATAGACAGTAAGGGGATCTGAAACAGCTGCTATTATTCAGTAAGGAAGTCCAGGCTGTGTAACAAACAGCTCCACGAAAGCATTGGCTGAATGAGGAGTTGCAGTGAAAGAAGCATATAAAATTCCTAGAGAACTAGTAGAGGACAAACTAGAAAACATAAATCTTCACACATCTTCAGTGTTTAGGGCAGGTCTTATCTCCCTAATTCAAGATACAGAGCAAAAAAAGGGTTTAGAGAAGGATGTCAAAGGTAAATCAGTGTTATGGGTTGGCTTCCAAACAATTAATCCAATTAATCACTACCACTAGTATTCGAAAAAAAAAATAAATATATATATATGTGTATATATACACAGGCAGATATCATCCCCCATAGAGGGAGGTCTATGGGCCATCCCTGTAAAATGTCCACTGAGTTCATTTAGTCCATGACTTTGGGCTCCATCCGTCATAACAGTCTCTCAGGGCAGGAGAGACATTGTGTGGTGTTGAATTGTTGCGTACTGCATCTGAAGCTACTGATGTATCCAGCCCATGCCCATGGTCTGTGGGTTGAATATGTCAATTTTGAGGAAGTTGCTGGGGTCCAGTTGTTGAAGTCAGTTCTAGTTCTATCATTGCTGCACTTTGCTCAGTTTCATCAAAGTTCATGTTTTGTTATTTTAGGTGATTCTTACTGTAATACCATTAATACAGCATATAGCAATTGTAGTAGTGGTGACATACAATGGCAGGGTTATTTAGCAATTAACATAGTACAATTTAATTTATTGCCTAATCTCAACCAAAATCAAATCCCCTTGAGGTACACATTGGACTTCCTCAACCTTCCTCATCACCTACCAAGTGCACCCAGGTCCTTGAGCAAAAGCAATCCTGCAGATGGGTTTGCCTTTGCCAGAAGCAGGGCTAATCCAGACTGTCTACCCTAACATATTCTTCATGTGCACTATGGGGACTTTATCCCCTTCTACAGTACATGTGTCATCGTTTAACCTGTCTGGCAGCTAAAACAACCACACAGCTGTTTGCTCACACCCTTTCTCACACACACACACACCCCCCCCCCCACACACCCCCGTCCTAGGATGGTGTTCTGGGCAGTGGTATGGGGTACAGGATATGTTTCCAGCCATCCGGTGGTTGCTTCAACAACATGTAAGTACATAGCGCTTGCCTTGGCAGGTTTGTGGAAGTCTGATATAATCAAACTGCCAGGCCTCCCCATATTTATATTTCAGCCATCGTCCTCCATGCCAGAGAGGCTTTAACTGTCTGGCTTGCTTGATTGAAGCACATTTCACATTCATGGATAACCTGTTGTCCATGTCTATAGTGTCTGTGGTCAAGTTCACCCCTTGATCATGAGCCCATCTATATGTTACACCTCTTTCTTGATGACCTGAGGTGTCATATGGACCTACCAAGCTGTAAAAAATTCGTCCTTATGTTGCAAGTCCAGATTTACCTGAGCCACTTCAATCTTTGCAGCCTGGTCTACCTGCTGGTTGTTCTGATGTTCCTCAGTGGCCCAGCTCTTGGATATGTGGGCATCTACATAACGTACTTTTACAACCAGTTTCTCTAGCCAGGCAGCAATATCTTGCCACAATGGAGCAGCCCAGATAGGTTTACCTCTACATTGCCAGTTGCTCTGCTATCATTGCTGTAACCATGCCAACAGGGCATTTGCCACCATCCATGAATCAGTATAGAGATAGAACACCAGCAACTTTTCTCATTCAGCAACATCTAAAGCCAGCTGGATGGCTTTCACTTCTGCAAACTGACTCGATTCCACTTCTCCTTCAGCAGTTTCTGCAACTTGTCTTGTAGGACTCCATACAGCAGCCTTCCATCTCCGATGCTTTCCCACAATGCAACAGGACCTATTAGTGAACATGGAATATTGCTTCTCATTTTCTGGTAGTTTATTATACAGTGGGATCTCTTCAGCACATCACCACCTCCTCTGGCAATATTCCAAAATCTTTGCCCTCTGGACAGTTCATGATCACTTCCAGAATTCCTGGGAGACTAGGTGTTCCTATTCGAGCCCGCTGTGTGATCAGTGTGACCCACTTACTCCACGTAGCATCACTTGGTTTTCCATCCCACTTCATCATGTCCTCTCCGTGGTCATGCAGGTAAAACCATGAGGTACTTCATGGTGTGTACTGTTTATAACCTCTCTCTTGAGCAGAAGAATGCTTACTCCTAATAGCTGAGATACTGGTCTGTACAGGTGGAGAATAGGACATATTCTCTTTGAGTTGCTGGACCTTCTGGGACAGTTTCTCCATAAGTGAAATGAGGGAGGAAGAGAGACTTTCTTCATGTTGCTGAAGTCAGCCAGCCACTTCATCCACAGTTGGCGCCTCTTCACCTTTCCAGTCCATTACTGCCAATGAGTTGGCATACGAAGATGGTGCGCTCCGTACAGGCTTCCACCACATGGGTTGGGTACATTTGACTTTGTCAGCACTGTCTATCCAAAAAAGTCCCCCAGTTGGCTTGGTTTAAGCACACAAACTGTATTTCTTTCTGCTTAAACTAACTGGAAGCTGTGTTCCAGGAGCTCATGTAGCATGCTGCGGCTGCTGACGAGTGTTCAGCGCATGAGACCAGGCTAGAGCCTGTCTCAAGTAAAAACCTGCAGGTCTTGGGTCCTCAGTGCCACTGATTCAATCTACAAATGTGCCACACTGCTTGCTGATGAAGACAGCACTGATAGATATTGGACAGTCTGGAGCTTATCATTTTCCTATGTTTTTCAGAAGTATTTCTCATCATACTGACTATGATATTTCTCTGATGGATCCTCAAGTGGGATGTGTAGTATCCCACTATAATGAGGAGAAGAAAGACAGCATGTTTTCAATATATTTGGAAATGTGCATTTTCACTTTATTCTTTCATCTTCTTTCTTTTGTTTCCTTCTATCCTCTTCGTTCTTCCATCTGCTCTGCAGTGATAGTACAAAAACAAGAGAGGTAGTTTGTGGTATAAACTTATAGACCCTATGGTTATGCATGATTTCAAATTTCTACAACTAATCGTTACAGAAGAAGTAAAAAAAGTTGTTTACTGTTGGGTATGAAACAACACCAAAAGACCAAACCTTACTAGAGTATCTGTCTTGTTGCTACATTTTCTTGGATGTACTGAATCTCACAGAGCTATGCAGAACTTTCTTCTCAGCAAAACAATTTTATTAAAAGAAAAAGAATATTCTTATACTGCAGACTGGTTCATTGTGTGCTTCAGATGTACAATTAATTATATAAAAAGACTATTCAACTTCTTCCTATACTGACAGCTTCAGATCTTTGTTTAATTGAATCAACTTGTCTGAGCTTTGAATGCATTGTCAAAGAAAATCACAGTCATAGGGATTCAAAATACCTTTAGAGTGTTATCAACAGCAGCAAATAATATGATCTTGGAAGAACAAAGAAATTAAAACTGACCTTTTCTCTAGAGATATCATATACATTTACAGCCTAAACTGACAAAGTATTTTTCCTTAATGTTATTGTCATTTTTTTGCATCAGTATTAGAAACACAACATGACTTCCACTAGCCTCTTTGGGCTGAAGGTGTGACATCATAAAGCTCCGTAACAACAGTTAGCAACACAGATCTGCTTGCATATCTAAGTATTGCCATTAGCAACCTGAGTGAAAATGTTTATTTACATTGCATCTTTGAGACAGACACTGGAAAAGGGAATTATGATACAGCACAGATAAAGAGAGAAAGGCCTGTATTTTAAACTTACAGATGAACCCGTAAAGATGTGAAAGAAGTTTGAATCTTCCACACAGAATGCAAAGTAAGTTCTAATATATTCATGTACATTTGCATTTTGGATTGAAACTAAAGAGCTTATTTAAAAAAAAAAAAAAAAAAAAAAAAAAACCAAGAAAACTGTGAAGATTAATCTATTCACTGACAAAAATATCTATTTACTTTTACTTTGTGGTAAAGCGCCTTTTAGGTTTTACCCAATATTTCTCTCTGGTTGAGATATAAGAGCAAGTAACACACTGCACTTTTTAATGCAAGCATATGAAATTCAAGAGTTCTTTGTATACAAATTATATTTACAAAAGGTCAGATCATGTGGATTGGAGGACTTTTAGGCAGCACAGGGAATTAGTGCACCAGTCATTTAGAGTATGTGTAGAGGTCTAGTTTCAAACCTATCTATCTCAAATCCAAAATGAAAATACGCAAAATACTGTGGTCTCATTTTACTCTCCCACCAAGAAGTTAATTAAAAAAACCATATTTCTGCTCTCCACTCATCAACTATTGCACACAGAATTGCATACTTCCAACAGCAAAAATACACAGCCTGGCTATGAGCTAAAGACTCTCACTCACGCTCAGCAGAGCAGATCGCCGTAGCTACTTAAGATATTACCACTGCTCTGCTGCCTGCTTCATGCATTTGCTGGAGGTTAAACCCTCATAGCAGAGCTGGCAAAAGGGAGTCTGTGAGCAAGTTTCATCTGCTTCATTCTGGCATAACAGCACAACCATTGCTGGCAGCTTAAATGATTACACTAGACTGTGACTGGAGTGCTTCAAGTATGCTTTTCTTCTCCTCTCCTGCTTGGGTCATAAGTTACTGTCTTAAATTACCATAGCAAGATTCACCACAATGTGTCTGTAGGCTAGAGTTGGTTGTATTTTCTCAAAGCATTTTTCTGTTGGAGAATATCATGCCATAAAAATCAAACAAGTCTGTAGACACTAATTTTGAGAAAGAAATTATGGAAAGCTAGTAACTTATCAGTCAGACCTACTTTATTTTCTTCCAGTTCACCTCTGCTGCTTTTTAACAGGCCGGTCTCCCAGTATCAACATTGAGGGCTTTCAGTCAAGTACACTGGGGCTCCAGCTGGGAAAACCTGATGCTTTGTTTTCCTTGAAGAGTTTTGCAATCCTGAGGAAAAGCAAAATGCAAAAAATCCCCATAAGAAAAAATTACATTTCTCTGAACATCTCTAGTAAGCCTGAACCATGAAATTAGCTGGACTCAATAAAGAGCAATGTACTTTAAAAGTTTTCTCACTATAGAGCAGTTAACATCAGCACCTCAGTCTCCTGCATGGCTTTTTTTTTATCTGTATGCAGATCCCATAAATGAAACCTTTTATCTTTCGTGGGAAAACAAACAAAGAAACACACACAAATATCCTGGTTATTAATGAGCTTGAGTTTTGCTCCACTAAGATAAAAAAAAATAATAATTCTACAGTAAATGTCTTCTATACATACTACTCTATTCCTTAAAAAAATCCAACAACAAAACAAAAGAAAAAATCCTAGGTCTGTCAGTCTGATTGTGCCATCTGATCCCAGTTGAGTGTCTGCAAAATTAATCGGGGATTCAGATTATTTCTCTCTTCCAAGTTAGAGATATTAAAGACAATATTCTGAAATTCAGTACTTTCAAAGCAGAAGAGAACTATATTACACACACAAAAGCTGTTCAGCGAGGAAGACATGATCCATTGCTCTAATCCCTGCAACTGCTACAGCTCAACGCAGGAGACAGGAAAAGTTGTTTACAATTCAGAAATTAATCTCAAATCACATAGGCCCTAGCTAATTCAGAAATTAATCTCAAATCATGTAGGCCCTTGCTATACAATTATGTCCAATCTTGTACCTATGGTCTGTATGGCTAAAGTAGGTGATGTAAAAGATTATAAATGATCTGATGATCTGAAAGATAGGTCCTGGCTCCCAGTTAGCTTCAGCCTAAGGAGCGACCTCTCTTATAACCCTCAGCACTTCAGAGTCTCCCACTTCCACATAGCTACATGAGAAACTTTGATTTTAGTTCTGATGGCCACAGCTTATTCTTTGTGAAGGCATTCCAAGGTTTAATAAGTTGCTTTCAATGCACTTTGTGTGTAAGTATGAAACGGTGTAGCTTAAAGCAGCCCAAACATTGCAAAAATGTAATCAAGCTATTAAATAAAACTGCAGTTTGATTTTTGAAAGCAAATAATTAAAATTATTGTTGGTACAAAATATTCTTTAAGCACTAATGTTTTAAACCTCAAATGTTTCCAGTTCTTTTTGTTTAATGAAGCATATTTATGCTTTTTTCCATTTTCGGGAAAGATTGCTAGGCAATATCATAGAGCAAATTTATTTAGTGTAGAAACTCTGATACATTGAAGTTTTGTTAATAGCTCTGTCTTTATCTCCCAAAAGACAGTTGGAAAGGTAATTATAACATGCAAATTAGTTTCAATTGGGATGCAAATTAAAAATTATATACTGATGTACAATATCTAGTATTGCAACCTATGCTTAGTATTTCTTCAGGTAGATTGAATTCTAACAGAGATTTTACTCTCTGATTTATGTGGTTTAGGCTAATTTCTTCAAAGTATAGTTTCTGTGTTCCACCTTTCACTTCTATGTAGTTTTCCTTCTTCAGACCCACAGTTTCAAAAATTTCTTAGTTCACATATTGAAGATGTTTTCATTTAGAAGGAATCTCTCAGTCTCGGTCTGTTCTTTAAGCCTTTGTCTTTGATGAAATGGTTGTCGCAGCCTTTATAGTCTCTCTAATTAATGTAAAAACCACAAATCAAAACACAAGTCAGTCAGATTAAAATATTTGCAGTACATTTTAATTATAGTCTTTGTAGGGCTTTTCCCCTTATGACTATTTTCAATCCTCCTTTTATGAAAGATTAGGAAACAAGGACGCAAGGCACTGCCAGAGAGAGAAAAGGACACCTGACCCAATAAGCCATTCCCTTTAAGTTTATCTCATACCCATTTTCTTGCTTAGTAACTATATCCTTTGATTCCCTTCCTGCTCAGACATGCAGAGTTCTGTCTTAAACTCATTTGAGCTATTTGCTTTGATGGCTTTACTTGGCAACTGCACTTAGTGAAATTCTCTACTTGAACTCTTTGTGTGCTATATCTCTCTGCATTTAAATTTTGATCTCTAAAGTCTGCATCATTCATACTCTGAATATTTTGTCCTAGCTTTGCTATCACTCCCTTCTCATAATTCTAGATGTCATTTAGGTGATCTCAAGAGCTTCCCATTTGTCTTCATTTCTTAAAAAATATTTTTGTTAAAATAGTCTGAAAATCTCATTCATCCCAATTGCTTATAACAGATGCTCTAAACTGAGGAAAACCTCTTAACCTAAAACTCAAAATAACATGGTAGAAAAACTTAACTAATACCGTTTACTGAAGAAAATAATTGTATTTCAACTTGGTTTTGGAATCAAATTCTTTGACTTCTAAACCCACAGCATCATGCATCTACCCAGATATTCTATAGCTGTTTAGCCTGAAGTATTTATCTGCCTATTATTTTCAATATGAATTTTTTGGCCTCATCTGCCTATACACTTAAGCAGTTATTAAATTGAATAGTAGTGCTGAGTTAGATCACCTGTGGTAGGGTGAAGGAGAAGATCAGATTAAAAAAGAAAAAAAAAAAAAACACAACAAAACCCACAACAAAACATGAGTGCACTTTATAAAAGTTTTTACAGGCTAAAAAGTGGAGTTCAAGTCAAATTTCATTTTAAGCTATCAGATTTTCTAGTCTTCAAATTATTTTAGTATCTAGCAGTTATGCAATACAGGTGTAGCTAGTGCTTAAGCCTACAAGGCTGTGCCTGTGTGACAACATAAGCACATTCTGCAGCATACCCCACAGTCTCCAGTTGCCTGTACCAGGGATGCCTTACAAGCACATCCCTTGCCTGCGTGCCTGGGCTTGCTTCCAGGGGAGAGCACAGTGAAGGTCTCATCATCCCAATGCAGCACCATGCTGCAGCTACACGGAGCACTGTGGGATTCATTACCGTGGGTGTGCACAGAAACCCAAAGAGCATCTCTTCTTCATCCCGTAAGTTGTAAGGACACAGCTCAGTGCTCATTAAGAGAGGTCAGACATGTGGGAAATACAGATTTAGAGTTTTTAGAAGGAAAAACAAATTTCTGTGCATCTTACCAAAAGTGTTGCAGAGAGAGCAAACAGCAGTCTAACCCTCAGGATATTCACCAACTTGTGGGGGAGGCCTTTGTTGTGGTCCTGGTTTCCAGGACAATACTATCATTTCATCCAAGATATTTTCCAAATAAAATTGGCATGTTGCAAGACAGCAAGGAAAGGAATTGAGCGGGTTTATCTCATGCTCTAGCAGAATATTGCCATTACTAGGATATTAAGTAGAAAAGGACCAGCTGCATTTTCAGAGGCAGAAATTATTCCTATTGTGCTCACCTAAGGAAAGCTCATGCTGCTACCTGCCTTCAGTTCAGGATTTGTGGACTAGGGATCCCAAATGGATTTCCGAACAATTCCAGGGAGCACTGAAGCGGTTGGATTATTAGATTGATCACATCCCTGTTGTTTCCCTGTAGGTCAGCACTTCTCAATAACCTACTTGTGCCTAAGCTTAAGCACCCGAGGTGTGCAAGCTAGCAGAACAGTCATCCTCAATATCCTACTTATTCAGTGGAGAGAAATAGGCAGCTCCTGTGGAAGATTCAAGTTTTCAAACACCTGACTTAACACCATTCACCCTGCAGGTGCCTATAGCTACAACTAAGCTCCAGAATCTATAAATTCCTGCATCCATATGCCTTGTTTATGTTTGCCTCCATA
Organism: Balearica regulorum gibbericeps; assembly: GCF_011004875.1. Lineage (NCBI taxonomy): Eukaryota > Metazoa > Chordata > Aves > Gruiformes > Gruidae > Balearica > Balearica regulorum. The sequence goes on along the minus strand of NC_046185.1, from coordinate 49,246,735 downwards.
ACTAGAAAAAGCTCGTAAACGTCATCTTCCTTGTAACGCCTTCACTACTTTTGCTTTCATGGAAATAAAATATGACTGCGCAAAAGCAGCAGCTCTCTGTCTGGAATGTTAGACCAGTCGCATACACTGAATTAGGTGGCTCAGAAATGTTAAAAAATGTTTGTGGTGGGCTGGCCCTGGCCAGCAGCCAAGCACCCACATAGCCACTCCCTCCCTCCCTCCCTCCCCACAGTGGGATAAGGAAGAAAAAAGGAATAGCAAGAGCAAGAAAACTTGTGAGTCAAAATAAAGACCAAGAAATCACTCGTCAATTATGGTTGCAGACAACACAGGCTCAACTTGGGGAATTTAATTTAATTTAAAACATTTCATTACTGACTTGAGCATTGGGAAACAAATAAGAAAAACATTTAAACATTTAGGGAAAACACCTTTGTCTCCCTTTCCCAAGCTCAATCCAATGCAGTGTTGTTTGCATTCAGCTTATCTATAGGAACCACTGTCTAGATCATCAGGCTTTTAGGTACAGTGATTGGGAATGAGTAAGTGCTGCAGCCAAAGAGGTAAGTTGGATTTGCCCCTCAGGGGTTCAGTTGTGGGCTGTGGCATACCATTGGTTTACAGTATCAAACGAAAAATTATACGCTAAAAGCAAAATTGGTAGAACTTTTTGAAACCAATTAGTGTGACCTTCCAGTGGATACATTAGGCTGAAATATTTGCTGCAATTTGACTTTTTGTGTTTGCTTTCTCCTATAATCATGATTTTAATATGCCTCTGTTTTTTGTTTTGGATCATTTTTAAATGTATTACTGTGTATTACTTAAATAGTAACTTTTGCATTGTTATTGTACCACAATGACCTCTAATACAATTTTCCCCTTTTTGAATTGATAGTAACTAGAAAAATATGCAAATATGCTGTAATCTCTTTACTCAATGCTGGGGTTTGTTTTGCTGTATTTTATTTTTTGTTAATTATTAATTGTTTTGGTTGGTTCTTATGATCATCTTCCTGATCACCAAATGTGATTTAATCAACATTTCTATGGGACATTTAATATTCCTTAAAGATGAGAGTTTTTCTTATTAATTCAGAATATTTAGTGGCTAAAAGAGGTGTTTTATCTTCATAGCTCCTGTCACAAAAGAAATAATACATTCAGAGGTGCAGAAAGCATGGATAGTATTACTGCATCACCCATGCTCGTTTGACTATTTTTTTTTCCCCAACCACATCTATTGGTCTAATAAAAGTAGTTTGTAATTCTTCTCTGTAATGGAATCAAAGTGCGGTACTCGATACAGACAGAGAATCATGGTAAAGTATTTGGCTGTCATGACAGACCACATAATTACACATTGGTGCTTTCCCAAAACCAGGCATTAAACTGGTGAGGGGAAAGATTAATCCTCTCAAAACGCAGTTACATCATTCAATAATCTCTGTACTGCTGGGAGCAATGGAAGGCATATTTCCTGAGCTGATTCCTGTGTTTGGGAAGGAGCTGTTCACTCCAGCAGCTTGGGGAATATGGACAGTCTGAGGAGGGCAGTGCCCTCCCCATCTCTCATTCCAGTGTCTGCTCATATTCATGAATAGTATTCTTCATGATCATGACTGATGGGAGATCTTTGCTTCTTAATTTTTTCTTTCTGCCTGGCTGGCATCTCTCAGCAAGGACTCATCTCCTTTTCACCATACTTCTGACGTAGCTCACTTGCTTTGCTGAGATCTAGGTTAGGTGGGCAGAAAGCATCAGGTTTCCTCAGCAGCCCCCAGACTCTAGCAAAAGATTTACCTTTGAAAGAACTTGCAGAGACTCCACCAAGGCAATCAGATATTGAAACATTTTACCCAGTTCCTTTAGTACTTAGTTAAAAGCCTGATTTCAAAAATAAATAATAAAATACACACTTTTCGCTAAGAAAAAGCCTGGATGGTTGCACTTGTCAGAGTCCTGAGTTCACTGACGGGCTTTAAATGCCCTGACCTGCCTGTAACCATCGCTGTTGATGGTGAGCTGAGATATGGAACATCTGTATAACCTTGGATCAGACCTTTGTGAAAAAAGCTAAGTTGTGGAAAAAAACTGTGAGGAGCTCATCTGGGACTTCTGCCCATGCATCCTCTGTTGTTTGGCTCCACATTGAAGCTCTGGTCCTGAGTCTGCCACATGTTGTAGGTCACTGGTTGCTGCCACCAAACCTGCCCCACTCCCCTTGTTTGGGCCCTGTGGGACTGCACCCCTTGTCACTGTGGGCACTGCCCTGCTGTCCTTGCTGGCTCCCAGCTCGCTTCCCATTCTAGAGCAGCCTGCTCATGCTGCTGCCTTCCCTTGCACCCAAGGTGATTTCAATAACGTACATCCCTGCAACAAAGTGGTTGTGTTTCCTTCCCTGTTGTTTCATTGTCTGTTTTTGTTAGAAAAATAATTAAATGAAAACTTTATATTTTTTTTTTGTTCATAGTGAGGGGTTTTGTTGTTCTTATTATTTAAAGAGATCCCAAAGTAATCGGCTCTTGGCACTTTCAATGTTATTTAAGTGCCAGACAGATGTGGGACTCCAACCAAGTACATTGCTTCCCATTTCTTTTTTTTTATCCAACCCCTACTGTGTTGTGCAGTTGAGCTGGAGGGCCCAGATGCCACTGCTGCTCTAAATACCTCTGTAAAATGCAAGTCTGAAGGAAATGCTGCAGCTGTGCCACCTCCTCTCATTGTTTCAGGGACATTGCTATCCCCAGGACCAGTGGCTTTTGGATTGCACCCTGCTGTTCTGTGCACTGCTTGGTACTGCTCATGGGTTAGGCAGCACTGAAAAGAAAACTGTAATTTGCAGGTTTTGTTGCTATGTGATTTTTAACTCCCCCCCCACCCCCCCGCAATATTTTTGGCCCCCTTCTTTCATTTCTCTTTGTTTGTAAAATGCTTCACACTTTAAAAAAGAAGTGTCTTCTTTCTTAAAGTAAACGAAGAGGAGAAATATGTCTGCTCTTGCAAACACAATAACAGCCCAGAAAATCTTAAGCTTGATTCAAATTAGCCTATATTTCTCTCCTTTAATGTTTTTGCATACCTCAGTACACGAACCACATTATTGCTTCTATAAAAATAGAACTCGTAATATCTCAGACTATTTTGTTTGTAATTTCTCCCATTCAGTAATTTACCTATATTCCAACAGAGAAACGCTTATTATCAACATTTCTAAATAAAAGATCAACAACAAAGGCACCATCAATTTTATTGGAATTGTGGGGATCGGCAGTGCAATTCACAGGTTGTTCTTATTATTTGGGTGATAGATTTGAACAACTAGCAAAGTTCTCAGTTAATCTGATAAAGGAAGATAAAATTCATTTTATTTATAAAGCTATTTATAAATCATCTATTCAGGGAACATAAATAATGCCATGTAATTTAGAGGACAAATTATGTACTATAAATAATGAATATTCTCAGTGATCATGAACAAATCCTGAGTTAAAATTTATTGACACAAGCTATTTACTGAAGAACTGTAAATAGAAAAATATATTTGTAAAATTCATAACCTATATCCAGAAATTTGAAAAGTGAGGAAATTTAAATTGTAGAGATTCAATTATTCTGAACGTATGAATAACTTATATACATGGCCATTCAGCTGATTGACTCTACCTGTGGAAAATAGATTTTTTTTCTCCCCTCCGTTCAGTAGTTTCTTACAAATTATGAAAGAAATAGTAAGACTTCTCTGAGCTAGCCCAGGTAATTGGTGCCTTGGCTACCTCAAATCAGTTCAGTCTTCTTGGTGCCCTGAATCTCCTCAGTTGTCTCAAACAGCTGCCTTTATTAACACCCAAACACATAGAACTTCCAGAAAAAAGTGTCCCAGGAAAGTAGATTCCATGTGTTTTGAATTTATTGTGCAAAATCAAAATGAGTCAATGATGTTTTGAATGTTTACACTGCCATGTAATACTCATTTGTGAGTATTTAAGGGTTGACAGGCAAAGCAGAGTCGGTATTGCGCTAGGTGATTTATGAACACCAGACGAAGAGTCCCAGCCTCTTACGATTTATAATGTAAATAATTTAAATAAAAGTATTTGCAATTCTAGTTTTCTTTATGATAGTTAGGGTTAATGTCATGTAAAACAAAGTGTCTGAGATTTTACATTTTTTTCTCATGTTTATTTTTAAGTCTACCTACCTTTGTTTCTGTAACATTTTCAGCACAGCCTTTTTTTCAGAAATACTCGAAGAAATGCAAGACAAACCTTGTTCCAGGAAACACCATATTTCTTATTCATGGGGCTGGCCAAGAAAAAAGTGTGAAGTTGAGCTGCACAACAGGCTTTTGGTTTGCAAAGTTCACATAAATATTTTCTCAAAACAAGTTGTTACAGCTGAGAGGGTACACACCAAGTCACATTGAAATCCAAACAAATATTTACAAAAACTGCATGACACATAGCTATTAAGCAAATATTTACATAACCCCCTTAACACAATACACTAAGTTCTGTGGAACTCGGCTTTCAACTTCCTGCAGTGTAGGAAGATAATTCAGGGCTATGCTATGAAGAAGGCTTTTGTTTCATTACTTTGGTCTATCCGAAGCCATAATGAAAATCTCCCGATGAAATGTATTCTCAAGAGCATTATTGACTGAAAAAAGACCTGGATGACTTCAGCTAAATGTTTCCTTATGGAGACAGATCACCGCCACTATCCCAATCTGAACTGCTGCATCGCACATTTGGAGGATGAACGATCATGCCTTTTTTGTTCATTTGTTTTCAGACCAATAAAATGGACTGAAATATTAAAAAAAAAAAAAAAAAAAAAAAAAGGCAGGTTTTAGATCACAGATGTAATTTCTTATGCAGTGCATAGGCTTTTATCTCCGGAATGAAATGACTACACTGAACTGCTTTCTCTGGACTCCCTCGCCAGACTGAGATTTGGCAAGTTCCAGACTATTACAGCTAGTGGAGTTTATCTTTCACCTTTCAACACAAATTGTATTTTCCTACAGCCAAGAAATGTTTTCTTATCAAGCACAAAGCTGTATTTCCAGCCAAAAGAGAAAAAAATTAAGAAAAAATATTTTGTCTTAAGGGAAAAACAGGCAAAGTGACTCTGATTAGGAATGATTCTTTCTTTTCTGCCTTTTTTGAACTGGTAAAAACCTAAAAACCTTTAAGACTACTAAAGTTAAGACTGAATATGAACCCACTTGAAGACAACCCCATAGGAAATAAAGAGAAGAAGCCTCGATGGCATCAGCATCCTCCAGAGAGATCACTTGACCTGCTCCAGTCGTGAATTTTGAATCCAATTTAGGTATATATCAGAAAGATCTATCTCAAGCTGTGGCTGTAGTATATTATTTTCTGAAATTCCAATACACTGATAAAATAAAAGTGATGAGAAAAGTAAACAATGGCTTTTAATATACAGTTTTTCTTAGACCATTGTCAAAGTTTGCCAGTTTAATAGTGTAGATAGAGTAACTACAGTACGCGGGTATGCAGTGAGGTGATTGCTTTTTGTTACTGCAAAACTAAAAGGCCTTTTTTCAATAGCTTTTTAAAGGTAGAAAGAAACAGTAGGACTTTTATTCAAAATCCTTTCCTATTCAGAGATCTAATCTGATGATGATGTGGAAATTAAACATAAGAGAATACATTTTGGAGTTTGATGTCATAGGCACTTCTAATCCCCCTGACTCTCAGAACAATATCAAGCTGTTGACAGGTAGTTAATCCCGCTTAATGAATACAGCAACGTTTGCTTTTCAAATGCCAAACATATAAATACAGTGTCAGTTAAGATAAATTCTGTCTCATTTTGCACAACTGAAGTCCAGTTTACCCTGGACTTTAACTTAGAAATGTTTTGGTAGTTTTTTCCTCCCTTCTTTTGATTTTCATGAGAGAATCTGCTGTGATCGGTGGCTGCAGTTGACACAATCAGTTTTTTTTAAGTTACTGATAGTGTTCTCCTCAAAGGAGTTCTTCACTTATTATCTGCTGTTACTTAAAAGTTCAAAAAAATAAATGCTTAATAAGATTAAATCCTGATTTAGCTGATCTTTACTTTTAATTTCTTGCTTATACTAAGTAAGACTTTCTCTGATTTTTGTATAAATTAATTTTCTCTTGATCACTAGCATGCTCTTTGAGTGTAGAAGAATTATTTTGTCATCTTCACAATTATTTTTAAATGGCTTCTTTATCCAATTTACTCCAAGTGTGGTGGATAGCAGTGTTATAATTCCCAGACAAGAGTTTGGAAGTTGTGATTTGACTTCTTATATCATCATGTAAAAGAAGGTTGATCTTAGTTCTGGCAATTTAGACACTGAATCAAAATTTTAGTGCAGATTCTTTGATTTGATCTTCAGTCCATTTTTATTTTCCAAAATACTCTTGTCTTTTCAGTGCTGCAAAAGTATTTTGTTGGTTATTCAGAAGATATGATTAGAACTTTTATGAAAAAGCTGGTTTCCCTTAGGAAAAATGAAGTTTAATTGTCTCAAATTCATTCAAAGAACAAGGTCAATTTAACCAAATAAGTTTTAAAGGAAAAGAAGGAAATACATTCCAAGAACATCAAATTTATCTTTTTCAGAATTTCAAAAAGAAACCTGGTAAGTTTCTTTATTCTCTGCCTTCTTGCAGCCATTTTATTTACAAATCTCAAGTTCGATTATATATCAAATGGTCTCTCAAAAGTCGCATTTTTAAAGTGCCAAGTCTATATGTCTGAGAGTACAAAATTGCACTCATCAAATCTAAAAGCCAATCTTGAAAATTTAGTCATCTGTTTATAAAACTGAAATCGGTCCTGGTTTTTAGTCAATAGCAAACTATTCAGTTCTAGTGGCTCTTCCTTGGGAAGAACAATAAATATTAAAACATCATTAACCCATATGTTTAAGGAATAACAATTCAAAATCATTGGACTTTATTCCTTTTATAGCAAGACATTCCAGAAGGCTGGGGAAAAAAATAAAACACAGGATCATAATCATACATATCAACGGACAAGCAAACATGTAAATATTTGTGTCTTGTGTTTGTTTTTGTCTGGACCTTGAGACACACCCAGTCAGTATAGAGGACCACCAGTAGGAATTGCAGTGGAATGTAGGCTGTCAGAATCTGGCCCATGCTGCTCTTCTTTAAAGAGTTGGAACTGTGGATTTGCAGAACAATCAACCTGACCTTAATTTCTGTGAAAACAAAGCAAAGGAAAACAAAATAAAGCAAAGCGATCCCATCCCCTAAAAATTCTTGACTAGGTAATGAATTTGTAAACAGCTAGAGTATAACAAGGAAACAAGTAAAAGACAGCATACACTTGTAAGGAACAAAACACTTCAAACCACCCTAATTTCTTTTTATCACAGGTTACGAGACCTTTTGGAGTGAAGGAACAACAGATGTGACATTTTTTCACTTTCCAGAGGTTTCACACTCTTTTTCTGACAGTATTTTAAACAAGGAAATATGATTTAGGAAGAACTATAATGTAGATACAAAAGCAGTTATAAAATTATGTTCAAAGAATATGGTCAGGTAATTATCACTATGTGTTCTGTGTAGTCATAGAATTCAAAGTCACTTAGTTATCAGTGTTGTATGATCAACAGTATGTCAAGTTCCAGTTATTCTCTGACAGTGGTGGAACTTGCCACTATTTTCATTAAAATTTGTAATAGACATGGTACTTGCAAGGTTCACTATTGATAGCAAGGTGAGTGGGCTACCAACCAATCCAGAGGAAAAGAATAGATTTATACATGACACGAAGAATTTGCAAAAATTAATTTAAAAGGTTGTTATTCAGGAAGTGCCAAGTAGTAAAACTAATGAATTGCAGGAGTACAAAGTCGTGAATCGTGGTCTACGCAGCAGGTGTCCAGAGGAATATTTGTGCATTAAAGACCACAGACTGGATGGGAATTAGCAATGACATGCAGCGGTGGAAGTGTCAGCCCTGAGTCCATAAACACGAGTGTCATTTGTAAAATTTGTGAACTAATTTTTCACCTGTTTTTAGTGACTTGTGCTAGAGCAATATGAGCTTTTTAGCTTGTTGCATTTCAGGAAGAAAATAATGCTCAGAAGTCTAGAAAATTACATGTAAGGGAAGAGTGAAAGAAATGGGATTATTTACTTGGAAAGGTTATATGAAAAAGGTACTGAGGTATGTAAACATGAAGGGGATAATTTATTCTCCAGATCTACTATGTATAGGATAATAAGACAAGGTCTTACAGCACAAGAAAGATTCCAGTTACAGGCTAGGAAAAAAAAAAAAAAAAAAAGGGCAAAAATAGCCAATTATTGAGACAGAAAGGCTAGCAGTAATGCAGAATATCCATTGCACAGCTTAGCCAAATATCTCTCTGGAATAACATAGCTATAGCTGATTCTACAGTGAGGCAGAGAAATAGTCCATATGGCATCGCTCCTCTCTTTCCCAGCATACTATAAATCTCACTGTGGATGCTTTAAAAAAGATTCCATCTCCTGTCTTTCTTATCAGACATCCCTGATCTCCACAGGGACACGTTTCTCTAGTCTCTTTCTGTGTGCTCTTTCTTTCGGTAATCATCTAAATAATGTTCACCTGTCACCAAACATTGGTTCTGTTTCTTTTGAAAACAAATATCACAGCAAGACACATCCCAAGTTTACTTTGCCATTTCAATCCATGACATGTGGGTTAGAATATTCACCATCGTAAGATACCATTGCTAGCAACCTTGGATTTTTTTTTCATTTTTTTTCATGAAAACTATTGAAATAAATACTCACTGCTGTTCGTCTTTTCCAAGCACTCTATAAGTTATTATACCGATTGAGAATGCATCTCTTAAGTCCACACTCAGTAATTTGCTTTTTCCGCTAATTCCTTCTTGTTCTAAAAGCATCAGAAACAGGTCATCAGCTGATGTGAAATTATAACAAGCATTTTAGAGACTTACTTTATGGTCAACTATATATATTATTAATAGACCTGCAAGGTAGCATCTTGCTGTTGTCGTTTGGCACAACTAAGTTTATGACCTCTTGTGCTCATGCTGAAATCAGTAGATGTACTAGAGCTCGCCCTGAGTGCCAGTTGAGGACAAAATTTGGTAATGTAGTTTGCTGAGCAAGGGTGTTTCTAAAAGGGCTGAGGGTCTCTGCAGGAATGGCTGCCTAAAGAGATGTTGAAAATGCATTGGAGTTTGGCCCAGCTCTCATCTACCTGGAACAGAATGAACAGCGTTGGAGATCCCTTAAGATCATCCTTTTATTTTAGCTCAGATATTTCATCAGTTTAGAGAACTGACTCATTTTTCCAGTCAGTTTCTCCTTTTAGCAGACAAGACTAGCTCTTCCAAATGGATCACGATTCACACAAGGTGATGCTTCCTTATTTTACTAGAAACGGGTTTTTGATCAAAACATTCTAAATTTTAATGATATTTTGAATCTATTAATGATGTGAATAGGCTACTTTCCCCCTTTAATTTCAATCTAGTTTTACTTTCATTTCTTGGTGACTTTTTAACTATTAGTAATGAATAGAATAAGGTGACTTTTTATCTGTTTTCTTCCTTTTGGTGTTGCCATCCACCTCTGGACAAACAAGTGACTACTGCAAACCAGGCAAGTTTTTCTACTATACCCTAAAATAAGTATTTTTAAGCCCATCATACTATTTGCAATACTCTAATTGTCTGTCTCCTAATTTGCATTATGTTAATTACTGAGATATTACACTACAATGCTCTAACACAGCTATTTGCAATAGCTGAATAGTTTTACTTGTAGTAATTAGAAGTAGCAGCAAATAGCAATTTTCATTGTACAATATTAAGCAATTATAGATTTCCTTTTTTTTCCCCACAATGTCACATTTTCAGTCATTCTATGATTGCATATTTTCCTGTAAAATTCTTATCTTCATTTCTTCTTAGCCAAAAATAAATAAATTAAAGCACTGGTATTCTGTCACTGTGCTACAAAAAAGATGCTGTGCTATTTGGGCTAGAAATATAAGCAGAAATCTAAATGTACTATTAGCCTTTAAGACACTTTTTTTCAAATGTCATTCTTTGAGGATGAAAACATGTTTGCTTTGTAAAGCTCTTAACATTTCAAGCTGAAAGGCTTGAACAAGCTTTGAACTCTGGAGTTTGTGATGCCTATAAATTAAAGGGAAAAATAACATTAAATGGTACTGTAACTTGTGAGGCTGCCTTCTTTAAGTTTCCGAGCATCTCAAAGTCCTCAAATGTACATTTTTTCTTGGAGAAGCCTGTGAGCCACAAAACTCCATGTATGCCATGGAATGTTGTTGCTTTATTTGGAAATATCAGTATATGAAGCATAAAATGAAAGTGAATGGTCTGTAACGTATCAATAAACAGCTGGCTATCATCTGAACAATTTGCTGTCCACAGATAGTGAAATATGCCAGTGGAAACAGTGCAGCGGTGACTCAAAACACCTTTGTCCCTGACCTGCGTATCTGACACCTTTGACTAGAGCCCTCCAGCTCTTTGAGGTGCTGGGAGCTATGGTCAAGATTTAGCTGCTTTTAAGAAAAAAGCGGCGTCCTTGATTTTCTGCCCTTTGAAATGTCTTTTTCCTTTTGGTCCTGGTATTTAGCCCTCTCACCCCATACCTCCTCTCTTGAACTCCGCCCTTTTTCCCAGGATTGAGAACATAATTTCTTTTCCTTTAATTGACACAAAATGAAGATAATAAAATGACTTCTAATTAATCATATATACATGTGACTTCTCAGCAAAGCTGAAAGGAGGCCTATGAGTACAATTTCTAAGGGAACAATTGCAACACAGATTTCTGGATTATAAAATTGCTTACTGCTGAGAAAACAAAAGAGACAAGAAAGGACTATTTTCCCTAGAGAATGTTTTCCAAGCAAAAGGCTGCTTCATAGACATAGCACAGGTAATTCATAAGTTTGTATGGGTTTTCCTATTAGATCTTCCAACAAAAAAAACCCAAACTGAAAATCTGTCTTTTTTCTTATGTGTCCTTCCATCACAAGGCAAAGTAATAAAATACTAATAATGGCTCACAGAGGCTGTAAAGAGACCCTAAATCCTTTAAACAAATGGTTACAGTCTAATTGTCTCATCTGCTCATTGGTATTATAGCTTTCCATCAACACTGTGCTGTTGAACTTGTAGACTCTCCAAGTCACAGATAGGCTTTAAAGAGGGAAGATAACTTTTATTTGTTATGGGCAATAAAACTAGAGTCTCTACTGACTGTCTGACAAGGAGGCGTCTGATACTGTGGATCCAGTCAGGCAGAACACAAATCGAAATAGTGTCTAAAGGGCAAGGTAATGGAGGAATGAGAAGTATAAAACCTACACAATAAAATTATATTGCAATGAGAAAAAATTAGAAAATTAGGAGTAGAGCCTAAAAATAGAACAAACCTGTCCCTTGAAGCCATATACAGTAGGCATGATTGCTACCGAAACAGTACCACGCTGGTTTGCCTTTAGTTTAGACTCAGCAGTAGTGATATATTGAGGCTGGGTTGAAAGAACTTCCTGGTGCATGTGCACAACGATGCATTTACACACTCAAATGCTCACTGCATTCCCCTGCTCCACTCTGTGTCATTAGGATGTTTCTATCTACCATAGAAGTTGTCTGTGAACAGGCAATTGTTTTGGTTTAATTCTGCATCTTCCAGCATGGATTAAAACCCCCCCAGATCTTGGAAATGTGCCTTAAGTTATTTCCTGATTGGAAGAAGATGTTACATAGAAAGAAAGGTTAGTTATTAAATCAGGTAGCACAGACAACAAAGATATTACGTACACATGGACGCACATGCACACAGGAATACATCCCTTCCCTCATGCAGCTTTTGCAGCTTTTCCTCCAGTCTCCAGCTCATTTGATGCCACTATCTTACAGTGACACCTGCTAGAAAAGCTTAGTGGAGCCACTGACAGCTCCCCTGGAGTTGCTGCCTGTCAGTGTCTAATTCTCAGTCAGCAATATACACCAGCTCTAACGTATGCTATATGTCTAATTTCCCTTTCTCCTTGGGGCAACCTATGCTTATTATCATTGTGGATAATACTCCTTGGCCTGTTTTCCTGCCAGCCCTCTTTCTCCTGAAGTAAAGGTGCAAATGAGATCTGGAAACCACCACAGTCTAATTGTGCACTTAAATTTTAAATCCCTGGCTAGAAACAACTCATTGCTCCCATTGCTTTCATGTTCACAGCTAATTCACTCAGTATTTCATCAGAAGTGTTCTCCCTTTGTTTCAGGTCAACTTTTAATATTAACTTTATGCTAGTTTTAATATATGAGTGCTCAGCTTGTGATGGCCATTTTAGCTTAGTCTCTCTGAGGAAAATCAATAAGTATCTCACAGTGATAAAAGATTTTTTTCTTCCCTTCTTCTTACCACTAGGTCTTTTACCCCTCTGAGGTAAATGCGAACATCCTTTTGCATGTGCGTGTCAACTTAAAGCTTGCACTGACAAAATAAATGAGGTTCTCATTTGATTTTCATCCACTAAAATCAATAGTGGTATATCAGTATGAAAATGGTAAGACAAAAATGGGATTCAATTCTTAAACTTTTAGTTTCACCATTTTTTGGATAAAACTCTTAGCCGTCTCTGTGAACAGTTCCACAGAGATTGCAAGGGGGAATTTGGGGTCCATTTATGCCAAGTGCTCCAGACACACCCGGCAAAATGATGCAGGATTATTATATATAAAATAGTCCTTCAAAGCCATATTTTAAATGATGAATCCAGAATTCCACTTTACTAGGAATACTGTTGTTTGCCTTAGATTAATGAAAAATTTATTATTTCTGTAATGGATAACTAAATAATAATTCTAGAAAGAAAAGGGTCTCAGCAGACATTGGGGATCCCATCTGTTCCCATTGATCTAAGAGATGGTATGAATCAAGTTTCCGTAGCATTTGCTTGAATTATGCTCAGAAGAAGCTTCTCATCTAGACGGAAATCCCTTACCTTTCTTTTTTTCCCCCAAGCATGCATATCCGACACTTAGAATTCACTGGCTATCAGATTATTTGCATAGGTAATTTTACAGAGTTTGGCAACAACAAAGACTCTAAGCTCATAATGAAAAAATAATATTATTCAGATTTTTATGTAAGAGGTTTTCTGATCCTCTTACCTATAGTAAATTAAGATGTAATTGGCTTTTAGAAAAATTTCATTAAAGAAAAAAACCCAACACATTAAACTTCTGACCATATGCTTTCACAGCAGATTTCTGCTTCTGTTCCAGAGAGCTGATCATGTATGCATGGAGCTACATCCTTTACTTCAGATGGAGCAGTGTCCATACCAAGAGACTTGTCCTACATAGACTGAGCAGTTTGACAACCAGGGAAACAAAACAAAGCTGCCTGATTCAGATAACCAGTCACAAACTGATAGGTAAGTTATAATTTCAGAATCTACATTCATTGCAACCTGCAGAGTAAACAAATTCACACACAAAAAAGACCTGTCAAGTAATTTAGGATAACAAATATATGCAAGAAAGTTGTGATATGTTTGTAGACATTCTGCAGACAGAAAAAGAGGCTAAACTCATTTAATAAATGATTCATAGTGAATCAATCTCCCAGTATGGTAGCAAAATAAAAATGTATTTTTTACATGACTTCCATGGAAACTTGTAGACCTGGGAAAAATTCTTTAGATAGAAAGTTTGGTTTTCTTTAAAAACTATCCATAAAGATAGTTTTTAAAAAACTAAAAGCTGGACTCCAGCTTTTGCAACGTAATTTCACCACACATTTGTCTCTTCATAAGCAAAGCCATCGCAGGAATAATAAAAACTTTATCCTACTAATCTGCTAACCTTGCGTAGAAATGGTTTGGCAGGAAAACCCATCTACAAAGTGTCATGTAAACTGCTGTCAATATAAATGGTGAAATCAAACACTTTGCTTCAATTGGCTGGGGAGAGCCATCAGAGACTTGTTTTTCCCTCATGCCACTTTCATGAGCTGTCCTTTTTCCACAGACCTGGTTTAGTAGCAGCAAATTCTGTGTCTCAAGAAAGTGAGCATGAAAGTTTGGCACCTTGAGCCTTTCCCTTTGACACTCTGCAAGCTAGATCCTTGCAGCTTGCTGAGGTGCTTTTATTATTTTTTTTCCCCTTTTTCTTCTGATAGGGTGATATGTATGCAGTTCAGAACGCATTCCCACAGAGAACCCCCGATGGACAGACAGCCTGTGTATCTGACTGCAAATCAGCCAACTACCTGATTCCTAGAACAGTGGAGTAATTGGCGGGAGGATTTTATCTGTTTCTCTGGCTGATGCCAATAAGCAGGCGTGTTTATTAACAATTTATTTACAGAACACAGATTGATTTCAGGAGAGAAACATCACCAGCCTCTGCAAAGTGCACCCAAACGATTTCTTCCGGGCCCTCAAATAATCTATTATTGTCAGGGTATCTGTTTGCATTGGTCTTTATCTCAGGGTGTTAGACCTAAACACTGAACATGCATGGGAGACCCAACATGGGGTGAAAAGGTTCCTTGTGTTTCCTGAAGAAAACCTGAGGAATAAGTGCTTTATAAGTAACACAATTAGCTGAATAAAGACACCCTACACCTGCCTCAGGCTCCCTGTACGATATTAGAAAACTCCATGTTGCTCACAAATTCACACAGCTCCTCCCTCACAGGTGGTCAGGAAGCAGATGCATATAGTCAAGAACACATCAAGATGGCATTTATGCTATGAGGTATTCTTTGTGTTAGTCTCAGAAATCACCAGCTCACCAAATTATAATGATGAACAATGAAGTACAACTGTTTTCAAATCAGCCTTTCTAGAAACCTGGCTTACTTTTTGTTGTTTTTGTTGTTGTTGTTCCCTTAGTAATTGTATTTTTTTCTTTTCCTTCTCTTAAAATAGCTGAGATGCAGTCAAAGACTTCATGGTATTCTGTTTAGAAGTTAAACTGATTTTCACAATAAGATTACCTTAGCCAGGAATATTTCCTTTCATGATGAAAAGAATAATTATACTAATATTATTTGGTTATGCTCAGGATCTGATTTAGAATTAGGTGTTCTTATCTGAACAAAGTCCATTTTATGAAGTAATACTGGTAAATGTCACTTCTGAATTCTTTTTTTTTTTTTTTTGGTGGTTCCACTGAAGGTCATTCTGAGAAACTTAAACATATTTTGCCACAGATAACTTTTTATCATTAATAGATAACTTGTTAGGAGTTTAAAACAGTTTAAGAATGAAAAGCAGTAGATAAATAATGGTGATAACTCAATTTTAAGGTCAATACTTTTCTTAAAAAATTGATGAGTTGTATTTAAAAAGGAATTGCTACAGGAAGTGATTCATTGCTTTTCCTGTAATAATCTTTCTCAATCTGAAATGTAGATCTTCTCAATGTGATTATCACAGATGCAGTATTAAATTACAATGCAGAGCACAATTTACCTCCAGAGAAGAATATGAATAATAATAAAAATAAATATCTGAGTAGGGTCTCAATCAAAGAAAATAAAATTTTGTGTAAATCTGTTTTCATGAATAAATGATGTCTAATAAGTTCATAATTACCTTGTTGTGATAAATATTGAATTAATGGAGTAAATGATGTTGTACATAACTTTTGATAAATCACAAAATAGCAGCATGTTATGAGTTTGCTGGAATTCAACCCCACAAAAATCTGCATTCAATACATATTCTTATGTCTACAATGTTGTGCCTAATGCCAATCAAAATTCGAGTTTAGTGACATTGCTTACTGAGATACACATTTTCTGGGAAAGAAAGAAACATCGTATGCATTTAGGCTTTTTTTTTTTTTTTTTTTCCTTGTAGTACCTTCTACTGAAAGGTTTTTCTCTGACTAAGATTCTAATTGAGAAACAGGCTCTAATGTAAGACATGTCCTTTTCTTAACGGGCCAAGAAACTCTGTTGTTTACCGAATTGAAAGAGTAAAAGTTGTTCTACTGAAGTGATGCAATTTTATCCTACCAATACAAATGTATGGAGTTTTACGTACTTCTCTATTAGTTGCAGATGCATAAATTGCTCATTGCAGACAGAGCAGGCAGCTTACCCTCCCAATAAATGTGTATTCTCATATCCTCAGGGAAATGTAAATGTAGTCTCAACCCATTTTGGTGCAGACCAGCCACCTCATTAGCTGGTCACAATTCCACTGCATCTCCATACTTGTATCTCATTCCTTTTTTCTTTCTTTTTTTTTTTTTTTTTTTTTTTCCTGGAAGGTAGTGTTCACATACACGGAGAACTCTTCACAACATAAACTAAAAATCTTCTTTCTCCACCCAGTCATTTTCCAGTCCTACTGATTCAGAAAGTCCTCACAACTTGCATCTCCAAAGAGGGTCATTCTTGATGAGTAGAACCTAATTATGAGGTAAGAATTAAGAAGTTAAGTAAGTATGACGCTATAGAACTCAAAAGTTCTGGAATACAAAATTCTGGTCTATAAGGAGATCTGGAGTGTGCCCATGTTGATACTTCATCATGAATTTGAGATTGTATCTGTTTGATGAAAAAAAAAAAAAAAAAAGGACTCAAAAGTGTTTGCACTATTATCCAAAAAGATAAAGGTACCTGAAAGAGTTATTTTGAAGAGGTAGAATGACCAGAAGTTGGAAGAAGACAAGGAAGAGAAGGAAACATTTGCAAGAAGAAGGTGATGTACAAACAGGCAGCTAATGAAAAAAAGTAATGAGGAAAACAGTTACCTTTGCCATCCTTGAGTACAGATATCTGTACATACAGACATGAAAACACGTATCTGTATCTTTTATAGCATTTTCATATTTTTTTTCCAAGACATGGGCTTTTCATTAATTTTACTGAAAATGAACAAGTATCCTCAGTAAAGGGCGTGGCACATGGACACACATGCAAAGAACCTCTGCAACCCAGTGCCAACAGAAAAAATGACTATTATTAGAAAATTATTATTATTAGAAAAAAAATAATTCATCACTGCCAATGGGGACATGACATCTTAAGTCTAAATAAAGAAGAGATTTTGGCTGTGATAACATCCGTGTGATATCCCCGTGTGTCTGCAGTTCTTGCAGAATCCAGTGAAGTTTTCTCACCACACTGCGAAATTCACTCAGGGCAAGCCAAATTTATTTACTGTTTCCTCAATAAATGCTCTTCACAGTCCTCAAATTTTCCCTTCCCTTTATTTTAATTTCTGATATTTCATTTAATTATTTTCTTTCAATTAAACTCTTATCTCCCCATTTTTTCCCTTCTACGTTCTTCCACATTTTCATTCTCTCATTTTTCTTGTGTTCCTCTTCTTGCCCACATTTGTTTTTGCAGCTTACTGTTCATCATGCACTGAACTGATGCCAGAGGCACAAAAAACAGAGAATGGAAATGCACTTCAGAAAAAAGACATCTGTCATCCCCAGGTCCTTTATGACAACCAGCAGTTGGGTCATGTTTAACACAAATGTCTGAGAAAACATCGAATAAGGCTGCAGAGTCATTCTTTGGCCTCCACTTACACTGCATCAATATGTCTGCATTTTTATGTTGCACCTGGCAAATTGGAAAGTAATAGCTGAAATAGTTAGATGTTGTTTAATATGTTTTAATGCTAGCTGGAGTCATGTAGAGCTGTCTGCTGTGTAAGTAATTGGACATGATACAGTAGGATAGTAAGACAGTCGATTGGCCTTGGAAAAGAAAGCATCTTATTTGATGGTATTCAAAGAATGGTCAAATTACAGTTATTAAACCTTGATCTTGACACAAAAATAGTTTTAATCCTGTGCAACAATCAGGATAATTAAACAAGGAGCCTGTAAAGACTGGTGATAGAAGAAGGGATGCTGATTTGTTCCCACTGATACACTGATTTAAAACTTGATGAATCTGAGCTGGGGTTTGAATCATTCACAGAAGTGTCTGCCAGGGCTAAAATTTGGATAAGGTCATGAATGTAGAGAGTGTTACTACTTGGCATTTCCACAAATCATCCCTCTCAAAGCTTCATTCTCTGGCTGACTCTCATGCAATAAAGCTGCAATGCCTTGTGTTTGTTTGCTCAATAACTTACAGTTTCACATTCATAATTCTAGCGTTTTTCTCTTTCTTCTGGCTCTGCCTTGCTGAGAAGAGCAGGAAATCTCTCTCTAATAACACCTGGGAAAAGTAATTGAAAATATACCCTTAAAAAAAAGCACCAAGTTGTTATTTATTCTGCAAGACAAATCCAAGGCACTCATCCCAGATATTCTTGACAGTAAGAATGATAGAGGAAGGATGATATTTTATTGGGCAGTCTCTTGCTTGTGCTCTGGCTCTCACCCCAACACAATGACTACAGTCAAGAAGTGGAAATTGCATGTGTCAGTGTCCTAAGGAGAAAAACCAAACAGGGTTTATAATAGCAATGTTTTGAAATTCAGTTATTACTGGGAGGTTATATGCAATTCTTCAAGCCCAGAGGGACTGGTTGGGGGTGGGGGGTGGGATGTGTGACCATTTATTTATTGATATAGTAGTTCCTGAAATGCCCAGCTGTGTGAACAAGAAAGGTATTTCTTACAGGATGGTAGAAAGCAAATGGACTCAATAAATGCACTAGTCTGAAGCACTTAGACATTTCTAGCACTTATGAAGTAGAAAAAGTATTGGTCTTCAGTCTTGTTCAGACAATGGTGGATTAAAAATTAATCACAATGGTAAAATCTGAGGAATAAAGCATAAAGGAAGATCACGATCTGACATGGCATTCAAGACAGAGAACAAGTAATTATTCGGCCTACGTAAGGAAGCAAACTTCTCTTCAAGGATCTCATCTGCTGAAAGAAATTATAATGCACAGCAGGACTGATATTATAAAACTAAGATTTTAATTTGATAACTCTAGATTAAATATGAAGTATGTTGAACTATCATGTGTTATTGTATCTGCCTGAAACCTTTTTTGTATTGTTCTGAAAGTAATAGTGAAAATGGAAGGGTTCCCTAGCTGTTCTCAGACTTCATCGACAGACTGTAGCTCTAAAATTTTTCCCGTACTATGTTGTATGAGCTATTTTTTGTGGGACTGTCGTAGTTTTACCCCAGCCGGCAGCTGAGCACCACACAGCCGCTCGCTCACTGCCCCCCCATCGGGATGGGGGAGAGAGTTGGAAAAGTAAAAGTGAGAAAACTCGTGGGTTGAGATAAAGACAGTTTAACAGGTAAAGCAAAAGCCGCGCGCACAAGCAGAGCAAAGCAAGGAATTCATTCCCCACTTCCCATGGGCAGGCAGGTGTTCAGCCATCTCCAGGAAAGCAGGGCTCTGTCACACGTAATGGTTACTTGGAAAGACAAACGCCATCGCTCCGAACGCCGCCGCTCCCCCCTCTCTCTTCCCCCAAGCTCCTTATAAACTGAGCATGACGTCATATAGTATGGAATATCCCTTTGGTCAGTTTGGGTCACCTGTCCTGTCTGTGTCTCCTCCCAACATCTTGTGTACCCCCAGCCATCCCACAGGCAGGGCAGTGTGAGAAGCAGAAAAGGCCTTGGCTTTGTGTAAACACTGCTCAATAGGTCCATAGAACAAAAACATCTCTATATTATCCACGCTGTTTCCAGCACAAATCCAAAACATATCCCCACACTAGCTACTATGAAGAAAATCAATCCTTTCAGCTGAAACCAGGACATTATCCACCCCTTATTCCATAATATTTACATCATGCTCAGGTCCCACACAATTCAATACATCCTCATTAAGCACCACCACCCTTCTCATCCCTTGATATAATATGCTGATATCATTCCCTTAGTCTGTGGACTATCCTTTTAAAATGTCCATAAATGTCCACAAAATGTCCATTGGGTTCACTTGGTCCACAACCTTGGGCTCCATCCACCATGGAGGTCACTCAGGACAGGAGAGGTGGTTGACATGTGGAGTTACTGGGCACCAAAACCAGCTCAGGTCAGGTCCACTGCTGCACTTGCACTGCCCCCTGTAAGGCTTGTTCTCCATTGGCTCAGGTGATTTCTGCTACAGTAATTCCTGTAACATGCAACTCAAATCATGGGTTACAACAATTTAAAGGTATTTCCATTACAATCTCCACTCCTGGTCCCTTCGAGTCAGACCATCAAGTTTACCATTGCAATGAACACCTCCCCTTGCCCCTGCTCCGGCTTGAACTTATCCTCAGACTGCAGTCCCTTAGGGGTGTACCTGCTCCAAGTGGAGCCTTATCCGTGAGCCACAGTTTCTCTAGGGGTACACCTGCTGTGGCATAACCTTATCCACAGCCACAGTCACTTCAAGGTGCACGTGTTCCAGCGTGGCCTTCTCCATGGGCCACAATGCCTTCGTAGATATACTTGCTCCAGTGTGGCCTTGCCCACAGTCACAGTCACTTCAGTCCTCTCAGAAATAAACCTGCCCTGTCATGGGCTCGTCCATGGCCACACACTTTGAAATGTTCCAGCATGATCCCATGCACAGCCACTGATGCTTCAAGGGGTACCTGCTGCAGCATGGACTTATCCTTGCCACAGATGCTCCAGGGTGTACCTTCTCCAGCATGGACTTATCCTTGGCTCACAATCCTTCCAGAGGTATACCTGCTGCGGCACAGACACAAGCATGGCCACAGATGCTTTGAGATATACCTGCTGCGGCACAGACGCAACCACGGCCACAGACACTTCGAGATATACCTGCTGTGGCACAGATGCAACCACAGCCACAGACGCTTTGGGGTGTCCTGCTCCGACATGGACTCATCCACAGGTCACAGTCCCTTCGACTCGAGTGCACACAGGAGTTCCAGCCTGTCCAGGATGGCAGCACAGAAACAGCAGCAATGCCCTGGCCACCTGCCAGCCAGGCGCATCACCATTGCTGTTATCAAAATGTTCCCAGGCACAGCACAGTAAGATGATAAGAAGTACAGCAGTACAGCCAGCAGCAAAAGCACAAAGCAGCCACTATCGAGCACTAGACTCTAATAGATAGTAAGGCAAGCAAGCCCCATGACAAGCACAGGAACCTGCCAATTAATAGCTAAACAGCTAATACTAAATAGCTAATAACAGTTATAAATTCAATCTAGCACATTCCAATCAAATCTGTCATTATCTCAAACCCTTCGAGCCCTACGTTGGGCACCAAAAAAGGCTGTCGGGGTTTTACCCCAGCTGGCAGCCGAGCACCACGCAGCCGCTCGCTCACTCCTCCCCATCAGGATGGGGGAGAGAACTGGAAAAGTTAAAGTGAGAAAACTCATGGGTTGAGATAAAGACAGTTTAATAGGTAAAGCAAAAGCCGCGCGCGTGAGCAAAGCAAACCGAAGAATTTATTCCCCACTCCCCATGGGCAGGCAGGTGTTCAGCCATCTCCAGGAAAGCAGGGCTCCATCATGCTTAACGGTTACTTGGAAAGACAAACGCCATCGCTCCGAACGCCGCCGCCCCCCCCTCTCTTCCCCCAAGCTCCTTATAAACTGAGCATGACGTCATATAGTATGGAATATCCCTTTGGTCAGTTTGGGTCACCTGTCTTGTCTCTGTCCCCTCCCAACTTCTTGTCCACCCCCAGCCCACCCACAGGCAGGGCAGTGCGAGAAGCAGAAAAGGCCTTGGCTCTGTGTAAACACTGCTCAATAATAAGTCCATAGAGCAAAACCATCTCTACATTATCAAGGCTATTTCCAGCAAAAATCCAAAACATATCCCCACACTAGCTACTATGAAGAAAATCAACCCTCTCAGCTGAAACCAGAACAGACTTAAAAATTAATCATTTGTCATAATGGAAGTTATAACCTCTACTGGATAAAGGCTCCCAGAGTTTGACAGAGAAGGCCCAATTTCTTTGGATTTGACCTAGTAAAAGAATCTAGTATGTCTAGTTTATTTTTCTTTATGATGGGAATATTTGTCTGGTCAATTTGGGAGATAAGAAAAATGCAGGGCTTAATACTCTCAGCTGCTCTATTATGTATGTAAAACCATTTGGTAATGAAACATCAAATGCTAAAGGTAACACTAAATTGGTCCTTTTTTGTAGGCCTTTAAAAGCGGAATAAGGACACATTTTAGGAGACTGGAAATGTAATGGCAGGAAATTGCTAAAGTGGAATCTAAGCTTTTAAAGTAGCCTGGTTCAGCTTGTAAAATACACCAAATTATATAGCTTCTCATTTATGGGATTTCTTTTTTTTGTTATACCAAGAATACCCAGAACATATGAACAGATTTCTTCCTTAATGTTAGCATATTTCTTCTAGTTTTTTTTTTTTTTTTGACCAGTGCTTTCCCTAACTTATACTTTCCCCCCGCATTTCCTTATTTACTTTATCTCATTTTGAGAATCACCTGGATAATTTCTCATCCATCATGTTCTAATTTCTCACATTCTGTTGTCTGCCTTGCATAAACCTGGTATACAATTAAAAAAACTATTTGATATAGACATACTGGTAATCGCAAAACAAATCAAACTGCATAGCAAAATGTAATGTTGCTTCTATAATTGTTTCTAACACAAAATCTTCTAGAGTGAAGCAGCTCTGTGATGTTAACAAGGAACTTGGTTTGAATAATTGTAAGAAAAAAAAATTATATATGTTTCCCTTGTCCTGTGGAAGTCAATACTTCTGGGTGAAAACTGAAAAAAAAAAAAAAAATAGAGGAAGAGTCAGGAAAAAGGAAACAACCAAACATATAATGAATGTGGAAAACCACCACGGATGGCTCTTATGAAACTGGAAATCAAAAGCCCCTAAAGAGAAATGATCCAAATGGAAGAAGGTAATTGAGTTAGCATTTGAGACTTAGTTCCTTGTGGACAAATAGACAGTAATCTCTGCAGAAATAAATGCCTAAAGTTAAGCTCACTGAAGCAGAAATACAGTTCTTAGTAAGGAAAGTTTTCTGTGCAGGGAACCAAGGCCTATTGTGACATTTAATAAGGGGACATCTGGCTACATAGATTTCACAGAGTAGTGTGAAATAATGAAGGAGGCAATCTTAATGAGATGAAACTCAAAAGGTGTTAAAGAAAAAATACTGTGGACGAAATGTGTTTCTAAACCAGAAGTGTGTATGACATCTGAAGAACAGATCAGATTTCATGCCAATGCCACTAATGACATGCAGGTAGTGGTATAAGCAAACAAGCACAGAAGATAGAAGGGAGCAAAATGTTCAGTACAGTATATACAGCATAATATTCCAAGAAAAAATACAGCAAAGGCAGTAACATGACAGTCTTGTAGTGAGTATCAGTTTCAGCTTACAGCCCAAGTGCAAAACTAGGGAAGATGGTCATGATATGTCACAACACAAAACTCCTGGCTTGAATGTGTTGCATACATCAGCAGAATAGTGCAAGGTGTGCAGTGGGATGTAACTGGAGAATACATTGTGGAAGATAACTTGGCAGCAGTCATGTTATGTCCTTCTTGGCTGCAAGGCATATTAAGAAACATAGAATGATGAAGTTATGTGTTACCATCCTAAAATGGGTCTAAAGGAAAACCTCAGAATTTTTAAAACATCAAAGGAATTGCATTCTCTGAAACTGAATTAAGAAAAAAAAAAAGCAAATCACAGCACACCACTGCTAGCATTTGTATTCATATTATTTAGCACATTCATTGAGTATTCAGTCCACATAGAGCATTAATACTATGTTCAAGGAAAATGTCAATAACTAGATATCTATGTAATAACTACCTAGCAAAAAACAACCCTGAAATGAAATCAGTAAACTAAAAATGGATCTGTTAGTGGAGTCTACACAGGGTAACCATAAACATAAGTAAATGAAAATAAACAAAGTAATGCTTTAACAAGGTATTAGGTTGTATAGGATATCATAGAATTATAGAATGGCCTGCGTTGGAAGGGACCTTAAAGATCTTCTAGTTCCAACCCTCACTGCCCCCCCGCCCCACTAGTTCCAACACCCTCCACCAGACCAGGTTGCTCAAAGTTCCATCCAACCTGGCTTTGAACACAACCAGATATATCTACCAATGACAAGTCAAACTTTCTACACCTCTGGTGCCAGTGTTGCCTGTAATATATGAATTGCCACAAATAGCTAGGGCTAAGCAGGACAAGGAATTCTGGCACTAAGTGGGTATTTATTACTAGGAAAATGGGAGAACATCTGAGCAGGTAAGCTTGATGACTCCAGAAGATAAGTATTACATATGGCAGACCTTTTAAAACAAAATAATAATTAATAATAATGATAATAATAATAATAAAAACTTGACAGCCCTCCTTTGTTACTTTGCAATATCACTCCCAAGTGAACAAGTTTATCCGATCCCAAGTGTAAAGATAAGTCAAGAAGAAGAAAGTAGCAAGGTAACCACTTTCACCACTCTAAAGATGGCACTTCAAAAGAGTATTCAGCATACTGTACTCAACTGCACAAAAGATATTCCAGAAGAATGACATACTAGAAAGTCTGATGGAAGTCAAAGTAACTTCTATGACATTTTAGTACATTGCAGCACAAGAAAAGTGCACAACAAAAACTTAATCACAGTGTTTACAAATGCAGAAAATGTCACATAAAACTGAATCACAACAAAATGCAAATCAGAGTAGCGCCTATGAATTACTTTGATCATTCCTTAGAAGACGGAAGCATTAGATTTGATCCAAAATAGTGAAAACAATAAAGCATTTAATAGTCCTTGCACCATCCAAAAGAGCTACAAATTTTATTTGAGATGATGACCAGTTAAAATCCACACTGAGGCTAATGAAGTTCAAAGAGCATCTCTGTGAAATGGAAAGACAGGTGCTGAAAGAGTGAAGTGAAAGCAAGAAATAAATTGTTTCAGAGTAATAATCTGAACGAAGTCTGAAGGACACCATTGCTTCTGAAACAAAACCCCAACATGAAATTCAGAGAAAACCAAATAATAATCGAAGTACCAATAGACACTTCTTATGCATCTGTACGACAAGCATAACTGCAAGAAGAGAACAAGAGATGTCAATGCAGCAGCACAGAAAGACACATTTTGCTGCTACTAGTAAGCATCATAAGCTACTAGTAGTAAGCATTTGTATAGATCCAACTGCATAAAAATGGCAGAAAAGGTTACAATTTTCTTAACAAAATCTCAGTGTTTGAAAAACACAAAGCCCTTATATTGTCATCTTAAAACCTTAGAAGTGTAACTCCAAACTGAATGACAGGAGTGAAAGATAAACCTTGCTTGCAGATCTTCACTTGCACACTTTTGCTGAAGGAGATGATACAGAAGAGGTGGAGCAAAAGTATATAAAATGCTGTAGTGTTTATCAGTGTCTGCCAATAGGTCAGGACACAGGTTAAGAGAAAAAGGACTAACAAAGCAACAAAGTTCTGCCTTTCAAAGGCAAAAATAAGGTCAAGATACCTTGCCCCAAGTCAAGGTCTCAGAGATTTTCGGATTGAAAAAAGCGGATTTGCCTAAAGAGGGTGATTGTGTCTGACTTATAACAACATTTTCAGTGAAATCAATCTGAAAAGTATTTGTGAATGTATGGTACAATGCTAAAAGTGGTCAAGAGACATATTTTACTAACTTAATATGGACACGCAAGTGGAAATATTGCATTTGTGCAAACTAGCTGAGGCAGGATTGCGAAGAACCCATTGCAGTCAGTGCTGCGCTTCAGAGAGTTCTGACAAGAACTGGCAGCTGCTCTCCTTGAGCACAGAGGAAACTGCTATTTGCTGATAGCTTGTTACAGTCATGCTTTTAAATACCTGAACAAAGCAGTATGTTTGTCAGCACTGCAGTGAGGCAAATTATGACAATTTCCACAGACATGATATTTGCATTTTGGATCATGGATTACACCATGCTTTGGAGTACATTTTGAAAGATTTGGGAGTGACTTGGATGTGCACATCTGCCATCTGCAGTCTGTGCTATCAACTATGCTATCAATGGCCTAGTTGAATATTATAGTCAAATAGTTAAGCCTTAACCTCTGTTTGCTAAACTCCTTAAGCACAATCAGAGACTTATCTTCACTGCTTTGAGTGAGAGGGGTCTAATCAGTGATTTTCTTTTGCCAGTCTTTAAAGAACCAAGAGCTGTAAATCATGACATAGTACAATGGAACTGGGTGATTGTTAGAATGAGAAAGAAACATCAGACTCACACTTTTTTGGAAGAGGAGCTGCTGTAACAGTTTTAGAAAAGGGCTGAGGACTCTACTATAAGGAGCGGCTAAGTACTATCGGTTTCTCTAGTTTGGTGAAAAGAAGCCTGAGGGGCGACTTCATTGCTCTCTGCAGCTTCTTGAGGAAGAGAAGTGGAGAGGGAGGTGCTGATCTCTTCTCCCTGGGATCCAGTGATAGGACATGTGGGAATGGCTCAAAGCCACACCAGGGAAGGTTTAGACTGGACATCGGGAAGCATTTCTTTACCAATACAGTGGTCAAACACTGAAACAGGCTTCCTAGAGATGTGGTCAATGCCCCAAGCCTGTCAGTGTTTAAGAGGCATTTGGACAATGCCCTTAAGAACAGGCTTTAATTTTTGGTCAGCCCTGGAGTGGTCAGGCAGTTGGACTAGATGATCGTTGTAGGTCCTTTCCAACTGAAATAGTCTATTCTGTTCTAAAGTGTGAGTGATCAGTGGCAACCTTGTGCCACTTGTGCTACTTGTGCCTTGGTAGAGCACGACAGATCTTATGGAAACTATTAGATGATGGTATTTTCTAACACTTGTTACATTCTGGACAGCACTCTTACTCATGCAGCTAAGTGTAGTCCATTGAAATAGAATCTACGGTCTGAAATACCACACAAAGAGAAGGCAAACCCCACAAAGACTACAGCTTTGCTGCCAGCAGCACAAGTAGAATTATCACAGACACTGATGTGTCACCTAGGGCAAATAGCAGTATTTATTTCAACTGCAACAGAATTTTAGCTGAAGAGGAAGACAGAATATGACATGCACTGATGCAGTTATTCACAAGAGCATTAGTAATGTCATCTCCAAAGCTCTTGTACTTATGGAGGACATGCCTTATACACAGCTGGATAACAACCTCCATCATTCCTTTACAAAAAGCACAGGAAGTCCTTCCACTTCTGGCTCCCAGTGGGAGCGTCCTAAGCTAAGGTTCTAAGAATATATATTGGGAAATTTATAAATGCCCCATGTCATTTCCTTGGCCTTGTGGGCAGTCCAAGCAGGTATAGCTAGACAGGCCACCAAAGCATTAGGCAAAAGCCTGGATGTGATCTCCTTGGGCATTGAGTTCAGCCCCTACTACTGGAGCGACTACAGCATGTAATCCCACAGACAAATTTATACAGCTTCATTGTGAATGTAGCTTAGATTTCTTTTCCTTGCATTCTTGAAATACAGTATTTCTCCTACACAGGGACGTACTGGTAGTGAGTGCAGCTCTGGCCTGCTGCAGAAGCATCAGTGCTGCTTCACATCACGGAGCCATGGGCGGGAGTGTCAGGACTGTGGCAGTGGAGAGGAATTACCATCACCTGTTTGGTAAGAAATGCCCTACTTTAAAACTTCCTTGGGCTCAGTCCAGAGTGTAATTCCAGCAGTGGCAGAAGAAACAGTGACAAGTTAGAACATGTTTTAAAAGCACAGAAAAATATAGCTGTTTTGTGGTTGATTTTAGTGTATGTATCAGCGTAGCCCAGCTGTTCTTCCTTGTTTTCATTCTCTGATTTGTATTTTGAAATTTTAGTTGCTGCCTGTACCACAGAGGCAGAGAACTGGTTTGTACTATAAAAGAACCAATGAGACTACTTCACATTTTTTTTTTTACCTGACAGCTAAGCTATCTTTAAAAAAAAAGTCCAGAAAGGCTGAGGAAAATGTAGCAAAAGGTGATGGCAGATCTTTAATTTGGTTTTCTATTATTTCAAATCTATTCAGTATTCTTTGTAATACTGCCATTCATAATGACTGTATTTGGAATTAACATAGGTTTCATGTGTAATTCAATGGGTATTCAGCGTAACTTAGCAACGGCTAAAGAATTTTTTTCTTCTGGAAACTGGAGCGTGGCTGTTGATGATTTCAGTTGGTGGACTGGGAGGCACACATTACTCTGAATTTCTGATTTTCCCAATTAAAGGTGTAAGATGCTATTTATTTATAATGTGAATTTGTGTAGATTATCAGAAGTTAAATAAAAAAAATAAGTAATTGTAGCATCAAACCTCTGAAAGCTTTTAGAACTGTCTGGATATCAGCATGTCAATAATTTTTGAACCATAAAGGTTAAATTCATAGGCAATTAGAGCTACTACGAAGGAAAAACTCTTTAAAATATACAGTGTTCACACATCTCTACATTTCAAGGTTTTTGTATGTGTGTGGATATATTTTGTATAGCAAATGGAGTAGTGGAGGTTTTTATTCTATAAATACATTTCTGTCAGGGCTCATGCTGTGTGTGGCAATATGTTCTTACTAAATATGTAGTCATAAGAAGCCTTACTGTATTAACCTAGTTTAAGTCTGGCTTAGTCCAAGTAAATATATAAAAATTCTTTCCCTCAAAAAGTAAAAAAAAAAAAAAAAGTGCTGCAGAATCAATATGCAGTAGAATACTCAGTTTGTATGTTCAGAGGAGTCTGTAAACGTTCATTAAAGGCTACAGATTAGCAGGATGAGCTGTCTATAGGTCATTGATTTGCAATACTTTAAAGGCAGTATTCAGGTTTACTGAAGCACATTGGGTTTGCTTTTATTAGTGTGAGAACAGATATCATGGGAGAAAAAAAAAAGCTGTTTACTCATTAAAAACAAGAAAATAGAAGTCTGAACAACTTTTTTCTTCTGTACAGTTGAATGGATGTGATTGCATGATTTTGTATTTAATTACTTTTTTTAGAATTTTCAAGACATTTTAAATTTTATTAGTTGAACATTGTTTCATGAATGTACAACAGTGGGCAGAGAAGCTGTCAATATGTGGGTTTAGTGTTTTGTACTTACTGTTCTAAATGCATCTTAAAATTGGGATTGTGTTTTCAGGGGGGCTTTAAGCCCCTGAATGCATATTCCGGCTGACATTTAAGTTGACTGAAGCTTCTTGTCCCTTTTAATCTCTCTCAAATTTCAGTGCACATAAAAGAGCGCTATAAAATGTAAACCAAGAGAAACAAACTGCTAATTTTTTCTACACTGTCTCAGTCAATTGGGAATGTACTTCAGAAGTATATATGGAGCAACATCACTTCAGAACATTTGTCAGACTAGTTGAGCTTGGCAACTTAATTGTCATAGGAAGAAGAGCAACAAGATACATGGATATTCTTAAATATGTGAAAAGTCAGAGTAGCCATATGTTTATGACCTTAAAGGAATAATCAGTCTTTGGATCTTCTGAGATCTGAGCATATAGCTAAGGTGAAGTATGAAAACACACATGCCGGTCCAACACCAGAAGTGTGAGAAATCCAAAGACCAATCTATTTTCTATTTAATTTGGTGTACAGCATTCATGCAGTGATGTCTCAAGAAAGGGATCACTGATAATTTTGCTACTGAAGTAATTTAGAAAGCTTATTCAATATTTTTCCTATTGAGCAAACATAGAGAGACAATCTCATAAGCATCCTATCTTGTGTTGCAGTTCATGAGGTGTCAAAATAATCTAGAGAATTTTTATTTCATTTTTCTGAATATAATTAGGATTCAAGACAAGAAAGAAAAGAATGTTTGTACAGAGAGAGAAACCATATTGCTTTCTATGTGCTGCTGGTAAAAGTTGTCTCAATATATGCTGCAATTTGATGAATGATTGATAAAATTTTCATAGACTTGAAATGAGATATTGCAGTTGATGTTCAAGCATCACTATTTGAACTGGAAATAAGAGTTGTTATCAAAAGGACTGTGTATGAGTTATATCTGCAGAGTAACACACAAACTCTAATAAGCACTAGGGAAGAAGGAGGTGGGTAAAAAGGACAAGAGACAGAACTGTTACTTAGCTCATACTTTTAGGGTGAAATTCCCTCCAGGAGGGATAAAACAGCACTTCTGTGAGGAGACAATAGTTGAGAACTGCTGAACATCTCCAAGCAAACCTCAATGTATGAAATGGACATGACATTGTTGAGACAACTAACAACTCCGCAAATTAAATTTGTGGATTAGGTAACAAAAATGTCACACAACATTGATGAGACACATAGACCTGTATTATGTAGTCCAGTAAACAACCATTCATTTTTGGTGCTTCATTGATCTATGCTGAATTCAGATCTGCTGGATAAAAAGGTAAAAGTCTCCAAAGATGGTTATCTTTTTTCGTATCCACATAGGGCTCTGGATCTCATTCACTTTTAATAAATTTCCTACCCAGCTTTTTCAAAACAGCCTTTCTGACATGTGTGAGTCTGTGATGTCCTTTTACAAAAACTCTTCATATTTTGAATCTAAAAATCAATCAGAAGAAACAGGCAATTTTATTGTGTGACAGGGCAAAAGCTTATATATAGGGGTAAAGCACTTCCATCATTCTGCAGATAGCAAGTGCAGGTTGGTGAGTTCTTCGTATCACCAGATCCTAGTAAAATGGCTTTTTTTCATGAACAAATCTCATGAACAAAAGTCATTTAAACAAACTGGTATGATCAAAAACACCGTCAAAATGCATCTAGCTGTCTTAAATGCATTGACTGTAATTGCTGAAACAAAACATTACAATCTCACTTGTCTTCCAAAGTTTTATTTAAACAGATCTGTGATTTATAAAAAAAAAATTTCCATATGAATTCTTATTTTCCCTTTCTCCAGTTTTATCTTATTCTGTGTAAATAATCATCTACTTTGACATACATCTTGTACCTTCACCAAATTGTGCAGACTATGGAATCAAAAGACAAAAGACCTTTCGTGTTTTATGCATTTATCTGGGCATTTGCATTCCTGGATGCTCAAATGTGTATTGGGTTGTCTATTTTGCTGAATATTACATTCCATACACTTTATAATATTGGTATTTGACTCATGTAACCTATATCAAGACAAATAAATAATATTTTGTTTAATATGTATTATCCAATATATTCCTTTTGAACATGCTGCAAAAGAGGTGGCTCTTCTTTTTCTTAAAAAAATAATTTGCATAGTCATTTAGAAATAATTTTCTGAGTTTAAGAACCTTCGTGTGTAGTACTTTTCTCACATCCATCTCCTTTAAGTGATTTGTATTCTTTACTTTCAAATGAAAAATCTAGAATTTAATGAATATCAGCTCATCCTTTGCTCTTGTTAAACAGTTCAAAATACTCCCTCAGAAATGATTCTACTTCCATTAGTAGAAATTTTGAATCCTCAGGAGAGAAAGGATTACTGTTGAGTTTGAAAATTGCTGCTCTCTGACTTCATGTAGTGACACTAGATTTGAAGACAAAAGCTTAAGAAAAATAATAAAATAGGCAAACTGAACCCAAAGGAAAAAAGAAATGATTGAGACAAATAATGTGAGCAGGATAAAGCCTGTGAACACACTAGATTTTAGATGTGAGTAGCTACTGGTGCAGAGGTTATATTTTACGCTTCGGCAATTTCCTTCTGTATATTAGCACACAAATGCCCTGTTAAAAGAGAGGCTTTTTCAGTCTTTTTGGCTTTATGATCTTGTTCAAGTCCCTAGTCTCTTAATCTTTTCAAAGAGTCATCCTTCACTTTGCTTAGGGGATGTCAGTGTTTTCTGGTAAACAACTTCATTCTTTAATGTCTACTTCTGACCAGTGCACTGATATGTTTTGTCTGAGTGGTATAATCTATGGATATTGCCTTTTGTGGATAGAGAAAAAAAAAAAAAGTGTGATTTCCACTGACGGGACAGTGTCTGAGCAGAAAAATTTTGAATTTTATAAAGCTGCATTGCTATAGTGGCACTGAAAAGTGACAGCATCACTAGCAGAGTGCACTGTATAAGCAGATTTCCCTGGATCACATTCATACTTGATGTCTCTACTACCAATGGTTTTCAGTTAAAAAGTGTGTTATTGTAGAGAGAAATCCAGGAAACAGCACATATTCAGATGTAGACATCATGACCTCTGAAGCGCTGTTCATTTGGTAAATTTTCCTATGGACTAAGTACCACAGGTAAAAGAAATCATTACGATATTTCTGTAACCCACTGTAGAGTCAAACATTACATTACTGAACTCTTCCTCACAGGGAACTCTCCTGAGGTCTAATACAGGAATATTTTAGTCCTGACAAAAAATGTGAATACTTTCTTAATGCAAACTGGTCAGAAGAAATGTGGGAATACCTACAATGTTCCCAAAATTAGTTAAATTCAAGAAAAATTAATTAAACTGAGTATATTTGGTGATAAATGCAACAAGGAGTATTCTTGGAGACAGCAGTGTAGCATGAAAAAATAAGAAAGCAGAAAGACTAATAAACTTAAAAGAACCATGCAAGTGTGAGTGATATTTTTAGGAATGTCTGAATTATGATAAATCTTCTCAAGATCTACCAATATAAGGACATTCTTAACAGAGATACAGGCTTGTCATTAAAACCAGTACGAGTTCCAAAATTATGGTCTTACATAGGATCAGTCATTGTTTTGTAAAGAACAATTCCGGTCTAGTTTCATAGCTGAAAAAATCATTGCAGTTCCAGGCTCAGCATTATGCATATCAGTTCTGGATCCCAGTGAGCATATCAAACCCCATCAACCCATTCCAATCATCTTCAAATCTGTTTCCTCAAAGCTTCCACATCTCTTTCCACTAGGCCTGTTGAAGCAAATACTGCAGGTGTTTATTCTTCACTCTCGCTGGCACAGGAACGGGAGAAGGAACTGGAGAATAAGAAGAACAGGAAAAAGATACAACCGCTTTATATGCAGAATGCAGAAATGAAACAAAATTGCTCCAACGTTTGGCAATTTTTTCTGATTCTCTTGCTTTGCTAACAAGGTTTGTTTGCCAGAGGGAACTGGAAGTGCTTTGTTTTAGGGGAAAGGCTCAGCCTACTTTTTCATCAGCAATTGTTCATTGTTACTCACCAAAAATGTGGGGCAGAAAATTAATCAAATGGTCCCTCCAGCCAGGACTAAAATGCGGTCTGACATTTGGAGTATCTATTGATAGGTACCTATTCATTTACAACTGATCCTAAAATAATTCCAGAGTTACAAAGACTCAGGGAATCCTCTAATATATTCATAAATGTAGAACAACAATTTTCCAGGAAAAACATGTCCATACTTCAAAATTAATTTCCAATCTGAATCCAGAGATTGGTTAAAGAAAATGTGCATTCACGTTATTTGAAACATAACTATGGAAATGAATGAGAAATTAATGAAACTGTAGCAGGATGTGGGAAATTTTCGTTTAGCCTTAGCATTTGCCATTTTTGTGAAGATGTATCCCCTGTCTTCCATTGCCTCCAAGGTCAGAATAAAGGTTCCTCAGTGCTAAAGGGGACTTTTTTGCATTTTGACACCATTTGTTCATAATTGCTGAGATAGGAGAAGCATAGGTAACAATGTCACAATCCCTGTAGATGAAGATTCAATATTCTCATTTCAGTTACATTCCTAGTTTCACTGGCATGTACATTTATGAAAGAGTTTCACATGGTACTTTCCTTGTTTCCTGCAGCCCTTAATTCTTGGTCTCTCATTCGGATGAATGTACTGTCTTTTTTTGGTCAAAAGAAAACTATAATAATTCAGTATTTCATTATTATTATTATTATTATTATTAAATGTCTTTTCATTGAGTCCTCTCTATTAATTTTATGTTCTTCTGGACCTCTGAATGTATAACCTAGTGAAAATTTTCTTTGGGCAAATCTGTCCTTACTTTTTTTTTATTTGGAAACATACCCAAGAAATAGAAATTCCATCCCATCCCATTCTCAGTACGATTAAACTGCACTGTTTCAGTGTAGTGTATTAGCTCATTCTGTTAAAATGAGGCAAGGAGGGAGAGATGGTTTCAGGAAGCAAGAAAAAAGTCTTAAAAGAGAGAGAAACTCTCAAGACCAAAGACCATTACTGTGAAAGCCTGCTGGCATTGGGAATAGGAATTTAAGCATATTTTGTGTCTCCCACCCTCCCAAGATGCAAATGAATCTATTCAGTTAGAAAATAATTGTTTACTTAAAAAACCTAACTTGAATCATTTCCAACTATCTTCTCAGCTATTAACTTTTTTTAGATCTTTTTCTCTTTCATGAGATATAAAAAAGAGTTGTTTTTCATATGATTTTTTTTTCTGAGAAGCAGGGGAGGTGGGGGGTGAGTGGGAGGAATTGTTTTGCTTCTGAGACTTCTGATGGGGAAAAATTGCTGAAAGATTAGGCTTTTAAGAATATATTTACAATTTTCCCCTCATTTCATAACAAAGACCATTGACAAGCTTGTCTTGGAGATGTTTAATTGTAGTTTACTTGATAATGACTATACTTTGCTAATTCTAAACTCATTTTAAAATATTGCTATTTAGGTTTAGCAAGAAAGATCACCAATTCTGTTAAGGTTCCAAAGTTAATAAACCAGTGGTTTTTTCCAGACATTTATAGCACACTTCAGAGTTTCTTTAAGAATATCAAAGAAGTCATAGTAATTATAAACAAACTACAAAATCGGTTATTTCATAAGCTTTTTACTGAATTATCTATTACTCTTAGCCAGTTATAAACTTTATTTTTACTGCTGCTTGATATGAAGTGTGACCACAAGTGAAATCTTGAATTCTGTTCTGTAGAGTATTTTAACTGTTGTCTAGCTATTCATCACAAAATAAGAAAGAACAAATTATATTGCTTTCAATCCACCTCATACTTTATAGTCTTCCTAGGTTTATATGTAATTTAAGCCTTGCATATGTTGATGAATTGCATTATATGTAAATCTTTTGTCTGCCTTTCAGATGAATTCAACTTCTGAGAAACTGGTGCTAAATGGAAGCATTAAGGCAAAACATGTCTATGTTAGGTTGAATTCAGGCACTGGACAGTGACTAACAAACTGTCAGCTGATTGCTTTGTGGACCAATATTGGCTCCCTGCAAGCTATGTGTTGGAGAAATTTCTCTTGTTTCTTTGCATGTGCAATATAAAATTCTTGCTAATCAAGATTCAACAGGCCCGTTACCAATGATGCTTGCATGATTCCCTAGCTGGATCATACTGCATCTGTTTTCCTCATCTTGTTTTAAATATACAGTAGAGATAAAAAGAGTAAATACATCTTATGTTTCAGCCTTCTCCAAGAAATCTAGTGATTTAGATATCTACTAGCAGCCTCTGTGGGGACATGGACATTTTCCTTAGCAGTACCAGCATAATCAGTCCCACCTTCTCTCTTCAACCTGTAAGTCTCCTCCCTTTGCGTTGTCTCTCAGTTGTGCTTGGAGAAAGGTTTGTGGGTGTTGGCAGAGAAACACATCAGAGAACAGACTGTAAAGTACCCCCTCCCCTCCAAAAAAACCCCAAACCAAACCAAAAACAGTAGGTAATGCCAGTGAAAGAAATGTTTGTGTAATTTTTATTTACCATGGTGCCTGGGGGAAACAAAATCCTCTCCCCCTCTTTTTTAAAGGCTATTTCCCACAGTATTTTTAAATTTATCTGTTGTCATATTGAAGAGCCATCATCACTAAAAGCTCCAACAGAGGCTTGACATGCAAGAACCTCCCAAAGGCCAGTGGAATATTCTGTCTAAATGACACACACTTAATCTTTGCCTTGGCAACATCTATTCTCATGGTTGCTCTCTGTAACTTGCTTGCTTTCACATTTTGTTGCATTTCTATTTGGCATTCTGCTGGATGACGTTTTAAAAGTCCAGCTAGTCAAAAATATAGTAGTCCACCAGCTGAAGAGCACATTTCCAGTATAACAGCTTCGTGTTTTTTCTCTCTGCCTCATAATGGTGCTTAAAATTAAAACCTTGGGATATGGTACAGAGATTTCTTCTTGCCTCCTTTGGTTAGTTCCTAACTGATATTAGGCAGAGGCCAGCTGCGACCTCCTGAATGAATAGCACAGTCATGTAGTAAAGAGAATACGAGAAGGCTGAGGACTCTTTGTCAGCTATATGACTTTATGCAGAAGGGTATGATCTCCCCTGCAACTCTGTGCACTAATAACAATGCTAACAAGAAGCATGCTCAGTAAGGCATCAGAGTGTCTTAATTTTTACCTCTGCTTCAGGGTAATTGTGACTGAAGCTACTGATCTCCCCAGCATGCTGCAAAGCATGTCTTCTCAGTCAGGATTGTGGAAAAAGTGAGTAGAAGGAAATAAGTGCTTTAGTGGAGGTTACGACACATTGGTGGATACAATTACAGCCATGGTTGGTGTTCAATGTAGGTGTGAAATGTAGCCAGGTAACAGCCCTACCAAAGGGGGTGCCTTACTGGACCTGATGGTCACAAACACAAGTGACCTAATAGGAGACATCAGGATTGGAGGCAGCCTGGGCTGCAGTGATCATGCACTGGTGGAGTTTGCAGTCCTGAGCGATGTGGGGCAGGCAATGAGTAAAGTCAGGACCCTGAATTTCAGGAAAGCAAAATTCCAACTGTCAAAGGAGTTAGTCAATAGGATCCCACAGGAAACCCTCAGGGACATGGGATCAGAACAGAGCTGGCAGATCTTTAAGGATGTTTTCCATAGAGCGCAAGAGCTCTTGATCCCTAGGTGTAAGAAATCAAGAAAGGAAGGCAAGAGACCAGCATGGATAAGATGAGATCTATTGGTCAAACTAAAGGGCAAGAAGTAAATGCACAGGGAATGGAAGCAGGGACAGGTATCCTGGGAGGAGTATAGGGAAGCTGCCTGGTTGTGTGGGGGTGGTGTCAGGAAGGCCAAGGCACAGCGGAAGCTGAACTTGGCAAGAGACACAAATAATAATAATAAGGGCTTCTGTAGGTATGCCAGTCAGAAAAGGAATGTCAAAGAAAGTGTACCCCACTGATGAACACGACTGGCAAACTGGTAACTGTCGAGGAGGAGAAGGCTGAAGTACTCAACAACTTTTTGCCTCATTCTTCACTGGCAACCTCTCTTCCCATACCTATTGAGTGGATGGACTACAAGACAAGGACTGGGGGAGCAAAATCCCTCCCACTGTAAGAGAAGATCAGGGTCATGACCACCTGAGGAACCTGAACATACACACATCTATGGGGCCTGATGAGATGCATCCCACAAGACTAGAGGAATTGGCCGATGTAGTTTCCCAGTTACTCTCCATGGGATTTGAGAAATCATGGCAGTCAGGTGAAGTCCCTGGTGACTGGAAAAAGGGAAACATTGCACCCATTTTTAAATGAATAGAAAGGAGGACCCTGGTAACTACTGACCTGTCAGCCTCACCTCTGTGCCTGGGAAGATCATGGAACAGATCCTCCTAGAAGCTATGCTAAGGCACATGGAGGACAAGGAGGTAATATGAGACAGCCAGCACGGCTTCATCAAGGGCAAGTCTTGCCTGACCAACCTAGTGGCCTTCTATCATGGAATGGCTACATCAACGGACAAGGGAAGAGCTACGGATATCATCTATCTGGACTTCTGTAAGGCTTTTGGAATGGTCCCCAACAACATGCTTCTCTCTTAATGAGAGAGATGTGGATTTGATGGATGGACTGTTTGGTGGATGAGGAGTTGGTTGGATGGTCATATCCAGAGGGTAGTGGTCAATGGCTCAATGTCTGGAGATCAGTGACTAGTGATGTCCCTCAGGGTTCCGTATTGGGACCAATACTGTTTAAAATCGTCATCAATGACACAGGCAGTGGGATCAAGTGTGCCCTCAGCCAGTTTGCAGATGACACCAAGCTGAGCGGTGCAGTGAACATGCCTGAGGGACAGGATGCCATCTAGAGGGACCTGAACAAGCTTGAGAAGTAGGCCCATGTGAACCTCATGAGGTCTAACAAGGCCAAATGCAAGGTCCTGTACCTGGGTCAGGGCAACCCTCAGTATCAATACGGGCTGGGGGATGAAGGGATTGAGAGCAGCCCTGAGGAGAAGGACTTGGGTGTGTTGGTGGATGAAAAGCTGCACATGGGTCAGCAATGTACACTTGCAGCCCAGGAAGCCAATCATATTGTAGGCTGCATCAGAAGAAGTGTGTTCAGCAGGTCGAGGGAGGTGATTCTGCCCCTCTACTCTGCTCTGGTAAGACCCCACCTGGAGTCCTCAGTACAGGAAAACATGGACCTGTTGGAGCAGGTCCAGAGGAGTGCCAGAAAAATAATCAGAGGGCTGGAACAGCTCTTCTGTGAAGACAGGCTGAGAGAGTTGGGGTTGTTCAGCCTGGAGAAGAGAAGGCTCCAGAGAGACCTTATTACAGCCTTTCAATACATAAAGAAAGCTTATAAGAAAGATGAGGCAAGACTTTATAGTAGGGTCTGTTGCAAGAAAACAAGGGGTAATGGTTTTCAACTAAAAGAGGTTAGATTTAGATTAGACATAAAGAAGAAATTTTTTGTGATGAGGGTGGTGAGGCACCTGAACAGGTTGCCCAGAGAAGTTGTCAATGCCCCATCATTGGAAATGTTCAACGTAAGGTTGGATAGGACTTTGAGCAACCTGATCTAGCTGAATATGTCCCTGCTCATTGCAGGGGAGTTAGACTAGACGGCCTGTAAAGGTCCATTCCAACCCAAACTATTCTATCATTCTATGATTCTATGAAAATGCAGGTATACATCACCAACCAAAACAAGGGAATTTGTAAACCCAGTCTGAAATTTGAACAGCCTGGATGGAGTGTTTTTTCTCAGTGCACTTTCCAAAGCTGCGATTAAGAAGCACACAGAAACTATGAAAGCAGAGCCAGGTGTTGCACAGGCAATCAAAAATTGCTGTGCTGAGATCAAGAGTAAGAACTTGATGTTTCAGGATGAAAGTGCTTTGCATTTCACGGGGGGCGTGTGGGGTGGTGCCTTATTGTAAGATTCCTCCTATATTCAGAAGTAATTACACATCTTTTGTAAATAAACATAATTGCATCAAAGATGCAAAGATATCTATTTTCACCATCAAATCCTTTCTAAGGAACTAGTTCATTGTGTTAAAAGCTAGCAAAGGATTAAATATCTTTCTTCACGATGATA
The DNA here is from genome assembly GCF_011004875.1 of Balearica regulorum gibbericeps. Classification (NCBI taxonomy): domain Eukaryota; kingdom Metazoa; phylum Chordata; class Aves; order Gruiformes; family Gruidae; genus Balearica; species Balearica regulorum. Next base: position 49,207,531 of record NC_046185.1, on the reverse strand, counting down.
AACTTTTCAGCAGATTCATCCTGCAGTCATAATGTTTCAGAGTCAATTTACTCGGAAAAGCATGGACCTAAGTAATGGCTAGATCCCTCTCCTCTCCTCTCCTCTCCTCTCCTCTCCTCTCCTCTCCTCTCCTCTCCTCTCCTCTCCTCTCCTCTCCTCTCCTCTCCTCTCCTCTCCTCCCCTTCCCTCCCTTCCCCTCCCCTTCTCTGTCCTCTGAATAAAATGCATATATTTATTTTCAGCTGTGCTACCAGCCTGTATTTTCCTCTGCTAACTCCAGCTTTCTGAAATAGCATCTCCAGAGATCTCTTTCCCAAGGCTGAAATCAGTCCAATTATTTGCTTGCCAATAGGATTTTTATTATTATTATTTTGTGACCCAAATGACTTTGAGACAAAAAATTGCTAATGCTTTTTCTATGTTCTCCTGTCACTGGGAGAAAAGCCCAGCCCAGCTGTCCTGTTTTATCTTTTTCTACATTGGATAGTACTATTCTCTGCTTGATGAGGTGGTGTTTGCTGGTGAGCTATAGGGCTGGAGGATCACTTTTAGTTTATTTATATTTTTGAGATACAAAGAACTCATAATATATGTTGATGTCTACTCAGATTAACTTTGAGGTACATCTTTGTCAGTGTACAGAGCTGGTACTGCCAGTCTGTCAAATCATTTTTATAGGGAGGAAAGTTTAAAGGTGTTTGAAGTTTTTTATTCTGAAGGGTAGAAAAGTTATAGAAATGGCTTTATTACTGTTGTTTATCATCTTAATATATGCTACAACCTAAAAATGACTGAACTCCCAGCAAATCTTTTTCTTATTATTGTTCATTAAATAAAACAATATAAATTGTGGAAGACAGTCTCTTCCTTCAATTACATGGAAATAATTTCTATTACTGGACAAGTACACTTAGGGAAATTGCTTCTGTATATTGAAACACAGAAAAGAAATAATGAGGCCATTTATGAAGAGAGATGTCATGCTAAAAACATTAGAAAGCACTTCAATTTTTATGTAGAGCATAGGCATAGTCAATAATATCACCCACAGACACGAACTACACTGTGTGACACCTGGACTCTTTAGATCTAGTACAACTAATTACTCTGAAGAAGCACACTGAGTCTTGCACACAGTTTTCCGCTTTCAAGCTTTGGAAGACTAGAGATGAACATGTAAATGTACAGTTAAATCTTTCATGTTTCTTTCCAGAGTACCTGTTTTAGATTATCAAGATGCTGAAGGAAACAAAGAAGTAATTTAAAACTGTAGAAGGAGATTTCCAGCAGGTGCAACCTGCCCAAGTTCTTGTTCACTTAGTTGTAATTTGGTTCTGAGTATCATTTGCATGAGTTGTAAATCCTTCAAGTCGCTTATACCGATATGGAATCAGAATAGGTCCAACAGATTTCACAGCCTTTAGAAGAAGGAATTACTGCTGTAGACACACTCTCACAAGGTCCCAGTAGCTGCAGGAGTGACATGCCGAGTTTGGGACAGCCTGTCAGAGCCAATATTCTGTGAATGTTTCACTCTCTGTCCCACTGTTTGCCTTCAATTCCTTGTTCCTAAACCACTATATATCTCTACTCCTTTCATCATCGACTAATATTGCTGACAAAACACACTGAGTTTGATTTTCTAAAGAAAGTACTTTCTACTCATGCCCTTTAGTGGAGAATCACAAGCCTTACACTGAATCTTTGTATTTATAGTTAAAGACACTATCTCTCTGATGGATCCAAGTGAAATGACTTGCCAAAAATTCAGAAAACATTGATTTTTCAAATTTTAGAAACCTTTTTAAATTTGGAGATGTGTTCCATCAAATTTAAATGACCTGATTAAATTAATTTTTGATTTTCTGAATTTCCAAGATGAGTGCAATATGAAAAAGGGAAAAATATACTCAGTGAAACATTCAGTTTGAGTACTAGTACAACATAGGCTGGAAACAATGGTGACATTTACCTAAAAGATCTGGACGTGGCCTATGTAGATGAAGGCCAGAGTTTAATTTCTTTTTGTCCTGCTCTGAAAAATAGTATTTTTACAAATATTACTTTGCAGGCTCTCAAACTAGCACTGATCAAGGCACAGCTGCCATTAGCGTGCAAAAGGAATAAGAAGTAAATTCTAAATAATGTTGCTCAGACTGCAAGCCAGATCTGTAGTCTGTTCTTCTTCTGAAAGTACTATAATACATTTCAGTAATTATCCTAAACACTGCAGCCTCACTTAGATAAATTGAAATATTTTGAATAATGACCATGCGATACCACAGTGCTTTATTTTAAGATTGGGCCTGTTCCCAGTTCTTAAAATAATAATGCCTCATTGACAGATCAGTTTGGATATGTCCACACTAGGAAGCTGAACCAAGAGTCTTTAGTTACAACGATTAAATACATGCCCATTAGTCATGATTTTTCAGCTGTACACTTATCCCTTGCTCACACATACCCTCCCCCTTTTTGGCGACCATGATGCAATTACCTGATCTCAGTAGCTACAGAGAAATTCCAAAAGGGATTTCTGAAGAAAAGGGACAATTGATTTCCTGGGAATCTTCAGGAAGTCTGTAGAAATCATTTATCTTGTTAAAATGAAGGCTAGGGTAGAGCATCCTTCCATGTTTGACACAACAGACTTCAAAGGAGTGTTCCCAGGTGCCTGAAACGGTTTCAGCAAAGCAACAGCTCCTGTTTTCCCACTGCATCTGCTGCAAGGAAGCCTAAGAGTTCACAGTCACTGAATCAATCTTTGCAAGTCCGTTCCTTTAAGTTACCATTTTGCATAGCTTTAGAGGATGGCATTCATCAGGCAGAAGACTGCTTCTGGCCTTGGAGCTGCAGACCATGAGGTCAAATTACTCTGGACTGAAGGGGTCAATGCTTGATAACTCAGCACCTTCTGCACACTTAGAATTTTGTCTGCTTCATCACGCCACATGCTACCATTCCTCGGATGCAACCTACTTCAATCATGCCAACAGTTCTTTGCTGATACGTTAGATTACTTTCAAGTTAATGGTGTTTTTTTCCAGTCATACTGTCCACTTTATCTTTTTTGGGTGTAAACAAACCAGTGTCTTCTCTTTTACCTATTTAATTAAGGCAGTTTTTTCTTCTTTTCTTCTGAGTCTGGTTAAATTAACTGAAATGACCTGCAAGGTCGATGCTATCTTCAGACTGGATCAGAGAAGGTAGGCAGTGTGCTACAATCTACTTTAATCCCATTACAGACATGTCAGTCCCAGGCCTTTGCTGTGATTAGACAATTAGATACCAATGGCTTTCTAATGGATTTACTACAAGGCATTAGCTGATGAAAATTCTGCAGTGTTAGCTGCTTGCCTTTTCGTTATAATGAGAAATGAAACACTGTCACAGGAATCTGTTAATTTAATAGCTTTCATAACAATATTAGGAGTGGTAGTGAAAGAAATTAAACATGAATTGCTGCTGAGGGTAACCTGCTCCATGAGTTAGCCTTGTGGCTATTTTGAGGTGCATTTTAGTTATTACATAAGCAAAGTTGGTTGACCAAACTTTCAAATGAATGTATTTGATTTGTATCCTCAACCAGAATGTAGTGCTTAAGAAACGAAAGTAGCTGAATGTTGCTACAGTACCTGAAGAATTAGTCAATAGTTTAGGAGCCATGGAAATAAAGGTGAAGTATTTTGTTATGGCCTCTGAAAATATTACCTGGACTTTAACTTATCAGAAGTATGTAGGGATTGGTGGCAGCTTACATTTGTATGCAAGTCACTCTTCTTCTGTGACTACAGTCAGACTGAAGAGAGAAACACTCAGGGTGGTGTGAACCTTCCTCGGCACTGTCATTGGGTTTGAGCATAAACACCTCATGTCTTGTCTGAGATGTCAGAGCACTCCGGCAACTACCTAACAATCAATCAGGCAGTTTCCAAATTGTTTAATTAACAGTAAAATCTTTACTACATAAAGCCTAATTATGATCTTGATGGCTGTGTTGTGTATCGGGAGACTAACAGGCTCCAAGCAGATAGTGGATGAAATCCTCCAGATGTGGTGGCTCTTCACTGGACTGTTGTTTATGAAACCAGTTGGCAGATGTATATCACAGTAGAAACAGTACTCACTTCCACTCTTGCTGGCAAATGGAGAGGAGCCGAAGACTGAATATGCCTTTGAGATTTTATTACCCAATATATCCTCTTGCCTGATCCCTGTCAGGCGACTGTGAGATTCCCTGGATGGCTGATATGTGTGAGCTTGAATTTCTGTGGTCGCAACCGCAGACATTTTGTGCATAAAGGCTTTCATACTCTAATCCTGTCTCTTGAGTGTTCTTCACAGGCATTCAAAAGGAAAAGGATGATTTAATGTATATTAACATCTGAACCTAATTAGCTAAGCTAATGAGAAAGGTAAACAAACATGTTGTCCATTAATTCACTCCTCCTCTGAATCTACAAAGCTCTGAGATTTGATGAAACATTGAGTTTTTCCCCATGACTTGAAAGTGACTGGTAACTGCATTTTAAACTGAGACATACAGACCCAAAATGTTATATCTGCTATGTGTTGCAGATATAACTGCCTTGCTGTTTACTTCTCTACAAGGGTTTTTCCAGCATCCACCACATGAAAAAAGGGGCTTCTTGGAGCCATTGGTCAGAAATACCAATTTACAGTTTTTAGGAAATTCTACCACTCCAAATAGGAGCTAACAATCTTTTAGTCTTTTTCTTTCTTTTCTTTTTTTCTTTTTTTTTCTTTTTTAATCTTTCTGTCACCAGCACATAAATTCCAGTTGACAACATGCCAACTTTTCATTTTGATAACTGTTGTGGTTTAACCCCAGCCAGTAACTAAGCACCATGCAGCCAGTCACTCAACCCTCCCCTTCCACAAGGGGATAGAGAGGAGAATGGAAAAAACCCCAAACTTGTGGGTTGAGATAAAGACAGTTTAATAGGATAAAAAAGGAAGATGATGATGATGATAATAATAATAATAACAATATAAAACAAGTAATGTAACAAATGCAATTGCTCACCACATGTGTGAAAAAAACCCTGATGCCCAGTCTGTTTCCAAACAGCAAATCTGCCTCCTGGCTAGTTTCCCCCGTTCCATACAGAGTATGACATTATATGGTGGGGAATGTCCCTTTGGCCAGTCTGGGTCAGTTGTCCTGGCTGTGCTCTTCCAGCTACTTGTGCACCTGGCAAGGCATGGGAAGCTGAAGAGTCCTTGACTTTGTGTAAGAACCACAACTACTTAGCAACAACTAACAACATCAGTGTGTTATCAATCAACATTATTCTCATACTAAGTCAAAAACACAGCACTATACCAGCTACTAGGAAGAAAATTATCCCACCTGAAACCAGAACAGTATCCACCTCTTATTCCATACTATCTACATCATGCCCAGGTCCTATAATTCCCAGTACATTCCAATGAATCACCATCACTTTTCCTGTTTCTTGATATATACACACAGTCCCTTAGTCTACGGGCCATCCCTGTAAAATGTTTGTTGAGTTCATCTAGTCCACGATGGTGTGTGATGTTGGTTTGTTGGATTGTTGCATGCTGCATCCAGAGCTCATTGCTGATGTATCTGGTGAGGTCCGTGCTCACGGTCTGTGGGTTGAAGATGCCAATCTCGAGGAAGTTGCTGGCTGCTTGTTGCTGAAGCCAGTTCTAGTTTCATCACCTCTGCATCTTTCTCAGTTTCATCAAAGTTCACTCTTCATTAGTCTTGGTGATTCTTACTGTAATACCATTGTTATGGCATATAGCAATCATAGCGGTGATGACATGCAGTATTATGTAGCAATTAACATCATACAATTTAAATCATTGTCTATTCTCACCCAAAATCAAATCTTGAGGTACACATTGGACTGCCCCATCCTCCTGCTACAACAATTTGGATACAGTCATATTTAAAAATATGCAATCTGTGTTTACATACATGAATATATAAACACAGTCTTAAAATTAATATTAGCATATAATCTAAGTGTCAGATGAAATGAAACAGGGTGATACTTTTGAAATGAAATGTTTTGGCATTATCAGAATGAAACAAGAAAGATTAAATGATTCATTTTGACACTTTCCTGAGGAAAATTTCTTCAAAATTGAAATGTTCCTGTAGAACAACTCGATTTCAACCAAACTGCATTTTTGGACTTGAACAATGTTCTGCTGAAACGATTTTAAGCAGCTGTAGGTGGACCCTACCTGCAGGTATCTGTATTTGTAAACTTACCTTTCAGCAAGATGAAGGCTACCAGGCATATTAAATCTACCATTCACTTCAGAAATTGGCCATGAATTATGCAACTTCATCTGAAGCCAGAGTCACACTGCGACAAGACAGGGTCCAACCACAGCGTGAAATATTTTCATATGTGCCCTCCACTAATGAGACTCCCCCACAGAAGTAGCATAAAAATGTCTCCACCTAGAATGATATCAGTACTGGGAATTTTTCCTCCAGGAGTTATTTATGCATCAGATGTGCCTGAGCGTATCATCTAAATGAGGAATTTGGGAGTTGTGGCATTTCCTAACAGCTTTACTAGAACATTTAACTGGTAAAACAAAACATGGAAGAGCTCTGTTTCATGATTTATTACCAATGTGATTTCATAATATTGATGATCACTGATAGTGGCTCTTTCTGTGGGCACTTAGTTTGTATTGCAACAGACAAAGATACCATTTTCAGAATACAACCCCCCTAACATATGAAAGGACATTGCAGGGGTGCTGTTATGGCTTAACCCTGGCAAAAATCACACTCTTAAGCTACAAATGCAAGCATAAACTGTGTGCCTGGATCAAATACATGACCCTGTGGCATCAGGGCGGCTGCCAGGACGGGACACGCACCCAGCTGTCAGAGGGGCAGCACAGGGTGCGATGCTGGGTATGGCCCTTTGTGGGTCTGCAATTTGGGGAACTCCCACTGCCCGACAAGGAGAGGTGCTTGTGGTGCAGGCTGTCTGTCAGAGGGTACCTGTGGGTTTGCACATCTGCATGTGCATGGATGCATGCGTGTGTGAACAGTACCACCTGGGATTAGCTAAAGCAGGGAGTTTAGAAATTCATAAGTATTTATTAATGGTTTGTAGCTGTCTAGCATTGTGGTTTATCTGCTGTATTACATTGATCCTGAATGTACAGTTTACTGATTGCCTGTTAAGTATGTGCTATTAATAATTCAAAAACCTGCTTTGTTTAAATTACTTGAGCAGTTTTTCCCCGTGACATATATAAACCGGATAGTTCAAATCTAGACAGCTGCTTTGAGACAAAATTTAAAATTTCCTGTAGTTTCATTCATCCTTAAAACCATCAATCATCGAAGCAGTTCTTCCATTTAACTATATTACTGTGTGGTTGTATCGCTGAACAACTTATTCCTTTACCAGAGTCCAAAAGTTATATTCTGGAGCTTACATGTAATGTTCCTCTACCCATTTAAATCATAAAAATGCAGTTTACAGTCATATTTAATTTATAATAGATTCTGACAGAAACCAACTCCTCCTTTTGCTTAAACAGTAAAGTTTAATATATAATATTAAATATACTCTTATTTTTCCTGACTTTTTATTTTTATTGCATATATTTATTAATTCTCTGCATTCACTAGCCAAGCTTGCTGTCTATGCACCACTAAAAAGAAAAAAAAAAAGACAAATTATTTTTTTTTATAATCAAGTGGTAAGTCTTGATGTCAAGTTCCTTTTTGTTGCTTTTGCATATTGACAGGGATTATCCAAATACTTCTAGTAAGATTTAATATTTGTACACTATGGGTAGCATAGCAAGACGTGAAGTTCACATAGAGGGTATAAAACTCAAAGATTCATTTAAATCTTTTTACTTTAATTTCTTGTTTTGAAGACAAAAAAAGCCCCAAATGAAGACAAGACAACATCAGTTTATTATTTATGGCATTTCATGGTCAAATAAATGCCCTCTAGCTTTCCACACTATTCACCGACAACTGTCAACATTGAAAATAACGTAACAATCAGGGTGAATCAAATCCTATGAATAAATAATGAAATCTATTTTCATTTTAAATTCAGCATCACTATAAAACAGAAACAACAACAACAACAAGAAAACCCAGCAGCAATTTCTCTAAAGAGTAATAATAAAAATATTTAGATTCAGGAGGGGAAAAAAACACATCACGAAGCATTGTCAGCTCAACAGGACTTCTAATAGACCTTGAATAGATGGGAATTTAGATTTTTCTGTGCACTAACAAAGCAATGAATGATTACACAACTTACTTGTGTTTTCACAGAGATGCATAAGTAAAATGCCAGATAGACTGAGTCAGCAATGGCACTTATTCTGCTGTGAATGTTTATAACAGTGTGAATGTTTATAACGGTGTGGAAATAAGGAACTACATGTTGTTGATATACTGTAAGCTGAATACATATCTGTGAAGGATGCAGATGGACATGTAAGTACTTTTTCCATGGACAACCATGGAAGCAGGGAGCTGTGGGTATAAGAGACACACAGAGAGAAAAAGAAATGAACTGGAGATACTGCTTGTTTTTCATTTATCTTGGAGAACCATATGGTACAATGTTTAGTGCAATATTTGTGGATAGAATTAAATTCCTGTAGGTTTGTAAAAACATGTATTTCTGCCAATAGACAGTAAACAGTTGCTAGATGATTTAGCTACAGAAGCAATGTTATCAAGGTTGTTTAAGCCCATCTTGTCAATTAACTTTAGTGGTATTGTGCCTACTTTCCAAAGTCCTTCACTGATTTTGCGATTCGACGGGACAGATCCATAACCCTGAAAAGTAAAATAAACCTTTCTTTGGAAAGCCATAGAAATGCATATGAAATATAGGCTTCAGGTGTGTCTACAGCTGTTTGATGCCTGTTCATATTCGTTTAAATATTGTTTTTCTAAAGTGACAGAAAGAATGAAACCCTTCTGAAGTTTTTTGCACAGATAGACACTAAGTACTTAGAAAAATATAATAAGGACCGCTATGGATGGTTCAGAAAGATTTTCAGTTCCAAATCATAAAAAAATTTAAAAATCTCAATACTTAATAAGAAAGCAATATGAAAGAAAAAGCTTTTTGAATTTGATAATTTCAATAGTTGTAACTATTCAAATTTTCTGGTTTTAGTTTTTTATATTTTTTTTAAATAAAATATAATCAGATTTTGAAGTGATGTCTATTTGTGTTGGTTTTGCATGGCAAGGTTTTGGTAGCGGGGGGGCTACAGGGGTGGCTTCTGTGAGAAGCTGCTAGAAGCTTCCCCTGTGTCTGACAGAGCCAAGGCCAGCCGGCTCCAAGACGGACCCACCACTGGCCAAGGCCAAGCCAGTCAGTGCCTCTGTGATAACATATTTAAGAAGGGAAAAAAAAACAAGGTAGAGGGAGCTTTTGCAGCTGGAGAGAGGAGTGAGAAGATGTCAGAAACTCTGCAGACACCAAGGTCAGTGCAGAAGGAGGGGCAGGAGGTGCTCCAGGCACCGGAGCAGAGATCCCCCTGCAGCCCGTGGTGAAGACCATGGTGAAGCAGGCTGTCCCCCTGCAGCCCATGGAGGGAGGATGAGGGGGTGTAGAGATTCCACCTGCAGCCCGTGGAGGACCCCACGCTGGAGCAGGTGGAGACACCTGAAGGAGGCTGTGACCCCATGGGAAGCCCGCGCTGGAGCAAGCCCCTGGCAGGACCTGTGGATCCGTGGAGAGAGGAGCCCACGCCAGAGCAGGTTTGCTGGCAGGACTTGTGACCCCATGGGGGACCCACGCTGGAGCAGTTTGCACCTGAAGGTCTGAACCCCATGGGAGAGACCCATGCTGCAGCAGTTCTTGAAGAACTGTAGCCCGTGGGAAGGACCCACGCTGGAGAAGTTCGTGAAGGACTGTCTCTTGTGAGAGGGACTCCATGTTGGAGCAGGGGAACGATGAGAGGATTCCTCACCCTGAGGATGAAGAAATGGCAGAAACACCGCGTGAGGAACTGACCGTAACCCCCATTCCCCATCCCCCTGTGCCACTGAGGGGGGAGGAGGTTGAAGCCGGGAGTGAAGTTGAGCCCAGGAAGATGGGAGGGGTGGGGGGAGGTGTTTTAAGATTTGGTTTTATTTCTCATTCCTCTGCTCTGTTTTGCTTAGTAATAAATTAGATGAATTTCCTCTCTAAGTTCAGTCTGTTTTGCTCGTGATGATAATTAGAGAATGATCTCTCCCTGTCCTTATCTCGACCCATAAGTTTGTTCGTTTTTTTTTTCTGTTGTACTTTTTCTCCCCTGTCTAATGAAAGAGGGGAGTGATAGAGCGGCTCTGGTGGGCACCTGCCCCTCAGCCAGGGTCAACCCACCACACTATTTCTGAGCTAGAACTAGTTGATATGAATGTTTTGAATCAGAATATATCTGTGAATTTGAAAGTTGTCTTCCCGTGCATTCTTTAGAATAAGAGTTTTATGAAAGCCACTTCTTTTGATGGAAAACTCATGATTTTGCTGAATTGGGACTACCGTTTTGGTAATGTAGAATTTGTTTTCAGCAGTTGTGATTTTGTTGTTCCCAATATACCCACACTGCAAGTGTATGGATCAACTGTCCTCTATATCGCATGCTACTTATCGAGGCCTTTTGGGATAAGGTTTTAAAATTTGAGTCCTGAGGATAACTTTTTTGAGTTAGCAGAGGGATAAACTGTATGTGAGTGAGGGTTTAGGACTGGAGCCTTTGTGTAGGGAGATGGGAGGTTCAAATTAGCAGCACAACTGCCCATGTCTTTATTTGGTGAGAAACCAATTTAGATGTATAGAAAGAAGGTGAAAGAGGAAGAAATAAGGAGCATGGGGGCTTGGTATGAGATAGTACAAGACATATTTTGCTAAATTATGGTAAATGTTATTTTTGCTTTAATTTTTGTTTATTTTCTTGCAAAGTTAAACATTGACAAATGTGCATTAAACCCCAAAAGTATAATGCTGTTTCTCCTAATGATATTGGGATTTGATATTAAAGATTACTAGAAGACTTAGTTTAAAATTGTATTAGTGCATATAAGTAGCTTTAAAGAAAATGTACAAAGATAGAAGAACAAGCCTTTGATGAGCTGCCACTGGGGACTCCGAAATTCTATGTAGAAGAACGGATTAGAGTCTGAACACCCCAGGAACAGCTCCAGCCATTAGCAACAATGGTTAAAAGAAAACACAGTCCTAACTAGTTATCCTTTCATTTAGAGTACAGCAGTGAGAAAAGCAAGTCAATGTCTTAGTGCATCATTTGCTGTGAAATGTTATCAAATTTCTTAATGAAATCTTTGCATAACTGCATTACTAGAAAGCTTGGATCCTTAAAAGACAAGTATATTAAAAAAAAAAAAAATGATGCAAGGTTAAAAGTCAATGATATCTTGTAATGGTATCAGGTATGAAGGTACAGGAAGCCTTATGTAATATAAATTTGGGAATTATTGAAATCTCAGGGAATCAGAGAAACATAAGTGAAAGAAGAAATTGACATCAATTAATGGGATAATACTGCAAAACTGTTTAATTTTGTTTTGATATTGGCAACATTGCACCATGAAGAAATAAATGACCTCTAAACCACATACCAAATATGAAATGTGAAACTTCTGAAAAGAAGATAAATGAATTTATGATTCTCTGATACAGTAGCTTCGAATCAGTCTATATATATATAGATAGATAGTTAAATTTTGTGCCATTTGAACAAAAGTTAATGAAATTACATTGCATGATTCTCATGCACCCCTATATATTCTTACAGTAAATTGCATGTTTCTAGTAACTAATTGAAAGGGGTTATTTACAGGTTGAATGTACCTGATAAGTTTCTAATATCTGCTATAGTAGCCCTTAAAATGGTATCCAGCTATTGAACTGAAAGCTAAAGACATATAGACGAAGGAAGCTGATGGTGCAGCCCAAGAAAATTAGAAGCTTAGCAGTTCTATGAAAGACAGGGGAACTCAAGTAAAAATGCAGCAAGCATAACTACACTCATCCATGCAGCCAGCTACAGCAGTGATCAAACTATTCTTGGAAAATCCCCATAACCCATTAATATGACTTTGTAATGTTAGGCTGAAAGTAACACCAGAAATTGTGTAGCGATGTAGTCAATGCATAGAGTGTCTCTAATTGACTACCTCCTTGTGGAACATCTTTTTGCCTGGTTTAATAAATGTGTTTGCAGTGTGCAGCAAGTAATACCAGACTTCTGGTCACATAAGCGCCTTAAAAAAATGTTACATGATAGCCAGATGCCAAAGTTCAGAAAAACAACCCTACGAAACTTTCATATAAATACTGTCTGCAAAAGAATAAATGCAAGGAATAATGGATTCATCACGCAAATTGCATCTTCATAATGCTTCTGTCATTGAACGATAGCTCCATTTGAACAAAAGTTAATGAAAGCACTGTATGATTCTAATGACCTTTTCTTAACCTTTCAAAGTCTCAGTTACCAACTCTCTTAAATGGTACTAGACTACTTTAACACCAGGTAGAGATGTTAAATATTGTTGGCCAGATTTTTAACCTCTATTTTTTCTTCTCTGTGTGCTAGTCCTGAAATGGAAGATGCTTTGTGGCATGTTTGTTTTGTTTTATTTTATTCTGGTTTGGTTTGTTATATGGGGATCCTGGGTAATGCTTTAAAACCGTAAGTTATGCCAGAGACGTTCCAAAGGCAGAAAGGGACAGCTCTAAGGCACTGTGAAAATAAAAATATCATCTTAGGTTTATGATATGAGAAGTAAGTTTCATTTTTTGGTTACTCTATATTTGAAATGGTCATGGACAAGTAATTTCACTGTTATGTACTTTAGTTCCCCAGTAATGAAAGGAGATCAACAAGTATTTTCTAAAATCATATTTTGCTTCTGTTGTTTAAACTGGATAGAGTTTAAACAGGATAGAGTTAACCCCTGTCAGATTTTTTGTATCTTTTGAAAATAAATAGAAACTGAATTTGTTTTGTATTTTGTCACCAAAACAGTAAATACTAGTAACCCTAATCTATCCCTTTTCTGCTTAATGATAGGAGAAAGTTTCAGGGACGTTAGAAATTATATGTTCCTCAAGGCATTGGTACCATAGGAGAGAGCTTCTACTGATGCATTTCTCCCAGAAAATTTTTATTCATGGGGAAAATGTGAAGAGGAGGAATGTATCAGGGATGGGAATAGTTGCAGGACTTTTATCCAAATCACAGGGAGAGCAGAAGGGAGAACAGAAGCAACCCAAGGGGGAAAAAAAAAAAAAAAAAGAAAAAAAGAAAAAAAACCCAACCAAACAACCCCCCCAAAAAACCCCAGAAGATACTAAATAAAAAAAAAAAAAATGAACACAGTTGATTTTGTGCATTTGTCTTTAAAAAAAGCTGTGTTAGAAAGCAATAAATAACAATGGTCAAAGAAAAGGGTGATTTGTTGAGCAGGCGGTTTTCTTGGGGTTAACTTGCACCTGGAAAACTGCTCTAACTTTGCTGTATGAGATTTATTCTGGTCATTGGAAGGCCTTATTACAGTCATTGAAGTTCCTATAGACTTAGACTGGTCTCATTATTAAATTCTCATCATTAAATCAATCTTGGACTGTGTTTTAATGAAATTTTTTTAAAAAAGGCAGGATATTATTGCAAAACTATTAAATGTTGAACATGTCACACTTCTTGTCTAGATACATATGAAATCTTCAAGCGTGGTTCAGACAATGAAGCTCTGATTACTTAGCAGCTGCATTTGCACAATATTCTGTTCTTCTGTATTATACCCTGATACCCTATTTTTAATAAACAATGCTGATTAGAATAAAAATAAAATACATGGTCCAGATTCTGCTTTCTTTTGAATAATAGCATATTCTTGATCATGGCAGAGTAGCTATGGTTTTGCACCATTATAGAGGAGTTGAGAGCATCTGGTCCTAAGACTCTGTGCACCCAGAGGGCCTTTGTTAATATTGCCCACTGTCATTTTGCCAAATTTGTAAACACTGAATGTTTATGGAAGTTTCTTTCCCTCCTTCCTCTCTTGTCTTTCCTTCCTTCCTTCCTTCCTTCCTTCCTTCCTTCCTTCCTTCCTTCCTTCCTTCCTTCCTTCCTTCCTTCCTTCCTTCCTTCCTTCCTTCCTTCCTTCCTTCCTTCCTTCCTTCCTTCCTTCCTTCCTTCCTTCCATTAACTCTACCCCAGCTGAAACCAGGACATACAGCTGTCAAGTTCCTTGGTTATTAACATAGCCTACATCAGAACAATCATGGCATGATTATTTAAAATTACCTTCTCTCTGCAGCATTATGTATTTGTGACTGCAGTGGTTCTTTTCAAACTTGTAGTAGTTTGTATTTAATCTCTACAGTAGTCCATTATAGTTAGTTTCCAGACTTGTATAAAAAAATAAAAAAGAAAAACCAAAACCACTTAGATTTTCCTATATTTATCATGCCACACTAAAATCCACCATATTTAGTATTAAAGTCATGATATCAAACATACTTGGAGCAGTGCTCCCAATTAAATATGTTGAGAAACCCAAAATATAGCCTTAGAAATATGTCTTTTCCTGTATTAACTAGACTGCTAGTTTCAGCATTATGGGTTGCTTACAAAAAATTAAGATGCTTACAATTATTGTGGAATGTCATGTATTAAAGTCATGGATTTACACTTATATATTGTATGATTGATGACCCTGTGCCTTCAAGTGCCCTAATACCAGCGAGAGTTCATCAAGATGGACAGCTACTGACTTTTCCACTGAAACAGATATTTTTAGTGAGAAACTGAGTGGTTGAACGAGATGCATCTCTCCATGTTGCTAACGTTAGGAAAGATCTTCTTCCATGGATGAATCCATAGCAGATGGCTAATACTAGAGAACGTGACTAATGTTAAAGTTAGCACTTCCTGCTGGTTCTTATGGTAATATTTGCAATATAGTACCACTTTTACTCCAGTTTTCTCTCTAACAGGCATTCTTCATCTTCTTAAGTGTTTATGCTAATCATCTCATAATGTACAATCACTCCAGACTAGCAATTATCAAACTACAAAATGTTGCTTTACAGCAAACTGTACACAGATAATGTAGAAACGATTGATATCTCTAGTATTGTTCATTTGTTACTATGGAAATACTGTTCCTCTATAGAGCTATTAGTAAACACTATATTAGTGATGCAGCCAATGACAGAGAAAACCTTGGCAAGCACTGTGGTAAAATTAAGATGTGTATTGTTAGAGAACTACAGTTTCAGCATAAATACATAGAAATATATTTCTTCCCCATGCCTTTGTAGGCTAAAAACATCCATTTCAGGTGCAGCCTGTGGATAGAAACTTTACAGGTCAATCATTGGAATACTTTATATAGGTACATTTTAAATCAAAAGAGACATTGGCCAAAAAAAAAAGCAACTTCTGCATTATTATCCATGTAAGTAGAAGTGTATCTGCCCTAACAGATATACCTGTGGTTTTTCTTTTGTTTTATTTTTTCCCAGAGTTAATGTTCTTCTGCTTTCCTGCTATATGGAACAGCCCTTCCATATTTATCATTAGGTTTTCTTTTCTTTGTATATAACCACACGATTAGGAGGGAAAGAGAAATCTAGAACATTTTAAATAGATCCTCTAATGTTCCACTATGAGAACATTTTTAACTGTTCTGATGTCTGAATTTTCCATTCCTAATGTGCTGAACAGCCAAATTATTTTTCCCTCTCTAGAAACTGTTAGTATGAGTAAAGCTATGTAAATATTTTCAGTGTAAAATAGAAATTCTCGTCTTCATTTTTAAAGTCTTTTATGACCTAGTACTTCCTTATTTATTCATCTCTCATATAAATGTTAGGAGACCAGTGTTTAGCCCATTCTGCCAGCTTCAGTCCAGATGGGTTATCAAATACATGTCTATACACATTTTCCCTGAATATAAACATCAGCAAAGCTACTTCATTGTTCTCCTTCGATTCTCCTGCAGGACACTTTTGCAGAGATGCCCAAACAAAAATCAGCATACATTGTGGTATTGGCAGGGTACTGGCATTATGGTAGTGTTTTTCTCTGCATCACATTGTCTCTTGCTCATGTTTCAAATTTGCCTGCAAAGCAAAGCCACCTTAAGTACCTGAAACCACCTGGCTGAGAGTAAATGGGGATCAGCCTGGGCTACTTTATTCACGTAACTACATTAGATTCACAAATATTGATGACTGTAAATTCTTCACGACAGATTTTTCTGATTTGTTTTGTGTTCTCTGGCTTAGAGGAGCCATTGTCTGTTAGAGCAGGTCCAGAGGAGGGCCATGAAAATGGTCAGAGGGCTGGAGCACCTCTCCTATAAAGACAGGCTGAGATAGTTGGGGTTGTTTAGCCTGGAGAAGACTCTGTGGCGAACTTATCGAGACCTTTCAATATATAGAGGAGGCTTATAAGAAAGATGGAGAGAGATTTTTTACCAAGGCCTGTGCAGATAGGACAAGGGACAATGGTTTTAAACTGAAAGAAGGTAGATTTAAATTCGGCACAAAGAATAATTTTTTTACGATCAGGATGGTAAGACACTGGAACAGGTTGCCCACAGAGGTTGTGGGTGCCTCTTCCTTGGAAGTGTTCAAGGCCAGGTTGGATGGGGCTTTGGGCAACCTGGTCTAGTAGAGGGTGTCCCTGCCCATGGCAGGGCGGTTGGAACTCAATCTTTAAGGTCCCTTCCAACCCAAACCATTTTGTGATTCTATGATTTTGGGGTGGTTGAATGACTACATGGGTGGTAGTGTATAAAATTTGTGTTTGTATGAAGGAACCACTGCAACACAGAACTCTAATAGATATTCAAAATTATTTTTATATGTATGATTCCAGGCACATGCTTTTCAGCATGGGATAATATAAAATGCTCACTGCTACACTGACCTGGATTAGCTCCATGAAATCACTTAATGGTCTACATCACAGCTTCAAATGATTCAGTTCATTACAATTAATGAAGGGTGGTAGATGTGGAAAAGATTTCATATTGGATATGGTCATAGTCATTTGTTCTGTTCACTAAATCATTATATTATCTCACTGGCATGAATCTTTCAATTTTAACATATTAATTTAAAACCGCCTCTTTTAGAGTTTGTTTTGATAACCTTTGTTGGATACAATATCCAAAATAGTTAACTCTGAGGAATAATCTATAATTTAAAAAGGCATAAAAATACTCTGTTCCAGTTGCCAAATTACACAATTTTAAAATGTTACATAATGCATAAACAGCTTTGATGAATCCATTTAGTCATTCCTATTGTATAATGGTGTTGACATTTCATTAATTTCAAGATTGCTGTAGATCTCAGGGAGAGAAATCAACTAACTTTTACAGATTTTACTTTGTAAAATCCAAGAAAACAGAAAGAAGCCTTCCTAGCCCTAGTGTCATAAAGAGATATCTTCATGCAAGGTGCTTTTCTGTAATCGACATTAATGCAAGACAAACTATCCAGATTCCTGCGGGAACCTGGAACACATTTCATCTGGCTACATCATTATGGAAATTTTGACCATTGGCTCTTAATTAGGTATTCTCATTTGCATGATGGAAGTTCATGATTTTGGCTAGATACCATTCATAGCTCTGCTTTGCTTAAATTGCTTTGTATGGAGAGTTATATTGCACTACAATAAACAGGGAAAAAAACAAAACCTTGTTAAAGGCTGAAGATAACTTGGCACTTATGTTGCATATTTAACATGCAAAAAAGACTTTCTTAGGGCTGAAGCAATTGTAGCTGGAGGCAATAGTAGCAGCTGCCACTATGTTCAGCTGAAATAAAATCTTTCCACAGGCTGAGAAAATCCACTGCTAGTCCTACCAGCTAAAATATTGAAAATAATCACATGGTTGATAAGATAATGGCAGTTGTGACCAGCCTGGGGCTCTAAAGCAAGAAGAATCGAAAGGCCAAGAATCTTTTGTAACAGTGCACTTTTCAACTCTGATAGCTAAGAAAGAGAGTGTCCAAATGATTACAGACATTGTAAAAATTACAAAGTCATGTCTCATTTCATTAAAACAAAACAAAACAAAAAATTGTAGTATAATCTTGTTATAATCTTGTCAGTGCTCAATGAAAAACGCATGTACAGTGCAAGGGAAGCTCAGATGACTTCAAATCAAAATCGAAAGACAAAAAGTAACTACTTCTTGCAAAAAAAAAAAATCTTAAACCAAAACTGGAAGGTGGTTATCTGGATGTGTTAGACTGAATACAGGTTACAAGTATTATCCATGTTGCGGTAACTGGTTTCTGACCTTAGCTTGGGGCTAACTGTGAAGCCTGGCTGAATATTACTGCATATAATGAGAAAATATATCATATCATTGACTTAATCAAAATATGATAATTAAACATTGCTGTATCTGCCTTTGGGAATAAAATTTTTCTAAATGTTAATTAGCCTACAAAAGTAACAAGTGAGCTTTTTAATCTCCTTTACTTCATTATTAGCTGATGAGCTAAGTACCTCAAGAGAGCCTCAGCTTGTACCCTCATCATTTTGACTCCTTGCATTGTGCCCAAGTATCACACAACTGGGTCTCTTTCTTGAAAAGTATCTGTTGAGTCCAGCGCTCTGTAGAGAACAGAAATGAAAAATGAATACAGGAGCCAAAACCAGAATTAATATTCTGCCTGATAAGCATGCCAGAATTATGTAATTTGTGTTTTAATTCAGTTCATGACTCAGGTGAAATAATTAATTTCACATTATAGATCTGATAAATTCTTGCAACTCATTTTTCACTGTTGAAATAATTTTAAGAATCATTATTTAAGTCACTCAATTTGCTTCAGACCAGCTTTGTTATCATGAAACAGTAAAACAAACAAAAAAAAAAAAAAAAAGAAAAAGAAAAAGAACTGGATGATGGGGTTCCACAAAGTTGGGACAAAGGAGGAAAAAAATAAAGAGAGGTGGTTGTTAGGAAATAAAATTGTAAATGTTCTGATTTTTTTTTTTTTAAAGGCAATTGAAAAATACTATCTAGATAAAGAAATTTCAGAAATTTTCTCTACAAAAATACCAGATTACATATATAGTTTCAGTCATTAAGGTGAATGGGTTGTCAGGTTTTTTGGTGGTTTTGTTTTGTTTTTGTTTTTGTTTTTAAGAACAGCTCTCAAGACATTGTTAAAAGCAGAACTAAAACTCACGTTTCTAGAGAGACGGGGTTTACACAGAGCTGAAAGCTGTACAGATCCATGTATGGATCCTGTTTTCTTCCTTCAAATCTCCAGGTTGTTGAGGTGCAGATTCCAGGCATTTCTTTCTGAGCTGCAAGATTTTTCTTCTCCATCTTCCCAAATCTCCAGGGAATCTCTGGCTGTGTGACAAAAAGTTTCAGAAGCTCTCTCACCCTGTCATAGTCAAGATCAGTCATTTCATACTACCAGCAGGCCCTTTTCTAACACAGAACTAAAAGTGTTAGTAACACTTGCTTTTGCTAGAATCACTTTTGGACTGGTTGATAGGATGAGAAGTATGTGTATAACAAGATGTGTTACTTTTGGAGATACAGTTGTCATTTAGAAAAATATGAAAACTAAATAAAAATAAAAATAAGATCCCTCCTTCATAAGCATAAATGTATATATTTATGCACACAAATGTATACATATTTGTATATATATGCACACACAAAAATACATATATGTGTGTGTATATAAATAGCTCTACATTTTTTTTGTGTGTGATGTCTGTGTGCTTTTGCAATTAAAGCCCTAAAGAAATGAAAGAAATATTGCAAATGTTGCAATATTGCAAAGCTATGTAACAGGCAACAAATATCTCTTCCTTTCTCTGATATTTACCGTAATACTGTTAATCATGATGAATTCTTTCGGTTTTCATGCGATTGTAATATGTAATCTCTGAGGAATTCTGTTGTAATTTAGCACTGATTAATTTCCACCTACAATAAAGCACTACTGAAACTGGAATAATGTAGTGCTTATTGCTTTTCTTACTAGTATCTCTGATTTTTTCCAGTGTCTTCCTCCTTTTACCTCTAGTAGTCAGAAGGTTATTCAACGTATTTCCAGACAGCGATACACAGAACTAAGATTTCCCTACTACCACTCAGACCCAAAGTAATTTAAATGCATTATTTTTCCCTCGAGTAATTTGCCACAACTAATCCTCACAAGCAGGTCTAATGCTGGATCCTCTAGGACATTCCTCATTTCTGATTAATATTAACCGTGAGTGCACATCTTGAAAAATACACTAGTGAGGTACTGCTATTAAGCCTCTTCAATGCTGAAACTCAGAATACCTGTTTTTCGGTACCAATGGAGCTGTATCAGGTTTGTCAAACACGTGAAGACCTACGACACAGTTGGGGGAACGCCCTGACCCCAGCCCATCCAGCCTGGCAGCAGCACAGGTTTGAATGTGCTTGAATATGGACTAGAAATAAACTGTGATCCCAATCTTGCACCCTTTGTTCCCAGGCCTGAAACTGCTAGCACATCTGTCCGTACATTGTATGCAAAGCATGTGGGTAAACACCTCGCTTCAATCTTTAATAAATCTGTATTTAAGTAGTGGTAGCACAGGCAGTGTAACTGGGGTTCTCTCCATAGAGTATCTTCGCTAGCGATATCTGTAATGATGGTTCTTTCTCGCTCTCCTCTACTGCTCAGCTGGTTACACCATTAAATGAAACAAGGCCACAACATTCTTTTCAGAGGGTGTTTCAGATATTCCAAAGTTCAGAGAGATTTAGTGTCTCTTGAACGTAACAGTAGGATTGTAACCACCATAATATAAAAACAAACAACTCAGTATTTTGGGATTCAGGAGACTGTCTTTGTTGAATTGTTTTGGTTTTTTCTTTTCTTTCAGCAGAACTGGATTTGAACTGTCATATTTTTCAGTCACATGAATGAGAAGAAAGATTTATACAGAGCTCTGCTTTTCTGACAATACTCTTAAAACCTCCTTTATACTTGTTAAATACTGTTATTGATACTTCTTAAAAGAAACATCTTCCAGTTAGAAGACTTAAAAAATACACATTTAAAAAAACCCAAACAAACAACAAACCAGCTACTACTATTTTAACAAAAGACAAAGTGTTTAAAGCACACTAAAGAATGACACAAATGATAGTGATAACAGAAACAGTAAAAACAGTAAACAAAATACATCATATTAAAAATTCTAAAGGTCATTTTGAAAAGTAACTAGTGAACATTGCCAGTAGTTTCTTCCAAGCTACCTCTGCAGTCAGTTTGGTGGGACAATAACATAGTAACAATTTCAATAAGATTTCAATGCAAGTCTTTAATGGACACCCTATTATTGTGCCATTTACGATGTGAGCTAATGATGGCAAGATGATTTCAATATCACTCTAAGGGGGTTCCATTATGAAGCCAATATGAAGCTGCAATAGCAAAATACTTTCACAGCAAATCCATAGAGACAGTACGATGGTGCCATTACTGGTACAAAAGTGATACGATGACACTCCAAGGATTTCACTACAAGCCTACAGAGACCATGCCAGCATGTAAAATGATGACATGGATGATATGCTGCTTTGCAGACAGAGTTGTATTTCCATTCTAAAGCACAGTTTTGCTCTGAGATACTGCAACAAAAAAGTCATCTTAGGAATCCTGCCATGTTTTCCTATGTGCACTCCAAGACATGTTGCCTTAACAAGCAAAGCCCTTCAAATCTTCTTCATTCCATTTCAGCTGTAGTCTTGCTGACATGTTTAAGAGTGGAAATGAGCTTAGCTCTGTTTCTTTTAGGTCATGATTGTTTATCAGAAATGTATCATTTACTTTAGTACTCACCTGCTGAAGTGAACATAAGAATAATCTGAGGTTGGTGTTTTCATGGAATAGTATCTTCTACTGTCCCAAGTGACAAGACTGGTAAAATTGTAGGATGTGAACTCACTTGGAAAATATCCTAAACCTAGTGTCCTGGTTTCAGCTGAGAGGATTGATTTTCTTCATAGTAGCTAGTGTGGGGATATGTTTTCGATTTGTGCTGGAAATAGCATTGATAATATAGAGATGTTTTTGTTCTATGGACCTATTGTTGAGCAGTGTTTACACGGGGCCAAGACCTTTTCTGCTTCTCACACTGCCCTGCCAGCGGGATGGCTGGGGGTGGACAAGAAGTTGGGAGGAGACACAGACAGGACAGGTGACCCAAACTGACCAAAGGGATATTCCATACCATATGACGTCATGCTCAGCATATAAAGCTGCGGGAAGAAGAAGGAAGGGGAGACATTCGGAGCAATGGCGTTTGTCTTCCCAAGTCACCGTTACGTGTGACGGAGCCCTGCTTTCCTGGAGATAGCTGAACACCTGCCTGCCCATGGGAAGTGGTGAATGAATTCCTTGTTTTGCTTTGCTTGTGCGCGCGGCTTTTTGCTTTACCTATTAAACTGTCTTCATCTCAACCCATGAGTTTTCTCACTTTAACTTTTCCAATTCTCTCCCCCATCCCGATGGGGGGCAGTGAGCGAGCGGCTGCGTGGTGCTCAGCTGCCAGCTGGGGTAAAACCACGACACCTAGGAAGAAAATTTTGAGTTAAAATGGTTAAGTTTGGTTATCTCTCTCTGTTTGTAAGGGTAAATTCTCTTGTATTTTTTTTAGGAAAAGTCCATGTTGTTAGAACTGCTTGTGACTATATTGATGGAACATTTTGTCAAGGGTAAAATGTTCTGTAAAACTATGCCAAATTTGCCAAAAAAAAAAAAGTATCCTTTTGTGACATAATCAGAATGAAAGAGTTGTTTAGAGGTTTGTTTTGGAAAATTTTTTGAAGCTTCCCCCTCTCATTCTACTCGATTATGAAATTACAATCAAAAGGTGTGTGGGTGTGGGTGTTTTTTGTTTTGTTTTTTTTTGTTTTTCCTAAAGTAGGGTTTAAAAATTCCTTTCCAGAATTTTGGAGAGGTTTTGTTCAGATTTGGCATGAAGCTCGATTTCTGGAATGTTGAAGTCCTCTGTGAAATGGAATTGCTATTTTTGTCTCAGCTCTATAACATACATAGAAAGCTTCACTTGCCAAGCAGCTTTCATCTTCAAAACCCTTTGTGGATGTTAAAGTTTATAAGTCTAAATAATTAAGTATTTCAAAAGCAGTGCATTTGAGACCCCTTTTTACATGAGCGCCATTCAGAAATCTGGAATTCTTATCTAACCCCCATTCTTTTCTTCTACAATGCAAATACAAGCATGTATCATTGCTGATACACCAGAAAGACAAATTCCTAAAAATCACAGAACACATGGGGGTAGGCTAAATTACATGTCCTGTTCCTTCTAATGCTCTTTGTCTGACATCTTATTAATTAATGTGTTCAGCTCAGCAGATCAAGAGCTTTTGGTTGAAGTATCTGTTATCACAGCATATTCCTCCCTTTGCTGGTTTTAACTAGCTGCCTTCCTCAGATTCTGAGGAGCTCTAGCCAAGTCTAAGAGATGTGCTCTTTATCATGCATTTGCTGCTCTGTTCATTGCATTTCATACTTTTAAACTTGAACTGCTAATTTTAACCAAATTTCACAGCAGATTAATAGTCTCAAAGATGCTGAGTTTCTGTAAGTTTCAGGTACATAAAAGTCAGGTTAGAGGAGACCAAAATAATGTTATTAATACCCTCACAAGAGGAAAAACTAAATATGGAACTCCTTTTTTTTTGTATTACTGCAGTATCCAATGACTTCTCTTATTACTGATGCTGCCTAGAAGAGTGAAAGACAGACTCTTGACTCAAAATGGCAAATATGTATGTTAAAGTATCATGAACTGATCTCTTTGTTGTGATTCCAGCTTTCATGATGTATCCAAAATATCTAGAGGAAACTTAGCTCGAGTATTTCTATACTGCAACTGTGATAATATTGTAGCTGTATAAAACAAGAGCTTCTAACGGACTTGAAACTATTTAGAAAATGAAGGACAACTGTAAGATGCTGTGAACCTCTTATTGAGAAGGAAGTCTTCTCCAGTATGGAGACTTTCAAAAAGATCTCATAGGTTGCCTAATATTCTGTTCTAAACCAATAATATGAAGAATCAGAGAGCACTGGGCTACACTGCATTCTTTTTATGATTTCTAACCTTATAGCAGTTCAGACAGGCATATAAAACTTTAGCTGTGCTTCTTTTTTCTTCTAAGAGGTCTTAACATTATTTCAACATCATTTTTCCTCAATGGAATAAATTTTAGTCATTCTCATCCCAGCTCTGTTTTCATTTACTTTTGTTGTGTATATTTGGAAACTGCTCGGAAATAATTTTTTGGCTTTCTACATTCCTTTTAAATGCTTGAAAGAGCTAATATTGTGTGTTTGTTTTATATGCCATGTGAACTAGGCAAAGAATCAAAGCACTGGTTAAACTTCAATGCTGGCATTTGCAGCTTGCTTGACTTCAGCCGCAATGTCATCAGCACTCATAGAATAATAATTAAAAATATTAAAAAAAATAAGCAGAGCAGACTGTAATGCAGCCACATATTCTGCTGCTTCCACAATTGCAGTCTTTGCCGGCCACAGAGCTTGTGATGCTGTCCAAAAGATAACAATTTGTCTGCAATTTGAAAATGGGTTTGTGACATGATGTACTTATTTGACAGTATAATACAATAATAGATATGGGGTAACATGACTATTGCAAAATAAACTATCATTGGTAACAGGGTCTTGTCCACAATTAAAGTATAGATACTGAAAATGGTAAAATTCTGACTGACAAAATGATTGTGTGCAAAGAGCTTCGCAAGATGCATTTTGACGGAAAAGTCACTTCCTTTCCAAGAATTCTTTAAATTCAAAATTAGGTGCTCTTAAAAAAATAGACGTGTACCCGTCATTCACTTTTACCTGAAAAATCTGCTTAGAGAAGAATATTTAGTTGTTATGGATATGCTATAAAAGATGTCACAGTATTAGACAGCAATTTATTTTTATTACAATTTAAAAAAAAAAAAAAAGAAAATCAGACAGGTAAATGTGTGGTGTAGGGGTTAACTTTTCACTTTCAGAGTTCACCAATTTTTAAATACCTTGGTAAAAGTCTTCATCTATAGTGCTTTTTTATATTTTTATTTTTTATTTTTATATGTCAGCCTGTAAACTCTACTGGTCAAATCTTGAATTATTTTTCATGATGTTTGGGTTAGAAAACTATTGGGAACATGGAAAAATATAATTCCCCCCCCCCCCCCCCGAAAAAAGGATACACTTTGGGAGGTTTTTTTAGCCTTGAGACACAATTGGGGAAATTCAAGAGGGTTCTCTGGTTAATTTCTTTAAAAACATATAACGCATTTGAATTTTGACAGCCAAAGAGAAAACTGTTTGAGTGAGTGACATCTCTATGGAAGAACAAAAATATATGATATGAAGTAAACCTAAGGAAAACTCAGAATAGCTGATTATTTCATCCCTGAGTTCACATGAGGCGTACTTTTGGATTCAGTGGAACTTTCCACTGATGCTATCAATACAGGTTTCTGCAAAAGGAGGAAAAGAGATGACTAGCCTCAGCCTCAGTGATACCAACGGCCAGTGACACAGTGGCTGCTAACCACGGGGAGCAATCTATGAGATGAGGGAAGATGAAAGTTGGCATAAGTGTTTATTAATATTTGTGGACATAGCAGAACATAGCAGTTCTTTATAGGAGCCTCTTTAAGATAGGAAGCATAGGAAACAACATCAGGATGTGTGTCTTCTCACATGTAATACCAGGTAGAAATGAAGTAAACTAATATAGACTTGGTATTATTTCAGTAAGCAGAAAAGCCCTAAGAATTCTTCAGGCTGCCAAATTGTAGATTAATATGCAGTTGGGGTACATTAAGATTTGTTTGCAGTCCGTTGGGATGGGCAACAGCTATTTTAGTGGTGGTGGATATGTTATCATTTATTTGAATTGATAATAGTACCTTCATTGTGCAAGATGTGATGAAAATAAATGATCAAAAGACAGTCCCTCCTCTAAAAGCTTTCAGCCAAAAATGACTGACAATGGATAAATAAAATACAGATTGCTGGAGCACAAGAAAGTATTGCACGAATACTGATCAACCTGATAACAGCAATACTTGCAAATTACTCAAATAACCATCATCTAGCTTTTCTGTGAGCATCATAGCCACAAAGACTTTTAAGGAATGTGTGTTTATGTCCATATTCCCTTTGTAGGTGCAGTGCACACTGCATAAAAATAAGTGATGTTATTTTCACTGTGTGAGATCTGGGAGAGAAGCAGCCAACTTGTAGCTATAACAGGCAGCAGCAATAACCATCACCACTGGCAAACTCTGGCATTTTTGCTGTCAGCATTGTTTCTTAAAATAAAAACCTTTATTATTAAAAACTCTCTTCTTCATTCTTGTGCCACCTTGATATCTGCTTGCCTCAATGTCTTGATAAGGCCATTGGGAGTGAAACTTAAGGAGTTCCAAATTTGATATGGATCCCTTGTGGAGGTACAACCAGAGTTCATATATCTCTGACTCCTCCAACCCCCTTTGTCTCGAGGGGAGCATAAATATAAAAATGTGTGGCTGTCTATAGCTTTTTAAGTTTTTGTGCTTTCTCTCAAGCCAAAATTGTTAAAGATAGCTGCACAGCTGAAAAAGCATGTGATTTCAACACAGAAACTACAAAACATAATAATCATCAGCACTGCGGATGCTTCTGACATTACATAAAACAATCCAGAGAAGAGCTGATGAAATTTTGTTTAAACTAAAACTAACTAAAACTAGGGAAATGGGTGAATAACCCTTAAAGAGAAAAGCACTACAGTAACTGAGAAAGGAGTAGGAGGACCAGATGGAAATAGAGAGTGGAAGTATAACTAAATTGCCATTCTTGCTGTCATCATTGCTATACAAAATAAATACCTCTGGTGCACTGAACAATCTCTGCCTTCGTCTGTATCCTCTGATATGATTCTTTTTTTTTTTTTTTTCTTTTATGATAGTTATTGCACATTACAGTTTAGAAGTTGTTACTAATTTGTGTTGGGAAAGGGAACACATCTTATCAAAGAATTTATTGCTAGTCTAATAAGGTCTGAACACTCTAACCAAATCACCTACCAGTTATTATTAGCGCAATTACAATGATACTTTTACAGCTAATAATACACTGAAGATTTCTATGCACAAGCTTTCTAGTATCTAATCTGTTCCTCCAGTCTAAATTCACCTAAATGTTTCTCTAGATCTCAGAGTCAACAGCTTCAAGAAGAAAGGGTAGGATGGGAGTTATGCCAAGTTGTCAGCATCCTGAGTCCTTTTCTGGGAGAAATATGGCAGGGCTTTATTCTCCCTCACACTTGGGTCCATGTATGGTTACTGCCTTATAAGGCTGTACTCTTTTAGTGATCAGTAACTGATCACTGTGCTTGGTACTTACAGTTTGGGGTCCCTGGTATCACCCAGCATCTTTGCTTTCCTGCACTGTGGTTTTGTTCTAGGTTCATAGATAGCTCTCTCCACACTGACTAGCTACTTTATTCCTATCCATTAATTAACAAGATGTTACACCACATAATTCCCTGAAGCTAAAACAAGTGCAGGCACTAGTCATCTTACCAGTATACAGTTGTCATCACAGCTAAAACAAGCTAAAAAGTGTTCAAGCCCAGATAAACCCAAAAAGTCCTGACACCCTGCGATGTTAGTAAAAGTCTTTGGTCTTTTACTAGTAGTTACAAAATTATATTTACTGGATTGTGCCTTGCTTGTTCTACTACACTTCAGTCTGAACTGCCACTGTTCCATATGACTTAGCTTGAGAAAATTTAGTATAGTTCCTTGGAAAGCTGGATCTCAGATATGAGAATCTGTATCCAAGATTGCATGGGGATTAAAATACAGCAAAAAAGTGAATTACAAATTTCACAAGCAAGGAAAGTACAGTATGTTTGTGTCTGCTGCATGATAACGATACTTCTCTTGACCTTGAGGCACCTAAATAAAGAGGTTCACATTCACTGTTGATATAATTCCAATAATATTAGTACAGTCATACAAAGGAATTTATTTGGCTTAGAGGCTAGTCTCATGCAGATAACTTGGTGTTTGTCAGTCCTAAAATTCCACCACTCACAAACACATGATAAACTTTCTACTTCATTATCATTAATGTGATAATTGTTCTTTGTGTCATGGCTTTTGAATTCTTTGGCTGTAAATGTACCTAAAGCCTAATGCTTCTTTCCTTGTGGGAAAGTGCACATACTTTCTATATATTAAAGATTTAGCTATCATCTCAAAGAGGAAAAAAAAAAAAAAAAAAAGAAAAGAAAGATAATTACTTCACAATATTTACAAATCTTCCAGATTTATCATCTGCAGTAAGAACGAAGCCCGTATGGGTCTCAAGGATGTATACATTTCACCACTCTGCTCTTTCTTCTCCTTTTCTCCACATCATGGTAACATAACCAGCCCCCTCCAAAAAAAAAAAAAAATCCCAAACCCAAACCAACTTATAAGTAAGAAGCATTTTTTTTCCATTTCCTTGTAAATGTCAGACTGCTATTTCTGGCATTATATACTGGACTGCTATATATGGCATCAAATGTGACCAGCAGTTCAAGGGAGGTGATCCTGCCCCTTTGCTCTGGTGAGACCCCACCTGGAGTATTGCGTCCAGCTCTGGGTTCCCCAGTACAAGAAGGACATGGAGCTGTTGGAGCCAGTCCAGAGGAGGGCCATGAGGCTGATCAGAGGGCTGGAGCACCTCTCCTATGAGGACAGGCTGAGAGAATTGGGATTGTTCAGCCTGGAGAAGAGAAGGTTCCAGGGAGACCTTATAGCAGCCTTCCAGTACCTGAAGGAGGTCTACAGGAAATCTGGAGAGGGACTGTTTACAAGGGCATGGAGTGACAGGACAAGGGGCAATGGCCTTAAGCTGAAGAAGGGTAGATTTAGATTAGATATTAGGAAGAAATTCTTTACTGTGAGGGTGGTGAGGCACTGGAACAGGTTGCCCAGAGAAGCTGTGGATGTCCCATCCCTGGAAGTGTTCAAAGCCAGGTTGGATGGGGCTTTGGGGAACCTGGTGTAGTGAAGGGTGTCCCTGCCCGTGGCAGGGGGGCTGGAACTAGAAGATCTTTAAGGTCCCTTCCAACCCAAACTATTTTATGATTTTATGACTCTAAAATTTGATGCAGGATATCTTGTAAGCATCTGAAAATTCTACTTACTTACTGCTATGCTTCCAGTAGTTTAATATACCTCTAGAAATTAAAATTAGCCTTTTAAAACTTCAAAGCAATCATTTAAAACAAAAAAATAGATGTATGCCAAACAGATGACAATGAAGTTTTTAAAGGAATATTGTATTTTGATTTACCAATATTGGTGAAAGAGAAAATGATAGTACTGTGTACCACAGACCTAAATGTCAGAAAATCATCAATCACTTGCAGAGAAATTACCCGTTTTCCTGATCCCTTTAATCCTTAGGTGTTTGGACTGTGGAGCAAAGACTTCAAAAGAACAGCAAAAAGGTAGTTCTGGTTCCAAAAACTGGGCACAATGAGTGCTCGAATCATTGGACTGAACTGATTTCCGTTTGACTATCAAAGTGTTTTCCAGATAACATTTGCTCTCAACACAGGTCTGTGTGTGTGTTTGTGTCCACTGTGCCCTAGTTCACATGGCATGGTCTTTTGATGTTAAAGGTGCCATTCAGATGTTTTTGTCACAGTTTTATAAAGGTGTCAGACTGGGGAGCTTCTCTGTGGCAAATATAACAGAATCCCTTGTAAATTGTTATACATGATATCTCCTTTCATTTTTTCAGATGACTTCACAGAAACAAAGAATAGGAGAGTGCCAAAATTATTTTTCATGAACAGGCCATTTTTAATCTCATGGAAGATAGTTATTTTGTAGTACGCTTTTTTTCCTCATATTTAACATACTAGTACAAATAACTAAGAACTTGCTAACAAGCACTTACTATTTTCTCCCAGTAGAATGTATACTGCAAAGTAGAGCAGAACATTGTTCAGTACTGCAGTTTTTCATGTGCCATTGTATATGTGGCTAGAACATTTCTTGCTACGTTTAGAATTTACCAAAAAGATAAGAATGGTAAATGAACACTATGATTGCAAAATACTTTGAAGTTAGGAAATTTCAGAATTAAGTCTGCCTGTCAGATGGAAATTATCCTTTACATACATGCAATTTTTAAGTACATGATCACAAACCATTTTTTGCTCATATACAACTGAGCCTCTAAATTTTTAGGATTTGACCATCAATGCAATTCAGATCAACTTCAACTTTAACAGCATTTTAAATACATCCAAATATCTCTTCTACTGTCTGGGATGGCTAGATTGCAGCATAGCATGGTTATACCTTCTTCACCTACATGAACTGGAAGAAACTGCAAGTGGTGAGGTGGAATAGTTACCTGCTCCTCTGAGGACCTCTTTTATTGCAGGCATGTTTCTTAAACCCCTTTTTAACTTTTTCATGGCCATAGTAATTGCAGAATTGGGTCCATTGCATCTAATAAAATGCTACCCATTGAACAGTAATAAGCAGTAATAAGTAACATTAATAGAGCATACCATTTACAAACTGTGTTGAGTGATAAAGCATTACTTAAAATTAGAAGAAAATCATGAAGTTGGTGAAGGATTTGGCCACACTTGAGGACTGAGCAAGAAAGGAACATGATCCCATGCTGTATGGCTGCCAAAAGTGTCTTGTACATGGCTTTTTCTTTCTCCACCCCAGCATTTTGCCTAAGTGGATTCTCAGGAGGGTGTAAAGGCATTCAGGGCCTCTGTGTGTTTAACAGTCTGCCATCAGCCAATCTGCTACCGGATACTTGGTTACTCTGTGTTGAGTCAAGGGACCTAAATGTTCACCCTGTGGCGGGCATACTCAAGCAGCAGTAGGTTTACATGGTGAAACAGCTCTACAGCATGTCTATTGCCTCTCTACCAGCATCCAGCTCATGCATGGTGCCGTGCTGGACTGTGTAGAGCTCTTTGGCGTTGGGATAGGGACATAGCCAAAGGGTAGATGAAGTACTACATTTCCACCCACACACTAGATCCTGCCTGCTAGACGTTGGAAATTTGAAATCTGCTGGATTTCTGTACAGATAAGGAAGAAAAGAGGGTGGGGTGACATCACACCAGGGCCACATAAACATGCCAGAATACAGAAGAGGCTGACTGAACCAGAAGGAGATTTGCAGGGACCTACTGCAATTGACTAAACCAGGCTGGGATTGCCTTCCGCTTCCTCGTTATTCCAGAGAAGTCACTGGGCTTGCCAGGGTCCTGCCTCAAGTGCCTCTCAGTATCAGAGGTCAATGCTAGGAGTGCTTATGAAAGGGAAGACCCTTCTCTTTTGTTCAGCTTGGATGGAAAGGTATAAGCTTACCCTGTAAGAAACACACATACATAGACATATGTCTGGAAAACACTGAAAAGAAATGTGCTTGCCTTCCCACAATGCCCCAGGCTGAGCCAATGCTATTCTGTCATGCTAGACCCTTAGGAGTAAGAAGTCTGCATAACATACTTTAAATGGGATGCTAACAGCATTCTGTTGCTGATAGCAGTCCCTGAGGATTCTGTGATGGAGTTTATTTTCATTAATATGGTAGAAAAACATGATTCTATTTTTGCTTTTTCCATCATGTCATTGAAGTTTCTAAATTACAGTAAAATAATGTGTGCCTGATTGCAAGAGTCAGCTTTACTACACCTTGTTATCATATAAACACACGAATACATGCATGTGCATACATCCCCATCCTGGGGATGGATGAGAGGCTGACCAAGAGCTTATGGATCAGCATTAAAGAGAGGGTAGAGACAGGGGAGACTATAGCGGGGGTCTGCTACAGGCCACCTGACCAGGTTGACTGAACGGATGAGGGCCTCTATAGACAGATAGGAGCAGCCTCATGTTCACAAGCCCTGGTCCTCATGGGGGACCTCAACCACCGTGACACCTGTTGAAGGGACAACACAGCAGGGCATAAGCAATCCAGGAGGTTCCTTGAATGCACTGATGATAACTTCCAAGTGACAGGACAACCAACGAGGAGAGGTGCCATGCTGGACCTTGTTCTCACCAACAAGGAGCGACTGGTGGAGAATGTGAAGCTCAAGGGCAGCCTTGGCTGCAGTGACCATGAAATGGTCAAGATCCTTGGGGCCGCAAGGATGGTGCAAAACAAACTCACTACCCTAGACTTCAAGAGAGCAGACTCTGGCCTCTTCAGGGGTCTGCTTGGTAGACTACCATGGGAAAAAGCCCTGGAGGGAAGAGGAGCCCAAGAAAGCTGGTTAGTATTCAAAGATCACTTCCTCCAAGGTCAGGAGCAATGCATCCCAACAAAGAGGAAGTCAGGCAAAAACACCAGGAGGCCTGCACGGATGATCAGGGAGCTCCTGGACAAACTCAAATGCAAAAAGAAAGCCTACAGAGGGTGGAAGAAAGGGCAGGCAGCCTGGGAGGAATACAGAGAAACTGTCTGAGCAGCCAGGGATAAGGTTAGGAAAGCTAAAGCCCTGATAGAATTAAACCTGGCCAGGGATGCCAAGGTCAACAAGAAAAGCTTCTATAGGTACACCAGTGATCAAAGGAAGATGAGGGAAAATGTGGGCCCTCTCCAGAAGGAAATGGGAGAGCTGGCTACCCAAGATATGGAGAAGGCTGAGGTACTCAATGACTTTTTTGCCTCAGTCTTCACTGCCAAGTGCTCTAGCCACACTGCCCAAGTCGCAGAAGGCAAAGGCAGGGACTGGGAGAATGAAGAACCGCCCACTGTAGAAGATCAGGTTCGAGACCATCTAAGGAACCTGAAGGTTCATAAGTCCATGCGACCTAATGAGGTGCATCCACAGGTGCTGAGGGAACTAGCAGATGAAGTTGCTAAGCCACTCTCCATCATATTTGAGAAGTCCTGGTAGTCCAGTGAAGTTCTCACTGACTGGAAAAGGGGAAACATAACCCCTCATTTTTAAAAAAGGAAGACCAGGGGAACTACAGGCCGGTCAGTCTCACCTCTTTGCCTGGCAAGGTCATGGAGCAGATCCTCCTGGAAAGTATACTCAGGCACATTGAAAATAAGGAGGTGATTGGTGACAACCAGCATGGCTTCACTGAGGGCAAATCGTGCCTGACAAATTTGGTGGCCTTCTATGATGGGGTTACGGCATTGGTGGGTAAGGGAAGAGCAACTCTGGAAGTGTTCAAGGCCAGGTTGGATGGGACTTTGGGTAACCTGGTCTAGTGGAGGGTGTCCCTGCCCATGGCAGGAGGGTTGGAACTAGGTAATCTTTAGGGTCGCTTGCAATCCAAACCATTCTATGATTCTGTGATATGTATATGCACCCACTGACTTTTCACTTCAGGAGTTGTATTTTCAAACTCTGGCTTCCATTTTCTACCCCCTTCTCTGATATAATTGAAACTTCAAGTCCGCATTTGTTTTTTGTCTGCATGGTAAGCAACGATGCTTTTACACAGCCCCACTGATTTCACATGAAGGTAGCAGCACACCTGTGTGTCACTACTTACACACAATTTAAGATCTTCAATGTGTAAATTATGGCATAATCAGGCATTAAGCTACACGAAATTCTTAAACCGTCTGGCAGATAAAAGTTGCTCCCTTCTCAGTCACTGTACAAGTACAAACACAGAGGCCTGTCTTAACATCAGCTTGCAGACTAGTCTTTCTTTCCTGAAAATGAAAGAAAAAACTGAATTTCTTTTTCTGCTAAAAACCAAGAAAGCAAAGAAACAAACAAAACGCAGGTGGGAGGCCTTCATTAAAGAAAGCCATTACAATTAATTAATGATAAAAAAGGGCGGTGCTGCCAGTCAAGTTTTTAACATGTAATTTTCGAGTATGTGAATACACTATAAGATCCCTCCTTTGTGAACCACAAATTGAATGCTTAGTGGTGACATACATCATCCTCCCAGACAATAAGCAGCATGCGGTTTCACAAGCTGGGGTCACACCAGCTTGTAGTAACTGGATGCCAATTATTTTCCTTGGAAACAATGACTACTGGCAGCATTAAACTACCAGGCTTTTGTGAGAACATAGTAAGTTACCTTGTGGATATGGCAATATTGCCTATTGCTACTGTAGATAATGTGTCTGTCTAACACAATGGAAACATATTTCTTTTCATCTGCTGTGTATCTAACCTTTTTGGTTTGATCGACGATGTTGTGTGAGTGAAGGTGCCAGGATTACTGAATCATTCCTGATTAATGGTGATATCATCAGCAGCAATTTTTTAGGCTTAAAGTATTGGTTAGTTCTTGATACTGAAAGAAAGTACATTACAGGGGTAGAACCACAGAACAGAAATCTGATTCAGCTAAGCCTGAGATTTATTGACATTTCCAAAACATGTAAGATATGGAGATACTATTTATGGCGTGAATCCAGTGGAGAAAAAAATTAAATGTTTTAAAGTCAGTTTCAAATGCTTTTCTATATCTATTTGTTATCTCTCCATTCTAAAAATTAATTTAGCTGCCTAGCCATAATTTTTCAAAAGCTTATGTTTATGAAGAAGCTGGAATGTTTCTATTTCCTTCCTTAATTATTTCCACCATGAAAGATATTTTTATGCACTCTGTCATCATTCTAGTTAATGAAAACTTCTGGTGACTAAAATATTGAGAGAAGAAACTGCTCTGGACCTTGGGTAATCTCAGTTCAGTTTTAATTTCAAATTTAAAATTATTCCAATATTGAAATGTCAGTGGGAAGTAAGCATCTAAATAGCCACTAAAATTACCTAGCTTCTTATCTCAACTTTGGATAGAAAACTGTTAAATGTTGGTAACGCATTTTCCAGCACCCTTTATGTGCTCAGACAATAAATTCTGTAGACTACTGGTTGCTTCTTCCCCATTCATACATATAGGAGAAGGGAATCTCCCATCTCACTTGGTGTAATGTAACAAATATGAGGGAGAAAGGGAGCAAAAATGGAGCAGGCTAGGTTTGGTCTGCATGTTTTTTCAATTCATAACCAACCCCAGTATAATCACAAGAGTTACAGTGATGTAAAATTGGTAAGAGAAGAGAACTCAGCCAATAAATTCATGACGCAGTCTTTCATGTTGTTTTCAGAGGAGCTTTCAGAATGGGCATAACAGGCTTTGAAAACTGACTTCAAGAAGACAGTGGTAAAACAGATGTTAAAGATTAGTTAAGAGTTTCTGCAGTCACTGAACCACAACATAATTTGATTTTGTTGTTCTTTTGGTAAGAGCAGCATTTCTGGAGCATACTCATGTTCAATAAGCACACGTCTCTGTTTCTTTTTCCATTAATGCAAGTAACCTCTAGGGAAAAAAACTTTTCCATTGTTAATTAGGCATGTTTTCAGTAAACTTTTGTGCTAGATAGAAGCTTACAGTTAAATATTCTTTTATATTTGTGATCAGTTTTTAATGGATTGTGCCTATGTTTTTTCTTTCTTCTTATAGAGCTATTAAACTGAGGAATAACTATTGGGGGAAATATGTAGTATTTTACTTTTGAAAATCCATTAATATTCCTCACCACTAGTGGGTCTATGTTAATGTAATTTTCAGTAGGTTCATAATGTGGGTAATCCCAGCATCTCCTAATCACTTTCTATTGCCTGGAATTTACATATTTTTTAAGTGAACTGGAGAGATGTGCTGCTGTGCTTCAAGTGAATATAAATCCAGTGGAGGGTTTTTCTGGTTTTGTTTTTGTTTTTAACCAAAAGTCCAGAGAGTTACTATGTGCTTTCTGCCTTGCTTTAAGCAAGCATTTGTAATGCCTGGATAAATGTAGACAGGAACAGCATCATTTTTTCTGCAGAGCAGGCATACTAACTGTAATGCTATGAGCACACAGATTTTTGTGTTTTCTGGTCAGTGTTCCCCATACTTGAAGGAAAAGTTGCCATTCTGTTGTAGGCTGTAGTGTAGATAGATATTCTGTAAATATCTCCACTATCACAATATGATTATGGTGACATTTTCATAGTGGGCAAATAGAGTGAATTTTTGTATCAATGGACTGTGCTTGGCAATGATTTGGCTGCAAGATCACTAACTAATGAAACTTTCACAAGCCTGTGAGGAAAATATTTGCAAAAAAGGAAACTAGACTCTGGTGCTTTAGTTGGTCTGTGTGTGTATCAGTTAACTATGGAAGGACACTTAGCAACATTAACAAGCAACTGCTGAACAGAGATGAACAGGCTAAGGGAAATGGTGGGGAAAAGCCACCTTGTTTCCCATCAGTTGTTCAGTCCCGGAATCAGACCCGAATTTAGGGAGTGCTCCAAAAAGTGATGCCTGGAAGCAGTATTGGATCATACTAAATGCTTGCTTAGAAGTAATTTAAAATAAATAAAGAAAAAATGGAAATTATATTTGAACCAATTTGATAAACTTCATCTCACTAAATTTTCCATTTACTATGATAATTTTATTATAATCCCTATTTTATTGGGACAGTATCGCTTTAAAAAACAGGCAAAAGGAGATTTTAGCACCTTGTCTTTACATGCTTCTGAAGTTAGCCTTAATAGCTAGAAAGAAACAGGTTTTTTCTATTTTATTTCCATCTGAAATCTTAAAACTCTTTTTTAGTCTAGGATAACTTTTCCTTGAATTCTGGGCAAAATCTCAAGAAGTTTTAGTTTGCCAAATCCAGTACACCTAAACTTCTACTTTCAGCCTGCAAAATCAAATATTTTTTTCATGCAGATCCCAACCTTCAGAACTCCTATAAGAAGGGATGTTCTCCTTCCCCTTCAAGGAGCACTGAATGAGCTTCCAGGTAAAAGTCATTTTGTTTTACAAGCTGACAGTGTTTTACTCTCTGTTAATTCTAATGATGTCTTAGAAACATGAAAAGATTGATTTTGTCCTTTTATATGTAATATTTATAAATTCTCATTTGTTTTAATCTTGTTCTCATGCCTGATATCATTACTAGAATCCTTTGATAAAAGCACACATTTATTAAGTGCTCTCTCAAATTCTAAGGAGTGCTTTGTGTCTTTTCCTGTATTCAAACAGGGCAGAAAACAAAATAACTTGAAAAAGTTTACAGTAAATTCTTCCAAAATGATGGCAAACAATTTTCAAACTGCTTTAAAAAAGTAAAGAACAAATATGAAATTGCTCTAGATCTCCAAATTACAAACAAATTTCAGATGCACATCTGTTCATTAGAACTATTTATAGGTTAAAAGAAAAAGGCCTTTAAGCACACAAGTAAACCAACTGAATCACCTGTTACCTATTTTGCACTCATAAATGCATAGCCAGAACATGGAAAATGTTCTTACTCGAATGCTTCTCTAAATGTTACAGTACTTCACTACTTAAGACTTAAAATATGTGGGTTTTTTCTAGATATAAAGAATAATAATACAGTAGTAACAGACATTAAACTTTAAAAATACTCATAAAGACTGTTAGAGGATAAAATTCTGAAATGGCCAATATGTAAAAGTAAATGACAAAAAGAAGAAAAACCTTTTTCCATGATCCTATAAGGTTGAGGCCTTTTGTTTCTCTTTCTTTCTTTCACAATTGCTTCCCACAAGAATATATAAATTCTCTTCTCAAGGGCATATGACTCGTTAGTATAAAGAAACATAAGTAAGTAATTCTGGGTCAGGAAAGACTATTATCTACTTTATGACAGTAGCTGATAGCAGTCCTCAAGCAAAGAGTATAAAATATACAGTAATGCTCACCCATCTTCCAGCACTCTGTGGCTTAGAAGCTTCTTAAGTTATGGATATTATCTTTCTGTTTAAAACTTTAAATAGTTTTTACTTCATTAATGTGTTTAATTGCTTTTTGTATCTATTTATAATTTGACATTAACTACTTCCTTTTGCTACAAGGCTCTTCACAGTCTATCTGCAGCATGGAATGAGTATTTGCTTTTGTTTTAAAGCTCTGCATAATGATTTTTTTGGCATTAATTTCAATGCTTTCATTATCAGAAATATTGCATAATGACTCAGTTTCTGCACATCTCATAATTATATAGTTGTTTCCTCTTCATTGTTTCTTTTCAAAGTTGAAGTCTATTTTTCTAGTCTATTCCAACCTGATCTATACTCATGAAAAGGCAACTATTTCCTCTATAACTTTTTTGAGTGGTGGGGACCAAGCTCTCACTACTCAGCACTCAAGATGCAGGCACATCATATACTTATAGAGTTGTGTAATGATGCATAGTGTTTAATTCTCTATTCTTTTCTGAATAATTCTCACATTGTGACCATTTTTGGATTAACATTGTTCACAATGCCTCTCAAATCTCTTTCCAGTGTAAAGGAGGTAGCTTAGAGCATGTCACCCAGAGCATATGTTTAGGGCTATTTTTTCATCATGTATGTTACTTTGAATTTATCATTCTTGAATATCACCTGCAACTTAATCACTTAGTCTCTTGATGCCATGATATTCTCTGTAGCTCTTTAGAGCCAGCTGTTTTTCTTATCCTCGGTAATTCTGAATCACCAGGAAACTTTGTCATCTCACTAATTACCCCCTTCTACATATTATTTTTCAATATGGTGAACAGCATAAGTCCAGGCACAAATCCCTGTGAGATGTGCCTGAAAAGTGATCATTTATATACCCCTTTCTTCTCAAGTCCTTTAGCTGACTATTAATCCACAAAATCTTAAGAACCTTTACTGAGTGACCCTGCCCAAAGTTTTTCAATATTAACACATGTAACTTTAATTACCTAGACAAAATTCATATTGAGTGAAAACCAACTCATGATGGTAGTATATAACAATGGGAAATTATTAGTGTTGCATTCTACATAAAATCTAATTATCTCTAAAAGGGCGTAATAGGTATAGAACATTTTTTCTTAGCCTGTGGGCTTTGATGAGATGTTGTAGTACTGAGTGTATCTGTCCTTGAGAATGCTTTAGCCAGGAAAACACACTCTCTTCTTTATAAAGGAAAGGTTGAATTCTCGATAATTTTGTTGTTTGTTTGCTTGTTTGTTCTGTTGTTTGTTCTTTTGCTGTCCTTTACACTTTTCTGTGATCTGGCATTGACCCATTTACAGAAACCAAGAATCCTGTTTGAAATGCAAAATCCAGAAGGCTGACAGAATTATTGTTCTGAATTTAGGCATTTTGATGGCAAAGCTGCTGAGAGAAGTCACACAGAAATGGCTGTACTGTCCTTTGAATCCCTCAACAATAACAAAATGTGGTTCTTGTTATAGGGCAATCATGGTTAATCTTCTATACAGCACAAGTGGTCTTATTCCTTCACATTGCATTCTATTCCTTACTTATTGCTTGCCCTGTGTTTATCTGCATTCTAATTTGTTTTTAAAAGGAAAGGTTCTCCTATTTCCTGCAAAGGCATTTAATTGAAGTGAAGGTGACCAGCAGGTGGTTTGCATAAAATTTCATTAGCCTCTTAGATTGTTTTTGACACCTTTATGAAAGAATGCTTCATTACCATGCAAATGGTCATTGGCCCTGTTTCCAAGCTAATCGCCATATAACATAACATACATATCACAATGTAATATTCTCTAAGATTTATATGATTAATTCAGCTAATTTTAGAGTTATAATGACACACTTAAATAACTGCAGAATGAGAAGCATCTCATACAAGCCATATCATATTATGCCATTAAGAGTATCCAGTACTATTCAGATAAGAGAAGAGCCAAAGAAAATGTGTGTGTTGGATACTGTTATCCTTTGAGATAATGAAAATGATCCTTTCTTTCCAGCTTTGAGATGACACTAAAGCAGTTCAGTATGAGAACTGATGTTAAGTTCTACTTCTTTGGTTATCTCTCATGAATATGAATAAATAAA
This sequence comes from Balearica regulorum gibbericeps, assembly GCF_011004875.1. NCBI lineage: Eukaryota > Metazoa > Chordata > Aves > Gruiformes > Gruidae > Balearica > Balearica regulorum. The sequence goes on along the minus strand of NC_046185.1, from coordinate 49,167,529 downwards.
GATCTTTTTGCTTACAAGTTTGCAACCCAATAATACTTGTCATTTCCAAGAAGTACACTTTTCAAAATATTTTAAAATAAGTAAAAAATTGTCTTTTATATATATATATATATAAAATATATAAATTGTGTTCTTTTGATATTCCTGACTTCTTTAAATATCAGATTTTGGTCTTAATTTTCACTCTCATTTCCAGCTTGTACATTAAGCAATAGAAAATTACACGTGTCAGCATTCACAGACTAGTTGCTTATTTTTGGTGCATGTGTAGTTTGCATCTTCTGTTGTAGCATTCTAATTTTTTCTGAATGCTGCTCTGAACATAGCTTTTGAACATGGATTCAATGAGTTTCAAGTAAAACAAGTTACATATAGAAGGAAATGCTGCAAAAGTAGAGTGATTTTTACTGAAATCCTTTTCTTTTGGGAGTAATTACTTAGAGAAAGATCATTTGAAGGTAATGAGACTGCAGTTTTATTTAAATAACTGCCATCTACATACAGCAAAGCATGGGAATTTGCATAGTTTTATGACTTTTTTTTTGGGTAAATAATTAAAATAGAGCATTATAAGAGTTCGGAACTGCAGGTAGCCAGTACTAAGGCAGTTGGATGTTTCAACCTAATTTAGCAAATATGGAAGTATAAATGCCTGAAAAGTGGCACTGAAGTTGCATGTAAGCCAAAAAGCCACAGTAATATCCTATGTAGTGGACTGAGAATTTGCACTTGTTTTTGACAAATATATAGCAATGAAATTATTCCATAAACTTAATCTCTTTAGAACTGATTTTTATTTATTATAGGCAATAAGGCTTTATGGTTTTTATTGTAACATGTATGCATTTTAATGTAACTTACTGTTAATATTTATGTTAACAATTCAAGAGCTACCTTCCAACACCAAAAATGATAAAGCTTTGACATCCTGCCTCATGTATGCCTGTCTGAAATGTATGTCACTGGCATATATAATTTTATGGACAGCATGCAATTTCTGTGAAGGACTGGAACCTCTAGCACAAATTTAGAACGAGGGGGTGCAACTGATGTACTCTCAGCTGGTCTGCTTGCCCTAATGTAGTGCCATCCATGTACTGGCCTAGCAGAGTTGAAGCTCCTGATGGAGAACGAGGCCACTGGCAGTTGATGTTGCCAAAGGGTTTCCAATAATCTGATTGCTACAGACCCTGAGATTACCCCCTGTAGGACTGTTGCTATATAGGCCCATAGATCCTTCCTTGAGGTCACTGCCTATCCACACCTTACCATCCCAGGTCCCCTTGGGGTTGCTGGCTCTCTGCAGGACCCAGTAAGTACACAGTCACCACATGCATAAACTCATTTCTTCCTGAAGGAAAGCATAGCTTCTCCAAATATCTACCCTGATTTATAATGTCACATTAGGATTCTATTAGTGCTCTCTATGTATAGCTGCAGTTCTAGTAATCATAGATAATGAAGTTTTTAAACCAACTTCTTCAAGAAGCCCCTGTGTAAAAATGGGAATGCTCTAGAAAGTGTTACACAGGAGATTAGGTAACTATGGCTTTCATCTCTTGCCTATCATTAGAACAGTATGATGATGATGATCACTTACTCATAGTGCTTTTCTGAGGTCTGGGCACCAAATTAAATGAATTTTTTTCTACATGATTTTTACTTTTTTTCTTTCCTTTTCAACTATATAGGTGTAAAGTGAAACTTGCACTTATCCTTCTTTCGAAAGGGGACTCTTCTGGCACATTCACAATCATGCATATCCTGGCCCTGGCTTGGTGGCCCAGAAGGTTTGAACTGAGAGTAGCAGACTACTAGCATGAAACTAATTGCAAAGTTTCAGTGTTAGCAACACTGAAAATGATATTCAATTAGCTAGTTGACAATGTTGCTGTCATAACAATTGTTGCTGCTGCTACTGCTGCTACTACAGACAATTTATGACTTTAACAAGCAGTGTCATCTTTTCTGAAATTCATAAGTTTTTATGATAAGAAATGAAATTATGTGACTTAAAGGACCATGTCTTATTCTGACACATGACTTATTCAATTAGTGGCATAAATCTTGTTGAAAATCACGGAAAATAAGTCTCTAAAGAAATATAGGGAAAAGACTTAGGCTTCTGAATCATTTAGCAGCTTAAAAAAATACTTCAAGTCTCAAGAATTTTTTTTTAATTATGTTTTCATATTTATGCCTTTGAGTTGTTTACTTACTGTAATAGTGAAGACTTGTTAGTCAATGTGGAATAAGTATAGTTAATGTAAATGTCAGGAATAAAAAAAATGACCTGTTCCATAGGAACTTCGCAAATCCTTATCGTTTTATAATTTATCAAACAGACCCTTAACCTTTTCTTTTTTTTCCCTGAAGAATCACAACATTGGAATGACTGTGGTCAAGATGGGAGGGCAGTTTCAACATTCCACAGTCTGCATTGTAAAGCTCCAGCTACTGACCTTCTGCTCTTTTATTAAGGAAGAAAATCATTTAAAGCATTTCTGCTGACCCAATGAGTAACACAGAATAGGGAGAGTGAAGTGATTTTTTTCTTATAAACTAATCTCAGGCCATTTCAAATTACTATACATCATAACCGAGTCTTTAAATTCCAAGAAAAGATGAATGGACAATCACTGACAATCTCTGAACATCTGTTTTGCATTTCAACATCTTTGCTTTGTGAACAGTACTAAGGTATAGAGCTAGGTGGCTTCTAGTTGAAGACATTTTTGGGCATATTTCCATTACTTTGGTATTCTACTATTGATTTGTGCTATGCGTAATAGTATAATATACACACTATGTGGGAGAGTGTGTTAAATGCATGGTATAATTTGTACAGTGCAGTTGTACAATGCATAGAAAGCATGTGAAACAGTGAATCTGTATCACAAAGTAACTGCAGAAGATAAAAAGCTGACTGGAGCACTTGTATAACAATTCAGATGCCAGCTGGAAGTCTAAAATCATGCCTCTGTTGTAAGTGCTAGTAGATCCTGATAGTAACTACAGCATGGTAATTAGCTATTAAATCAGTGAAAGCAATATTGCTCCCTCCCAATCTGTTTCTCCAGCCTCAGCTTTCTTGTCTCAGTCTTGCCTCAGTGTTGTGCTTCAGAAAACCTGTTCACCTTAGAAAACCAATCTCACATAAGCACTGCTTGAACATCACTGCCCAAACCAAGCACAACATGCAACCCTTATCTAGCACTTTTTCAACAGAAAAAGCTGGCAATGACATCTTTTACTGCAGCTTCTGTTTGGGCCTTTCTTAATTAGTCAATTTAAACAGGTCATATGGTATGAATCAATACTGCTCCTGGAATTGGACAGTCAGGATAAGCATACATGTATGAATACAAGGTTATATTTTATAATTTTCCCATTTACTTAAATGTTTACTTAAAACTCTCAGTTTCCACGAATATTCATGCCAACAAAATCATTACTCAGAACAGCAGCAGAGATACAAATGAGGCTAATGTGCAGCAACGGTGATTGATTTCAAGATGTAAATGAGTATTTGCATATTTTTGGGGAGCAGAAATCAATCAGTTTCACCTAAATTGTAGGAACAATGTAAATAACGTTCATATACCTTATTCATAGCATTCTCCTGATTTCCCTGCAGAAACATCATGAGGTATAGATGATGTAGAGTGTTTTTATCCTAATTTTCTTTTCTTGAAGACCCTGAGGAATTCAATATTCCCACAGTTGGGAAGATGAAAAAAAAAAAAAAAAGGAAAACAAAGAAAAAAAAAGAAAAAAAGTGTTTCATATATGATTAACCAATCTGGAAAAGCCAAGGTCCTGTCTCCCTTCAGAACGAACATAAAGCATCTCAAGAGTGTGTGTGAGGGGAGAAACCCCTTAGTACTGTCCTTTTGCATTAGAGGATTCTGATAAGAAGTTGTAATACCATTAGTTATAATTTGTCCTTAAACTTTTCCAAGATCAGTGTGGCTGTTCAGGAATTGCAAAGTTCTAGCTAACTGGTGCAATGCAACCTTTGATATCTTTCTGTGTTATGATTAATTTAATATATTAATTAATTAAGCATTTCCATATTTATAATTGAGTGGTTATGCTTGGGTAATTATCACATTACTACTTAAGTACCATAAACAGCTTCCCTCCCTGAAGATTTTGGGTCCTTTTTCGCTTTTCTTTCCAAATGCACTGTGTTTATATGTAAAATTGTTCAGCAAATGCAAATAGTAAGATAAATATTTATGTCCTAAGATACCTTAATTTAAATGTAATTTTCTTTTATATGTTTAAATTTGTATTTACTGAATGATGCTGAGTAGCCATTATTACCTGACAAATAAGAGACAGTAGGAGTCATGGCTGATGACTGAATCCAACTTAATCCTGAACTGTTTTAAGATTTACAGAAAAAGTTGCAACTTTAGAAGTTGGTTAAGACAACCAAAAAACTTATAAAATCTATGATATATCACATTTTCTATCACAGCAGTAACCTTAATCTATTGTATATTTTGTAAGCTGCATTTCTCTTTTGCTAGATTCACATTCAGTGACATGGCTGCATGGGCTAATATCCACCCCACTGCCAGGCACTTTTTCCCACCATCAAGCTGCCTTCTGTGTTTGCTGCTACCCACAGTTGCATCCAGCTGTTTATGTGGTGAACTGCGGAATTGATCCAGCTGTAAAAGAGCTCAAACATTTTTTGCAGAGATAATTTAGGATAAATTGGTTCATCAATCCAATCCATTCTGTGGCTGCATAAACACTTGTGTTGGCACCGAGCACGGGCTCCTGGAGCTGAAAAAGCCTGGGGGATGAGGGTGGGCTGGTGCACCTTACAGCACAGTTGCTGCTGAAGCATCACAGCCTCAACGTCGGGGACTCACATTCAACTGTAGCATATCTGGGTCATATAATTAGCTCATTCTGACTAAGGCCAGTTTTCATCATCGTGCTGTGTACGTACATTTTTGTCAGGAGCAGTTACATTAACTTTCTGTATTTACTGAAAGCTAAGACTTACCTTTTTCTCCCAAATGAGAAACTGGTAGCAGCAAATCTCACAGGCCCAAGAGGTACCTGCCTTTCTTACATTTATTTATGAACCACCTTGTGCCCTGATCTTGCCTCTGGATCTGCTAGCGTGGACTTCTGTGACTGTCACTTAAATCAGCAGAACTTCAGAGAGTCCCGAAGGGCCATGCCAGTAAATGAAGATGAAAAGAGCTTTAAGCAAGAGAGAGTTAGAGAAGTAGAAATACTGCCATAGTTGGCTTCAGCATCTTTTTTACTTTCAATCACTGAAAGTTCTTTCAAATATTTAATTCTCTTTAGAATATTTTCTGCTGAAACTGAAGATGATAATTTTATTGTGCAGGTCTTTCTATTATATCCTCTGACAAAACAGCTGAATAGCCACTTTGAATGCTGGATTTATGTTTCTGAAATAAACTTTTAGGAACTGCCGGAACTGCCTTAATTTGTTCCATTTTAGTTTTGGAAGAAGTGTAAATGCAGTCTCACCTTTAATGCAGACTCACCTTTAGCTGAATACCTAGTTTGCAGTCTTTACCTCTACTCGTCAGCATTCATGTTGTCCATATTGCCTACCAATAGTTCAATTTCATTATGCTGGTTTTGAGCAAAACCGAATACCAGCTTCCCACAGTAATGTCTACTGTTAGCAGTAAGGGCGACTTCAGCTCAGCACTCCAACGCCATCCCAATGCAGTATCAAAGCGATAGCTCTAGAAAGCTGAATTAGAGCTGGTAGTTGAAGCAGAACACATTTCCCATTCTCTCTACATTATTCCTGCAAGCGATATCTTTCAAAGGCAGTGCTCTCAGGAAGAAAAACAGTGTACTGCTCTTGTGCCTGGGTTATGTATTTGTAAAACTACTCATGCAGCAAGAGAAGTTGAGTATTTCACTATCTGTCTAGTCCTACTCCATGGCTATAGGAAAAAAAACCCCACTGAATGAAAGGTGCTATGTTTCTTTAATACATACTAGTGCAGATTTCTGAGATAATTTTCTAACAAGGGGTGAAAGCATAGCAGTTTTGTTTGAAAATACTTGCACATCTGGCAACTGTGTATCAAAGCTCCTTGTTTGTTAACCCACGTTCTTTGCTCTGCAGTTGTTTAGAGAACTGGGGTGCATGTCTTTGTTGAAAAATAATTTCCCTGCAGATACGCAGAGTGCAGCCTGAATAAATCAGCTAGAAGGACCCAGAAATATACAGACATAAAATGTGCACATTAATTGACATGTTCAATAGCTGCCTCTGAAATTGCCGAGTAAGTTTTTCACACAAAGCAATGATAACAGTAAGTACATCATGTTATCTTCCAAAAGCTGAACCAAAAGAGCTAAGGGTAAAAAAGTTCTAACTTATTAGTAAAAGTCAGCCATATAGAGTCAGGAGATATGACTTTTTTAATGCATTTTATATTAGATCCATATTTTATGGATGTAGAAGAAAAAATGTGGGAGGACCCAAGGTCCTCTCTGATGCTAAGGAGAACTTTAGAACTAACATTTATATACAGGATAATTACTGAAGGTAGAATTTCCTCTAGACACAATCAGTGCAGAGCTGTTTACAGTAGATATCTGCACATTTTTATCAAACATTTTCTCAGTGTATGGAGAAATGATGGCTCACAGGGAGAGAATGTTATAATAGTCTAGCAGATTACTATCTTATGTGTAGATCTCAATACTGATAGCACTTCTAATATACGCTGCAAAATACCGGCTGTTTTGCAGGTAACTTGAGGACCAGCAACTTGCTAACCTGAGTCATTGGAATTCGCTAATCATGAGGCTCTTTAAATTGCTTTTTTATTGGCAGGGGAAATAAGCTTGAAAGAGTTGGGGTGCTTCTGCCTTTTGAGCTCTGCAGGCTCTGTATGAGAGCTCTGTGGCTGTACCATTCACTCTCCACAGCAGGTTGTGGTGCAGTGGTCCCCAAGCTACCAGAAGATGTTTAAACTCCAGAGCTGGAAGATGCACGGATGTCTGTGATTGCTCAAAGCTAATAAGTTCTGCTAACAGGCAGATCTATTTAGCTGGGATGTAGCACTTTGCTGATCCTGCTGTGCTGTTTTGGAAGTTATGTATGTTCAGCACCCCAGTTCACTGTGTAGCCATATCAGCTTGCCCAGAGGTCTCTAATGCAATGCTCCACTGGGCTCTGAAGACTTGTTTGTATCTGGAATGCTCTGAAGAAATGTACAAGATGAAGCTTGCATGTGAATAGTTCTTTGAATATTTCCGAAAGGGGAGAGCTCTGGTGTGTGCTTCAGCAAAGAGGTGCAGAGGAGAGCAGTGGTGTTGTACAGCAGATTATTGATAATTTCCTGACTACTTTGCCCTTTTAGAAATGAAAAATCTTCTTTGCATGTAAAACTTGCAGACAGCATGGATGTAGGTATGTTTTAGGTCCAAAGGCACATTTTGATTTAAATAAATAAAGAAAGAAAGAATCAGCAGTATAGTGTGAAGACTTCCATGTCTGGAAAAGATCGTTCCCCTTTAATACAAATAAACAAGATTTAAAAAAAAAAATTGAAAAAAAAAAATCTGCCATTCTGTTATGTTTATTTTTTACCCTATATAGACTATCCCCATTCCTGACTTAAGAGCTGTTGTCCTTGTCCTATATGTCTGTGTGTCTGTGTCCTAAACGGACATGCCAATAACACTCCGATGACTAGAAGTCAAGATTTTACAGGCATTAGCATGAGGAATATGTCACACCACCATTCAAAGACTACACTGACACATTATGAAGTTGTAGTATTATTATTACTACTACTACTACTATTATTCCAAAGTTTGACAACTGACTTCAACATCTGATATGGTTTGCTTCCTGGTTGTTTAGAGGACCCTTCTCCTACTCTTCACATTTCAAAACAGTATGTGGATTCAGTGTCTGTGTTTGAACTAATCATCATCCTCTTCAATACATGATAAATGGTTTATGGAGACTCTTGTGACTTAGATTCGGTTTCAAGATCTGTCCGATAACAGCTAGACTTTACAGTCCATCTTTAACAATTAATAGGGTTTTGACTTAACTGGCCTGGGACAATAGATTTTTACTTTTGTGTTGGACAGTTGTGTGATTACATCGTTTCCCATTCTTTAACTGCCTCCCTCTGCCCCCAATCCCTGTTTCTTCCATGAGAATACTTGGAAAAACAAGGAGCAAAAGGATTTTTTTGTTTGTTTCTTTATTTGCAATAGGATGAATATATGATTTGTATGTCTCAAGAAAACTAAAAAAAAAATGCCTCCACAAAAGTGAATTCCTCACTTGGAATGTGACAGAACTGTGGAGTATTTTATTATCCTACCACTTACTTTTGGCATTAGTAAAAACAATTTCAAAAATTTAGAACAGAGGAAAAATAATTAATCTAGTGTTACTGCTAAAAGAATAGACTTTTTTCTGAAAGAGTAGATGACACCTTGTTTGACCTGAACAACCTAATGCCTGAGCATAGTTGTTACTTCTTTAAGTACTCCTCCATTTGCCTCACCCAGCACCTCATGGACCTAAATTAAACAGGGTAGGGAGATAAAATTAGCATTTTAGTTTATGCATACATTACAGGGTAAAAGTAATTAAGTAAATAAATAAATAAATATCAGACATAACTCTTAACAGAGATATCCTTGGACTTTACTGAATCAAAGTGCTGATAACTTCATACTGAAATGCATAATTCAGCCCTGTGAAACATATTTATATAGCAAAGATGTGTTTTATATGTTTGTATAAATATATATCTAGTCCCTCAGGGTATCTACACTTAATCCTTCTTTGAATTCACAAAAGCTCTGAGAGAGACAAGATTGGACATCGGAGTTATAATTCTGAGGAACTGGTTACAAGAACTAGAATCCAATAACTTAATTTAAATATATAAAAGTCAAAACAAAGAGTACAATATTCCTTCTTGCTTTCTCTTTCTGCCCTCCCTTCCTGTGGTTTTCATCAGCATTTTTGGCCTTGCATGATTATTAGGTGTCTTGTTCGTAACTAGACTATAGTGTCTGAAAACAACTCCAAAAAAATGATGTTGTCAAATTTGCCATATTCATTTAGGCATTTTATTAACCAAAAATCATCATCCAAGCTCCTCCATATTGAAAGCTACCCTATACTTAATCTAAACTTAATCTGATTTCACAGCAGATTTACAGTGGAGTATTGCTAGCAATATAGCAGAATTAATCTTGCCCTATGGTTGCCTATACCTGTCATTAAATACTTTCTATTCTTTATGATTTGAAAGGTTAAATTTCAGTATTTCTGGGATTTGTTTGTTTGGGGTTTTTTTTCCCCCCAACTTCAGAATTCTTCTTCCATGCCTTAATTGTTAGGCAATTTATAAGAAACATTTAGTTATCACAGTTTGTGTTTTGTTTTTTTTTAATGGATGAATGTTTAGCATCTTAGGGAACAGAAAATGCTTTTCAATGGCATGCTACAGTTTTCCTCCATTTCCAGAATCTCCACTGCTCATTTACACTACACGCCTGATAACTTTTTCAACTTACCTGAAGGGTACTTCTGTTGAGTAGAGGCACTCCAAGGCAAAATCAATCTTCCTAATGGCAGAGAGAATTGTGCCACCTCAGTTGGTATTACAGGTTATTTAGCATAAACATATGTGTTCCCATTAAGGACTATCCACATTCAACTAAAATGAGTCACTTGTGTAAGAAGTTTTGTTTATAAATCTGAGACTAATTTCCCTAGTCTATTCTGTATGTGCCATGTGGCATAAAATTGTACAAATGTCAGTATGCAGCCTCGTAATATATTTCTCTGAGAGCAAAATGTAAAGTCATTATGCAGTGTATTTCTCAGCAGAATTATAAATAAATAGAACATGAAAAATAAAATCAGTTCTAGGTGAAGACCTTCACTACTTATCTCTCAGTTAAAAATGCAAATATTTCTTCAGTAACAACAACCCACTGACATGGTTGTTATATTAATATACAGTTAATACAGATTATACAGATTATATTAATTAAGTGCACAGATAATGACCTGTTGGTTAAAAGGCTCCATTCCCACTGGCTTTTATAGCTGACTATAGGCTCCACATGCAGACGACTGTACTGTGGCTGCCCTTGTCTGAAAGAAGGGTCTTTTCAGTCTTGCACAACACAGAGAGTTGGAGTCAGTCAGGTTTTTCAACTTCCTCGGAGGTGCCCTCTTTCAAGCTAGAGTCTCTTTCATCTGTAATAGTCAGACAGGAGAGTTTTGCATTTCAGAAAATGTTTAGTCTGTATTTTGGCTGCCTTTTATGTGCTAAAATCTGTGGAAAATTCAGCCTTCCTGAACCTGCCTGAGCCTCTTGCGGTACTCAGTGTTCACCCAGCTACTCACGTGCCACCTCAGGACTCTGCCTGACTCCTGGTATTAACAGCACTGTTAGCACAGGATTGCTCGCATTAGCATTGTTAGCATAGGATTGGGGGTTTGGCAGCAGTGCCCGTACACTCTGGAAGGAGTTTTCTTCTGGCTTTTCATCAGACCATTCTCTACTTGTGTTTCTGGTGAGGGAGAGGGTGTCCCCATTGCAGGTGTGGGCTGTTGCTCGCTAAACTTCAGTGCGTCTGGGCTGTTCAGTATCTATCAGCAGGGAGAGACTGGGCTTGGGCAGGTACAGCAGCCGCCCTGGGTCTCAGTGGTATCTGGCATAAGGGCTACAGCGTTTGTATATGATGCTGGCTGGCACAGCATACTGTGTTTGACCAGTGTTGCCTGGTAGGTCTGGATGTCTCAGTGTTTGTGGTTACAGTGCTCAAGGGCAATGTCAGATCACAGGCTCCAGACGAAAGCAACGCACAAAAGCTCCCTCTGGGAGAGGGATTACAAATATTCTGGCTTCTGCTGTGGGTATGTGTGTCGCCTTCTTTAGTGGATCTCATGTGGAAGAGTTTTGGGGAGCAGAAACCTGAGGCTGTTGTGACAGCAGAGGCAGCGTAGAAAATGGGAAGGTCTGGGGGTGCTGCTTGTGCTAGAGAGCTTTTGATGGCATTGGAAGCTGGCCTGCTTTGCAGATGAACTGAGGCAATGTACTCAAACAAGCTGAAATGTGAAGATGAGGTGTTGTAAGCCTCACAAATCTGCTTCCCAGGATAAGTGTGGACAGTCCAGGAAAACTCCTGCCAGTACCACTCCTGGGTGTGAACACACCCATGAAGCCTATGGGGTTGCACAGAATGGCACAGTGGACCAGTCAGGAGGTTCAGGTGGAGCAGCTGTGTTGCTTTCATGTCACTGTTGACTGTTCCTTAAGACCTAGACTGACTAGGCCAGCAAGAGAACTTGGTCTCTATGTGCTGATAAAGACACTGTAAGAAAACAGTGTAAGAAAAAACAGTGGAATTCCTCTCCATTAAGCAAATATTTTGGACACCTTCTGGCTAAACCTGATCATGTCCTACGCAGACAATGACACCCTTATATGCCATCAGCAACCACAGTTTAAAATGGTTATGAGAGTTCACATTATTCTTGTAATCCATATAGAATTTTATATGACAGAATTTGATAGCAGTCTTGAAAAGGGGAGCCTTGAATAAAGACAGTGCATACCAGAATAAAGCTATTAATGACAACTGTCAGGGTTATGTAGCCATTCAAAAGAGGAGGTGTTTAAATTGGGGTTGTGCTGTTGTGCTTTTGTGGTACACTTGATGATACTGTTTTGAATTATGTGGTCACACTATTTTTTTTCCCAAAATATTCTTGCAGCATTGAATAAACTGCACCAGGCCTTTTCTACAGATGAATCAAAGTAATGTCTTCAAGTCATGTGTTTGTTGCGGTTGCACAAAAAGTATGGTATGGTCACACAATTAAAGACTATCATAAATCATTTGTTGAATACACAATTCCAATTATGAAATTTCCTAACTTTCCAGTATTAAATTAAAAGTTCTAAATGTACTCATAAAGTAGCTTTTTTTGTGCACTTATTTCCTACTTTAGCTTTCTATTTGTTTCATTTACTTTATTGTGTAGTCAAAATGAATTTACTTTGCCTAATTAGAATACATACAAGCCTATATAATCTTTAGAAATGGAGAATTTTCAGTTTAAATGTGCAATAATTAAGAGCAAATGAGACTGAGTACTTAAAATAGTGACAGCTCTGTATTTTAAAATATTGGGATGCAGTTGTTTGGTATAGAGAACAAGAAAAGAAAGCTGGAAAGATGCCAGTAAAGGCATACTTACTGAGACTTTCACTTTTATCTCAAAGATCAAAGGAACCCATGATCTTCAGCAAAAATTGTGATTGAAAGTGATGAAATTATAATGCACATTGCAGATGATAAGCAAAGTAATTGTTTAGCAATTTGTGGGAAGGTGGAGAGCTTTTATAAGGGAGCAAATGAAGACATAAAGTATCCCAACCACATCTTTATAGTCTGTCAGAGTCTATGTGTTGAAAAATGGAAGGGTAACAGTCACTAGATATATTCTTCAACTTAAACTGTATTCGTATCAAAAATCAGGATGTACTGTTGCATAATTGGCACAACTGGGGACATCTAATCTTACTAATGTCTCCGTAATTGGTACAGACTATAAAAACAAAGGAATAAAGAACACAATTAGTATAATGAGTTAGACTGTTCAACCCTGACTCTTGGCAAGCACTTTTACCCAAATATTTCCACTGTGTACTCTCTCAGAAATAATTAATGTAGAATGGTATGCCTTCTTTCTTAACAAAATAGCTTTACCATGTCTAATATTTATTACACAGGTTAGTCAAGAATGTCCATACATAGACAAGAGAGTCACAGTTCTTGCATTTGCTCCCATTTTGTCCTGCATCGAACTGGAATGAGAAAGTGTTGTACAGGGGCCAATACGCCTCTTATAGCATTGCTTGAGATAATAAAAAGATTTAAATCATCCTAAAACGTACATAGGTTGAAGGTAGGAAAGATTTCTAAAAACAACTCTCCTGTACCTGTGCTGAAAAAGGAGGTTTAAAGTGAATCCAAGGCTCTACATCAGCAAACGTAAATGGATACTTCTGTTGACGCAGAGGTTCATTCCTACCTATGCCAAAAGTAAATTTGTCGTCAAAGCACCATTCAAAGGTTTGATCTCTCACTGTTGCATGAAGAAATGGAGTTTAAGGATTGAATTTATTTCCCTTTTACATTGATTTTTGTGTAGTTCTGCAATTCTGAAGGATTTGAGGGTTGTTCATAACAGCATGAGCTTTTTTACATTACAGGACTTAATATTATATCCCTAGAAGTTCAGAGACAAATTGAATGACTGAATCTTAACAGTGGCTACTGTCCTCACAGTAGTAATATACATATTATTCATAAACTGCTCTCACCAGATAGTAATTTTGTTTGTGGTTTGTTTTAAATGAGCTGTTTAAAATTCTGTAATTAATTCAGTGTACATGGCAAAAATGACAGATGGTTATGATAAAGGAACTTAATGCCTTGTGGAAGCAAGTCAAACCACAATCAGTAGCAGATGTTTTCTGCAAAACCAGATTGTGTGTGTGTGTATGTGTGTGTGTGTGTACATACTATATATATATATAGTTGGAATATAGATTTATATATCTGTGTTTATGTGTATATCTATCTGTATCCATAAATGTTACTTGAACACTTCCCCCACAGAGGGCAAATGTTTCTTAGTGCAGTAATGACCACATTTATTCCTGTAGTTGTATAAAAGAATTCTATCAATGCCAATTCCTTCAATTCTTCTTAAATTTTAGAAAACATTTACACAGATATCACTTTTGGTGACTTGTGTATAAGGTAGAATATACGGTTCCAGTTGTCAAGAAGAAAAAATCAAAGCAGTGGTTCCTAAAATTTATAGAGTGGTGGTAATACTATAGAAAATGTTGATTGTACTGTTTATTAGAGATTTCAGAAAGGCAATTACTGGAAGACACCAGTGAAACTGAGCTGGTATTTAACAGTAGCCAGAATAGCTGTTAGCTTATGACTGGATATCAGTGAATGTACAGCATCATAGGCAATCTTTGTTTTTCAATATTACAAATGTCGATCAGAATACATACTTCATAGCTTATATAAATACACATTTTTAAATCTAACCATGATAATCTCACAGAGCAAATTTGACAGGTAAAACACAGCTAAAGAGAGATTGGGCATTTCATTACAATTTTTTCTACATCAGCCTGCAATCTCCAATATTAATCTCTCATTCAGTCTTGTATTCTGATCAACCCCTTCTGTTGCAGGGGGATGCCATGACTGAAGCAGTCCTTGGTACATGCTTGGGAGCATCTAAGTGTGTCATGAACAAGCCGCACAAGTATTCAGGGACTGGTGATTTCAGCTCTCGACTTTGACTGGCTCCGAAAGCCCAAGAACCTGAACTAGATATATACCCTGGACAAGACCATATCCATTTGATACCAGCATGCAGGTTAGTCCTTCTGTTCACACACCCCTTCTCTTTGCAGAGAAGGATTGGACAGAAGTCATGGTATACTTTGAGAAGGTTCCTGGCTTAGAAGATCAGAAGTCAGGACTCCAGAGATATGTAGAACCTGGTTGTACTTTGCAAACCCTAGGTGTTCTGAACTGATGTGATTTCCTTTGCAACTCCAGGCTCTTTCAGCTCAGTCTATGAAGATCTTTTCATACACATACATTGACACTGAATACCTATTTGTGCTGTTGGAGAGAAGAAAACAGAAATGAATTATTTGATTTAAATTCTGACACTTCTAAATCTGAAGAGCTCACTTGCGCTACAGATAGAATGCAACCTGCTAGTTATAAGAAAAAAAATAAAATCAGGTGGGAAGTACTTAATCAAAAATTCTTTTGAGGATCACAACACTCTATTTAAGTAAAGAACTCTTTAAAAGTAATTGTCAAATATGTGAGTTAAAAAATTATAGGTCTGAGTAAAGCTCTTCAGGTATTTTGGATTACAGAAGTTTTCATTTATTTATTTATTTATCACAGGAAAAATCCTCAGTTATTACTTCAGAGAGTAAGAATTAGGTTTTCGTATCTTTAGATTGCTACAGTGCTGTCTTTGTATGGTTTCCCTGCTTTTAGATTTTCTTGTCTTGGACTTGATCATTCCTGTGATGCACTAGGTAATCAAACCCTCAAGGAACTGAGGAGGGTTAAGTATCTCTCAGGTTGTCCTAAGATAAGCAGCTCACTTTTATAGAGATATAGTGTATAAGAGAACAGTGTGGTTATGAAGGCAATACTTATTCAGATCTAAGATACATAACCCCATCTGCAGTAAACTAACAGGAATTGTTGCCCAACTTTAAAGAGGAATTCAATGGCAATACTCAAAATCAAGGGCTGCAAAATCACAAAATTATTGCTATAAATCAGTGGAAGAAGTGGAATGCTGAATAGTGAGAGCTCGTTGTCTCTGAGCTTGCATAACCACCTCCTTCTGACTCTTAGCCTAATCATTAGACCAAACATTATGCTGTTTCGTGATGTGGATCCTATCTGGATTTCTAGCTTAGTTTTTGTCATGCAAAAGATGCTGCAAGGCTTGAAGTAATCTCACTGAAATTAATAACTCATTTGAAAGTGAATGAAATAGAGACCTATCTTGGAAATGTTTAAAGGTTTCAGAAGGCTACATTAAAGTACCCACACAAAGAGTCCTCCTAATTGTACTGGAGCTTTTACAAGCACGTAGTCCCTCCAGATGAAATCTATTAGAGTCAAGGAGATTTGAATCAGAGATATAATCATTCTTCTAGAGAGCTTCTGTTGTAAACAGACAATACTGACAAAAGTAACAGTAAGCCAGGTATGTGAACACCCATGTTCTCTTCTCTCAACTTTTGAGACCCCAGCACTGGGCCGTATGATGACAGATGAAACTCAGATAGGTCACATGGTGGGTCTGGGATACTGCTGTCTTGACCCTCTCCAAGGATCTTCAGACTGTACCCTCCCATCAGGTAGCAAACTGCTAGCTGCAACCCCACATCCCTCTGCCATTAAGTGACCTAAGAGTCAGATGGACCTGGTCACAGGATGCCTGGTATGCACAGTGACAGAGCGAGTGATAACTCAGTGCAGCGCAGCAAAGGAGTGAGGCAAGAGCCTGGCAGATGGGGAATGTGAGACAGGAGCTGGTCTACTGATACCCACCTTCAGTGTGTAAGAGTTGACAGGCAGCTGTTTGCCCAATGGCATTCCTGAGTCTGCATCAGCTGAGTTGCCTGCAAGAAGAGAACAGAAGAGCCTTTAGGGAACGGGTGCTGACCTGAGTCATCTACAACCGAGACTTGGCTGTTGCCATTAATATCCTCTGCTTAGAAATCTTAGGGACAGTTCCATGCAGGAATCATCTACTGCTTCACTTGCATAACTTAGTGCAAATCTACTCATTACTTTGCCACCCCGCCCTCCCCCCCCCCCCTTTTTTTTTTTTCTGGTGGAATTGTTGGCTAATCAAATTATCATTTAACACTACTACTGCTCCTGCTACCACTATTACTGCTTCTACTACTCATAATCTGCATTTTCTGATCACATTCTTGTATACACTATTTTTTGTTATCAGCATAATTACTGTGATGTGAAGTAGTATCCTTAATTGAGACAATGTATTTTTTTATTTGGTTAATATGGGTTTATCTTTGTTTAAAAATTGTGCAAACTATGTCTTATATTAAAATTTTAATTTCAGATGGTGCCAATCTATCATAACCATGACATTCTGATATGCTACTAGAATACAGAGAAAGTGAATGAAATTTGATGAAATAAATATTCTTGGAAATATTTATGCCTCTGTGAATTTTGGTTTTTTTTCACTGCAGAATCTTTTCACTCTTCATAGACATATAATTTGGAGACTACAATAAAATTTAAAAAATAACAGCCAGAGCATATAAAATGAAAAGAATATAAGAAATTAGAAAGCAGGAATTTTTTTCTTTGGAGGATTTGAAACACCTTACCAAGATTTTCTTCCTTTCTTATTATATGCCATTTCTAAGAATGCTACAGGAAGTAGGAAATACATCAGTACAAGAAAATGTTGTGGTTTTTTTTTTTTTTCATAGGTTTCCCGAGTATTCTCTAGAACTTACCCTCCAGGACAGAAAATCCTCTCTTGAATAAAAAGAATTTTAGGACTCCCAGATGGCCATTTCTCCTTTCCTTTGAATTGTTATTAGTTAAATTTTAAATAAGTCTCTAAATGAGAAAGCTCACATTCTGGGTTTTCACTTAAATGACTTTTAATAAAATTACTTCAGCTAAGGCATAATCATTTAAGAAGTCTGAAAATACCGTCTGCCCCAAGTTTTTTTTGATGTCAAAATGGAATCATTATCTATATAGCCCAGAAGGATCAAATTCATTTTGTATTATCAATGATATAGTTGAGCAAACAGATGAGAGTTCATGTTAGGAAATCCACATATTATATAAGTATATACATATCTTCACACATATATGTGCATACATAAAGTATGGATGTATATCTATGTGTATATCTGTGTAACTGAGGTTTCTTCATATTTATCTGCTCTTTAAAATGTAATGACCAGATGGATGGAATATCCTTGATAATCAGTTGTTCAGGAGAAGATTTCCATAAAAAGAAACTGTCGGTTTGGACACTGGTAGCAGCCTACTAGAGATTAATTTGAATTTTAAATTTTAAACATGAATGCAGTGGGCCTTTACTTGACAGAAGATTCCACTTCTAGTGGAAGCCCTTTAACTTGGGCAAAAAGATGAGGGTGACATCATAAACTCACATGCAGTGATTATAGATACTGTATAAGTCAGAGGAAAAAGGAGGTTCATTACAGTTATGGTTTGTACTCCAGTGGTCCTTAGTGGCCACCAGTACTAAAAGGCAATAGCATGACACAGTGCCATAGGCTGATAAAAGCTTGGAATCCTCGAAAAAACCATACCACACACAAAATGCTGTTACAGAGACTCTATGAGTGTGGTGGGTTGACCCTGGCTGAGGGCCAGGTGCCCACCAGAGCTGCTCTATCACTCCCCTCTTTCATTAGACAGGGGAGAAAAGGTACAATGAAAAAAAACCTTATGGGTCGAGATAAGGACAGGGAGAGATGATTCTCTAATTATCATCACGAGCAAAACAGACCGAACTTAGAGAGGGAATTCATCTTATTTACTACTAAGCAAAACAGAGTAGAGGAATGAGAAATAAAACCAAATCTTAAAAACACTTCCCCCCACCCCTCCCATCTTCCCAGGCTCAACTTCACTCCCGGCTTCAACCTCCTCCCCGCCCAGCGGCACAGGGGGACGGGGAGTGGGGGTTACGGTCAGTTCCTCACGCGGTGTTTCTGCCGCTTCTTCATCCTCAGGGGGAGGACTCATCGTTCCCCCGGTCCAGCGTGGGGTCCCTCTCACGGGAGACAGTCCTTCACGGCCTTCTCCAACGTGAGTCTCCTCCACGGGGTGCAGACCTTCAGGAGCAGACTGCTCCAGCGTGGGTCCCCCACGGGGTCACAAGTCCTGACAGCAAACCTGCTCTGGCGTGGGCTCCTCTCTCCACAGGTCCACAGGTCCTGCCAGGGGCTTGCTCCAGCGCGGGCTTCCCACGGGGTCACAGCCTCCTTCAGGTGTCTCCATCTGCTCCGGCATGGGGTCCTCCACGGGCTGCAGGTGGAATCGCTACACCCCCTCATCCTCCCTCCATGGGCTGCAGGGGGACAGCCTGCTTCACCATGGTCTTCACCACGGGCTGCAGGGGGATCTCTGTTCTGGCGCCTGGAGCACCTCCTGCCCCTCCTTCTGCACTGACCTTGGTGTCTGCAGATGTTCTTACATCTTCTCACTCCTCTCTCTGGCTGCAAAAGCTCTCTCCAACTGCTTTTTCCCCTTCTTAAATATGTTATCACAGAGGCACTGATTGGCTTGGCCTTGGCCAGCGGCAGGTCCATCTTGGAGCCGGCCGTCATTGGCTCTGTCAGACACAGGGGAAGCTTCTAGCAGCTTCTCACAGAAGCCACCCCTGTAGCGCCCCCCGCTACCAAAAACCTTGCCACGCAAAACCAACACAATGAGAGATCAAGAGAACACAAAAAAGGTCTATGAAATGCAAATCCAGTATCACCAGCCCAGAAAATAGAGACAACATTATTTCCACTATTTGAATGTCCCTTACACTACGTGAGTGTTTTCTCATTTGGTTCCTAGGCTTTTTCACAGTTTGACATTTCTTACAGTACATAATCCTTGCAACAAGATTCAGTGCTTACAGTACCATAACAAGCAGCAGCAAGGCTTTTCTACATATTCCTCCAAGTTATTTTCCTTAGCATGTGATCAGACTTTGAAAAATATGTTGTTTTGTATCTGGTTTTGTCACGTAAGCTTCTGCATTTAGAAATAGCTGTGTGAGCAGCAGGAGAATTTGTTCTCTGGCTTGGTCTCTGATTAGATTCCGCTCTTGAGGCAGAGTTTCTCTCTGGATATTACTGTGTGGGCTGAGATTTCTGAAAGACAAGATTACCAGTTGTGACGATCTGTTCCAGAACTGGTACATGTGTTGACAAAACAAACGACACTGATTGTTTATCTGAGCTTCCTGTCACTGAAACCACTGTAGCGGGCAAACTGGAGCCAGAATATTGGTATGAGAAAAAGGAAGAAATAATTGAATTTCTCTAGAAATGCTTTTATACTGTAATCAGGAGATACTATTCAACATTAAG
Organism: Balearica regulorum gibbericeps; assembly: GCF_011004875.1. Lineage (NCBI taxonomy): Eukaryota > Metazoa > Chordata > Aves > Gruiformes > Gruidae > Balearica > Balearica regulorum. The sequence goes on along the minus strand of NC_046185.1, from coordinate 49,147,754 downwards.
CAAATAGATTAAAAAGGTTACATATAAATAAATAAATAAATACCTATATAACTAAATGACTTGAAATCTTCCATCACTGGAGGAATTCACAACAGCAAGAAATAAACTCTAATAAAAAAAAAAAAAAACCCAACAAAACAAACAAAAACCCAAACCAACCAAACAACAACAAAACCCAACAAAACAGAAGAAAACCAAACACACCTCCCTGCCCCCAAAACAAAACAAACAAAGCCCCTTGAATTGATGGCTCCTAAATTCTGGAAGCCTCTTTCTAACAAGCTTACTAACAAACAAGCATTTCTGTATAGTTAGAAACAGCATCTTCATCACGAACATGACAGTAGCTTAAGCTTCTTCCACTCAGTGTTGAAACCCCCACCTCCCAAATCCAAACCCTTAATCTCAAACAGCCAGAAGAACATTTCAGTCTAAGTAACAAATTTGTTGAAACATTAGGGCATGCAAGTCAACAACATGCCAGATAAAGCCCAAAGTTGGGCAACGAAGGTCTTTTATTTTGAGAAATTTAAAGGGTACACTTGATGCAAAATAAAGCATGTCTCTTTTAACAGCATGTACATATGGTGGTGTATTTACTTGTGTAAAGGATTTTATCTTAAATTCCATTGCACTCCAACTGTCTTGCAAAAGAACAATATTTTAAAAAGCCCCACTCCCTGCTGGCTTTATTGCTTTGTGTCTATGAGAAGCACAGTGTGCACATTGTTAGTAGTTTCTCTTAACAACATTAAATTAAAGTCTTATTGCAAAGTATCAGGGAAAACTGTGATTATTCTTTGTCCTTCTTAACAAAATGCCAGGTAAATCTTTTACCTCCTTACCTTCTCTCCACAGCTTCTGATTAGAAACATACATTGTTTTCTCAAGTTTGAGAAGTATTACTTAGAATAAACCCTCAAATAATTCCTTTCATCCCAAATCCCGATAAATCTGTAAATCCCACTTCAATAATCTCTAATGTTTCACAGCCAAAGTGTGATCAATGCAAAATTTCAACTCCCTGCCTTGTCTTTTAGGGCAGAAAGTGGATTCTGGAAAGCACAGTAGTTGCTATTAATGTAATGTCAACCTGACAGCCTACATAGCTAACCATCGATCCCAGTCCTGGCACTAAGCTGTGTGCTCCTTGGACATGCTGAGTGACTGTATCTTCCATTTACTTTAGTTAGATAGCTTAGATGCAAGCCAGAGGATCTAAAAATATGAGGCTGAAAGCTACAAAAAGTCAGGGGAGAAAAGTAGTTGCTGCCTGTGGGTCATTCAAAGTTGCCTGAATTGGAATGGTATTCACAATCTGCAGAGGATTAAAAGAGGAACTGTGCAAAATAAGCTCTGTTTCTGCAGTAGAGATCGAGGCTTCACTGTCTTCCTGTTTCAGCTTTTAAACCTCCATCCTATATTACACAACTTCCACACAACCATCTTAGGTTCTCAGGGCAAAAAAACTCAACTTCGGTCACAGAAAAACATGCTGACCATGGCAAGCACTCTGATAGAGTTAGAGCAGGAAAATAAAAATCACAGCTGAAAGACACTTCAAGAATCTGCCCTTAACCACATTTCTGCTATTTGTGGAAAAGAATAAGGGGCATTCATGATGATGACCTCTGGACCCAGCTAGAAAACAGCTGCTAAAAGGTCTCAGGCTGAAATCAGCTGTGTTTTTCTCTTTTCTTCTGTTTCTGACAAGCCAATACCTATTAAATAGTTATGCTGGCTTGGTTCCACCTGCTTTTTCATCCAAGGCTTCCTAAACGCAGCAGTAGTAGTCATCTGTACAAAATTTAGCTCCAATATACAACATAAACTGTATATATATAAATGCTTTATAATGCATAAAAATATAAAACACAGCTTTTCTGGCCCAAAACTTATCTTCAAATAAAGTGTCTTTGCACCAACCTGCAAACCAGAGCTTCACATTAGAAGTAGATCTGGCCCTTTGCATCTACTCCAGTTAGAAGATAAATGATGTTTCAAGATCAAAGCCTGTATGTCCTGAGTTATGAAAATTTAGAATTTAGACAATAAAGAATGCATCTACATCTTATTAATGGAGTCCCTTGACAGGTATCTGTATAATCTTGCAGGGTTTTTTCTTCCCTGCATAGGTATCACTTAAGTAACTGGCTAGTCAACTAATTGAACAATAGATGAGCTCTTCCATTTGTGAAGTAATATTTTAAATAAATAGTAGATTGATAAGAGGGTAAAAAAAAATTATTACCATCATGCTAGTAATTCAGTAATATGCTCATCTCTACTGTTGCATTTTGGGAGCAGCTGTTTGAAGTAATGGAATTACTCTGGCATAAAACCGAAGTTTAGAATGAGACTTCCAGCTACAACTATATCCCAGGGCAATCTTAAGGTGAGCTGTTGACAATCAGTTAGCAGAATACAAACAATATTTTTATTGAAAAATCTTGTTTAATGAATATTTATTATTTCTCTATTTGCTTCCTTTATGAAGATCTATTTCTTAAAAAAAATGTTTTAGATAATCTTTAATATTTACGGTTTCCAAAACTGAACCCACAAAAATATCTATTTAAATGTAGGTCAACTTTTTTTCCTTTTTTTTTTTTTTTCCTCCCAAATTCAGATAAGACATATGAAAGTGGGACCTGCATTAGACATTCAATGATAGATTAATAATACTTTCTCAGTTCCTGACTTCTGGTTGAGCCTTGTGTTTCTTTTAGAAAGCTATCCAGCTCTCATTAAAGATTGCTGCTGAAAAAGAATGCAACAAATTGTTACTAAGTTGTTCAAATTATTTAATTTAAAATGTTAATTTTATACCTAGTCTAAACCTCACTAGCTGGGCTATATTATTGGATTTGAAAGTGTACAAATCTTTTTCAGGAATCGTTCCTCAACTTTTTCATTTGGTGTGCTCCTTTTTAGACCAGACACATGTTTTTATTATAGAATCATAAAATCATTTAAGTTGGAAGAGATCTTTGAGATCATCAAGTCCAACCATTGACCTAGCACTGCCAAGTCCAACCACTAAACCATGTCCCTAAGCGCCACATCTACACGTCTTTTAAATACCTCCAGGGATGGTGACAACCACTTCCCTGGGCAGCCTGTTCCAATACCTGACAACCCTTTTGGTGAAGAAATTTTTCCTAATGTCCAATCTAAACCTCCCCTGGCCCAACTGGAGGCCATTTCCTCTTGTTCCAGCACCTGTTACTCTGGAGAAGAGACCGACACCTACCTGTTGGTTAGTTGTAGAGAGCAATAAGGTCTCCCCTCAGCCTCCTTTTCTCCAGGCTAAACAACCCCAGTTCCCTCAGCCACTCCTCATAAGACTTGTGCTCTAGACCCTTCACCAGCTTCATTGCCCTTCTCTGGACACACTTCAGCACCTCAATGTCTTTCTTGTAGTGAGGGGCCCAACAGTGAACACAGTACTTGAGGTGCAGCCTCACCAGTGCCAAGTACAGGGGGACGATCACTGCCCTAGTCCTGCTGGCCACACTATTTCTGATACAAGCCAGGATGCTGTTGGCCTTCTTGGCCACCTGGGCACACTGCTGGCTCATATTCAGCCAGCTGCAACCAACATCCCCAGGTCTTTTTCTGCTGGGCAGCTTTCCAGCCACTCTTCCCCAGCCTGTAGCTTTGCATGGGGTTGTTGTGACCCAAGTGCAGAACCTGGCACTGAGCCTTGTTGAACCTCTTACAGTTGGCCTTGCCCCATCTATCCAGCCTGTCCAGATCCCTCTGCAGAGCCTTCCTACCCTCAAGCAGATCAACGCTCCTGCCCAGCTTGGTGTTGGCTGCAGACTTACTGAGGGGGCACTCGATCCCCTCATCCAGGTCCTTGATAAAGCTATTAAAGAGAACTGGCCCCAGTACTGAGCCGTGGGGAACACCACTTGTGACTGGCCGCTGACTGGATGTAACTCCATTCACCACAACTCTTTGGGCCTGGCCATCCAGCCAGTTATTAGGGATATAAATATTCCTATATATTCCCTGACACAGCGAAGATGCCTGTCTAAGGCATGAGTAGCCATTTTGTCCAGGATAATGCTGTGGGAAATGATTTCAAAGGCTTTACTAAAGTCTAGGCAGACATCTGCAGCCTTTCCCTCATCCACTAAGTGAGTCACCTTGTCATAGAAGGAGATCAAGTCAGTCGAGCAGGTCATGCCTTTCAAAAACCGATGTTGACTGAGCCTGATCACCTGGTTATCCTGTACATGCTGCGTGATGGCACTCAACGTGATCTGCTCCATAACCTTCCCTGGCACTGAGATCAGACTGACAGGCCTGTAGCTCCCCAGATACTCCTGCCAACCCTTTTACTAACCTCCAGTCAACTGGGACCTCCCCAGTTAGCCAGGGCTGCTGATAAATGATGGAAAGTGGCTTGCTGAGCACGTCTGCCAGCTCCCTCAGTACCCTTTGGTGGATCCTGTCCAGCCCCTTAAACTTGTGCCTAAGTAGTGTAGCAGGTCACTATTCATTTCCCTTTAGACTATGGGGGTTTCATTTTGATCCCTTTCCCTGTCTTCCAGCTCAGGGGACTGGGTACCCAGAGAACAACTGGTCTTACTGCTAAAGACTGAGGCAAAGAAAGCGTTAAGTACCTCAGGCTTTTCCTCATCCTTTGTCACTATGTTTTTCCCCTGCATCCAACAAAGGATGGAGATTCTCCTTAGCACTCCTTTTGTTCCTAATTTATTTACAGAAACATTTTTAGTTGTCTTTTACAGCAGAAGTCAGATTAAGTTCGAGTTGGACTTTGACCCTTCTAATTTTCTCCCTGCATAGCCTAACGACATCTTTGTAGTTCTCCTGAGTTGCCTTCCCCTTCTTCCAAAGGCCATAAATTCTCCTTTTTTTTTTTTCCTGAGTTCCAGCCAAAGCTGTCTGTTCAGCCAGGCTGGTTTTCTTCCCTATCAGCTCATCTTTCGGCACATGGGGACAGCCTGCTCCTGCACATTTAAGATTTCCTTCTTGGAGAATGTCCACCCTTCCTGGACTCCTTTGCCTTTCAGAACTGTGTGCCAAGGGACTCTGCCAACCAGTCTCCTAAACAGCTCAAAGGCTGCCCTCTGGAAGTCCACGGTGGCAGTTCTGCTGACCCCCCTCCTTACTTCTCGGAGAATCAAAAACTCTATAATTGCATGATCGCTATGCCCAAGACAGCCTCCAACCATCACATCACCCACAAGTCCTTCTCTGTTCACAAAAAAGAAGTCCAGTGGGGTGCCTTCCCTACAGGGCTCACTCACCAGCTGTGTCAGGAAGTTGTCTTCCACCCACTCCAGGATCCTCCTGGACTGTTTCTTCTCTGCTGAATTTTATTTCCAGCAGACATCTGGTAAGTTGAAGTGCCCCATGAGAACAAGGGATAGCAATTGTGAGGCTTCTCCCAGCTGCTTGTGGAATATTTCACCTGCCTATTCATCCTGGTTAGGTGGGTCTATAACAGAGTCCCACCATGACATCTGCCTTGTTGGCCTTCCCCCTGATTCTTACCCATAAACACTCAGCCCTATTGTCACCATTATCAAGCTCTAGTCAAAACACTCCCTAACATACAGGACTACTCCACTGCTTCTCCTTCCTTGCCTGTCTCTTCTGACGAGTTTGTAGCCATCCATTGCAGGAGCCCAGTTGTGCGAGTCATCCCACCGTGTTTCTGTGATTGCAACTATATCATAGTTTTCCTGCTACAACAGCTTCCAGCTCCTCCGGTTTGTTGCCCATGCTGCATGCATTGGTGTAGATACACTTCAGCTGGGCTACTGTTCCCACCACCTTTTTTTGGGGGGGAGCCCTAATTCCTACGTGACCATTCTCAGGCACTTCAGTGGTTTCTAACACATCAATAACCCTTGTGTCTTTGCTGCCACATGGACCTCCATCCCCTACCTCCACTGAGACAGCAGACCAAAGGACCTCGCTATCACACTGTCCCTCAAACATTGGTGTGCCACCCCCAGGCTTATGTCTAGCAAGTCTGGTTTTATCCCCTTCCCCCTTCAAATCTAATTTAAAGCTCTTTCAATGAACTCTGCTAAGTTCTGTGCAAAGATCTTTTTCCCTCTTTGAGACAGGTGTACCCCATCTGTCACCAGCAGGCCTGGTGTTGTGTAGACAGACCCATGATCAAAAAATATCTGGTGGTATACTTGCTTTTAACAAAACTCTTTTCCAGTTTTGGTGACTGGTAGCTCAACATAGATGTACAAAATCTTAAATGCAACACATTTTTCCTTAAATATGCTAAATTCTGCTAGATAAACTAAGTAAGTGTTTTGCCTGACTCTGTACCAAAAAGAAATGGAGTGCTGTAGAGTACATGGTTCACTACCATTTTCTTGCATCCATGGATCACACATACTGCATAAGTCATTACATATCAAAGCCTTCTAATTGCAATTTACTATGACTTACCATTAGCAGTTTTTTTGGGCAAATGGCACTGACTTGTGTCATCAAAAATATACCATGGTATATTATGTACTTATTCAGATGCAATAATTATCTCACATTAATGCAGTGTGCATTTTGGATTTTGTAGCAAAGGTTATCCAAGGCAGCAAATCTGAAAGGGATGTTTCTTTTTATTAGTGCTTCTGGCATGTTGCATTTTATTAAATTAGCTCAATAAAACTGATACCATCATAAAACTCTTACATACTGTATCATGTGACTGTGATTTAAAGAACCAGTGGCAGATGCACGGTTTTAAAAGGAGTCCAGTGGCATAACCTCTGGAGAATTATTGTCAGAGACCAATGATAGACCAATAGTTATTACTTTTAGATGAAAGAGCTTTGATAATTTCCCTAGATGCTGCTTACACTTTGTAAATGTGCTGTGCATCTGTCAGGAAACCTACTCTCCACTACCCCAAATTTTCTTGCCAATGAGAATGAAAACAGTTTGACCATCAGCACTGAGACGGACAGACCACTTTCCATATCCATTAAAGACAATATACCAGACCTCTAAAGGCACTAAATTTTCACAGAGTCATCCTTTGAGAATACGCATACTCTTTGAATATTGTTTATTTCAGCACCTACTTTTATGCATCCTGAATAACTGCATATCTCTTCTGTGCCATGGAAGTAGTCCCAGGAGTACAGTCATCCCATGCTCTTTCCCATCCATTGCCACTCAGTCACTGAGTAAATTACATTACAGTGTGAACTTTTCTTCTTATAGATACGTTCATTTATTTGATATGTCTTGGCACAATAATCATCTTCAAAATCAAATACAAGGAATATGCTATTGCATGATTCACTGGCTAACAGATGCACTATCCACACCTACATCATACAACGTATTTCTCCAAATATGTCAAATGATGCTAGATTTCCTGGCCTTCTTCCTATTTCAAAGATAAGACATAGTTGAGATTCTTAATTCTTCTTAAAAAATAAACCATAAAGTTCTTAAGAGGTAGAATACAGGCTCTTGTCGTGAGCATTAGCAACAGTATTGAATCACCATTTATATGAGAAATAGAATCTCAAAGCAAAGAAGCTGACTGAACAAAACATGACATTTTAATTTCCTTCTTGAGCTTCAGTGCTCTCCTTTATGAGATTCATTGTCTTAGTAGGAGAACAAAACTTTAACTTCAGAAGCTTTTTTTTTTTTTTTTTTTTAAATAGTGTGTTCTTAGATTCTGCTATTTAAAAATGCACCCATTTTTTCAGTCACTTTGGAGATATAGAACTCTTTTTTCTACAAAACCACTTTGGAGTAAAAAAAGAAAATTGAATTGATGCAAACAACTACTGTGCTTTAGTACCACCCTGACCTTTTCTGAGTAGCTATAAGCATGAGACATCCCTGAAAAGACATTGTTTACATGATTAATCTTTTTTATCTACAGGCAGTTACAGCTTAGTAAGGGCAACTTGGAGTTCTCATTGACAGTTCTCCAAAACCACCATCTCAATGTTCAGTGGCAGCCAAAATAGGCAACCAAATATTGGACAGCATCAGAAAGACTACTGAGAGCAAGAGAGAAGGCATCTTCTACATCTTGAGTGCTGTATGCTGTTCCATTGCCTGTATTTCAAGAAGGCTATAACAGTGAATGCACAGAAAAAAATAGATAAAATGGCTAAAGGGATGGAATACAGACCTGTGAATAATAGCTAACGTGCTGGGAATCATCAGTTTGGAGGACAAGGATGTGATCAAGGTGTACAAAATCATGAAGGCAGTGTATGAGAAGAATGCAGAATTATTGCTCACTGAATCCTGCTATATTAGCAGGTACTCACTGAAACTAGGAGGAGTTTGTCTTAAGTAATATTGCCTCATTATCCTACATTTTCTAAAGCTTTTTTTTTTCTGCATTCTTTTATCTTTGGAAGGTGTGATCTTGGGAAAGAAAACAACAACAAAATATCTGAGGACAAAATAAGATGTTATTAGAAGTCATTCAAATGAAAAAAAATAATTCTCTGAATACTTTAGTGATAGGGAGGAGTGTCAAAACTGCAGAGCTTTAAAAATATCTAAGACTCAGATAACTGAGGACAGAAATGGCACACACATAGTTGATTCTACCTCGGGACAAAGGGACAAGCTGAACGGCCTCCTGAGGCTTTATCCAAACCTATTATTCTGTAATTCCGTAGAAACATACTTGATCTAATTCAGGCCTCATGTGTACCTCATTCAGGTTCTTTCATTGCAATTGCACACACCAGAACAATTTAGTAAAGATTTGTCATCAACGAGCAAAGCAAAACCTTGACAGACTTATATGGTTTCACAGTAACAGTATATACTGGATTAGTATATGAAAATTAAGGGTAACCTAAGCCTATCTAACACATCAAAGTATTATGATTCATTTTCAGTAACAAGCAGGACTTTACTGTGTCCAGCTTAATATCTAGCCAAATCTGAAGATTCAAAGTAACCAGGTAGCTGTTCTCTGCTGATCCAGCAGAGGGAGGTTTGAATTCCTTCCTTTTATTCTTCAAAGTGCTAGTGAAACTGTCAAGTCCATAAGGTGCATAGTCTGACATTAAAATGTCACTACATATCCAGTTGTTGCTATAAATGTGGGAAAATCAGATATAGTATTTCCTAACGTCAGTGAAAGAAAGAGAAACTAAAATTACATGGAACTTAATGATTTGACACTATAAAATTCTCTGTGCATGTGAATGCAACACAATAGATTTTCTTCTGGTTTTTTTTGAAGGAATCTTTTTTGTACATGAGAAAATGCATCCTGTACATCTGGCAGGCAGACCTCAAGTTGCTCCATGAAAGCTAAAATAATTTGTTGAATATATTTCACTCTTTACACATCTTTAGTAGTATATTTCATGCATTCTTTTCAAATATTTCAGCAATGCATGTCTTGTTTGAATTTGCTGTGGAATGGCACTGCTTGTTTTATCTTCTATTCAAAAATCCATCTGATTGCTGGCAGATTGAGGAATATGCAGAGGCAGAGAACATTATTCCATGGAATGGCAATGCAGTCACTACAAATTGTCTTCTTGTTCTAAGCATATGATAAATACCACTAAATTGCATATTTGAATATTAGTTTACTGCTGAAATTTATAATAATAAGCAATCAGCTAGACAATAGAAAAAATGCAAAACCAGATTTTCTACACCAAATACACTCAATTTATATTTTCTAGGTTGCTTTAATAGATATATGTCTATATGTCTATATTGGATAGTTTCAGGGCTTGCTCAGACACTAGAGTGCACAGCAAAAGTTTTAGCAAGTTGAGAAACAGACAGAAAAGGTGCAGAATTTTCACAGCCTACAAAAGATTGTTCTAATTTTGCAAGCATGTCAATAGCCCTACTGAAATCACACATGAGACTACTCACACATGTAAAGCTTCTTGCAGATGTAAATATTTGTTCAAAGAGATAGGGAATAGCTCTAGGTAAGTATTCTTCATGTAAACAAGCATGATAAGAATTGCCTGTGTTAGGAATCTTCTGTAAATAGCAAAGAGATTTAGGACGCCTCCATTGCCAATATCAGTAAACCTTCTTTAGCCTTTTCAGTGCTGAAAGATCTACATAAAGACAATATTATGATTGCTTTTTTAACATGATAGAGGCCATTTCTCATTTCATCAAATCAGAACTTTGACTCTATTTTTTTCTTTTTTCTTCTTTTTTTTTTTAAAAAATTTTGTTTTGTTTGTTTGTTTGTTTGTTTTTTTTTAGTCCAGACAAGCTCAACATCAGAACATAGCTATACGAGGAAAGTGGTTTGGACTTTGCCTTTAGTAGCCTATATCAAGATAAGATTCTAGTTGACAGTAAAATGTTGATGTTTCCAGAAATCACCTTTTCATGCCAAAATATATTGCAGTGTAGTGGTAGTCTAACCCTGCCTCTTAGCCTTTTCTTGTTTTTTAAGCTTTCTGACATGTGTAGCAGCATGCACAAGTTCATGAACGATTTTCTCTATGCCATCCTTTCACTTTGCAAATTCAGTCAAGAATCACACGGTAGGCCAAAATGTTGTGCTGTATAGTAAAACTTTTTTTTTTTTTCTCCACTGAGAAAGAAGGATCTGTCTAGGTTATTCTGCATTATTTTTATCAGCACATATCAAAGGGCTGTTATCAAACCTGAATATCTTTCCTTCACCATCATTCATATCAATGAAGAAGAAAACATGGGTTTTGAAACTGTCAGATTTCATAAACTAGTTTTCTCTCTGGAGAGCCACATAGAATAATTCCAAGACCAAATATACCTCTTTTTAATTAGGTTAGGCCCCAGATACTATATTTCTATCATATTCTGTTAGAATGCTGGCTTCTGCGCCTGAATTTCTTTGTCACAAAAAAATATACCTTTGTGTAGCCAGAATTGTCAGTGGGGACTGCTTTATCTGCACAATGAGACATGGTCTTACCTAGTCCCCTGGAGAATGAATAACCTACTCTCGAAAAGGCCATTTGCCTTTCCAGGAAGGTTCCCTAGTTTGAATGAGATGCTTTGGTCTCTAAGAATTTCTGGATATAGAGAATCTGAAAGAATAGAGATTCTGGGAAAAGTGTGATGCGCCTTCCTTTTATATATTTCAAAGGCAATAATGCTAAGAAAATATTACAACAGAATACTTTCTTCACTGACTTACTGTAGTTATATACCTCTGTAAGAGAAGTGGGGGTAGTTATAAAAGAAACAGGCCTTAATGATCCTTCAGGGCCTTTTTAAGTATTTTTGTAAGATGGTGATGCTGCTATACACAAAAACATGAGAAAGGTCCAGCTGTGTCCTGTCACTCTGGCCCATGATTGTGTTCCTGAGAGGAAATAGCTAAGGCAGAGAAAAGGCAGGCTAAGCCTACATGATACTTTCCCCTCATGCTCTGCCAATGTTCAAAAATTTCAGCGTAAGTATTTTCCTGTGTCAGATATGGTAGTATTCAGTAATCCTCGATAGATTCTCTGGCATGTATTTGTCCAGTTTCCTCTTGAAGCCACACAAACTTTTAGCATCCACAGCATCCTTTGGTGTAGAGTTCCACAGATCTGATATCACACTATCTGCTAGTGTGAAATATAACACACTATATTTCAGTGTTCATAATGGAATACACAGGCGCAGATGCAGAGTATGCATCTCAGAATGTCTAAACTAAGAAAGGGAAATAAAATAGGTTTTTTAACATCTTCACAAATCTCTAAACTAGCAACAGATGCATAGCAGATATAACATCCTGTTTAATGAATTTTATTTTACCTGTCTTGCAGTCACTTAAGTCGGTAAATGCTTCTGCAACTTCAGAGCTGAACTTATCATCTTTAGCAAAAAAGTAGTACCTTCTTCACTAATCCTCCACTGGTACCAGACTACTCCTTTGAAAAGCCTTAAGGAGTCTAGATGAAGCAGCACGTATGGAAAGCTTTACTTGAGTCAAATCCCTTACTTTGTATTAGTTATTTGTATAAAAATGTACAGTCATTGCAGAAACTTCTGTGTTATTAAAAGCAACCAGTTGGGCAGAGAGAAATTGATTACGACTCAAGCTTCACAGCAAAACTGGTCTACTAAGCGCAAAAAGTATGAAAAGTTTTATAGTCACCCTGAATATCTCCATTTAGCATCATATGTAAAGCTGGTATTGAAGAAACCTCATAAATTAATGCTGTAGAGCCCATGGCGTATCAACATGCTATGTAGATTTTTTTAAATGTATGTTCATATATGTGCGTGTATGTGATTATGCAATAGCCAGTAGCAAGAGTTTGGCAGTAACAGGCGAGTTAGTTGTTGAGTAATGACTCACAGATAACTAGGTACTCTTGAAGGTATTCCAATTGTATTTATAGATTTGTAAGATTTTTGTCCCAAAAACTCCATTAGGGCCTCTTGAGCAATGGAGTCCATAGAACTGCTCCATGTAATTCTCACAGAAAAGAAAGTAAATAACATCTGAAAGGAAATACTGTTTTTCAGAAAATATTCTGCCTTCAGCTTAAAAGCTCACATTACAGACAATCCACACAAATCTTTGTAAAATACTTCAAGCATTACCATGCCTCCCATTAAACCAACACTTTTTTCCAATCTTAAATTTGTTTAGCATCTACTTCTAATTTTTGTCTTGTTATTTCTTTGTATGTTAAATGACAGAACCTTTTACACTCAAATATTGTCTTGACTTAAGACTGGGAGAGCAGGAAAATAAATGCTCCTTTGGTTTAAAAGACAAGGGATTTTTCTAAACAAATACCCTCCATTAGATATTATGTAGAAAGGCATTAAAATTGTAAACATGGCATGTTTGTGATTGTGATTATAATGCGTAGAAGTGAGAAGGAGAAATATTCATTTATCTCCTTCCTAAGTGCTTAGTTTATGTACCTTATCACACATTGAAACATAATGCAACCTACTTCACGATGGTAGACTGCCTGACACTCATTCTACTCCCAGGTGGAGGAAGCTCGTCTGGGAACAGGAACTTCCTGCCATAACTGCAGGGTGATGGGTTCTAATAAAACTCAGCTTCAGAAATTACCTACCCAAAGTAGACAGTGCTCATGTGCACTATCTTTGCATTGAAGATTTCAGATAAGAGCATAAAAATCAGCCGTAGAGGTAAAAAACCTTGATCACTCTTGGAGAAAGGTTAAGATATAAAACTTTCATTAAGATTGATTTTGGACTTTGCTGCTCTTTGAGTTAATTAATTAAAAGCAGAAACAGATGAAAGATACATATGAATATTAATGTTCTATCAGAAAGAACTTTTTTCAGTCAACAGAAGAGGATGAACTGGGGAGACCTTTCCTAAAATATATGATTTGGCCTTCGGGCCCTTTCACAGCACTTCTTTTAACACTGCTAGCTGAGAAAAGGAGTGCCTTTCAGGCTTCCCTGTTAGAGGATCAGCAGCCTTCACATATTACTTCATGCCCTGTTTTTGTAATGATCCTCTTGTTCATTAGGAATGCTCTGCAGTATTGAACCTAGACCAGCTACACAGTGATAATAGCCTCAACTTTGAGTGGCATGAAAATAGATGACCTCCAGTATCAGTGCATCATAATGAATGCACCCGTGTTCTGAAATGACTCCCATCATATTTCACATCCAATTATATACATTGAAATCGGAACAGGCTCAGGACAGTAATGTTTATGTAATCAAACTCAGTGAATAGGGATATAAAGCAGAATTGAATGCAGGCAATGTTGGCAGGCATCCTCAAACCTCACCTGTCTTTCTGTGTTCTTCGTTTTTAGGGAAATATGAGGTTGGATATCTTTCATTCACTGTTGAGAGTATTTATTTTCATAGTTGATGAAAAGCTATGATTTTCATGGCTAAGACAATTGGAATCACATCATTCTTTTGCATATCGATATCAAAAACTACATAATATTTTTTCTCCTAAGAATTCCCCTTGTTTCAATAGTACCGAAGTCTGTGTGTATCTGGTTAGGAAATAAAGGGAAATTCAATACAAAATTGGATTTTTTCAGTAACTTATTTAATTCATAATTTAGAATAAATTAAATTTGATTTGACTGTAACTTTAATTTCAAATCTACTTATATTTATGCCATACTTGTAGCTCTTTAGGTTCACTCTTTAGGAGTCTTACAGTAAACCAGAGAAAAAGAGATGCAGTTGGTTTATGGATTTATATTGTTTTCCTTATGCTAACACATTTTAGTTTATAGGAATAAACATTATATCCTTGAAGCAAGGAAAGCATATCCAAGGAAGACTGAGAGGTTCAGCTTGAGGCATTTTCAAAGTATGCTTCCCTCATGAGAGATTTGAGGGAACAAGAAGGAGATAAATGAAATGTCACGAGGACCTGCAAAACACATAGATCTGTGGGAAAAGCAGCTTAAGTTACAGCGCAGTGTCTCAAAGCCACCTGTGTTGTAGCTCTTCTCCTCATACCACAGCACCCTCTGCCCAAAGGAGTGCAGGGCATGTCCTGCTGCCACTCCTTTATAAGACACAGGGGAGCATACACGAATGTCACTGCAGCTAAAGAGGGTAATTATCCCATAGCATCAATGGGATAGAAAAATGTCTAGCCAAAGCGTAGGCGATTTAGAGAAACGGGCACTTGCTGCATGGAGGTGAGGGACTGCCACAGAAGGGGCTGTAGCGGGGAAGAGAACGGGGCCGTGTGTGCACCTCCTGCTCCCTCTGCGTTGCTCAAAAGTCCTTGTCCCTTGTTCATCCGCTCTCTGCTGCTTTCTCTGTCTCACTGCTCAGTGAAGAACAAAGCTGTAGACTATTAGCATGTATTAGCCTCAGTGTGGGGTTTTTTATGCCTTCTTAAAATATTTTGTGTAAGGAATGGTGTTTGTTTCATCTAAAGAACATGATTTTAAACTTCTGGCACATACAAGTATTTGAATTAATCCTTTCTCAGCTGGACGAGGAAATGCTGTTTGATGCTTCATAAATATATTCAGTACAAGCCATTGCTCAAAGGAAAAGTTATTTCCTTGTTAGGGTTTTATATGTGTCCCAAGAGGTCATAGTTATTCTGTGTATGTATATATGTGTGCACACGGGTGCGTGTGTGTTTACCACTTCAAAAAAAAAAAAATAAAAAAGTCAGTCTAGTGCTGGTGTCTTTATCATAATATCAGCCATACTGCTAGCCTTTGGAATAACACTGGTGCTTTTGAACACAGCTTATTTTGAACACCAAGCTGCAGGGACAAATATCTGAGCTAAAAAACTTCTTAGGCTGTATGTAGTGTCCATAAACACTCCTTTGCTCTCAGCCTCTACATGTTCACTCTTCCTTGTACGAAGTATGATTTAATCCTCTCTTCTCTTGTCAGATTACTGTGTTTTCTCACCTCTTCTGACTCACAAGGTCTATCAGGTCACCTTTTGAAACAAGGATGAATCTTTCTATGTAACAACCCACCTTTACAAATCACATCTGCAGCCTGATGCTAGGTGGCACTCTGCTGGTTTTATGACTTCCACAAAGGATTCTGCTGTCATGACAATTTTAAACTGATGTAACTATACTGACATTAATGGAGTTGCTCCTGGTTTACGCTTGAGTGAGTAACAATAGACATAGATCCAATTAATTTAAAAAGACATGTAAAACAGAGAACAGTTTACACTAGAGTCTTTACCAAATGTTGGTTTGAATGGTCAAAGTGAGATTATTTCATTAATCTGTGACAATCATTTCAGACCACTGTAACTAACTTCACTGTGAAATTAGCTCGTTCCATAGAAGTCACTCAATGAACTGAAGAATCAAAATTCAAGTCTATAATTCAGATTTATTAAATGTGCTCAGGAGTCTAACAGGAGCAGATCCACAACTAGTGTTAAATAGTATAACTGTATTAAAAGCAGTGGAACTTTTTCAGTTAAACTAGGCAATACAGGGGTTCCATAAAAAAGTTTTCTATTTTCTATTAGACACATATGAGCACTCAAAGTATACAGAAAGTTTCTGTGTAAAATTCTATACTGTAAAGGTTTTTGGTATCAGTAATAATGTCATTGCAATTCACACAGACAGAATTTCCCCAGACCTTTCTCGTAGAGACTACTTCTAGTTAGTGCAAAATACAAACAGTTTTGCTCATCCAGAAGTGTAGAAATGTCCAATAATGAAAATAGTGATTTTTTTTTTTTTAAATATTAACAATATTGTGATGTTTGATATAAAGGTTTTGATTTTGGATTTGATTCAGGCTTAGTAAAGGAAATGAAAATCCCTCCCAAATGAGGGGCAAATGAGGGGAAATGAAAGAGTAGCAAATCAGACTCAATTTTCTTCTGTGAAATGATACAGAGATAGAATTAGAGATAACCACAGCAACAGTGAAAACTTATCAGAACTTTTCCTTGCATTCTCTGTAACTCTGTATGAAAATCCCCAGACTGCATTAAGGTTTCAAATCAGACAATGCCCGTGAAGGTTAGAGATTTCTGGGAAAATATCTCTGTACGGTGGAGTGGCGTTAAAAAGTGATCTAACAAAGACAAGCTGATGCTGCATGTTCCAATTACCCAGAGCTGTTATCAGGACTTTTTGCAAAGCTCTTAGATTTCTTGATAAATAAGGGAGACACAGTGCTATGTGTTATTGTTATGGTTAATGACATTGATTTCTTGGCATGACAGCCAGAGATATACAAAGACAGACTGAACTATATGCAATGTCTGCTTTTTTTAGTGCTAACGTTTTGAACTATTCTAGGTTTTTATAGACAGAATCAAATGAAACAGCTTCTGAATTATCCCTATCTTTCAACCAAAGTGAGTTTCAAAAAAAAGATGGGCATTTCAGCTTTGAAGAGTTAGTGTGGTTAAAGGAAAATTTCTTTACTGCTTGGACATTTAACTCTGTTTTCCTGGTTCAGAGCAGAATGATATGGAAATTTCTTCAACTGTCAAGAAAAAGACAGAGAATTTCTGCCTATTGCCCAAATAAAGCATATTCTTTGTGGCTGGAATCAGTGTTGTTTTGGTCAGTTTAAAGGATCTGATCTAATCTCAGTGCTGCTCAGGACATGTACTGACTTCAATATGCCGATTTTGAATGCATTGACTTCAATATACTAGCCAGAAGTGACATCTGTCAATTAATGGCAGTTAAATAAAACGTTGATAACCTTACCAGAAAATGAATGTCAGTGTAAAGCTTTTCTACACCAGTGAAATTTTCTTTTTCTTTAGCTGTTCCTTTTTCTTCCACTTGCTTTGTTTCTGTCTATGCATTAAATGCCCTGAATGCTGCTTGGACTTGTTCAGCTATCTGTTACTGTCTTTTGACTTCTGAAGAAAGGATATTAAGATGGGCAGTACAGAAATAAATAAAATAGGATTCTAGACAGCTACATCCAAAAATCCTCTTATGGATTATGGATTCTTATTTCCTAAACACAATAGCTGAGATTCTGTACTGCATACTTTAAAAAATAAAAAATAATAATAAAAAACCACTCAAAAAACCCCAAAACACTTCACAGCCTTGGGGAACAAAAGAGAGCTAGACTGATGTTAAGCTTGCCTTACTATTTTCTCTGGATTAGATATTGGTCCTGCTAGTATTTCAAAAAATCCAAAGAGACAAGTTACCTTTCTGTCTGTCTGGTGGGATGTAGCGCCGCGTGAACTCTCTACCGCCCCACATAATCTGGGCCTGGCTTCACTCAGGTGTTCTTACCCTTAGCAGGTCGCTAACATCAGGTTTATAAAAGAATTTCTTTGTCTCAGTTCCTGAGCTAAAATTAGCCTGTCCAGAAGAAACTGGAGCATTAGAGAACACATAGACCATGCAGAGCTTCTGCCTGACCAAAAAAAAAAAAAAAAAAAGGAAACATCGAGTAAAAATTTTATGATTTTTTTTAAAAAGAGGACTGTTTGTTAATATGGTTGTATTAATATTATGTTTATCTTCTCTGTTCTCAATCTATTTAAGGTCTAGAGACCTTTAACAGTTTCTTGATCCTTTCTTTTGGCACAGTCCTTCTGCACAGTCTGATTTGAGTCAACCAAACCTTTGGCCCACCAAACAGATATAAGCTTAAACAAATAAATAGACAGCATAATATGACTTGAAGGAGGTAGGTGCAGTCAAACTGCAGAAAAACATATTATAGTGATGAAAGTTCTCCAGCAACATTATAAAATTTCTGCTGAAATAAATAAATATGGGAACTGTCAGTCTGAGAATCCTGGTTTATTCTACCTGTCAGTGTGGAGAACAAATGAGAGAGAGAAAGAATTCTCTAAGAAATTAATAAGTCAGACCATAAAAGGCAAAACCTTCCCCCAACTTGCAACTTGAAATGAATGCCATTCCCTGTGAAATATGTATACAGCATGTACCAGTCATGAAAAAAGAGTAATAAGGCAGCTAGCTAGTTCTGGGATACCTTTTTGACTAAATAACTGTCAACATTAAACACTGACAATTTTAAATTAGGAGAAATCAAAAATCATTACATTAAAAAAAAAAAGTTATTAAGCTGCATAACTGATTGGTGTTTAAAACCCCAGTTTTATCCTGGAACCACTGAAACTGATGAATCAAGTTCAGCATGAAAGCTGTGATACTTCTTTGATTATCTATAAAAGATTTGATCAGAACCAGAAGACTGTGATTTTTTTATTTGTTACATGAGTTCTACAGATAATTGCCAAGCTAAACATCAACAATTAGTAACAAACAGGTAAAAGCAGTTCCCAACTGCACACAGCTATGACCGAATTAGGGGCTTCTTGCACACCCATTTAGCTACTTAATTTCTTGCTCTCCAAACCAGAAATGTTGGGAAGTTGGCAAAACCTAAAGAATTTTCCTTTTTCAATGTACACAGTTAATTTCATTGGGGCAGAGATGTTAACTATCTGCCTAAAAATTATTAAGCCTTATTCCCCAGCAAGTTTTTGGCTGATATGTACTACTTCATCAATGCAGCTCATTTTAATGGATCCTGTAGACATCCAATGTATACAGACACTTTATACTCTGATGAAGTCATGCAAATCAGCAAACTATACCAGTTTTTCTGCCATTGACTTTAACAAAGATCTTCTGATTTACACCTTCTGAACATCTGGCAACTTTGCCCATGTTCACAGAAACATACTGCTAGGAACCCAGACCATGAACATCCTACCTTAAAGAAATTAAAACCTTATCAAGTAAATATCCTTATTATTAGCTGTTGCTGAAAGCTAAAAATAGTCAAACTTCTTTCCCATTACATTGTGTTTCTCTGATTTTAATTTTTTTATTTGATTTCAAGCACTATTGACAATGAATGCAAGAAGTAACAGTGCACAGTTTAACTTCACCTTCCTTTTACAATCATGTTTCCATTAGTAGTGGCTCTTCTATTTGCTGCCACAGGCAAGCTATTTATTTTTACAGTACTTGTGCATTTCATTATTTTCTGTGAAATTAAAACCGAGAACATGAACTCTGGATGCTCTGATTCACCCTCAGAATGATTTTCTTGACTCTTTTACTGCCAATTGTTTTGTAACATTTATTATTAATTTTATTTACTATTTTTATTATTCACTTCTCTACTACATGTGATGTTCTGTGCAGCCCTACTTAAACAAGTAAACAAACAAATCTCACAAGTATTTTCTTATATTTAACATCATAGAATCATAGAATTGTTTATGTTGGAAGAGACCTTTAAGATCATCAAGTCCAACCATTAACTTAGCACTGCCAAGTCCACCACTAAACCATGTTCCTAAGCACAACATCTACACGTCTTTTAAATACCTCCAGGGATGGTGACTCCACCACTTCCCTGGGCAGCCTGTTCCAATGATTGACAATCCTTTTGGTGAAGAAATTTTTCCTAATATCCGATCTAAACCTCCCCTGGCACAACTTGAGGCCATTTCCTCTTGTTCCAGTACTTATTACTCTGGAGAAGAGACCAACACCCACCTCACTACAACCTCCTTTCAGGTAGTTGTAAAGAGTGATAAGGTCTCCGCTCAGCCTCCAGTTCTCCAGATGAAGGTTTATTCCCTCTTGTGCAATCTCAGAATTTCTTCTTCCCTGTATAACTAACTTGCATCAGTGAAAAGTTACAGAAATGAGCAAACTGTTCCAGTAGCTAGATTTGCAATCAAATTAGCTGAAAGCTGCTGAGTTCATCCTCAAAAATCTGATGACTCAGAAATGAAGCCTTTACTTCAAGCAATGTTCCTCAAGAAGCTTTTCCATATTAGATCCTGATAGAATTTAATTTAAAATGTCTCACACTTTTAACTGCTTGAAAAGAGCCTTCTAGGGCGTTTATTTACTGGTTGAGAAGAAGAGGTATTTTGAGCTGTTCAGCAGAACAGGGACTGGGAAGAGGTTTGTTTCCCTTACACACTGCATAAACACAAACTCAGAAATTTTAGTTCCTGAGTTTGTCGCACTTCTGTTTTTAAAATGCCAATAAAGATAATGCTACAAATGTTTCTTGTTATATATTGCCAGTGATACCTACTTTGGATTTTGGAATAATAAGGAATATGAAGCATCTGGTCTTCTTTACATCCTGAACGAACAATTACTCAAAATAGAGAATAACAGCACAGGGTGGGAAACATATCTAATCTAAATGTTTTCCTTAAAAAAGATGATATTATTAAGGACTAATTATGACACATCTGTTCATATTGTATAGTACTAGCTATATTCATATATACCACTTCAATAAGCCAGAAGAAAATCATAAAAGTTGTACTGGAATTACATACATGGCAGAATCTGGTCCCTATATTTTTAACATATTTGTTTCACTAACTGGTACCATTTATCCAACTACCTTGTTTATTAGCTAAACTAAGGGGCATTCATACATTCAGCTGTGACCTACTCCAGCTGTTTTAACCTGAGATTTGTAGCTTGGGCACACCAATGATTCTGTTTTATTTTTTCTGCAATAGAAATTCTACTGTTTTATAAATTATTATAAATACTACTGAAAATCCATCTAAGCAGAACTATTTTATAATTCAAACACCCTGCATGGCAGGTGTGATATTTAATAGGCTTTCTTGGATTCTACAATAACGGTCTACAGTTTTCCCCTGAATCTGAAAAATAATAAACACACATTTTCAGATTCCAAGAGACATTTTTTATTGTTGTTATAAATACCATGTTGTCTTGGTATCAAGGAAATGGTGCCCAGCATCAAAGCTCCTTAAAATGTTTGATCTCCTGAATAAATCAATGAATCTTTCCTATTTGTCACCACATAAACATCACGCTAGACCCTCTTTTCACTTACATCGCTCTAGCGACTAATGTTACTAATATTTGTTCTATTTTATAATCATGCAAAGTAAAAAGTATATGAAACCCTCACACTGAGTCTTGCTTCCTGTAGGAAGAAATGTGATGTAATGCCTGTGGAGTTAAAAGAAATAAGTGTATTCAAGTCTACATTTCAGAAGTTTATTCAGAAGTTTCAGTTTATTAGCTTACTTCACACTGAGAAGAAAGGCTTGTTAGGATGGGTAGGGACAAATTAGAAAGGAGATGGGTTTCTAGCATATGATCTGGTTGCATTTTTTAAAAAAAAAATAATTTAACTCAGTAGCACAGAGAGAGAACATAAGCAATAAGGCCCAATCACAAAAAATAAAAAAATAAAAAAATATCATCTGAACAGAGAAGCTCCTGACCTAGTGCAATATGGAGACTGCATGTCAAAATATTCACCCTCAAATTTCAAGCCGCTCTTGTGCTACTTTAACTACCTTTTTGCTCACAATTTGCCCTTTGATGTCACAGGAATCTCCTGTCACATACATTAACACAACAGCAAATATAATAATAAGAAGGAGTGTGTTCAGTGAGGTCAAAATGAAAAAGCAGGTTCTGAGATGTGTGAAAGTTAGGGAAGTATCAATGAATGTGTTGATAGTGGAAATACCTGATATTATTGTTAAGCAGCTAAATTTGAGACTTTATTTTTATGCATTGAAAACAAGGCAGGTTGCAAGTATAACTAACTGCTTCATAACCAAAGTTATCCCCTTCCCTGGATTTCAATAGCACTTAATTATGCTTCCAGGACATCAAATAGGAGACAGGATTTTTAAAATGTCTTATTCTACTGCATAATAGACCACTTGGAGCCATTACAGTCTATATGAGGTCAATAATACCCATTTTAAAACTCAGCAAATAAATATTTATAAATGATAAAGAAACATTGCTCCTTGGAGTCTATCAATAATTCATATTTTAGAAGGCCTTAAATACATGATAAACCATAATGGCTCCAATGGAACAGTCAACTCTCATAAACTTCTAGGAGGAATTATTTTTTTATTTCTTGTAAACCTCCATTACAATTCTATAGGAGAGGAACCACGCATTAAAATATCTCTGTAAAAGTGATACTATAGATGTGCATGGTTAAGACCAATAGTGTCTGTGGCTAGGGATAAATTACCATTTGGGGTAGGGAATATGGGTTTCTACTTTTTATGCAGTATTATAAATGTACAAAGTTCTTGGCAATTGCTTTTTTTCCTAATAATAATTATTGTTAGTTGCCTTGCAGCTGCATTGAGGAAGTCCCCAGTGCGCTAAATACCATACAGACATAGAAAAACCTTAATATACATGCAAAAGTTTTGTTGTTTAAACTGAACAACATAAACCCCATGAGCTACATGGCCTGAACACATTAAATGGGCATAAAAATGCTTAGACCAATCTATCTCAATCCTGTAAGAAAAGAATTATATATGCAAATTTTACTCCTAAGTGAAGTAGTTACACCTGTGCAAAGTCTGCTTGAGGACAGGGACTGAGAGGTGGTTCCCATGCTGCTTACATTTTTGCCAGGTAAGACAAATACAAGGTAAAGCCAAGAAAATGAGAGACTCATAAGGAGGTGAAATGATTTTCACATATTAACACAGCAGGTTAATAATGACAGCAATGAATCATTAATAACCAGGGAAAATATGTGAAATCCTTACTGCCATGTATGCACGATCCCACTCTTACACCGTTCACTTAACAACGAGTCAATTAATGAGTTTCAGCCTTTAACTCTGCATTTTCCTTCTGTGTCTATATTACCAATTTAAGCTGCTTTAGCGAAGCATGATACTGTGATGCTTCCTCTATGATTCTATCCAGTGTTGCTGGAGAATAATTCAGGTAAAGAGACCTCCTCATGAAATAGATCAGGGCATCAACAGCACTGAATCATAAACAGATGGAAAAAAGAATTTTTTTATTATCAGGAATCAGCCAAACAATGTGGCAAAATGAAACGCTTAAAATTATTTTCCTACTAAAGAGGTGATTTTTTTGTGTGATTTTTTTTTTTTTTCCTGAAATAACAACCAGCTTAGTGGCAGAAAGTCACTCTAATTGCACCATTGGTCCTTATTTTTTCTGACCACCTATCCTGGGGCCTCCACCCGTGTGCCCCTGCCCAGGAGCTCCCCTGAACCTCATACCTGAGCCCCCAGCCTCAGCTGAGCTATGCCAAGGGCAGGTGAGGGCCAGTGCTGTCCCAGGCAGCTCCTGGCTTGCTGCCTGCCCTTCCTGCACTGAGCTGGGACTTGCCCACCCCCTCCTGCCTGTCTGCTGGCCACTGGGCTGTTGGTGGGACTTGTCATTGCCAGGTGCCCTGCCCTGCTGGCCCTACTCGATGGTGGTGCCCTTTTTGGAGGTAGCATCACCCCTACTTGTGCTGTGGTCACCCTTGGCTCTAGCTTGCCTTCCCTTAAAGACCTGCCCCCTCATCAGTGGTAGCCAGCTGTTACCTGCCTGCAGTTTTGATCTACAAAGAGAGGAAGGAAAGAAACAGAACAGTGAGGGTGCTGCCGCATTTGCACCCTCCAAGTTCAAGAATCACAAGATTAGGAAGAGGCAACCAGGAACTGCAGTTCCTGCAGTCCCTGCAGTCCTTTGAGTTTTACTCCAGGCCATTCCACTTCATCTGCATGATAATAAGACACATGCAAGTACTTTCAGTCAGCGTAGATTCAGGACAGGACCATTGGCAGGACAGCCCACACCTTACTCTCATTAATTTTTGGAGTAGGAAGAAAGTACCTCACCTTAGTGTTTCCTGTTTTCAAGATGTCTCTATTGACTTTAATTAACCTTCCCTTAGGCTCAAAAACATAACAAACACTACTTCTAAAAGCCATTTAAATTGCCTGTGTTCCATGGGATTTTCAAGACATTTCTGGCTCCTAAAGATACAAATATAAGTTTTAGTAGGCAGCTTTTAAAGAGATATGTGCTATTATAATATATCACTAATATTTCATTGATCTGGCTAGCCAATAGTTCAACATCATTAAGGTCCATGCCATAAGCATGCTATAAAATTATAAAATGAATGAAGCTGGTATGAGTTTTGCAGAAAAATTATATCGTATTTTCCTTGAACTTATGTGCTATTTACACAGTTACAACCTCCAAGCAGAATACTTTGAACTTAAGAAAGTAATTTCCACTGGATATATGAAAACTTAACTGGTGGTACGATTTGCCAGCCTAAAAATACTACAATGTGGCTGATCACAGAATTTTTCCAACCGTCTAACTCCTGTAGAATAAAGTTTCTGGTTTTGGAAATAATTCAGAAAAAGAAGTAAAAATAAAGTATACGCATACGAGCCCTTTCTGAAAGCCCAGTCTGCATACAGACAGCCTTAACATCTTCTCTAATAAAAAGAAATGTTGATAAGATAAAGTTGCACTACCATATATTAACATTATAGGTACAAATGTTTTTAAGTTCAGTCTTTCCTGAAATGTTACTACCAGTCAGCAATAAAACAGTAGTTAGTATATGGTACTCATCTATAACTTTTTGGATTTTTTTTTTTTTTTCACATGGCTTTAGCAGACAAATCTTGCATAAAAATGAGTCTAAATTACAGTTTATGCCATTCAGCAATGTAAATATAATGAGAAATAAAGTCAATCAATCAGAGCCGTTTATTTTTTCTAGAGGTTGCTGCAACAAAATAATCCTCGTGCTATCAAGTGGAGTGTAAATGGGACTACTTGAGTCATAACTAATACTGATTTCCTATGTTTTGAACAAATATGTGGAATTATTCCAGCAGTATAGCCAGGAGCAAACAAAGGAAAAAGAAACTTACTTAATATTTGGGCAGTCTTTAGTGGTTCTACAAAGGCAGTTTGGTAATCGTGCCATCCTTTGATGTTTGGCATTGCACATGTGGATTATACATGAGAATTCTTTTAAGATAAACTAATCAAATAAGTGCATAGGTTTTGCCCAATGTAAGATCATAAAGCAAAATTTCAAATATCGCTAACATTCTGGCTGTACACATCATTCCTACTTCTCAGAGAAGTTAAACTTAAGTGTTCACGCTGTAGTATTTTTCACTGACAGATCTAGATAGCCTGTAGGTTTTCTTAAGCTGTAGTTCAACTGATAACTCTTCTGAGTTTTTTGCATCTCATTTACTAGTTCTCCTGCAACAGCTGCCAGCGTATTAATAAAATAGCTCTGCTGGTGCTGAACAACTGTGAATATTAGTGTAAAATATGGTTGCTCCACCCCATCTTTTATTTATCTGCTCTCAGAATTGCTTGAGCATGAAGGCAGAATAATCTCTGAAGATCCCTCCTGTTTTTCTATTTCAGAGGGCAGGGCTAGCATGCTGGGTGCTTCTTGTTTACTGGCAAAAAAGCTGCATGAAGTACTTATTCTGTCTCTGTCTTTAGTGCTTCTACCTGGACAACATTCCAATTGGAAGTACCATTAATCTGAATTAATTATTCCTCTTTGTGCTTCAGTTTCAGGGACAGCACAATACACAGAGCTTAATGTAAAACTCCCAGACTCTGTGACTATATTTATCTAAAAAATCTTCCCTTACCTATAAGTTTGACCTCTGTGATTGGTCCACTATAGCTAATGGAGCTGACATCATACAAAACTTACATGCTCTTTGTAGGTCTCATGGATAAGTTTGGTCTGAAAGGGACTCAGTCTCTACAGAGTATTGTTCCCCATGCCCTAGGATTCTTTAGTGAGCCAGTCTTTAAATGGCTCTTTCTCATATTTTTCCAACAACCTTGTTCAGATCATATTTTGAAATGTGCAAAGGCAATAATAAAACTTGCTCCTGAGACGCAGTCAGAGAGCGGTACTGAAAAGGTTAACATTCCCTGTTAAAGCAATTAAATGTTTTATTTATATTTTGGGGATTAAGCAAGCAATTCAGGCATTGTAACAAATCAAGCTGACAAGTCCTATTCACATAAATGACAACGTGCAGACAAAAATTAGATTAATTTCCAAAATAACAATAATTCCTTTACCCAGAATGCCATATTTATGGAAAGTGTTCAGAACATTGCTTCCAATTATTTCCAACTTTGCAACAAATTATTACAGAACAACCTTTTCTTTATAAAATTACCCTATTTTGGTGACTCATTGAACCTTTTCATTCTTTGTATAAATGGACCTTCTTCTTTACATAGACACAGAAGAGATGCAATTGCAAAACAAAAGCAAAACAGAGTGGAAAGAAGTATAGTTTCTTTATTGATGTAGCCATACATTTATGAAAACTTTGCTAAATTAATGTAGCTGCAGGGTTCATAATAACCTACGTGCACGTATGCCTTGCCAGATGACGCATAGGTTACTTCCCTGGAATTAAGCAGTCATGCGTATTTACCTCACAGTAATATCTTCTGACACATACGCATATATACAAATACACTTACAATCAGGTATGAAAACATCTGAGAATTAATTAATCTAGAGTTTTTCAATAATAAGAAAAAGAAATTAAAGAAAATGGTCATATGATATAGTAGGTAAATGTAGTCAATGTAGCAATAGTTAGGAAATGGCAGAGCAAAGTCCAACTGTTTCCTTATAAACAGCTTTTTGGTTGTTGATTGTTCATTCAGTTTTAAATCACGGAATTTGGGGGTTGTTAGATTGTTGGTACTCAGTTGGCAGTTGATGGTGATCACACTAAAAAGTATGAGTCAACTTTGTGTCACTGATACCTAGCTGCTGCTGAGTTACATTAGCTTTGCTTTTAGATCTGGCCCCTGCTGTCCAAAGCCTTTTAAACATTAGGTTATTACAATGCATAATTTATCACTGCAGATTAAAGTTAGTCATGCATAGAACACAAAAGACCAAGCAGGGTGCTTGTCTAGGGGGATCTATGCTGAATATTCATAGTTGCTGGTCATTGTCTCTCTAGTCCTAAGTCAGAGACCTGATTATCTAAGAGCTTCTCTGTCCCCTACCATGATACATGCTGCCGTCAGGATATGCTTTGTAAGTACTGCTGGGTCTCTGTGGCTTGGTTTTATTCAGGAACAGTCCAGGAACACAGCCAAAGCCATTTGTGTATAAGGATTTTTCAGAAAGAGGTAACACTATTTTTTAGGAGACAACTGTTAGTGAAAATACTGGGGTTTATGTTATTCACTGGCTGGCAAACCTGACGTAATTTGTTCATACTGAATGTGTGGGGTTTTTAATCCTGCTGGATGTAGAATACCATTGAAAGATTAAGTAGAGAGCCTAGAGCTTTATGTACAGCATTTTTTTCATGATGTAAATCTAACTAAATAAAGAACAAACCTGGGAATGAATAGTGGGAACACCATTTGCCTTTGTCATCTTCCTGCATCCTATGTTTTTTCTTTACTTGCACTCATATAAATTCTCGCCAAGCTTGATATGCTTAGTTAAAAGAAGGAAAAATCCTCCTCATAAACCACCACACAGAAACAATGTTCAGATGCTAGTCTAAATGCTGGACTGTGCTTTGCCCTACGTGTAAATGTTCTTCCTCAAAAACACTGCTAGAAAACTTTTCTTTTTCCTACTTATTTTAGTAATCTTGTTTTTCCCTATAACAATTACAGGAGTAGTAACTACCACTCAATGTGCTGCACATCTTGGACTTCTCAGCCAACTTTCCTTTGTTGGCCATCCTCTCCGAGTAAGATACCCTGAGTGAACAGTGTTGTTTATCCCTCCTCCTACTTCCTAGCTCCAGAGATCTCTATGCCCTCTATGTCCCTTTGACCCCAGGTATATTTGTAATATCTTTGATGTTCCTATGTGATAACACTTTCATTTTAGTCAATGTTACCATATTGTGCAGAGAGCTCTTTGTGGTCCTACTACTGCAGAGGAACACAGAGCCTTCCCTAGGCAATTCATAAAATAGAGCACCATCCCACATTCTCTATTGTAACAGTTCTTTATCATATAAACGTGAGTGTAGTGAGACTCTATAAGCAAGGAAAAGAAAGACTGTACTGGGAAGTCCTCAATGCAATTTCTAAAGTGCCAGATCATATGCCATAAGAAAATTATGTCCTTCATCCCCACAAGCCAACTCTTTAAACCAAAGAGCAAAAGAAGACCATGCAGTTGATAATGGTTTAAAAAAGAACCTTGCAAAAAATGGCAACAGTAGTTGTTGAGGTACATTGCTAAAAGTGACAGATTTTGGATATGCTCTTTTTTCAAGTCCCCTGTGAGTCACATTACCATCATTTCTTCATCTGTAGGGGACAAACTTTGTCCCTTCTGTGAATTATGTCAGCAATCTTCCATCAGACACATGCAATATTGCTAGGTGACACCTTGCAGCAGGTGTTCACTTCTTCCATATGGTGCTTCACACATTTACTTGAACTATCATATCTGAAGCATATTGAATTTGTTCAGCCTACAGGAGTTGTCAAGCTAGATGGACGACATTCTTTTAAGTATGCACATTCATCTTGGCTTGACAAGTGTCCATTTGACACTGAATGGAAATTCTTTTCCTGAGAAGGCTCCAAAATACCATATTACCTGTCACTGCAGTTGTTGTGCTGCCAGTACTTTGCAAGAAATATTTGCGGATTCCCACTGGCAAATTATAGAATCATAGAATCATAGACTGATTTCGGTTGGAAGGGACCTTAAAGATCATCTAGTCCCAACCCCCACTGCCATGGGCAGGGACACCTTCCACTAGACCAGGTTGCTCAAAGACCCATAAAATTACTTTTATCTTGATATGTCAAAGTATAAAGTATCTAGATCTCTTGTTCTGAATTGGATGTGAGCTCATTTTATAAACAATAGACAAGTCCTTAGCTCCTTTTAGACTTTCATTTCATAAATGAGAGTATTTGGTCTGTGCAACTGGCTGCTTCAATAGAGTATGTAATTTTAAATGGCCTCTACTGGAAAGCTGAATATTTTTTTTAAAACATCTTTTTTTTTTTTTTTCTAGAACACATCCTATTGACAGGCTATGTAATTATTATCTATTCACTTGTTCAGCACAATGCTACCTGCAGCAATGAATCTTTAACTGCTCTTGTATTTACTGAAAGGATCCAGTCACTTACTATGTTTGTGTAACATTTGGCATCCTGATTTAATTGAGGCTGCAAAGTCCTAGACAGTTTAGTAAGAATACTTATTGACTTGGACAAAGCAGGGAAGGATGACAACAGTCCTTGTGAAGTGGGATTCAAAATCAGCAGGCTACAGCATCATTTGTAATCTGACAAAAATTATGCTCTGTGAAAGAAAGACACCTTTATTATTATTATTATTATTATTATTATTATTATTATTATTATTTTTAGCCCACTATATCTTACTAGCAAAAACAAGCAGACAAAAGATCTTGGTCAATCTATGTTAGGATGATACATATGAAAAGACTGGTATATAAATAGTAGCAAAGGTGTCAATCCCCCAACTATATGGTGCTAAAGATCCTCTAGCCTACTTCCTAGTATTTTTCTGCACTGAACAGATTCTTGGCAGTTGCTCCAAAATTAATGAAGCAAACATGTCTCTTCTATAAAATCTCTTCCAAAATTATGTTTTTCTACAACAGATTTCACTCTAACAAGCTGGTGCCACTTGGTACTTACTGCTGTATCTTCGGGATTTTGTCTTGTTACTTGCACTGGATATCACAAGCTGAAGTGAAAATATCCACAAAAAATAACATTTTGTTTATCAAAACTAAACCTGGAGAGAGAAGGATTCAGCCTTTTAGATCATGAAAAACTGAGGGCTATAATCTGTTTAACTGATTAGATTTAGGGCAATTGCTCATAAAGCGTGTTAGCTAGCCCCGGTTTCATTGGCTAGTGCCATGTAGCTCATAGCCTTATGAACAGATATTTCATCTTGCATTTGCTTTGATTCCACTAGAAATCAAGTTCATAAACAAGGCGATCCTACAGTCACTGAAGGTTTCATCCAAAGGCACTGCTATCCAAAGAATAGGTGTTCAATTTTCTCAGGCAATTCTGGCCTGCCTGAAAAGGCTGGTGGTTGGGTGAATGGCTGTGGGCATTTTCCTTCCTGTCTTGTCCCACTAGTATGGTTAAAAGCAGTCCATGAGAAAACATTTGAAGAATCCATATACATTCCGTTTGTATATCCTGATCCTAGTAAACTGGCTAGACAGTCACGTTTATGTAGGATTAGATCAAAAAGTCCACCTAGCTCAATATCCTGTCCCTCATGCTGAACAGGAATAAATAGTTTTTACTTCATCATAATGTCACTCAGCCACACAGTATCATTTGAAATCTTTCTGCCAAACCTTGCCTTCTGTTTTAGCTGAACTACAAATAATTCAGCATTGTTATAAGCTTTGTCATATGACTGTTCATCCCTTCACTGATCACTTGTGAATTTGTTTATCTGTCCTAGTACAGAATCTTTTCACAGAATCACAGAATGGCTGTGGTTGGAAGGGACTTCTAGAGGTTGTCTTGTCCAATCCCCCTGCTCAAACACCCACCTAGACCCAGGGTGGAAACTCTGGAACCTAAGGAGGGTTCCAGAGTCTCTAAGGAGGGAAACTCTGGAACCTCCCTGGCTACCTGTGCCAGTGCCCAGTCACCCTCACAGTAAAAACGTTTTTCAGATGGAACCTCCTGTGTCTCAGTCTGTGCCAGTTGCCTCTGGTCCTGCCACTGAGCACCACTGACAAGACCCTGACTCTGTCCCTTTTGCACCCTCTCTTCAGGTATTTATATAGATAAGATAAATCTCAAGATCCTCCTGAGCCTTCTCTCCAGGCTGAACATTCCGAGCTTTCTCTGCCTTTCCTCATATGTGAGGTGCTCCAGTCCCTAAATCATCTTTATGGCCCTTTGTTGGACTCTCTCCAGTATGTCCATGTCTCTCTTGTACTGAGGAGCCCAGAACTGGACACAATACTCAGGTATGACCTCACCAGTGCTGAGTAAAGGGGAAGCATCACCTCGCTCGACTTGCTGACAACACTCCTCCTAATGCAGCCCAGGATACCTTCTTTGCCACAAGGGCACGTTGCTGGCTCATGTTTAACCTGGTGTCCACCAGGACCCCCAAGGCCTTTTCTGTCAAGCTGCTTTCCAGCTGGGTGGCCCTCAGCATATATTGGTGCACTCCTCCTTGTTGAGCTTCATGAGGTTCCTGTTGGACCATTTCTCCAGCCTGTTGAGTTCCCTCTGGATGGCAGCACAGCCCTCTGGTGTATCAGCTACTTACCCCAGTTTTGTTTCATCATCAAACTTTCCAAGGGTACATTCTGCCCCATCATCCAGATAATTAATGAAGATGTTAAACAGGACTGGACGCAATATTGACCCCAGTGGTACACTGCTAGACATTGTCTTCCAACCAGTCTTTGCTGCTGATCACCACTGTCTGGGCCTGTCCTTTCAGTCAGTTTTCAATCCACCTTACTGTTTGCGCATGCAGCATGTACATCAACAGCTTGTCCGTGAGGATCTTATGGAAGACAGTGTCAAAGGCCTTACTGACGTCCCAGCAGACAACGTCCACGGCTCTCCCCTCACGTACCAGGCCAGCCATTTCATAGTAGAAGTTTATCAAGATGGTCAAGCATGACTTCCCCTTGGTGAAGCCATACTGACTAGTCCTGATGATTTTCTTGTTGTTCATGTACCTGAAAAAATGGTTTCCAGGATTAGCTACTCCAGCACTTTCCCAGGAATTGAGATGAGGCTGACTGGCTAGTAGTTCCCTGTATCTTTCTTCTTGCAGATGGGAGCAACATTTGCTTTCCTCTAGTCTTCAGGCACTTCTCCCAGTCACCATGATTGATCAAAGTTTGAGAGTGGCCTCCCAATGACAATCTGTCAGCTCTCTCAGCACTCGTAGTGCATCCCATCAGGGACCATGTATGCCCAGTTTGTTTAAATATTGCCTGACCTGATCCTCTTCCACCAGGGGTACATATTTACTCCAAACTTTCCTTCTGATCTCTGAGACTTTGGATTCCTGATGGCCAGTCTTGCTAGTGAAGACTTAGGCAAATAACAAGGCATTCAGTACTTCTTCCTTTTCCACTTCCTCTGTAACCACGTCCCTTGTCTCATTGAGCAATGGACCCACATTTTTCCTAGTTCTCCTTTTGTTGTCTATGCACTTATAGAAGTTCTTCTTGTCTTTGACATGTCTGGCTAGATTCAATTCTATTTGGATTTTAGCTTTCTTAAGTTCATCCCTGGGTGCTCAGACAATGCTTCTGTATTCCTCCCAGGTTACCTGTCCTTGCTTCCACCTTCTGTATGCTTCCTTTTTGTGTTAGAGTTTGTTTAGGGAGCAACTTGTTCATCCATACAGATCTCTTGGCATTTTTGCCTGACTTGTTATTCATTGGGATGGAGCTCTCTTGATCTTGGTGAAAGTGATCCTTGAATATTAACCAGCTTTCTTGGGATCCTCTTCCCTCCATGGCTTTATCTCATGGTTCTTTTCCAAGCAGATCTTTGAAGAAGCCCCTCTCTGGATCACCATCAGAGGGGAAAGAGTATGTGTCAAAGCAACATAACAAGAAGCAGGTCTTTGGAACTGGTTGGATCCCAGGGATAATAATGTTGGTGATTGATAATTAATTACATGTGTTGTGTGCAATGTTTTCCACTTTGACATGACAGAAACAGCAAACTTTATTTGTACTTTGTAGAGAGAATGCTAAGAGCAGGTGAGAGCTCACCCCTGAAGTTCCTCTTCAACATGTCATGTGCATAGGGCACATTCTGCATTGTGATTGATAAATCACTAGAAAATTATTGCCTACCTTGAGAAAAGACAGGAAAAGAAAAGAAGAAACATAAAATACTAAAAAAATAAATGCACAGATATATGTCCACTGTTACCATAAAGACACAGCAGTATCAACAATGATATATTTTAACCTGGTAGTACAGTCAAGTTTTAAGGATTAACAAAGCAAAACCAGCCAGGAGTCAGAAGAGCTGACAGAAAGGAGTGAACTTTAGCCACTGTAATCTTCTTGGGATCTCAGGATCTAAAGACAGAAGTGTAAAAGTCATTTAATAATATTGATGTTATTTGTAGAGTAGGGAATCAGCTAACAATTTTTGTGATGGAAATTTAACCTAAGAAGAGTTTTAATTATTTGCTTGATTTCATGTTTTTGCTGTAAAAATCTGAGTGCATTCGTATCAAGTATTATATATGTAAACAGATAAGTGACTGGTCACTTTGAAAAGCAATCTGAAAAGCAATTTCCCTTATACAAGAGGCAAAGATGGAGATATCCAAAACAACTGGCTGTGGGGTTTTTTTAAAGCTATACCAGGTTGCAGAATATAATCTAGAGTCGGTATAGTCCAGATGAATCTCTATATTGATCACACCACAAGACCTTTCAAATAAGTCAGGGTCAGAAACAAATTATTAACAAAATGTATTCTTTTATGTCAAGGTATCAAAAAAAAAAAAAATAATCCAGAGTATCCTTGTAACCAAGTTGGGATGCTATGGTCTGCATAAGTGGTCCAATGCATGGGTGAAAACTGACTGGATCAAAGGGAAGTGGTTAGTGTTTCATATCCTGTTTGGAGGCCCAGTACCTCAAGGATCTATCCTGTGACCTGTCCTGTGCAATGTCTTTATAAACAAACCAGAAGAGGTGGAGTGCACCCTCGTCAGGTTTCTAAATGATGCCAGACCGGAGGTGCAGTTTGACGAACCCAAGAGCAGGCCTGATATTCAGACAGCCCTGGGGGAAAGGAGCGAAGGGTAACTTAATGAAGTTCAGCAAAAACAAATATGAATTCTTGCACCTGGGATGGACCAGTGCCTGAAGAAGTATAAGCTGGGGACTGACCAGCTGAGGAGGAGCCCTGCTGAACAGTTTCTGGGGGTCCTGGTGGACAATGGGCTACACAGCAGACAGCAGTTTGCCCTGGCAGGAAAGAAAGGTAATACCACCACGGGCTATGTCAAAAAGAGTGCAACCACTTGATCAAGAGACTTGATGATTCATCTTTTTGCAGCACTGGTTACACTGTATCTGGAATACTTTGTCCAGTTTGAGGCCCTTCATTAAACACAGGATGTTGGTAAACTGGAGTGAGTTCAGTGGAGGGCCACCAAGATGAATGGGTCTGGGGAGGAAGGGCTGGAGTACTTGCCCTTTAAGAAGATGCTGAAGGACTGGGACTTGTTCATCCTGGAGATAAGACAGCTTTGGAGGGGGCCTAGCAATAACTTCCCAGTGCCTGTGGGGAGGTTACTAAGAAAATGAGGTCAGGCTGTCTGGTGAGGTGCAGGAGAGAACAAGAGACAATGATCATAAATTGTAAGAGAGGATATTCTGACTGGTTATAAGGAAAAAAATGTCACTGGTAGGAAAATTAAGCTTTGGAAAAGGTTACCCTGGGAGGTTGTGCAGTCTCCACCCTTTGAGGTTTTCAAGATCTTTGTGGATAAAACCTTCTAACAACTTGGTCTGAATTCAGTGTTGACCATGCTTAGAACAGCAGATTGGACTAAAGACCCCCCAAAATCTCTTCTAGCCTGAATTATTCTATGGTCTCTAAAGGATGTAACCTCTCCCCACTACCCTCAATGTTACTCAGAGTTGAAATTCAGAATCAGTTAAGTCTCTTCTGTAACAATGATTTTTCTAGTTATAACATGAGATACTCCTCATACATCGATAGTCTCAGCCCTGATTTCATAGTGAGAGGTAGTAAGACACTGGGTTGTCTGATGCAGGAACACAGCAAGTCAGACATTTTCAATGAGGGAGGAGGAGAGGGAGATGAAAAAGGTTTAAAATTCTTCCATAATACAGGTGTCTGGCTGTTCTTCCTGATCTGAATAGTAAGCCCTATCCTTAAGAACCATTTCCTTGTTGCTTTTTTATGTTATCATCATGATCATCTCTGTCCATTTCACAAATTCTGGATATAAAATCCTTAGGCCTCAACAGTTTCTCCTCTGTTCTTTAAGTGTCAGGATGTTTGGACTACTGATGTAAATAGAACAGACCTTGCCTTATAGAATCTGAAAATCAAATCATAGAAATTTGGAAAAGACTTCAAAACTTCTGGTCCAACTTCTTCTTCAAGCAAGGCTCACTCCAAACTTAAATCAGATTTCTCATAGCTTTTTCTAGTTGTGCTTTGAAAATCTCAAAAAATGGAGACTCTGCAGCATCTCTGGCAACGTGTACTTAACCACTCTCATGGTAAAGATTTTTAATTTTTCTTCATGATTAATTCTATTCATCAGAACTCCAGAGTCCTTCTCTGACAGTGCAGTGCAGGTATCCAGCCTATGCCAGTGCCTGGGTTCTTCCAATCCAGGTTGCAGGCTGGTCTTTGCATTTGTCCATGTTGAACTTCATCTGGTTTCTCTTGGACAATTCTTCAAATTTATCAAGGTCACTCTGAATACCATCTTCCTGCTATGTTGAAAGCATTGTTAAAGTCAAGATAAATGATACCCCAAACCTTTTGCTTGCTCATAGATCTAGTCATTTTATGTCAAAAGCTAATCAAGCTGATAAAGAATGATTTCCCCATAGGAAGTCTGTGCTATTAGATTCTACCTAACATTTTTTCTTTCTTTTACCTGGAAATGGCTTCCATGAGGACATGTTCCCCACATGAGGAACTGAGGTGAGGCTATTTAACCTGTAATTCCCCAGATCTTTCTTCTGGCATTTGTTGAAGATAGGTGTTATGTTTGTTCTTTCTCATTGCTAAAACCCCTCCAAGATGTTGGAGAGTGGTTTTGAAATGACATCAGTTAAGTACCTATTTTACAACCACATTAAAAGAAGAGTTAAAAAGTAATACTAAATAATTGAAAGAATTTGCGGGATAATATTGTATATCCTGCAAGTTTGCTTAAGCAGTCTTGGATGATTTTGCAGACCTGTGGTTCACAGGACCTACCATATTTTGACACAGTGGTATGTGGATGAAAAGGAAGAACCTTACAGTTGCTTCACAGGCACACCTTTCCACAAATTAAGCTTAAATTAGAGCATGGTAATTTTAGAGATCAAAGTAAATGTTAATGAAGAAAACTGCATGAGAGTGTCACTCATTTTAAGGACATATATTGTACAAAAGCCAATTATCACCACATTTTTTGGAAGATATTTAAGATCTTCTGGACTTTGGCAGGGAGGGCTACAGAAGTTAGTTTGTTCCCTAATAGCATCAGCAAAGATTCATATTAGGCTTGGAGCTCTACTTCTGACTGCCCTTTCTGTCACCAATTATTTTGTGTACACACCAAAGGAAATCAGTCAAGACTGTCAGCAGCGTTGATCCCGCTTCTCTCTGCCAGATGTTCTTCTTGTCCATCTGCTCACACTTGCTTTGCACAACATGAAAAAGAACTGGAGGCTGTGAGGTGACACTGCAATTAACCTTGTAAATTATTTCCCTTTTGCAAATGAAACCAGCAATTGGGTCCATAACTTACACAATTAAGAGCAATGAATCTTAGTCATTTTCTGTAATCCTCCATTTAATATTTGATCATTGATTTAATGTTTAATACTGTGGAATCATTGTTCTGTGTCCCTTATTTCTTAAATGTCCTTGATTTTAAGGATAGTCAGCAAGATAGTAGCTTGATCTTGCAAAGCTTTACTTTGAGGAAGGCCAATGTGATTAGTCACATGAATAAGAGTTTGCATGGGTAAATTCATATATTGCAGACACCTCATCCCTGTCTTATTCAACTGTTTCATTTTCTTTAGGGTTAGTTTAAAATTAATTTTATGTGTGGATGGACCTATAGGTGTTAAATGTAACTATTTTCAAAACAAATTTCTGCACAACATGATTTGAACTTTTGTCACTTCTTAAAAGTTATTAATAATCGTTTTTAACCATAGACTATTGAAGCTGCCTGTCAATACCATTTGACATCATGTGAATGAGAGCATGCATATGTATATTTGATATATACTAAAGTGAAATACTTGGAAGAGTGAACATTTCAGTCAGATATTTTGCCAATCCACCTAGATATTCAAATATCTTATTCCTTAAGGGTGTTTCTGTTATTCCAGACCTCTGATTCTGTTATGTAAAGGCTGCCAGTATGTTGCAATTTTTTTTTTAAGAAAACTACTATTCACTGAGAAATAAATGACCAGGGACTTGTTATAATGGATGATTCAGATGACCAGTTCAGGAGTTCCAGTTGGGCTTCCAGAGGTGAAAGCATATTCCATTAAATTATTATATCTCATATCTTTGCTGTTATTTCATTTCAAACTCCACAAACATTTTCTTATTCAGATGAAAGTCACAAGGTTACTATAATAAACAGTTGTATTATGTGACAACTGCCATCTTGGTCATGACCTGGAATTGAAAATTAAGCCTTCAGTTGATAAAAGTGTTGGGTACGACAGCGGGAGCTGCAGGACTGACCCCTACACTTTGCCATAGTAGCATGACTCTACGCACAGGACAAGAGGTACCACTCATTGCACCTTGTGTTGTTACAGCTGAACCCGGAAATGCAAGAAGCCACCATTGTACTAGATCTTAGTAGATGTGGTGGAAACTTCCAGGTTGCTTAAAGTAGCAGTTCCTTTTTTTGTTGGAAAAGAAAAATCCTATTAGTCAGCTATGAATCAGTTTTGAAATGTATGCTTCTCCCACAATGACTGGGGAATCTTCTCAAATTCAAATAGTTAAGTTACAGTGAATTACATTAGACTTTCCTGATAAATATAAAATATTAAACAGAATATGTTTGATAAGTGAAATATAATTTGTAAGTGTATATAATTTGTTTTTATTTGTTTGTGTGTTTGTTTTACTTTTTGTGGAACCTGTTTTAAATCAACTGGGAAGGTTCATTACCTGTCAACCATAATAAAAGCCATATCTTTTTCCTATTGTTTATGCAAACCTTCCCCT
Source organism: Balearica regulorum gibbericeps (assembly GCF_011004875.1). Classification (NCBI taxonomy): domain Eukaryota; kingdom Metazoa; phylum Chordata; class Aves; order Gruiformes; family Gruidae; genus Balearica; species Balearica regulorum. Next base: position 49,109,473 of record NC_046185.1, on the reverse strand, counting down.
TATGGTTCACTGAAATAGTCTTGTTTCTAGTCTTGTCATCTTCAAGGTTCTCAGTCATGGGGCTCTTTTATACATTGCAACTTTTATAATGCAGGTCTGGAGACACTGGAAAAATAACCAACAATGAAGAATTCCAGATTTTTCAAATTCTAGCTTCTCTGCGTGGAGATGATCAGATTAAGAGCAAATAGAACCTGAACCTATCATAATTTTAAGTGTTACTAAATTAAACAGTTTTGTCTTTTCTCAAGAACTGAATGAGTAGGAGAACTCGGCAAATATTGTCACATTATTTAGAAATAATTTACAGAATAGCTTGTGCTATGTGCTACTCATGCTTACATGAGCTTATTCTGCAAGTAGAAATTTATCCTAGGACTGATCATGAAGTAAGCTATAGTTCACTCTGAATAAGCACAAATATCTTAGAACTAGATCCAAACACATTTTCTCTATGGGAGTATCCTTGGGTAATGAAAGTTTAAGAAATAAATTTAACCCAAGCACATAGTCAATTTTTTTTTTTTCTTCATGTCACCTTCAGAAGTCACCAACATTTTTTCCCATTGTATATCTTTTTCAGTATTTAGATGTGAGGTAAGAAGATGATGGGCATTACTATCCTGCCATATTGTGGCCCAGGAGAAGTGACATTCAGGACAAGTGAATGCCAAAGCTTATGCAGTGTTCATTCATATTCAGCAGCAAGTGAACCAGTTTTCCACAGAGTAAAATAAAGATACCTTCAAAATATATGCTGCTCCAATTTAAACAATGCTTTCCCTTCCCTTCCCTTCCCTTCCCTTCCCTTCCCTTCCCTTCCCTTCCCTTCCCTTCCCTTCCCTTCCCTTCCCTTCCCTTCCCTCCCCTTCCCTCCCCTTCCTTTCCCTCTCCTCTCCTCTCCTCTCCTCTCCTCTCCTCTCCTCTCCTCTCCTCTCCTCTCCTCTCCTCTCCTCTCCTCTCCTCTCCTCTCCTCTCCTCTCCTCTCCTCTCCTCTCCTCTCCTCTCCTCTCTTCCTCCTCCTCCTCTTCCTCTTCCTCTTCCTTTCTTCCCTTCTTCCTTTCTTCCTTTCTTCCTTTCCTAATTGTGGAAATCCAGAGTAATTTTGCTGTTTAGCCAATAAAGGAGAACTTTTCATGACTTTTTGTTCTATGTCACCATCACTTTTTGCCTCTTCACCAAATGAGAGAAAAAGCAATCTGTAAAATCTCTCATTGGTCACTGTCCCTTTTCCACTTCACAGACTTGCTACTAAGACAGTAAAAGTTGCCACTTTTTTTTGCACAAGTTTGTTTATCTTTCTCTCTCTCTTTGTGCTGTCTATTTAATTAAAGGTCAGAATCTATGGCTATAATCTTCTTCTGGGATAATAGCTAAACCTAATAGGGTATCATCTTCTTTATAACACTGACAGTCTATCACTGCTGATTCCTCTTGGTAGCTATTCTGTGCTCCTCATCATTCTGCTGGAACTTTCAGTAGACACTGTCTTTAAAATCCCATTTGTACCATTTGGGTCAGGTCAGGAAGAGTAATGGCTCTAATCTTGTTGGAGTGATATTATTAATCTTGAAGCAGGTGAGGAGCAAGATGCTTTGTCCAGCCAAAGAACTCAGACTTCAGTTCTGCAGTGGGTAATCCCAGGTTTACTGCACATGGCAAAATGACTCAAAGAATAAACTATCATTTTTGGTCATATTTAAACCTGTATGCTATGTTAAATCAATTTCAGAGAACTAAGATGGAGGACTGTAGTTTCCCTTTCCAGTTTCAGCCAGTTTCTTTTAAATTTTCTTAATACGTTTTTAGCAGATAATAAGCAAAAGTAAACAGGCGTAGCTGTGAATCACAGCAGTATTCCTCTATGATCATAATTGTACGCTGAGCTTTTTGCTTTTGGGCATAACAGGTGCATATTTGCTGATGTCTAGAAATTTGAGAAATTCACATTACATTTAACACCAAATTCAGCAATTTGACATGTTTAAATTTCAGGACCGACCTGTTGTTTATAAAAGCCATTAACATCAGCTGCAGTTCCTGTCACTTCTGAACATCTAACCAGGATTTTTTATTATCTAGACATAAGACTTCCAAAATGCTCTATGTGTGCATCTGTTTTGTGTACCCATTCAGATGGGTACTGATTTGGGGATAAGCTTCACTACTTTGTGATCAAGAAGGTTAGCAAAGAACAGGATGGAATATCAGGCTTTTGTTTCCTCTTGGTTTAGGTTCCCATGCACATTCACCTGGAAAATGGATTGGCTGAGTTTACTGTGCCTGGCCAAGGTGTTTCTATAAATCATACCTCCATATGAGAAATATTGATAAAATAACAGTGCAACGCTATTCCTAGAAAGGCCTCAAAATAGCCTTCTGCAATGGCAGATAGGTTTGTAGGCACTGAGCCATAGTTCTTCAAGCCTTTCACATTTCCAGGTGTCTTTTGTTCTCCTATTGCAGTTTCTTGCATAACAGAGATCCTTGATCCTAGTCCACAGATAGCTGCATTAAGCTGGCACAGACTGAGAGTCCTTAAAACCCCAGACTGGTTTCAAAGCGCTAGTTGAAGGACGGTGCACAGGGTGGATGATCTTTAACACTGAAGACATGGACACTAGCTCTTGCTTCAGTACACTGGGTTGCTCTCACAGTCTCGTGAACTATTACAGACTACGCTGGGATATCCTTGGGTACAACAGAAACTCAACACAGGTATAAGTGAATGTGCTAAATAAATGGCGTAGAGCTAATTGAAGAAAATTCAGCAGAATGTATCCATTACGTTAATCTGTCTACTATGTTGAATCACAACATTTGGAGAAATAAGACGGAGGTGGGGAACTGGTTGTTCCCTTTTCTAGTTTGAATTGGCCCATCTTAAAATGCTACTAGTATATTTCCAACAGATCATTAAAAAAGTAAACAGTAGTAGTTGTGCTTAAAACATATGCGATACTATCTAAATGAAATGAATCCTAAAAGAGCTTCACTGGAATTAAAAACAAAAGAAAAGAAAACAAAACAAAACAACCTGATTACTATAAAAATAGACTACTTTTATAATTTGTTTGCATTAAACATTTCCAGTTTTCACTTTGAACATTTGAGGGTTTGGTGATTTTTGTCACACTCAACCTTGTTTGAATTCTCACCTGTACTACTCAAAAAGCTAAAATGACATAAAATCTTTATTTTTATTAAAAAAAAATACTTTGTGTAACAATGCTTTGTATAAATCAATATTTTTCAAGATAAAAAAGCAATTGAACCTAAGAACCACCATTTTCCTTTTAAGCTCTAAGGTGGAATGAAATCAGATTTTCAAAATACTTCCCAAAATAGAAACTTCCTGACTTACCAGTTCCAATAACAGACATAAAATGTTTTCTATCTAAGTATTAGTGCAATAAAAATAACAGGCATTAAAGTTGGTCAGCAAAGAGGTGGTAAACTTCTAACAAGCCTTATTCCTAGCTCACTTTGGCATTGCTATGAAGAAAAAGCTATTACGAAAAATAAGAATCAAGTTCAGTGTCATTTCATGAGCTTAAAAAAAAATTTCAGACTCCTCCTCTGCCCCAGTATATTGACTGCTTTGATTTCACTTTCCAGGGAGGCTGCCACTTACTTGTGGGATTTTCAATGGAACATCAAAAGGACAGGCTAAACGCATTGCACAAAGCTCACAGAGTGCACAGCTGGAGCATAAAAGTACATGCTGCATCAGACCACTGAGCAGCACTCCATGCTCACTGCTGTTTCCATTGATGCAATTTAGCTTTTTCTCTTTGTAGGTATGAAGAGGTTCCTTCTTGCTCCCCACATGGATCTTCAGAAACCAGGGACCATCTTTAGATGGTCAAAGTTCTCCCTAAATCTCTCTGCCCAATGGCTTTTATTATTTGACTCCCACTCAACAGTCTTCAAAAACTTTCAAGAATTCCTAGCCCTCTACTGATGGAGGGTCAAGGCCATGGAAGGAATTTAGGTATCCTGGGGGACTTGTGGGGAAATTCTCTATTCTGTACAGATCTGCATTCTTTCTTTCGTCTGCACCTGCATAAGGCAAGGATCCACCTCATATTTCTCTTTACTAATGTTCATTCCAATAGGAAAAATCAAATGCAGGGTGAGACATGACCTACTTGAGATATAAGGAGGTGTATATTTATGTCTGCAGTTTCTTAATCAGTTTCAGGATCTCCAGTGCTCTTTGTCTATTTGTATGAATAAAAAACAATTGGTAGTTTTAATAACAGCACACTTTTTAGTAATGTTTCTTCCCTTTTGGTTTAACCACATAAATAGAGTAATGCACTGGGTACTAATTGATCAGAAGCTAATTTTTATGTTTTGAAACCATGCCAGATGTGGCCTAAGCTGTGTAACACACCTGGCTTCTCTCTCTAGGCCCAGTTCAATTTGAAGGAGTCAGATTTCCTTTTGAGCAAAGAAGTAATTTCTAGTATTTTTCCATTGTAATGTGGAAGTAGTAAAGCACAGAAAATAAGAACAAGCTGGTTTCTTTTAAGGCCACTGCTGCCTTGTCAGAATTATTTTGAAAGACCCAAGGCAGAATCTTTACTACCGATAAAGAAAAATGATTGCAAGTGAGGAAAAATTCCTTTCTCTATGCTGATATTGGTATTGAGGAAAAAGAAAAGAAAGCTATTTTTTATAACACATTTGTATAGAAAGCATTTACTGCAGTTAAATCAAAAGGAAAAATAACTCCATGATAATAATAATTATTATTTTAACTAATAATATTTCTTTCAGTGTAATCCACAGTTTAAAAATTAAGCAAGCATGTTTTCAGGGCTTTTTTTTTTTTGCCCAGATTACACCATATGGTTACCACTTGTCTAATGTGACATATGCAAAACAACCCATAGACTCCATTAAATCTTCTTCTTTTTGACATGACACATGTTTATAACAGAAATAGAGTCAGTTTTCTACCCTATTATTACATCTCCATAACCTGGATCTTTTTTACTAGGTACAAGTAGGTGCCTTTTTTACCAGGACCCACTGTTCTTTCTATGTCCTGTGTGATTTGTTCTGGTTTGATTGATAAATTTACATGCAGTTTGGAAACTGTAACTTAAGTCTGCTGCAGGCTTCTGTTTTTTGGAGTAATGTAAGACTGACCCAAATTGTCTGTAGATCTTCTTCAGCTTGCTTGATAATTCAATTCTTCATTGTAAAGCCTCAGTGCTTATTAGGCTCTTGAGTGAAGCAAGCCTCTGCAATAATGGCCAAAAACATGTCAGCAAGCCATCAGGAAGTTCAAACTGCTGCATGCAGAGGAATTATTAAGAGCTGCTAAAGTGAGAAGTGATATTATGTAGATCACTGAAATGTTATCACCTTAGCATTTGGAAAATATGAGGAAAGTTCAAAGCCATACTGATGCAATTTTGTAAAAGGAATTGGGCTATTGTCTTCTCTCTGCATATGTGCCTAGTTTCTTCTGGAGAAATATGTGTATCCAGAGATTTGAATCCAAATAGAAGATAAACACCTGAACATGTAATTAGGAAAATGGTATTTTTATAATAAATGTTCTTAAAATATCAATTATATTGAGATGAGTGAATCTTTGTCTGATTTTGATATAGAAAGGACTTGCCAGCTAAGTAGGATTTCAAGAGGTTTCAAATCCATTTTCAGTCCCATGCTCAAATTATTAGAGTGATATGATGGGGTTACAGCGTCGGTGGATAAGGGAAGGGCAACTGACGTCATCTACCTGGACTTGTGCAAGGCATTTGGCACTGTCCCGCATGACATCCTTGTCTCTAAATTGGAGATATCACTCAGTGGATAAGGAATTGGCTGGATGGTCGCACTCAAAGAGTTGTGGTCAATGGCTCAATGTCCAAGTGGAGAACGGTGACGAGTGGTGTTCCTCAGGGGTCAGCACTGGGACCAGCACTGTTCAACATCTTTGTCAGCAACATGGACAGTGGGATTGAGTGCACCCTCAGCAAGTTTGCCGACGACACCAAGCTGTGTGGTGTGGTCAACACGCTGGAGGGAAGGGATGCCATCCAGAGGGACCTTGACAGGCTGGAGAGGTGGGCCTGTACAAACTGCATGAAGTTCAACAAGGCCAAGTGCAAGGTCCTGCACGTGGGTCAGCACAATCCCAAGCACGACTACAGGCTGGGCGAGGAATGGATTGAAAGTAGCCCCGAGGAGAACTTGGGGGTTTTGATTGATGAGAAGCTCAACATGAGCCGGCAGTGTGCCCTTGCAGCCCAGAAAGCCAACCGTGTCCCGGGATGCATCAAAAGAGGCGTGACCAGCAGGTCGAAGGAGGTGATCCTGCCCCTCTACTCTGCTCTTGTGAGACCCTACCTGCAGTACTGTGTCCAGCACTGGGGGGGGTTCCAGTACAGGAGAGACATGGAGCTGTTGGACAGAGTCCAGAGGAGGGCCACGAAGCTGATCAGAGGGCTGGAGCACCTCTCCTGTGAGGACAGGCTGAGAGAGTTGGGGTTTTTCAGCCTGGAGAAAAGGCGGCTCCAGGGAGATCTAATTGTGGCTTACCAGTATCTGAAGTGGGCCTACAGGAAAGATGGTGAGGGACTGTTTATCAGGGAGTGTAGTGACAGGACAAGGGGTAATGGGTTTAAGCTGAAGGAGGATTGATTCAGATTAGATGTTAGAAAGAAATTCTTTACTGTTAGAGTGGTGAGGCACTGGAACAGGTTGCCCAGAGAGGTTGTGGATGCCCCCTCCCTAGAAGTGTTTAAGACCAGGTTGGATGAAGCTTTGGGCAATGTGGTCTAGTGGAGGGTGTCCCTGCCCACAGCAGGGGGCTTGGAACTAGATGATTTTTAAGGTCCCTTCCAACCCAAACCATTCTATGATTCTGTGATTCTATGATCTGTTTGGGAAAAATTATGAATCTCCTCACAAGGAAGGAGCATTTTCTTCATAGAGGGAAAGGCTGCTCTTACAGGAAACACCTTGACAGATGTGCCAAGATAGCAATGAGAAGCTCCAAAATGAGCTCATGACACCTCCAGCATCAGTGAAATGATAGTCAAAAACTTGTCTTTGGGAGACCTCACCCAAGAAGTCAATAGAACTAGGAAATATTTGTCAGAAGAGGAAAAAAGAGAAGACAAGCAAGCTTTAGCAACTGCTGATTGAGGGTTTTTTTACATTTTAGGAGAAATTTTTGTTTAGGTGCTTATTAAAGTGCTGTCATTTAATAATCTAGATACACCCAGAAGGTAATGCAATTTTCAGGCAATGTTTCATACCTAAAGCTATGGTTTAAGCTTAGCCATTTATTTTTATCAGCTCAATATTATGACCATAGAAATCAAAAGCCAAAATTGTAGATACCACACATGTGCTTTAAATGAATAGTAAATGACTTCTGCTTTCTGTTTGACTACAAACAGGGAAGTAATGCATTGTCAAGTAGTAGATCACCCTCAGGATTTCCAAGTCTCCTCAGTATCAGTCCGTTGTTTGCTTATTTTTCTTCATTTGTGAGCATTTATGGGTAATGGTTCAACTTCATATAACATGCAGCAATCTCCTGTGTGTTCACCAAAATATGATTTTTATCAAGTGCAGAATCTATTTTTTTTTTCTCCTTTTAAATGAAAGTTGGAAGAAGAAAGGAAGAAGGGCTTCATTGTCCAAACGCTTCACCAACTTCAAACAAGGAAGATGGCATTTTACAGTATGGATGGAAAATCGAAGCTGAGCTCAGTAGAAATTGCAGGAAGGGAAGAAAAGGGCATAAAATTAAATCAACATCTTCCTGAGACCTGAGAATATAGTTAAAAATAACGGTCTTAATATGCATTTCCTGGGGGTATATGAAGTGCAATAGTTTTTGAGACATTGTGATAACTCACACTGGATTGGAAAAAGACAGCTACAGAGAATGAAACCATATCCCATGAGTCTTACACCCTTTTTGCTCAGGCAAGTTGCCACTGGCACAAAGAAACCAAACTATAAGGAAGCCATAAGTGTTAGGGTACAAAATCGTTCTCTTCTTCCAATGCTAAGTTGTTCCCAGCAGTATGCTCTGAATTGTTTTGTCCTGGGGTGCCTAAGTGACACATGCAATGAAGCTGAAATCCCTGAGCAATCCCTATGTGCTGCTTAAAAATCCCATTGGTTTAATGTACAAAATAAATACTTGAAACCTTTTACTATCCTGGCTATTAGGCAGTTGATGCTGATATTCAGGCTCTATACTCTGATTTCGGCTACTGATGCTCAAAGCTAGCTCTCAGGTGTGCCTCTGCATAACTCTGGGCTGTGTGGAAAAAGCTGTCTTGTGGGCCTGAGAGGGAGGACCACCTCTCATCTCTCTCCCAGCCCCTTTTTGCTCAGAAGCTTTATTTAAGCTCAGGCCCTTGCACTTGATCATTTCCTGAGCAACACTGCAGTTGTGTCTGTTCCTATCATTGTGCCCTCCTGATCTTGATCTCTTGACTTGACCTGGGGACCTGCCCCAACACCATGGTCCTGCCTGGTGGTCTGAGCTGTGGGTGGCCCTGGGTACTGTCACTGGACCTGCTCTGCTCTTCTTGCGGGGGTACCATGGGGCTGCATCCTGTGTGGGTGAGGGCACTGCCCTGCCAGCTGTGCTGCCACCCCTGGCTCCCCGCTCCCAGGTCCCTGAACCCTGTGGTGCAGCTGGTCTCACTGCTCCCTGGTGCATACTTGGGTTTGGGTGGCTGATATTTAGCGGCTGGCTCAGCAGAGAGGTATTTGAGGTAGCAGATGAAAATTTCTAAAATCTATCTCAGTTTAAGTGTAGAAGTATATATCTTCAGCTGCAACACACACGTGGTCAGCGCTTGTTATGCAGAAGGGAAAAAAGACTGCAGTAAAGGAGATGTCTGCCTTTCCCAGCTTGGGTGTATTCCTGAAGTTGAGTCCAGAGTAACCTCAACATTGTTTTAGCATGAAATAGCTGGAAATCATTAAGTGGAATATTACATGAATCTGACATTTCTAGGAAGATTTCCAGGGTGCTATGTGAGGATGGAGAGGAATCTGGCTCAGGACAGTTTTATTTTTCTGAGCCACACTTTTTTTTTACCTTTTAAAGAAAAAATAGGTAAACAATTTGAACAAATAAGCTCAAGTCTCATTTCCAATAATCCATTAGGCACAGAGGATCCTAAGTTTAATTGAAAGTCAAACAAATTTTTTTATATTTTCACATTTCTCTTTTTCTTCCTTTTTTTTTTAATTTTTTATATAACCTATATTTATATTTTAAACTAGCTAAAGTTAATTACATGTTGGGGGAAAATAGTCTAATACCTTGCATAATCAAATACCTTGCAAAATCAAACCAAACAATCTGTCCTTTACTGTTACATTAAACCAGGTAATTGAACAGGATTTGTAGTTTACATGTATCTTTATAAGAGATAGTTTATGAATGAATAGGACAATTTGACCATAATTATAATATTTTTTATCTCAGTTGCATTAAGAAAAAAGTTACTTTCTTATGAAAATCTACACCTAAAATCTATGCGTTGTTCTAATATTTTCCCGAATTCACAGCATTCATTCAGAATATTGTAGCTTTCACAATGTGCCAAGAACTTAATGAGGGGAAAATTCAAAGTTTACTATAGCAATGTATTAACCCTGTTGGAATCTGGTCTACAAGAGCAGCATCCATGGTGTGATGTACAGATAGGGTGATATAGCTTATTGGTTTGTCAGGTGATTCAAAACAACATGATAAATGTAATTAAAAACCTGAACCATTCTGCTTTTGGTCAGCACGTCTTGAAATTAAATCTGCCATTTAAATTTGCCTGACAGAAAATCTAAATCTGTGGGCAAAATCGTATCAGATTACCTACATATATGTATATACCTACATATAAGTATTATGTTAGTTTCTGAAGAAAAACTTTTTCTGAGCATAAATTCCTTGCCAACTGTCAAATCCCTTGTCTTTCCATATTCAATATAGAATATATATATATATAGTATTTTTTAAAGAATAGCAGTTGTAGCATTTGCAGTAAGTTACATAAAGTGAACAGAACTAAAAACTTACTCAGTTTCATTTCTTCATAAAGAGCGGTCATTGGCATTAATGTTTCTAAAACTCGGTTCCCATACATATTTAGCCCATGGACCTCTGAGAAAGGAAGTTAGTGAAATGACTACACGATAGGTTTAAATTACACTAGGATCCACACCTTGCTTGCAAGTGTTTTTAAATGTCTGCAGGTTGAAGACTGAAAAACAAAATCCTTGAGCCATCGTGCAAAGAATAAAATGAAAAGGGGAAAAAAATCCACTGTTTGAAAATATTCCAAAGCACATCCAAAGAGAATATAGACTAGTTAGAATTCCACTATAAGACTGGGCAGAATTATTCTTCTACAGTAAATTTAAGCAAGGCTGAACTGTCCCACTTAGAGTTTATATCAATAAATTATACTATGAATTATTTTACCATGTAATGAGTTTCATGTATTTGAAACAAGTGAAGCAATTTAATGTGGGCATAAGAAAGGTTAATACCATTTAAAGAAATTGAAAAATATAAGTAATGATGTGATCTAAATTAGATATTAAACTGAAAGCTAAAATCTATTAAGTTGTGGATATCACATAATCCAAGTATGGGTTTGGTAGCAGCACAAGTATTTAAGTACTGTGTAATTTTAGTAACTTTCTTCATATAATTACCGACAAATTAACGGCAATATACAGGATCAACAACAAATGAATATTTCATAACTGATTACAAGTATAAAAAGAATTTACTCCTGCAAGGTTGTTGTGACAGTGTTTTTAATGAATACTTGACATTATTAATACTGTATTTATTTATTTATTTCACATTGGAATTGTATCTGGCATTTGGCAGCAATATAAAAACAGATGATCTCTAACTTGAAGATCTTCTACAAAATGACAATAGGCCGAAGTGGAGAAAGGATAACAACAGATAAAGATCTTTGGAAGTCTAAGATGACTGTCTCTAGTTGATATCCTAAAATAACGATTAATCCTGAGAATAAAAGAGGGAAATGCTTTTCTCTACCTGCAACGGGCTTTACCTCTTATTTCTGAGAGGGGAACTGGAGGGTTCTTCTGTTCTTATTATAATTTTGTTCAGTATTGTAAGTGATTTATTTAGTGATTTATATTATACTATTAGCTGTCGGCTGCGTAAAATTGTCTAGACTCCAACTCCCCCCCAGTTTTATCATCCCTCTTTTTTGAGCTCCAGCCATGTTTCTGTCCATCAGACAACTAAAACCACAGCTTGAAAGAAACACTGAGATTTTCAGGGAAACTTGGTATTCTGACAGCTGGCATTTTAAGGAAAATACCAAATATGAGGAAACTTATGATAAAAATCATGAGAGTTGACAATGCTGCCACCTAGCCTTTCAAACATAATCAACAGGAGCAATCTGATACAAAGCAGTGAGTCTCTGAATGTCTGCATTAGCTCCCTGATTATCAGACATCTAAGAGGACTCCCTTCTGTGAAGTCACAGCAGCTTGACCATCGACAATGAGTCTTCTGACATCATTCTCAAAAGCAAGACTGTACATATGTTGAGCTACTGACATTATAAACTCAGATGTTTAGAGGCTGCATACATGGGACTTTGCTGTTAAACCCCTCGTTACAAAAATTAAAAAGCCAGCAAGCTTCTGTGTGCTGTCCTTTAAGGAAGGATTATGATCTTTGCAGTACATCTGGCTCAGCCTCATGGCTGGCTTCCTCTGTAAGTTGGGCTGCTGTTATGAAAAGCCAAAATAAAAAGACTGAAAAGATAAAGAAAACATTTTTTCCTACATCTAGTTATATTCCTCTCATTAGTATTTCTTTGATTAAAGCCACAAGTTTGGGATCTTTTGTATTACCTAAAAAGATCAAAGACCAGTCATCTTTTAATGTATATAGGTAGGATTGGTTGTGGCTTTTGTTTTAAATGCTGTATTTTTAGATATGTTTTCTGTGTACACACAAATCTTTGTATGAGATATATCTTTCTTATATGTTTTAATACGCATAGACTGTTGTTATTTATGTTTGAAATGCTAATTTATCTGTTTCTGTTCTTGTTTTAAAACTAGCATTTGTCATTATTTTGTTCTAGCCTGTTTCACAATAATTGATTTTGTGTTCACTTGTTAATTGGTTTAGTTGCTACTTTATTGAAATTCATGGATTTGCTGATGGAGGGTGCACACCCTGAGGAGGGTGTGTTTTCACTGGTAGTCACTAATTGCAAAGTGTTAAGCATTCATAAGCTTGCAACTTCTTCATAAAGCAATCAACACATTTTATTAACTTGCTCAGTCTCTGCTCTGCTCCTTGAATCACAGTATTTGTGATCCTGCTCGTAGCTGAACACAGGTGCTATATTTGTATAATAAGAAACTCTGAAATGAACACATATTTTACTTTTAAAAGAGTAATTTCTTGGAGACAAATTGCTGTAATTATTATTATTATTGATTTCTACAACAGAAGTGTTGGGAGCATCAAAATCAGAGATACATTGTGTTATGTGCAGAACAAGAGAATAAAAGACACTCAAAACACCAAAGAACCTAGAGAGTAAGGGTTAGGTGGTTCCCAACCATATTAGTCATATGAGGAGCTTAGAAAGAAAGCAAGCAGAAGTGCCACACACACCAGCATAGCTTTGCAATAGCAATATGTACCTTTTGCTTAGCAACTGCCCTTCCCGGATGCTTCTTTCTGATGCGAGCAGCAGTAGCAAAGAAAAAGATCAAAGAGAGATACTGGATGCCTCATCTGGTGACCACCAAACATGGGCAGAAATGGTTAGCACCATCTGGGGAGACACACTAAATGTCAGTCCGTTAGGAAAGTGGGTGAGTAGGAGCTGTGACGTGTCCTATTACCCTGCAGATCCTATTGCCCAGGAATACTTAGCTGAGGGTCGCAGCAGAGGCTGGACAACAGCCTCTTCCTCTCACAGCCTGAAAAATGGGAGCGAAATGAAACCTGGCCTGATATTGAGGCCTCAAAGCTTTTGAAGTTTCAGATTCCTTAGCCTTGGTTCCCCCTCTTTTCAGTTCCTCTAGCTTTCGTCCTTACATCTTTGATCTTTTCCTCACAAAACCACTGTAGCTGTCTTTTATCCCTTTGTAATCCACTTAACAAGAGAAAATTTAGGTTATATTGTCTTAATAACGTTGCCTGTAACATTCCCAAATCCTTGCCCTCCGCCAGTGGATTTATATTGTTCCCCATGGCTCTCTTTGTCTAAACAAAATCAGACTGAGCTATATGGCTGTACCGTCCCAGCCTCTCTCTCCAGCTTTCTTGGTGATAAATTCACACATAATTGCCATATATTTAGTTATTACCCACATAGCATTATCACAGGTATATATACATAGTAGTATAAATATATTTATATTATGCACATGAGACAGTATAGACCAGGACACCTGGCTCAAACTCTCACTTTAGCACAACTAGCCTTTCCCTTGAGCAATTATGTATGTTGATGCTCACTCTACGTCATGTCTAGAGGAATCTGGCTTCCTCCACAGACCTGGGGGAAAGGAGGAGAAATGGGCTGCCTGGATCTCAGACCTATCCCTATTTACACTACAGGTTCAGCTGTATGTGGCATAGCAGCCACGAACCACTGGGGTCTGTGAATCACCCCTGATTCATCTGAGCAAGGCTGAGGCAGCATGATGTTGATTAAACAATGCTCCTGCAAAGGAGGGTATTTTTTTGCTTGGGACAGTGATAGGAATCCGAATACTATTGTCATTGCATTCTTCATGGTAACATTTCTAAGACTGACACTTCATACAAGTGTTCACATTCATTTTAAATTCATTAAAAAGTTGAATTGCCTTTGCATTTTTGAAAAATATTGGTTTGCATTCAGAAATAGCTACTGTCTTCCAATCTGGTATGGCTTTGTGCATGGAAAAATCGCTTCGTACTCTTTATTTAACTTGCAAGCTTATTGTGAAGCTTAATTAGTGAATATACATGAGGCACATTGAGATCCTTAGGCAAAAGATGTTCTCTATCATACCTACATAGACATTAATACCTTTAAATGCAGCTAATTTGTACAGCCAAAGCAGTTATCTTCTTATACTTCATGCTATTTCACAGGCTGCTTAAATTAATGCTTCAGTTAGAAAATTAAAGCAGAAGAGATTTCAGCCACACATTTATGACCTAACCTTATATGATTTTTTTCTCTTTCATACAAATATACAACTAATCTCACCAAAGCAACTATTTATCCTCCCATCATTTCAGTTCTGCAAAGCTGATGAGTTTTGGCAGCATTTGTTTTTGAATGGTTTATAGGCCTTCAGTAAGATTAATTTTAGCTCAGGCACAGAAAAACAGGGGAAAAAAAAAATCTCTTCACTTTAATAACCACATGGAAATACTAGAAAATGTCTCTTGATAGAACAGCTATTTTTTGATAATATAATGTATATTATCTTTCTGAAATACACTGTAAGGCAGGGAAATGCAAAAATAACTAAAAAAAAAATAGAAAAAGAAATGAAAAGGAGGAATATGTGGAACACAAAGAGAAGACATTTTCTAAAAAGGATGAAAAAAGACCACAAGCACAAAAGCATGGTGTACCCACTTTAGAAAAGCAAAGGATTTCTTACAAGTGAATCGTAACATGTTTTCTAATTCCCAGCTTCATATTTTCTGTATTTCTCTGGATCAGAAGCTTCTTTTCAGCAGTGCAGCATGTTTCTTAAATGAGAGATTGTTTCCTGTACCACTTTCTCTCACGTTTAGAACCGTGCAAGACCCCATTGCAGCTACAGACATTGTTTACCTGTAAGAGGAGCACTGGGCAGACTCTGAAAGCTGGCTTCCCTGATCCCCCACCCCCCAGCCTCTCTTTTTTAATGGGATTTAGCAAATGTAAAGAGAAAGGCACCATGTGACAAGACAGTTGTCCGTGAACAGCTCAGGTGGGTTCTGCAAGTTGCCAGATTTCCATGAACTCCAGAGTGGGAGCTTGCACGTTTCAAGTAGAACACAAAACTGACTGAAGTTATTTGGAAAAATGGCCATCGACTGAGACATTTTGTATCGACCACTATGTTAAAGAATTCTGTTGGACTGGTGAAAATGTTCCTGCGCAAAGTCAACATTACAGTACTCATTTGACTGTGATCAAGCATAATCCTATCCTGATAGTCTGCTAGCAAACCCACTCAGTCTCTAGGAAAATATTTTAATCAGTTCCTGATGATAGGGCGTGGAAATGGGTGGGCAAAAAATGTTTGAGCATGATTTATTTTTTAATTTCTATTTAAATCATTCCATAGCCCCACCAATTCCCCCCAGACAGCTAAAAATCAATGAGCCAGGGACTCCACAGCCCATTGGCAAGTGCCCATCATTCTTCAGAACTTCAGAACAAGCAGGGTGATTAATCCATTTAAATTTACTGCACAGGAAATATCAGAGGTGGCAGATGCTTTCCTCAATTGTGATTTACATTGAGAAGAAAATTAAAACCCTCACCGTAACAATTAACTGACTGCTCCACTAAATCCAGTGTCATCTCTGGCTTTTTTTCTTGTGGAGATTGTGACTATAAATGCTTCGAGATTTCATGACATGAAGTGGTGAGGGGCTGGGGGTTTCATTTTGTTTTTCCCTTGTTGTTTTATTTCTTTATTTTTTAATTATTAATGACATTCACTTGCTTGTTTTGGGTTATGATTTTTGGGGTGGGGAATCACTAGGGAATGCTGCTTTAGAAACTGATTAATCTGTAGTCATTAAAACACTTCACAGACACTGCAGCAAAACTGTCAGTATCTCTTCATTAGCTCCAAGATAGGGAGCTTTTTATAAGTACATCTAAACCTCAGCTGTAACATCTTCCTCAGGGTATATTAACAGTGCAGGATTTTACAACATTTCAGGACTAATTTCCTGCTTATTCAGATACTTTTTCATCACAGGGAATTTACACAGCTACAGACATCTGTCTTAATAACACTCAGCACGTTAATATGGGTCTTGAGGACATTAGGTGATTGAGACTGTAGCTAGTCAATTCTCCTCATCATTTTGAAATAATCGAAAAAGAATGCTTCATGGCTTTCAAAGATTTACTGAGTTGATTCATTTTTATTCTGTAAATTACACTGATTTATTTTTTTTCTTTTTTCTTAAAACTATGGGCTATATGTAAGACTTGTAAGGTGTGCAGTGACAGTTGAGGAGGAAGACCCATTACATGAAATTATAGAAGTTTACAATACTGAACCTTGTGAACTTTCTCTTCCACCACTATAAATTTCACAAAGCCACACATTAATGGCACTCATTAGCAAATGATCAGAATAGGATGTACATACGTAAAACCCTTTTGCCTGACCTTTTCTCTATGCTTCCATAATCAGTCTAGCCTCAGCAAGAGACAAACCAAAATGATTTCTCAGCATTCCCAGTATGTATTTTTCATGAACGGTCATTGTATTCTTAAGCCAAGGATTCTCAAACTTTTCATAGTGTAGACTGCAAAGCAACAAAGGCTATCACATCATGGGTGATGCCATCCCAGTACAGGTTTCTGAGCTGAAAGTATTTGTGCTAAGGTGAAATGTCAATATGACTGACTTGTTTTTGCTTTTCTCTAGAAATTTCCTTGTAGCCACTGTTGGAAACAAAATACCGAGTTATGAAGCTTATGTCTGAACCAGTATGTATAATCTTATACTGATGGAAAAGTATAGGAGGTAAGTCCTGACATAGCTGCAGCATCTGTATTGTGCATAAATGGTGTAAGTAACCATATGTGACAATTTATAAGATATATATGAACTGAATAATTGTATTTAAAGTATAGTAAACGTGTCCTCCTTCTTACTAGATAAGGTTCTACTTATACAGGAAAAATGTGGGAAAGCACTTGAATGCACATTATTGATAATATAACAAAGGTTTAGATGGTGCATCTTGAGCACTGATTTTGAAGATAGTTTTTCAGAGGTCTTGGGATCAGCATTGAAATCCCTCATTTTTTTTTAACTCCTGTCACCAGGCAGTCAAATACTACCACCACTGTTGTCTGCTGCTGGTTTTTTCTTCAATGAGATTAAAAGAAACAGCAAGCTGAAAAAAAAAAAAACCCAAACCCCACTCATTTGGATCAGAGATATGCCACAGAGAAACTTGATGAACTACATCTTCTGCCCAAAGCTCAGGTGAGGAGCAAAAGAGTGACAAAAGCTACAGAAATGAGTGACATTCTTCAACTCTGCAACTTGCTTGTTCTTTTATTTGTAGTTTTACAATGTGTCTGAGACAGTAACTACTTCTGAAGACATAGGCTTCGCACCTTGGTTTCCACCTGGTTTTGCAAACGTGGGATTCTCTTTGTTAAGGTACAGGTAAAAAGGAAAATAGAGAGAAAACATCATGTGATTGACCTGACTGTAAAATCCTGTTCTAATAATCATAACATAAGCAAGATATTTACAGTACCTCCTTTTATTAGTGAAGCAGGAAGTATTGTGTAGCTGCTGCTTCTTGCTTTTCATGCGTAATCAAATGAGAATAGCATTTACTCCTTTGGAAAACCTCAACAAATATTTGTAAATGTTTCACAAGCCCATGCTGAAATCTACATTATGAAAGGAATATTTATCCATTGTTTTCTCAGGAAGAAAAGCTAAATTATTTTTTTTATATATTTTTTATTTTTTAAAAAAACCTCCATTAATTGTTACGATTCAAATTTTATACATGGGAAAACAAAGACAGAATGGGAAAATGGTCAAAATTACAAAAAGGAGAATGTGTAAGAAAATATAAAGTTTCCTAACTCCCTGTTTCTACAACTTGTTGCCTCTCACAGTAATTAGCTGCACAAAAAATTGCATTTGCATATGGTCCTTTTTTATGTTTACTGATTTTTATTTTTTTTTAACTCATCAGGCATGAGGAAAGACCATTAGCAGTTGATAAGCATGGTTATTGTTCTGCTTAGACCTTCATTGTAGTTTCCCTGTAAGCTGATAATGAAAGTTCCTGCCATAGAATTTACATTTTGTGGGGAGTTGTGCTGGTTTTGGCTGGGATAGAGTTTGTTTTCTTCATAGTAGCTAGTACAGGGCTGTGTTTTGGGTTTGTGCTGACAACAGTGTTGATAACACAGGGATCCTTTTGTTACTGCTCAGCAGTGCTCACACAGAGCCAAGGCCTTTCCTGCTCCTCACCCCACCCCACCAGCAAGCAGGCTGGGGGTGCACAAGGAGTTGGGAGGGGCCACAGCTGGGACAGCTGTGCCCAACTGACCAAAGGGATATTCCATACCATATGATGTCATGCTCAGCATATAAAGATGGAGGAAGAAGAAGAAAGGGAGGTGGTGGGGGTGGTGGTGTATGGAGTTTGTCTTTCCAGGTCACCGTTACGTGTGATGGAGCCCTGCTTTCCTGGAGATGGCTGAACACCTGCCTGCCCATGAGAAGTGGGGAATGAATTCCTTATTTTGCTCTGCTTGTGTGTATGGTGTTTGCTTTACTTATTAAACTGTCTTTTATCTCAACCCATCAGATTTTCTCACTTTTACTCTTCTAATTCTTTCCCCCATCCCACTGGGCAGCTGTGTGGTGCTTAGTTGCCTTCTGGGGTTAAACCACAATAGGAATAAACCGTTTCATTCAAAAGTAAGATATCTGTTTGCACGGACTTTGCTCAGAGGAGGCAAAAAGAACTTTGCACCCATTTTTTTCTACATTTAGGCACATCAGCAGGGAGCAGGAAGTTTTGGAGGCAAAAACTCTGTGTATAGTTGAACTTATGCTCTAAGAGGAACAAGATGATTTATGTGGAAGAATGAAGTGACTTACATCAGAGCAAAGAGAAATCAGGAAAGACTGTGACCTTGAAGCCACAATAATTTTTCTCTGGTGTCCTGGGGTACTGTTGTCTTGAACTGCTGCTGTTGAGGGTAGTCACACTCCAACTTACAACTTTTTTACTGACAAGTGGGTAGGTCCTTTTTTCTCTTCCTGTCATCTAAGACCAGTAATGAGTTTGATGTAATCTCAGTTCAGTCCTCAAATAAAAAGTCCAATACACTGTGAATATCTTATCCAGGCTTACTTCATTTATGTAGATTTGGATTTCATATTAATATCCAATTTGGTTTATACTGTGTTTTATCTGCCTTCCCTTTTATGTATATGGTAACCTGTGTGTCCTTTGGATGACTTTGTCATAAGAGAAATTATTTTCTGAATAAAAATGGATTGCTGTCCATAAAAAGCAGCTGGAAATTTCAGCTTCTTTTTCTTAATAATAAGATTTTTTTAAAAAAAACCATGTCTGTAGTTATTTGAATGATTCTTAATTTCTGCAACAACACTATTAAGATTATATAACACTCTTAAACACAAATAGTAACACTGAGGCTTACTCTACTTTTCTGTTTATACGAGATTAAAAATTATATAAACCTTTTTTATTAAAAGTGCTGTGTTAAGACCATGGAAAGTGTGCTGCCTAGCTTGCAGAACTTGCAAGGTAAGACAAAATGTAGGTAGGCAGCAAATTGACAGTGAGACAAAAGATGAGGACAGGAGCCATAATAAGATTATAATATTTATAATAAAGGTTATCTATTATGGGTTTTTTTTAGCCTGATGGTTCTACATCATTGTAAACTTTTAAAACAGGTATCACCAGTCCCCATTGGCCTTTTACCTAGCCATTATCAGTTGGCTGTTTCCAAATCCTGTGGGTCTCAAGATGGGAATTGAAAGACGAGAGGTTAATGGCTTTATGCACTAATTCAAGGAGTGCACTCTATTTGTAAAAGTGCTAAGACTCCTGTGGCAGAAACTGTCAAGTGAATAGTTTGGGCTGCTATCACTGATGGAGTGGAAATGTCAAAGAGCAACTCATTAGAGTCAGAGAACAAATAGGTAGGGAGACTCAGAGCTTTGAAAAGCATGAAAGGTAAGAGCAAGCAGATGAACTAGTTGTGATGGAAAAAAAGAAGAGTCAGTGAAAGGATCCAAGGAAGAGTGATCAGTGAAAAGGAATATGACTTTGCACATAGCAAAGAGCAAACAGACGTACACCATTGTTTTTGCTAATGTTAGCGTGATTAATTTTGATTCTGAAAATCTTCAAAATCTTTTTTTATAGATCCACATTTTCAGAATCATAGAAATATTGGCTGGAAGGACATTTAACAGTCACCGAAGCATCCTCTCACTTGGATCAGGACTACATTCCATACTAGATTGGGTCAGCCATATCTTTGTCTAGTGGAGTCCTGGAAGGACCTCTATGGGCAATTTCTTTACTGCGCTAACTTTTTAATGAAGTTTTTTCTAATGTCGGTCTGAAGATCCCAAGCCCTGACTTGTAACTGTTGCCTTTTGTTTTATGATCTGCCACTAATGAAAATAGCTTGCCTCAATCCATCCGGGCTTTGGCTTTTCTATGTTCATCCCTGAATGCCTAAGAAATGCTGTTGCACTTCTCTTTCATTGCCTGTGCTTGATTCCACTTCATGTATGCTCTCTCTTTGCAATTTAGTTAAGAATTTCCTGCTTAGCCTCCTGCCAAATTGTCTTATCTTTCTGTAGAACAGGATACTTTGTTCCTGAGTGCTAATAATTACTATTATTTTTTAAAATCCAGAAGCCATCCAAAGCAATTCTGCTCCTCTTCATGGTCTCCCTGGGGATCCAGCCCTGCAATTTATTAAAGCCTGTAGTCCTAAAGTCTAGAGTTCTAGCTCTGTTGCTTAAACTCTCAATCTCAGTGTCTGGGTTACAGGTTCTTCTCTCATTGTCTGGTGCAGGCAGTCAAAGTGAATGGTGGGCTATGTGGTAAAAAAATTGGATTCCCAGTTCTGTGTTTAAGTGGCAGTAAATTAAAAAGGAAGGACCCAAATTTTGATGAACAGAAAAAAATCCATGCATTCATTTTTATGAAGGGAGCACCGCACAGCCACTCGCTCACCCTAACTCCCCAAGGGAATGGGGAGAAGAATGGAAAAAACCCCTCCAAACTCATGGGTTGAGATAAAGACAATTTAATAGGATTACTACTACTACTACTACTACTACAACAACAACAACAACAACAACAACAACTACAACATTATATTAATAATATTAATAATATTAATATAATTCTATAATATCAATATAATAAATAATTTTAATATAATTGTCTTTTTTATTATTATTATTAATAATAATAATTTTTTAAAAAGTGATTCACAAATGCAATTGCTCACCACATGCAAAAAAAACCCACCCAAACAATGCCCAGTCTGTTTTTGAGCAGTGATTCCGCCTCCTGGCTAGCTTCTCCAGTTATACCCGGAGCATGACGTTATACGGCAGGGAATGTCCCTTTGGCCAGCCTGGGTCAGCTGTCCTGGCTGCGCTCTCCCAGCTTCTTGTGCACCTGGCAGGGCGTGAGAAGCTGAAAAGTCCTTGACTTAGTGTCGACCCTACAACTATGTAGCAACAACTAAAAACATCAGTGTGTTATCAACATTATTCTCATACTAAATTCAAAACACAACACTAAACCAGCTACTAGAAAAAGAATTAACTCTATCATCTCAGCCAAAACCAGGACACTGAGCCTATTGCAGTATCTACCAGTCTAGACTATTTAGTGCAGCTGAAGCTCTAAAATCTTTCGTTTTAATCAAAGATCTTTTGATGTGCCAATAAAGTTACTCTCCATCTTCTTCTGTTTGGTAATCCAAAAAATTTACACTCTTGTAAACAAGAATAAACACTCTTGTATATCCTTAGTCTTTTCAGCAAGTATTTATATATCATTCAAACTAACTGTACACTTGCTGAAATATGCAAAGGCAGAGGACAAACTCCGAAAGAACATAGGCACCAAGTCATGAAATTTAGGCTGTATGAAGGATGTAGAATTACTCTAAGATAACAGGTAAGAAAACTCCTAACCATGAAATCTCTTCCTATAAACTTATACCTGGCAAGACTACTGGTACAGACAGACTACAGCTATTGAGGCTGAACAGTCCACCTTCTGTCTCTAGCAGGGCAGGATTTTTGCTTGCTCTCTTTCATGAGATTCCTGCATTCATACATGAACAGCAGCCAAGCTCCAATAAGAGGGATAACCTGTACATGATCTAGTCTATAACTCGATGGTTAGAGTTTTTTCTTAGGAATAGGAAGGGCTCTTGGGGTGATAAAATGAACCCAAGTCCTTTCTTGGGCAAATGTTCTGACCATTCTGTTATTACACAGAAGGGAGGAAAGACAGCACTGTCCTTTCAATTAAAGGAGTGCTACATATCCAGCTACTTGTCATGTTCCTCAAGGCAAAGTGTCAGGGTTTAAAATGCCCAATACCACACTAAAGGCTGCACTGAGGAGATCCAGAATAATAAAACAGAAGTGCTCAGCCAGTTCCAGTCATGGGAACCAACCTTTGTAAGACTTCCACATCCACAGTTTGGTGCTTAATTAGGAATTAACTGTTTCACAATGACTGGATCCTGTTCCTAATCTGGTGCTAAGAAAATAGATCCATGAATTACTACTTGATGGATAGACACCACATTAATGCTATAAGATTTCTGTGAGCATCCCTAAGCATGTTGCTAAATTGTTCTAGCCTTTGAAATCCAAAAGCTGTGTTTCTACATTTAGACTGACTCTATCTAAGGGCCAAGGGAGTTGTTTTGTTTATAATAAACCATACCAACTCTTTCAGAGCCATTGCATTGAATGTTGTAAATGTACATAAGGAACATTAGGCTTTATGCAATATAGTAAAAATCCTTATTAAACTTTGAGAGAAATTACCGGAAGAAATTAGTGGATATTGCAAACTAATAATTTTGCATTTAGGGTTTTTAAATTAAATCTGTCTTTGAACTATATTCTTAGAAAAACTCTTTAAAATATGAAAATATTCTAGTATTTTTTAAGTTAGTTTAACACATCTGAAATATTTCAAATTAAGGGCCTTATTCTCAACTGCACTGAGGCCAATTTATGTTCTTCTGGCATCAATTACAGTTACATGCATTTCAAAGCCCCTGTGCACTTGTGAAAAGGTATAAAGAGGACTTAATGTAAATGAGAATTCAGTCATAATCTTTTGGGACGAATTGAACTGATCATTTATAAATGGGAATGATTAACAAAAACACACCTTTGCCTTCTTCATGTCAATGCTTTCATTCTGAACTATGAACCAGCTCCAGTTAATTTTACTTATTTGAGTAAGTATTTCCATGTGAGTATCCCCTTCAAATTTGGATTTTTATGTAATTATTTTCTAAAGAGATAAAAAGTGATTTCCATTTTGCCATTTATTTTTATCAATAATCTGTGAGCAGAGTGGCTGTTTTCAGAGAGCACTTCTCTTTGAAATCTGAAAGAAAAAATGAGCTCCTCTGCAGTTAAAACTACAATGTTTGCCTAAAGCCTTTCAAGCAGTTTGGAACTCCTCCAGTAATTCTCAATGCCTTCCTAGAGCACCACTTGGGTAGGAAAATCCAGTAATCTCTTCACTGCCTGCATTGAATTTGATTAAATGTTTTTCACTGATTTTAAGGTAAGAAAGGATTTTACGTCCTGTGTTCTGTGTTAGGAGTCTGCTTTTCCTCAGGTCTTTCTATGCTCAATGCAGAAAGACAGGAAAAGTGACTCATATGTTAAGGAAGTTTATTTTGGAACTGCATTTGTGTGTCCATTAACTACCTGAAGACTTTAAATACAAGAAAACCATCACTTCTTCTGATATCTGAGCCTTCTTCTGAATGTCAGGGTCAAACTTCTGTAATTATTCATTTAAGTATATCCAAGGTATAAAGTCATCTGTCCTGAAATGAAATTACATTCTTAACGTGATAATTACAAAGTAGTGAGAGACATAAATTAAGTGGTAGTTATATAAACACGCATATTAGTATGGCCAAAGACTGAATAGAATGAAAAAATGGCATTAGAGTGTGAAATATTATTTATGTCATACCATAAAATATTTTTTTTTTCCATTCAGAGATGACCATAAAGTAGAGAATATATTATTGTAATGGGTATGCTGGCTGTCCAGCAAAAGATTGGAAATACCCTAATCAAGCAGTCCCAGTCAGAAGGTGATGATTTTTTCTCAGCATGGGAAGAGAAAAAATGAGTCCCGTAAGAAGACTGAGTTTTGACAAGTAAGACTAAGGGGCAAATTTATGGCATAAGCTAATGCAAGACTCTTACTCTCATCCAAACAATCACATTAACATGAAGGTCTGGTAGAAAAAGCAACAGCTGAAGCCATAAAGTAGAAGTTAAATGGATTGGGTAGATAGGTCAGTTATATCTTTTCTCTCTCAAATGGATTGTCAGATACTGTGAACAAAAAAAAAAAAAAAACCAAAAAAAACAAAAAAAAAGGTTTATCCAGTCTTCTTAACCATCACTTCATCATACTTCTTTCAGGAGAATAAAAGGATGAAAGGCATTTTGTTTGTATGCCTTTCTGTCTGATGTAATTTGATTATACTGGGCTTTGGTAAATCAAATAGGTCCATGGCTGGAAAGTAACTCACCATAGTATGTCTATTCAAGTAAACAAAATGGCATATCTCTAGCAAAAGAAAAAAAAAAAAAAACAAAAACATGGTACATGGTTGGAGGACAAGAGGAAAAACTCATAAATTGTAACAAGAGTGTTTCAGATTGGATATAAGGAGAAACCTTTTCACCAATGGACAGTAAAGTAGCGGTACAGGCAGCCCAGGGAGGCTGTGAAGTCTCCATCCTTGGAGGTTTTCACAATCAGACTGGACAAAGCCCTGAGTAACCTGTTTTGATTCCCTGAATAACCTCACTTGATCCTATAGCTGACCCTGCTTTGAACTGGGAGTTAAACTAGAAAAGCTGAGGTCCCTTCCAACTTGAATTATCTTATGAACCTATAGTAAGCTACATGTATTATAAATCAACATAAAAAGTTATGTTAAAACCTAACTGTAGAACACTGAACAGTAAAATCATCTATACTCATACAGCAGATAACATTTATATTTCACAGAAGATGGTGTCACCAATTGAACAAAATATTATCCACATTCTGTCCACTGTATAAAAATAGATCCTTGTATTTATGTTCATATGTCATTACTACACCAGTAAAAGAAATTTGGAGGAGGTTTGTCTTCTGGTTTGCCATTACAATTTGGCCTGAACTCTGCCACCTGTACCATGTGAAGGACTTTGCAATATGAATGCTCACTTGTGCTTACTAACACCAAAAAGAAGAATTAACGTTCTAATGGAAACCTTGCTCAGCCAATTCTTCAAACCACTCAAGGGTGAATAGCTACAATTAGTGAAGAATTGGTTTTTTTTTTTTTTCTTTCTGTTCAAGTCACTAACTGTGTGTTTAAGAAAAATCTCACAGACAATGAATTCATTTGGAATTCATACATAAAATAGCTTTAGAGAAAACTGCAAGATTTAACTTGAAATGACCAACTAAACCCAGATATTTGCATACCCAGAAAACTTTATGTTTACTTGTATACCTCATACTTAATGTTTATATACATAGGTACCTATTAAACAGAAATTTGTTGATTATATTCTTATATTTCAACATTGAATCACTAGATTCATAATTTTCCACTGTGTATCCTCATTTCTCTGAAATAGAAAACAGAATTTCTATTCTGTTTTTACTGTTTGATGTTTGGTTAAGTCAGTGAGGAAATCTCTCATGTGTAATTACAATATTCAGCATCACCCAAACTAAATCCTTCTTCAGAATCATTACAGGTTTAAACACGGTTCACAGTTTGCCATATAGATAGTGAAATTTATCAAAAGGTAACAATGAATTAATGAGACCAAAATTAATGTATCTATCCCTCACTGTTCAGAGCTTCTCTTCTGCACTACTCAACAGTTTGTTTATTCCACAGGCAATACCTTCAAGCAGACTGAAATAGTTGTTATATTTAAAACAGAAAATGTCCCAAATACTTATTTTCCTCTTCGCTGAAATATGAAAATCGCCCTCTCAGTAATGACCAAGTAGAAGTGATTCAGTCATAATGTCAACATTTTAGGGCTAAAACCTACCTTAAACTGGATACTAATTCTCTGCTGTGCTGGGGAGGATTTATCCTTTTCAGAAATGGAGATTCATTTTGGGGCTCACGAGGTTGGACTTTAGGACTATGACATAATTATGAACAGAAAATTCATTTTTCTCTTTCTGACTTTTGTGCAGGGGTCTCAAGGTAACTAAAGTTCCTGGCTTTAAAAATTGATGCAAATAAAAAAAGACTTTCAATTAAAAAATGGAACACTCTCTCTAGAATTTCTAAATTCATTTTTTGTAACATAGGTAGTATATTCAGACACATAACAATGCCTTGCAACTGCAAAGCTCTCGTCACTTTTCTAATGACCTGCATAAGTATTTTGAAGCTTTCTTACTCAATAACAAAGTGATATTCCCAAATCACCATCTTTCAAATTCCCTCTGAAATTAGGCAGAGACTTCTGTGATTTTTAGATTGGGAACGCTATGGTGTTATAAATAGATCAGATCATTCACTATTTTTGTTGTATGCACGTGTAGCTGTGGGAGTTCTTTGGAGTCATTTTGATTGACAGCAGGGTGGAATAGAGAAGCGTGTCCAGATACACAGGTTGGATTTTTTTTTTTTTTTCCTTCCAATAGAGGCACCATTTTGCCATAGGCAGCATCATAAGGGAGGTTTAAGGGTGAGTGGATATCTTAGTTTCAAAACAAATACTGTAAAGGCTGTGATTCCAGTCCTTGAATTTGTCCCTTTTGCATTCTTTTTCCACTCTACAACAAACTTTTAACAGCCAAGATTTAAATTAATGAAAATGGAAGGTAATATTGTGGAAATACTTTAACCACAGTGGAGCTCGTAGGCAGAGCCATGATACAAAGTGCATTTACTCTAATGTTATGAAGAGTCCTCCCGTTTTTCCCCTGTTCCACCATAAAAAGAGTCAGTAAGCTGTGGAAAATGCTATGCAGACTATTAAAATCCCTATGTATTCAACAATATTATTATACATTAAAGCTATTTCATCTGAAAACCTAATAAAAACTGGCACTACAGGTTAGTGAGGGTGTTGAAAGTGACTTGTTTTAGGAATGATGACATTAGAGGGAGAGCTAATAGAACCTCAGATTGTGACACTTTATAATCATTAAATATAGACCTAATTTGGCTGGTAATTAACCCTGGAATATTATTTGGTGGGCAGCCCAGGAAAGAAAAAAAAAAAAAAAGAAAGAACAACAACTTGCAGAGTGACTGAAAAACAGAGGAAGAGACACAGAGTGTAAAAATTTAGGTGAATAACAATCAAGATACAGTTGACCAGTTTGGATTGCCACTTAAAAACCTTTGCCTCTGCTGCCGTACCCAACGCATGCTGAAAGAGCAAGCTGCTGAAGTCTGCTGCAGAGCCATTATCATCTGTTCATTTTATTTCCATTGCCAATTATCCTTAATTATTGGAAACTTTTTTCAATGTATAATGACTGCTGAAATGTTAGCATGCTCATTAAATTGAAACTCTAGCTCAAGAAATAGATTTTGATAAGCTATGTTATGTTATAGACCTGCATTTTCAAGTACTCCATCCTCCATTAACTTCAAGTCCATCTTTGCACATTTTCCGAGATATATTTATGTATTTATTTATTTTTACAGGAGAAAGGAACAGAAGGCCAGATTTCCTTGTTGAAAGCTGACATAATTAGTATAAAAAGACAGACGTGATCTGAATTGCTAGTAGCTAAGGCATAAATATGGACAAACATTGTTTCTGGAGGGATGGGTGGTGTCAGTTAAGCAAAGGCAGCAGGAGGCTGCAGTTCACTTGGAGCCCATGGAAAGGCAGAAAGAAATTGCCTCAGAATCTGCCCATTTATAAGACTCATTGAAGTCCACTGGACATCCAGTCATGTGTACTGGGTGCTATGCCAGGAACTGTCTTGAAACCTGGTTGCATGAGCTGTAAAAAGAACGAGGACACAGCCATCTTTGTGTCACATCCAGAGAGCACAATCTTGCCTGACGCTCGTGTGGATTTCATACCTCCACTCTTGCCCACCTGGAAAAAAACTAGAGAAAATCTGGTCCAGAGTGGGTCCATTTTAGGCATAGGAAATTTGGCAGGAACTCCAGACAAAATAGTATGTGTAAAAGAAGCAGTACAGGAGAAACTTCTGTGAGCTACTCCATTTTAGTAGGGAAAACTTACAGAGGTATCTTACTGACGCCCTGTCTCACACCCACACTTCCCACTAATTGAGTATGTTCCTGCTGCTTCTGAGGACTCTCTTTATGGCTTTGCTAGGGACAATGCTTCTATTCCATATCAAATACAATTAATTTTTCATGAATAAATATTATATATGCATGTTTTGATATGAAATCCATGCTTGTGAATCTTCTCACGTCTTTGCTGTGAAGAACACCGACAGCAAAGCCAGAATGACTCTGATAAAAGTGATTCTCACGGTGTTTTCCAACTGACCTGTAACGTGAAGTACTAGTGAACTTGTAAGGTATCTGGGCGTACAGTGCTCACAAGAATGCCAGCTCAGTTTTGCAGATCCATGGGATTTGGAAAAGGTTCAGGGAACCATTTGAACTTTTGGGGCTTCATCCAGAACAAACCATGCTGCCTGGTCATTTAGCTGTGCACAACACTAATCATCACTAGCAGTAAAATCTCTGGAATCAAAAGCTGGCTGACAATTTTGTCGATAATATGCAAGGCAGAGTGCAATTCAGTTTGCTCTTTAACAGTTATATTGGCTGTGCTGAACTGACAGTAATAACAACTTGTTTTTGTCAGTAAACTAAGCAGATATGATTAGGACAACACATGGGGTACATTTTTATAGACATGCATAGGGTTTTAGCCATGCTTTTGTCATTAAAGTCAATAGAAGCCGGGCAGCTGAAACCCCAGGTAACCCTCTGGCAATTTATACCACAGGGAGAAGATAAGTGAAGTAATAAAATGCTATTTTTTCCTTTGAAATTTAGTACTCAGTAAAGTTGCTAGACTAGCAGCCTTACAAAACAGAAGTTCTTTGCTGTATTTATCCACACGACAGGTACAGCATAAGCAGCAGCAATATGGATTTCTTTCTCCTGCTGTACCAATATGTTACATATTTTTTCAATGGCAGTATCGCCACTGTGATCTGGGGCACTATTTGTAAAATGTATGAGTTCAATCTTCCTTCCTACTCATTAGCACTACTCATTCCTATACCTAGCTCCCCTAGCAATGAGCAGAGTTTCTTTCTGCTTTTACAGGCAGTCATGTGAGCCTGTTATACAATCCTTATGCAAACTGTTGATCTGTTATCACATGAATAGACTCACTGAAGTAAGCTGCAAGCATCAGCTGTTTATTGTCCTGGTCTGAATATGCTTCCTTCTTATGAGGTGCTAGACATTCTTTCCTCTGAATAACAGGATGGAGAGGGCTAAAGAAATGATTGCTATAGCTGTTGTTGATCAAGAAAGAATCATGCCCAGGCTATGCCTTTTCCTATCCTTCTCCATACAATTGCTCTTTTCCTTTCCCTATTAAGTACTCAGCTAAGCAGAAGAAAGAAAGTAAAATTGCCAAACCTGGCTTTAGGAAAAAAAATAATAATGTTTGGGACATTGAATTTCCTTCATCTTTCACATACTCTGTCCAACAAAACTCTTTCCTATATCTGCTTGCCTGTCTGTAAGGATCTTTAACTTACATTGTCAGAGTGCTCCTCCAAATATAAAGCTAACTTTTAGCTCTTTAGTGAGCTCTGAACCAGGGAGAAAGTGCACCTGATTAGAAAAAATTATGTCCCAGATTTTCTGAGCTGCAGTTATCCTCAGATTTTTCAGCCGCTTGTTATGTTAGAAGAAAGTAGCTTAATACATCAATTACCTAGTCAATTGCAAAAGACTTCCATGGAGAACTGCATTCCCTACATTCTAATTAGGGTACCTCATGATCTATAGATGCATGAGATGAAAGGCTGGAGAGATATCACTACTCCTAAAACAATGTGTAGCTTAATGAAATAGGTAGGTAGTAATTTTCATAGTAAGGATCCTCAACAAAAATACTAGTGAAAATATGGGGACAAAGGAAAATAAAGCATATCCACTTAAAAGACATCTATTTAAAGTCTTATTTTTTTTTAATAAAAAGTTAATTTTGCATTTCCAAAAGATTAATTTTCAGTGTTTCTTTCCTGTGCCTTGCCCGCCTCTTTGATGCACAACTGAGTTTGAACACTATGAAAAAACCTCAAGACCTGTGGTTAAATCAGACATTAAAATCACCATAGTTTGCCCCTTTGTAACTGAGTGATTAAGGAGTAACCACAGGAGGATTAAGTATATTTCTCTGCTCTGACTGGTTAAATAGTAGTAATTTTTATACTGTTGCTGAGAAATAACTGTACAGCTTTTATTCAAAGCAGGCATTGCCAGCCATTAACAGCCCAAAGAATTCTGTAACCAGGGGGGTGATAGCAAGTGGTAATTACACTGTGTCTGAGACAACTGAACTTTAGGAGAATTTTTTATAGTTTACCAGGAAAACCTTTGACAAATTATTTTCTCTAAGAAAGTTAAAATTTGTGTAAGCGCTAATTTTACACAAATAAATTTGAATTCCTCAGCAATGTGTTTTCCAAAAGTGAAGGTATTAATAATAATGTTTTGACCTTATTGAATAAGTTTCTCACCTTAAAATATCCTTTGTAGTTTTTCCTGAATATAGAAACATTCACTTAGCTGTACAATCATTTGCAGCAAGTTATAACTTGCTGTCCTTTACTTCTGAACATTCATTGAAAAGACTGAGTTTCTGTGATGGATAGTGTGATCCTTCTAATAAGAAAGGTTATACATGCTTGTTAGGCTTTCATAATGTTTTCTATTATCTACTTTTTCCATCACTCACAATTTAGTTGTTGAAGGTTTTGGGGTTTTATTTTTTGTGTTGTTCTGTTCTATTTTCTGTGTTTCTGTCTCAGAGTAAATTCTTTTCACTTTGGAAGGGAGAGCAGTTCTGATGTTTCTAGTCAAAGGTACAAAAAGAATTATTTAAAGGAAATATTTTTTGAACAGTTCTATAACTAAGATGGCTAGAATTTCATGGAATCATAGAAAGGTTTGTGTTGGAAGGGATCATCTAGTTCCAACCCCCCTGCCATGGGCAAGGACACCCTCCACTAGACCAGGTTGCCCAAAGCCCCATCCAACCTGGCCTTGAACACTTCCGCAGAGGGGCCATCCACAGATTCTCTGGGCAACCTGTTCCAGTGCCTCACCACTCTCACAGTGAAGATTTTTTTCCTTATATATAACCTAAATTCACCCTCTTTTAGTGTAAAGCCATTACCCCTTGTCCTACTAGCCATTACCCTACATGCCCTTGTAAACAGTCCCTCTCCAATTTGAAAGGTAAAGTTGTCCATGGCAAGAGTTTTCACTAGTATCCATTGGCTTGAGTAAAAATTGTTTTGAGTTCAGTTGAATAAGTCCATAGTCTATATTCAAGGAATGATTCATTGCGCTTGCATGTCTGACCTACACAATAATGAGCACTCTAGGCAAATTTGTAGTGGTAAATATTTACATGTAGCTTTGACTGGATGGAAGGGCTACTGTGGCTTTATAAGGTGTGATAAGTGAGTGAAGATGATTGTTCACCCTGGTGAAGAGAAGGCTCAGAGAGGATCTTATGAATATGTATAAACATTTGAAGTGAGGGTGGAAAGAAGGCGGAGACAGGCTCTCTTCAGTGGCACCCAGTGACAAGGCCAGAGGCTGTGGGCACAAACTGAAATGCAGGAGGTTCTATCAGAACATCAACAAAATCTTTTACTGTGAGGGTGACTAAGCACTGGCACAAAGATGTTGGGGAGGCTCCTTCTTTGAAGATATTCAAAAGCTTTCTGGAGATGGTACTGGGCAATTAGCTGTAGGCGGCCCTGCTTTAGCAGGAGGTTTAGACCAGATGACCTCCAGAGGTCCCTTCCAACCTCAGCCACTCTGTGGTTCTGTGAGTCTATGACATCAAAATGAGCTCTGTAGAAAGGTTTGCAATTCAAAGGACTGATGCTTGGTGGTGGGAGCAGAAGGAACCAGAATAAAGAACTAGTGATCCAGGATAAAGAATGCTGGCTTGTGGAACCTCCCTTTGCCATTTTAGTGATAGTTAATTCATGTTGTGTTTTTTAAATCATGCACTCTGTTGCACTGTCTGCGCATGGCTATCACAGTTACCAATGAATCTTGTTCTATTTTATCTGGTCTTGATGTTGATCTTAAACTATCTCTTGTCATTTGACAGAAGATTCCCAGTGTTGATGGGTTTTCTACAATTAAATATAGTTGTCAGTTATCTGTATCAGTGTATATGACATAATGATGAAATAATGATTACTTTGTCATTTGGGATGCTTTACCAGCTTCACATTTCTCATTAACTTTTCCAGTTCCATGGTCATAGGAATATCTTCCTTAATATAAAAATATGACATAAGAACTTCATCCAACAGTCCTGATGAAGGTAAGATTTGGGTCTTACGAAAGAGAGATATGTGAAAGGCATTATACAAATATAAAACTACATTTTGAGTAATTGACTCCAAAGTATCTACATTTTATCACTGAGATGGAGTGAAATGCAGGAAACACCTTAAAACACTCAGCTACTTAAAGCATGCTAGAACAGGCAGAACTCTAGGAACACATAGAAGACTATGTCCAGTCTAAAGCACTAATTCCTTCAAATCCTGCTGAAGACAGCCTTTCTCTCATAGAAGAAAAATATTTTTTTTTCAAATTACCAGAGTCATGTTCTGATGCTATTTCCTGAAATTATCTTCTGTGATTTTTAATACTTACTTATGTAGTAAGATAATTCATAGAAACCAGGTAGGTGGCAGGGACATTTTATGAGAGATTTTATTTCTGTACTACAGACAGATGGAGATGGTGTAGGACAGTGTTTTTGTAATGTGAAATTATAGAAAAGGAGTTATTAATAGCCTTAATTGGGTGGGATGAAGAGAGAGACAAGAACTCCTCAAGGGCTCTTTATGTTACCATACTGCTGCAAGGAATATATATGGCATATGTTAGTCTCTGGAAGAAATTTTGTTCATACAGACCTTATTACTAGCTCCCAAACTTACCCACAGTGTCACCCTTTGAACATCCTGAAAAAATGTTTTGGGATGCTGGATACTATAACAATACTGAGCTGCAGTCTTAAAGGTCATCATCTCCATTGAGAGGGCAAATCCCAGCACTAATCTGTACACTCACACCCTTGTTTGTTAAAGTCTGTTCAAATTCAAGTAATCTTCCATGCTACTTCTTTGTCATGAAACTACAAGGAAATAGTACTGATATTTTTCCCTCTGGGCTCTTGATAATGCTCACCTCCTTGGAAACATTTGTTAAGCACATTTAGATATTTCCTATGCCTGACTAAATAATTGACAAATCGGTAGATCAGTGAGAAATTTTTCTGCTCCTGAGGCACCATACAGATCTGAGGGGCATACTCTTACACATGCTGAACTTCATATTTCACAAAAACCTGGATATTAATAATGTTATGTACACAAGCATGCAAATAGTATTTATTAATGTATATGGCTCATCACTGACTGAGATTATTCACAAAAATATCCCAAATACAGCGTAACAAGAATGGTTTTTGGATAGCTGATCTTGTTCTTGTCTCTGTAAAATGATGACAGATGGGTATAAAGTGTTTCAAAGTTTAAGAAACAGAAAAATATATAACAGCATTCTGTGCTTTTTTTTTTTTTTTTTTTTTTTAAGAGAGAGAGACAGTCTAGAGCTTGTTTCATTAAACTAAAATTGTAGAGTAATCCATGTGGCTTAGTCTCTGGTGTCTTGCATTCATTCCATAGTTTAATTCAAGGTACTGGCATTCCCTTCTGGAACACTATAAGATCTGGTATTTTCTAGGCATTTTAAAGATCACGTGTTCACTTTCCATTTCATATACATAAGAGGGGAGGAGGTTTTGGGGCAGTTGTTTGGTTTTTTTCCCTTTTTTTCTTTATTGTCCCTCTGAATCCACTCATGGAAATAACAGCATCAGCATGCAATCAGCACCTTTAACACTGAGATTCACTTCCTCCCTCGATCTTTTGGAGCTTCTATTGATTGATATACAAGTTATACTGCAAAGCCTATCTACTCTCTGAGGCTTTTCCTGAGGGGAATAGTATCAAAAAGAGTGTATGAATAAGTAGAATATGGAATAATTGCCATGGACATATGCTTGGTGAATAGGACACTATTAAATGTTTCCAGTAAATATTATATTTTAAAAAATCTTTTTTTTGTATTAAGAAAAAAGAGATGAGTTGTATGTATGTTGATGCTTATACCCATTTTGTGACTTAATATATATGGTTAAAATTGAGAACAGAAGTATAAGCCACAACATTAAGGTTAACAAGTTGCATCATAATCTACAAGTAATTAAAAAAATACAAGGACACCAGGGTCGTGTCTTGATTTTGACCATGGATGAAAGTCTCCTCTGTGCCTAAGAATGTTATATATACATACAAAATATTCTTTTTGTAATACACATGTAAGTGTAGATTTCTTGCCTCAATGTCAGGTTTTCTAACACATTTTGTCAGGGAAAAGCATTGTAAACTGCAGGCCAATTATGACCTGGGTTGTTTTGGAGGGGGAACGTTTATTTTCCATTTATATTTTAAAACCAGAAATTTATGGCTTAGAAGACAGGGCTTGTCTGGTTGTCTACTGAGAAGGTACATACAATCATAATCAGCACAGAATAATCTGAAAAATAAATACATGGATAGGACAGCAGAGAAACTAGTTATGGGGTTTTTTTTTAGAAGATAGTGGAGTCACTTGTCAAGAATCGAGAAAAGAGTTTGCAAAGTTTTCCTTCTTGGGCCCAGGGAGGGCACTTGGCTACCAATGTGAAGAACAGAGACTGCCTGAGGAACTCAAATTGGTCTACTTTATCCACATCAGCCAATTACTCTCTTGAGCATAATCATACTCTGCTTTGGAAGAGAAAATGATAATGTCCTAATGTCTGTGCTTGAGATCTCTGCCATAGAATTTGGCTATTTCATGCCATCTGAGAACATACTAAAATGCCTTCCAAATATTTAAGACCCAATCTATCCACCCGGAAATAAATTACGAAGGCAAGTTTTTCAAATAATCACAGTCTAATTTTTTTCCCCTCATACATTAAGTCAAGATGCATTAAGCATATCACAAAACTTTGAGGTTATATGATATGACAGTTTAGCAATCCAAACCAGTA
The DNA here is from genome assembly GCF_011004875.1 of Balearica regulorum gibbericeps. Lineage (NCBI taxonomy): Eukaryota > Metazoa > Chordata > Aves > Gruiformes > Gruidae > Balearica > Balearica regulorum. Next base: position 49,074,007 of record NC_046185.1, on the reverse strand, counting down.
TATCTCAATTAAATCACAAAACTGCATTTAGATATAATTTCCCATATTTCCTTCTGTCTGTACCCACAAGCCAAGCTAAGACTTTAGGTAAACAGTGAAGCTACATGCTGCACATATAGTGCTCATCCCAGTTTCTCAGGGCTCTCCGAACAGAGGATTTTGAGGCATGTTGGTGTTCCATAGGATGTGTTGAATATCTAGTCTAGTCTGAGCTTAGAATAGGTATGTTTTCTTCCAACCTTTAAATGAATACTCATTTTAGGATGGAATAGGTGATTTTCAGAAGAATTCAAGACTTTTTGTGAAATGCTAAACTCAGTGCTTAACAAGAGACTAAGAAAATAAAAAATTATGCTGATTATGCTATTTGAAATTGGATCAGTTTTGATTCAGTCTTTGCTAAATATCACATTACAATAATAAGTAATATGAGAGAATATTCTAGACCACTTCAATTCTTCCTCTTCTTTCAATTATTTCAGTAGTTCCAATCTTTAATTGTAGTGTATGATACAGTGCCACTGATTGATTCTGTAGTTATCCTTAGGTCCATGCAAATACATTGTTCTTGAAACTATTTTCTTTTAAATAATGCATATGAAATACATTTAACTGCATTCTACAACCTATATCCCTATCTAGAATTTGTACTAAATAAATGTCATATATCGTTAATTAGAACATGCTGCTTTTTTTTTATTTCTCTGTAAGGAGTATCACGCTCAAAGAGACATGTCAAATATGTAGACATTCTGTAAGTCTTGCAGAGTCACCTAATACAGCTAATCTTCTTTGTGCGATGCATGGTCCAGAATCACACTAGCAGAGCAGCAGGAATATATTGTGCCACGGTGATTCTAAACTGAAAGAATGATTATAGGAAGCTCTGCTTTCAAGTTCTTCCAGAATAGCAGAATTTTCACTCTCAGAATAACCAGTGAACGATGCATGTTTGTATTTGCACAGAACTGTCTCAAGGCTTGTATTTTGTTTTCCCAAGAATAAGCTATTTTAATTCACTTGCCCAGTCCCCCAAGATGGGACGCTCTTGGGAAAGGTTGGTATGAGGAAATGAAATGATGTTGGGAAGAAATTTCAGCAGAGATGAGCTTGCTGTTCCTTATTCCAACTCCTTGTGCTGCTGCTGGGGCCATCTGAAGTAGTGGCTGTGGCCACAGTTCCTCTTTAGAAGCAGCAAAAGTGGCAGTCAACCTGACTTTTAGTTTCTCAGCCAGAGCAAGTAGTCAAACTGTAGCTGCATTTGGCTCCCATAAGCAAGTATGTAGTTCATCTATAATTAGAGCAAGGCTTTTGTGCATGTGTGCACTGCACGTGCATTAGGAATGCATCTGAGCATTTCAGTCAACGTGTTTTACTGAGAGGTCTCTTCCCTATACAAGTGTGTATGAAATAAAGGCACAGAATTTCTTCATAGGAAGGAATGTATGAAGTCAAGAAGCCTGATTTTTACATTGCTATAATGTAGCAAAGCAGAAGAAACTTTTACAATAAATTCACCTACCTTGTCAACCTAAATAAATAAATAAATAAATAGTCCCTAAAACTTACTACTCACTTGTGAAACTGTGAAGTTGAAGATTGATTCTATTACAGTCAGAATCATGAGTAGAATATATGTGTTGCAGAATGGAGAGGAAAAAACGTAAATCAACAATTGATCCTCTTCAAATGACAGCAGGAGAAATGGAAAATATGTAAGAGGTAAATGTGGCATTGATTAAGGCAATTTCTTTTTTGTACAGAAAAGTGGAGCCTCAAAAAACAGAATCAAAGGAAAGAATTTGAGACTGTTGCAACTCCCTCCTGGTGCTCAAAAGATGTAAGAGGCATGTAATAATACTTTCTGAGCTTTTTTTCCTAAAAATTTTGGAGACAAGAATGTGATTGCAGTACTGCACAACTGAAAACAAAAGAAAACAAAAAAAAAAGCCTGGAGAATATAAAATACATCAATTCTATAAAGTCTGACAAAGGTGGGAATTAAGTAATGGCTCTTACAAGCTTTTACTGAAATTAACACAGAAACTTTATTAAACTGCTTTATTCAGTTAAATAGCAACCAAAGCTGGAAAATATATTAGTCTATACTGGCAATGAGTCCTTTCCCTGAATAAATGATATAGACTATGTTTGCTATTTAATGTTAAATATTTTAATGCAGGCTAAAATTAAATTAAATTAAATTATAATGCAGGATTGTAACTTCATTTCTTTGGATGAATAAAAGCTATTTCAAGGATGTAGACATTAGTGGAGATTTGTTTACCTTTATACCAGTGTTTGTAATCTTTTAAGTAAGTATTTAAAGGGCATTGTATATCCCCCACATCCAAAAAAAAAAAAAAAAAAGTCTGGCTCAGCAAATCAATGTGGGAGGTTATCTTTGCTAAATCAATTTTTAAAAACAAGGGAAACAGAAGAACATTTTTTACTGTGTAAAGCTAGCAAGGACATTAAAGAATAGCATAGTATTTAATTGTGTTTAAAGCACAATAATGGTCAAGTTGCAAAAGATGATACTGAAAAATCATTATCAAAAGACTGAATTTTGATGTCATGGATGTTTCAACAGATGGTGATTTGTGCTGAAGCTCTTTCTAGCAGATTTTTTGAAAGAATGTGATGAAATGTCACTTGTTTTTGACATTTGGTTTTCATTAGAGAACTATTTCTCACCTGATGCTGTTTGTCTCTTCAGATGCTTTTGATGATTTGATGGCAATATTGACTGCACCTTATATTTTATTTCTTTCACTAACTTGAATTCTTTTCCTTTTTAGTCTAATATTTCAAGTCAGTCTGTGTTTTAACCCTTTCTTCTCTAATTAAATTGATATCATGGAACTTTTAATGGCCATTCTACAGTTAAAGTGATATGGAGATAAAAAGTAGGGAACTATAGGCATGGCATTACATTTAACCTCAAACATCGTAGAACCAATCAACGTGGTGCTTAATGGACAGAAGTCCTTAATTTGATAAGACAGGTAGGATACTTCCTTAGAAGGATCTTGGTAACTACTTGGCTATCTAACTGTGGACGGCTGGCCCCAGCCAGCAGCCAAGCATCCACACAGCTGCTGGCTCACTCCTCCACCTGCAGCAGCATGGGAAACAAAACAGCAAGAACAGGAGAGAGAAAACTCATGGGTCAAAATAAAGATGGAGATAATTTACTGGCTGTTGTCATGGGAAAAGCAGTCTGGACTTGAAGAATTTAATTTTCCAGTTAACCTAAATGTTAAATTATTGATTCACATACTAGGAAACAAAACCCCGAACATTTAGACACAAGACAAAACACCTTTCCTCTCCCTTTGTCAGGCTCAACTTCACTTCAGACACCTCTCCTTCCCCAGTTATTGCCACAGTGGTTTCTCTCTGCTGAACTTTCCTTATCACCCTTTTCCTATGCTCCAGCATGGGTTCTCCATGGGAGACAGTCCCTTCCGGTGTGTGCTTATTCTGCCATGGAGCACCTCCTCCTCCTCCGGCCTCATTGTTCCTTCTGTTGTTTCTCACTATTTTGTTCCCTCGTTGTCTTCCTCACTGGTGTTTTCTTAAATATGTATTATAGAGGTGTCACCAGCTTTTCTGGTGGGGTTGGCTGTGTCCTGTGGTGGATCAATTTTGGAGCTGGCTGCAACTGCCTGTACATGGCAGAGGGCAGCCCCTGATCTCCTTCCAGAGAGGCCACCACTGCAGACCACCCCATACTACCAAAATCTTGCAATTTACACCCAATACATTAGTATTTAAGGAAAGGAAAAGAAAGAAGAAGGAAAGTTTTCTGGCATAAACAGATACATAATAGCAATAATTGACAACATAGACAGATGTCACTGACAGTGGTTCTTTGGATCACTGCAGCACCATCCAGGAAAAGGATATGAAAGTTACAGATCCAAACAAAAAGCATCAAAATATATCAGCTAGTCTCCTGCTTAGAAGACTTCTCACATTGTAAAAGGAAAGTGGATAAAATAGTTAGCTGCAGTCTTCATAAACCTTGTACCTCACGTATTTATCACAAGGACAGAGCTAGCATTTTCTGGTAAACCACAGAAAGTTATTATTCATTTGGAATGCTTTATTTCACCACTTAAAATAAAATGGTAGTCAGATAAGCAGGCTGCTTTCCCTCCTGGCTCTTCAATATAATTTCTCACGCACATGCTCACTGCTACTGGCTGATGAAATGGGGAGATATACTGTTCTAAGCCCACTAGGAGCAGAGATGGAGATGACAGTTATGTAGCATTGAAATATGAGAAGAGTCATCAAAAAAGCAGACCTCAAACCAAGACGCATTTTTCAGGGTGAAAGGGCAAGTACGGTAAAAGAAGAAAGCAAGGAATGTCTTGGAAATATGGACACTGAATTTGAATGGTCATTTTGGATAGGGAGTGTCTCCTTTGGGGCATCTGAACATGTGAGCATGAACAGGGGACATGAACAAGAGAAGTGAACAAAGTGGAAAGAAGATAAGGCATCTGCATATATTTTTCTTTATCATCCAATAGGATGCTCATAAGAGTCCATTTGTTGCCCCAGTTCCAGGAAATACCAATCACCTCAGCATAAGTTAACAGATAAACTGTCAGTACTTAATCTCTCACACATGGATTCTGCATGGAAACTATTCTATCATTGATCAAAACCAGACCAAAGTTTTCAACCTTTTCTGACTTAGGAAAAAAAATAATTAGATTTTGACACATTCCAATGTCTACAACAACTTTTGTTTTCCAGAACAGAATAAAACATGAAAAAATGTTAGCAGTAGCCCTTTACTTTGAAAATGTATCTCACAAACACCTATACAACATCTTCTCCAAAACTAGTGTATTTGATACTTTGTTTTCCCACTGAGAAGTGGAGAAATTTGATTACCAAGCATTTAAGAATTATAGCACCAATTCATTGTTCTGTGAAGAAATTGACAATGATGGTTCTTATGACATATAGTCAGTATAATTAAACATCAATTTATGTTACTCCATGGAATATATGAAATATATAAAAATGTAAAAGTCTACAGAAGTTTCTCAGCTAATCAAGAATGTATTACTCACACCGAGCATAGGAGATGACAAAGAAGAATGCCTATGCATGTTCATTGATGTATAGTTTTATTTACTTGATAGATGATGAGGTTCTTTCCATCTATCTTCTTAATCTGTATTTAGCTAGTTTCAAAGGAAAAGTTTTAAATTATAGATTGTAATGCTATGTTGGCATGATACAGTACTGTGTATCAATTCACTTTATGCAGCTGTTATGAAGTTAACCTACATACCACACAGACTGTGTGAATATTAGAGTTCTGATTAAAAAAATGTTGACCTGATTCTTTCTTTCTAGCTCATATTCTACCAGTCTTATACTAATATAAATCAACCTAAATGAATGGATTTCAACAAGCATAAGACTGAGATAAGTATTTAGAATTGGCTCTGATACATATGCAAGGGGTGACTTTTCTAATGTGGCTTACTTTGGGAAATATTACCAGAGCATAATTCACGTAATACAGAAAAAAGGCAACTTTTTGATTATATGTATGCATGCAATACATATATGTATATACATTATTTATAGAATTTCACTTACTTTGTATACCAATGTGGAAGGTTTGCATCAATATATCGCACTGATTGAATGATTGCAAAAATTTTGTAAATATTTGAGTTTGTAAATGGTAGATGGCTGTAAAGGGGGGAGGAAATGTATTTCCATGTAGTTTTTGAGAAGAGAATGGGATTTGCTGTTCTTCAAAGAAAGTTGTTCTTATGAACTCTTTAGGTGTTCATAAATCTTCAGCTTACAGACTCACTGCAAACAATGTGTCTGTGCAGTTACAGCTTCTCTACTCAGCCTTATGTGAGCCATTTCAGAGAGGATAAAAAGCTCCAGGTGACTCCACAACAGGGCTGAATATTACCCTTCTGTGCAGCCTCAGCTACAGCTGCCCTCAACTTCCATCTGCCCTTGGGGCAGATGGCTTCGGAGCTCTTCTAGCAATGACCCTGGACTGCTTTTTCTGCCCATCATTTCCATTACAATGCTGTATTAAGGACAGATGGAAATAGTTTGGACAGTCAGAGTGTGATGATAAATGCTCTGTCCAAGACTTCAGGCATCATATATTCCAGCAATTTCCTATGTGGTGTTCTCCAAAACATCCTGAATGGCCTGAAGAGTGTAAATGGTCCTTGTGTTTAAACACAAAACCAATCTTAAGGCTTTTCAATGAATGAAATTGCCCTGTCAGTACATGCAAATTGTATTTATGTATAAGCACACATATACATGTTTATATTTGTACTCTCGTCTCTATTTATATAATTTTTATGTAAACACTAAAATATATGCATATTTATGAATAGCTGACATCATTGCATCTTGGAAAGACCTGAAGAATGTTTTAAAATATGTGCATATTCTCTTTTTTACATATGTGTGCATGATATCTCTCTCTATAATGTGTGTGTGTGCATGTATGCGTTTGAAATCATTCCTTTGTATGTATACCTTAGAAATGCAGTGACTATGTGATTGGAAACTACTGTGTATTTTATTGAACCTTGGCACTGCAGGGCTATATCTAATTGCATTATTCGAAAAAAGAACTGTAAGTTTTGTTATTTCTAATTTCCATTGAAAAGAAAATTCATTGAAGTGCAGATCTGGGGAACTGGAAGTTCTGTCTAGAGCAAACACGGCATGGGATAAAAATTAAAAAAAAAACCCAAACACCACAAAAACCACCCAACACCCCACACGACATATTTTTTATGGGTTGCTTTCTATAGAAATTTGTAATTTGCCAGTTTAAATTTGTTCTTGATCAAGAACCATCATTTTTACCAAAAGAACCTTCATATATGTCTACAAATCATGAGGCAAATTTATTACATTTAAGATGGAAGTGCATTTGAATCTCAATCTCCAAAGACCTTGATCTTTTTTACTTACTGCAAACAAACATTGATATTTTATAAAATCATATTCTTCAGTGGCATCAGTTTTCCTCTGGTTGACAACATAGGAAGATCCATTTGGTGGTTTTGCATCATGACATTTTCTTTCCATATGTAGAAATGTATAATGGAGGAATAGATGGGACCTAGGAGACCGCTAGTGGCTTTTAACTCAATATTGTCACTAAATCTGTATTTCAAAGACTTTGTGGAGGGAGTATGAGCTGAGGTAAGGAGGAGAAAGGGTCAAGTTTCCCCCCTTTAATTATTATTCCCTTTGTCCTTATTAGAATTCTACCTTTTCTGTTGCTGATCTTTTTTTTTTCCACTGAAACTAGGATTTTGATCCTATGCAACATTTTAACATCTCCATCCCTTGTGGCCATCTGTCTACCTTTGACTGACATTTGTACAGTACACAGTGCAAATTGCTTGGCATGTATTTTGAAAATCAATGTCAAAAGAATGACCATATTGATGTGGGTATTCGTACACCCTGCGGCCAATGCCCATACTGTTTAATGGTGAAGTATTTTCTCACTTCCCTGCAATCTCATGATCTATTAAGACAGTGAAGCCAGCTAGAAAACTTTGGTGTAGAGCCTCACAGATTTCGCTGTAGAGAGCTAATGACAATATTTGTTAGAAGTTAAACTTTGTGCAGCCGTTCATGTATATTTCCATTATTTTGCCTCATGGGATCCCTCAGAGGGAATACGTGAGTATTTCCTTGGGTTTTTTTGTTTTGATTAGAGCAAAAAAATTTGCTCAAAAAGCAATTTTTATTTTAAGACAGTGTAATAATGACAAACCTTAATACATGAGTTTGCTATATTTGCTTCCAATTTGAAGTTCCTGACAAAATATATAACTACTTATCACTGAAGTCTTTGGTATGAACACATCTCTAACACACTTTTAATGTTAGCAAATGTACATTTGGAATCCCGAAAGCCTTGAGCTGATAATTTGTTGAAGAAGTTTATAGAATATAAATCGTTCAGTGAGTTTGGATATTTTCCTCCATTAGTACTAGCACCACCAAGGAGAATTTCTTTCTTGAACACAATGAAAATTCTTTTTCTCCGTTGTCATTTACACCTCTTGATTTATCAGCAGCAGTGAGAAATTATTCCTCACTTTTCTCAAAAGGAATCTGAAATCATATTTAAAAAAACCCAACAAACTCACAAAAAAACACCAAACCCCCACATTCCTCAGTCCAGCATTTAGTATAACTTGATTTGCAATACCAGGAGACATTGAGGTTTTTTTACAAAGTTGATTATTTAAAAAGACCATGAGAATATGAAATTCATTGCAGTGAGTAGAGTCAGCAGCAGTAGCCCTCTGAGCCCTGATTACATACAAGTATATGGGGCTGAAGCCAGTAGGTAAAGACTTGATCTCACTAATAATTCTTTACTTTCATATATCTGTCACTTTATTATCATATATTACTGTGTGATTATTAACATATTTAATTCCATAGAAACTGGAATGTGAAAACGAATTCATTTACTTTGTAAAAAAATTTTGCAAATTAAACCAGATGGCTTGTTTCCTTTGACTGGAAAAGACCTGTAAAGTCAACACTTCTACAAAATATATATACATTGTCATTTAAGAGTGAAAACTCTCATTGACACATTGGTTTTTACAATCCATTGTAGAGGAGATGCTAAAGGACAGGAACCTATTGTCCAGTTATTTGAAAAAAGGAATAAGCCATGCAAAAAGGAATTCAAGTCCTCCCAGATCAATGCTGGTTTTTAAATTTGTGAAATAAATATAAGGATTTTTTTTTTACGGTTACAGCGACTTGGCTGCAAGTAAGATTAATAGCATAAAACACATTAATTGCAAGTAAAAGTGATGACATGGATAACACATTACTGAGGTGGAAGAATAGATCAAATTTATTTGAACAAGAAAATAGAAAAATATTAGAGCATTAAAACCAGTGAAAAAATCATACAAAATGTCTCATTAAAAACATACAAATACTGATCAGATAAAAGTTGGTATCACTGGTACTAACCTCATTAGCTGTGAATTTTGTGGGGTACAGTGGACTGTAGAAAGCTTTTTGGATATTTTGGTAACAGCCTGAACTTATCTGTCTAGATGATTAATCTCTGGAAGAGAACTACAGAAATGAGCTAGTAGCAAGTATTAAAGAGTTGAAATTGCTGTGTAAGGTGAGATTCTATATATAAGCTTTTGTGTCATGGCACCCAATGGAACAAAGCCAGAAACATTCAGTGCAATTCCAAATCCCTTGTGGATTTTGAAGCTTAAATGCTCCTATTTTGGCCTGATGTGCAAAGTGTTGTCATAATTAAAAGGTTCCAGAGAAGTATATCTTACATATTGCTAGAAAGCAGCTTTAAGAAGGAAAAGACAAAACATGAACCTCTCCTACCACCAGAAATGAAGTAATGGATATTTATGAGCACAATGACTGCAAAGCTCATCAAAGAAGTAATGCATATATGTAACCACAAAAACTCTTGCACCCATGCTGTATCTATCCAGTATGGCTCTAAAAAGGTAATTGTATATAAACACTAAAGTGATCTAAGCCTCTACATTATTCTGTAACTGACAAATTCATTAGAAGTGCAGGCCCATTTAAAGCATTCTTAATGTTATCTTTTCTATAGCACATTTTTCAAGCTCAGCTGTCAAGAACACTTGGTAGATGGATATTTTAATCAAGGCCGTTAAGCTTCCTGCTCTAAGATTTTGAGAGCGATTGACTAGAGTCTGTTGCTAACGCTCATCAGTTATGCTTTCAGTTTGCACTAGATACACTAGAGTGTTACAATCCTCAAAATATCTCCAAGAACAGTTATTATTTCCTACATGGAGGACAAAGTTAAGAGATCTGTATGGGGAGAAAAGTCTAAATTAAGGAGATTTTAAATGGAAGATCAGCATCACCATTACTGTATGCATTAGACCTGGTTAGAAACTCTGAAACCTTTAGGTAGCAGAATGGAAAAAATTTGTATTATTGGAGAATTTCCATAAATTTTTGGTTTATTTTGAGAATTTGTCTTTACTTTCGTCCAGATCTATGAGAGATCTATATTGAAATGCATCTGTCAAGTCTGTTCATGTCTCTTATTTCAATATTTTATTTTTCAAAATTTATTTTCAAAAATTTATTTTTCAGAAATATGTTAATAAGTTTTATTTCTATAAATTTCTTCATTGAAAGGGCTATTCAGCATTAGAACAGGCTGCTCAGGGAAGTGGTTGAGTCACCATCCTGGGAGGTATTTAAAAGACATACAGATGTGGCACTTAAGGACATGGTTTGGTCATGGACTTGGCAGTGGTAGGTTTATGGTTGGACTCGATGATCTTAAAGGTTTTTTCCAAAGAGAATGATTCTATGATTCAAAATAATAAGGATAAGTTGTATAAATGCACATTTGCATACAAGTGGTAGGGAGGGTGATACTCTAACTAAAAGAGTGGATTTTTGTTACCTAAAGTGGATTTATTGGTCTATAAATTAGGATGCCAAGGAGAGAGCTAGGATAAAGAATGTACATTTGGATTATATATATGTGTGTTTACATTTACTTATATTTATACATTTACTTGTTCACAATAATGTTAAATGTTCTTATTCTTCATTTATAAAAATGCTCTCCATTTTGCATAAAATACAGAAGAATAGACATTCTTAAATTCTACAGAATAAAATGTTTGAAAGATCACTCAAAAAACTGAAAACCAGTATATATAATTAATTAGAAAGTCTTGTGAACATTTAATTAATTTTAGAAGTTAAAAACATTCGGAGTCAGCTCTTTCTGGTTCTAAGACAGTAGGAAGGGACCAGCTGTTGATGGCCTACTGAATTATATTCACAAATCTCACACTGAGAGTAATTGTTTTCTGCAGGTCACTCATGTATGTCACTCCCAAGTTGTTATCATTAAACTTCCATCTGAAACAGACTGAAAAAAAGGGTAGAGAAGAAAATAGAGTTTACAAAAGGAAGGACTTCAGATTTTTGACAGTACTTGGAAAAGGCACTGATCATAAAATCAGTAAATTAGAGTTAGAAAAAGACTAATGGCTCTTATAATAAAGCTCCCAACAGAACTCTGAAACAGAAGACTTGATGCTTGGTGGATGCATCCTGAGGAGGCAATTTGCACTGCCTTACATAAGTGGCCATAGGGGTAACTGACACTTACAGAAGGCTTGTGAAGCCTAGAAACTTCCTAGGATTTTGATAAACAAGCAAGTTGTGCTTAGAGGAAGTTAATGTTAGCAATCTATAAACCCTTTCCACAGCTTAATTGTTTGGCTATAAAGAATTATCAGTTACCAACTCTGATTTCTAACAACTACTAAGAGGATATCACAAAATGTTATGCCCAGTTCCAAAAGCAATATTTCTGACAGCTAGAGATTCTTCAGTTGAGAAAAAAGACTAAGACTAAGAATAAATAAGAATAGGCTAGTAGGTGAAAATGGAGCAAGTGTCTGCAAAGAGGATTTCATGTTAGTTGTTTATACCATGAAGTTGTAATATACTATGGAGAAGGAAGTATGTGGTGCAGCTTGTTCCATTTTATTCATTATATGGAACAGAGTGCCTGCCTGATAATTTCCTACAGCAAGCTTGTAGGAATAGGCAATGATATGCAAAATTATTCACGCAGCCATTCTGATAGAGGACTGTGAAATCTCTCATTGGTCCTCAAAGGTGGATAGTAGTAAGCAAGTTGGGCAAGGGCTAGATCAGATAAGTACTATATAGACTTAGTTGCCTCCTTGAACACTCTATTCTGGTACCAATCCTTTAGAAAGGATGACAGGCTACTCTCACTGATCAAACTTTCACTGAGAGGGCAGAGAGGAATTTGATTTTGGGTTGTTTTGGGGGTTTTTTTTGTCAGGTTAAATAGCATTCTTCCTTGCATGCAATCTTGTAAAATAAAATAAATTTAAAAAAAAAAAATCTGTTATATTTCAAAATAACAGCTCTACAAATAGTCCTATATGGGAGTACACAAGGAAGTATATTTCCAGCATATATGTATGCAAAGTCAGATCTAGTTATAATGCAGAGAGCTCATTGTGTAGCTGCACAACCATCTCTCTGTCAAATGACTGGGAACACTCACACCATGCTGATTGACTAATGCAGGAGTTAAAGCTGCCTGGGCTCTCTGGTAAATCCAAGCACTTCTTTGCTTCAATAATCCAAAGTAGCAAGGCAGTCCAGTTTGCACTATATAATCAGTATTTTACACTGAAAGATTGCATTTTGTCTTGTTATTTTTTGTTGTTTTTTTTTTTTTTCTCCATAAAAAATGAATAAGTATAGGGTACATTATAAATAATGCCCCAAGACCTAGAGGAGAAAAACAAACAAACAAAAAAGGACAAAAAAAAAAAAGAGAAGAAGAGGAGAACTGGAAGATAATACCCTATGGTTATAAATTCTTCTACCCAAGAGAATCCTATAGCATCATGCCAAAGGCAGTACATCTCTTCAGGTGAGAAATATGGTGGTGAAAGCTGGCTGACATTCTTCTGCTACTGAAGCACAGCAGTTTCTACTGTGTCTTTTACTGCAGGAAGAAACAGAGGCCATTTCAAAAATGAAGGTGAAGAATGAGTGAAGATAATGTACAGCAGTTTTCCAAGATTTGATTCAGCAAGGACCTTTCATGGGAAGGTACTTCTAATATTGCTAAAAATGCAAGGGAGAAGTGGAAGAAAGAAGGAAAACAAGAATGATGACAACATGACCCCAAGTAAACCATAGCATTTGATGGAGTTCAGGTGATCTTGTCTGTCTTAGTTGAAACAGACACTTCAAAGATCATGGTTCTCCCTAACTACACAATGGGGGTTGAAAGAGATGCTGAATCAAAATCTGAATCAATAACTTCCTGCAAGGTCTAGGATTTCCTTGGAGATTTTATTTTGAAGTGCTGGATCCTGTTTGGCCAAGACGACTGGCAAGCTGGTAACCCAGGTGCAGTTGGATCTATGGAGATACTGACTGTAGTCACTAGGCAATTAACTCTTACAATGACATAACAGCAAAACTTTGCTTGTGGTATGACAAAAAGGTACAAGAATAAAGAGACAGTGCAACTCCAGTGCAGTATATTTGAAACATTACACAGGCAGTGCCTTTTAAAATGTCTGCCATTGAAAGTAATGGATTTTATTTGCTTTTAAGCTCTGTTGTGGAAGGCAGGAATCAATAATGCTCCTCTCCATTAAATCAAGACTATTTCTACTTTCTCCTATTTCTACTTTCTTATATTCCTTTCAGTATTGCCCATAATTTTATTACTCCATGCCTTTCTCACAGGCTTCAGTAATTGACTGGCAAAACTACAGCATTTAGGAAAGTTTTTTGCACTTGGCATCAAGAGACACAGAGTTCCTAAGCTCATTTCATTTGCGACTCTTGAAAGCTTGCAGTCAAGTCATGTCTCTTCATCATAAAGCTCGAGGGATTGCACAGATAAAGCTCGAAGAGCAGAGGAAAGCTGAGAGAGAGATAGAAAAAGCAAGGGGGACTAGAATGGGATACAGGCAACACAGAAGCAACAGACAGCACAAGCTTCAAAAGGGAAGACATGGAATCTCGTGGTACACAGAAAATTCAAAAAAAGAAAACAAAAGGTAACATTTTGGTGCTCACCTAACCTTCAAAAAGCAGCCTACAGAGGCACTGAAAAGAATGCTTACAGCTATGCCTGCCTCTGAGATTTCATGTTGTGTGAAAGATGTAGATTGAGATGAGTAACATGATTGTCCTTTCAGGATCAAGACTCTGCCTATCAACCAGTTAAAAAAATAAAACCAAAACAACAACGAAAAAGCAAAACAAAACCAAAACAACAATAAAGAGATCTTAACAATCCCATGTTTATCGTTGATTCAGGTAAACACATAATTAGATTTTTTCTTTAATGTTTCAGGCAGTTTCGCTTGTCTCACTGTTCCTGCTTTGCTGTCAGACATTCAGCTCTCTTTAATACAAAGTGTCCCCAGGACACCTATCCTTTACCTAGAGTATACTCAGGATACCTGTCCTTTGGAACATTTCAGCCTTACAGTGTATCTTCCTTTCTATTGCGGAAAATGAAACCTGCTCCTTTCTGCATGTGTCATAATATGTTCTGATCAGTAGAATTCATATGTCATTTTCATTTTTCAAGAGTAGCAGGCACAGTAGGTACACAGCTGGTGCCAGAAAACCAGTTCCGTTACTGTTCTCTGATGGGAGCTTATTAGTGACACCACGCTATGCTCGAACTGAGCCACTGAATACAGTAAGTGTGTAGAGCCAATCTTCTCCCAGTGTCATTGATGACAAAACCCCACAGACTGTACTGAAACCTATGTTAAACAATTTGGCAGTATCAGGACCTTGCCTTTTTAGATTTCATTTTTTTCTTCTGAATCACCATATAATGCAAAACAAAATGATAGCCAAAAGCCTGGACAAAAGGTATGTGAAGGAAGTAGTAATATGCTTTTTTATGAGACAAGAATGGCTAAGTGAAGCTTCAGATGAGGTTCATGGTCAAGGGCTAGGACCATTAGGGCTGCCATTAGATGACTCTTCAAATGGCTTGGAGCCAGACTGCCCCTCTGATATCATGAGTCAAGAGTTGCCCCATCAATAAATACACACTTTCAGAGCATTTTCAATCAAAAAGGAAAGAAATTAAGAGGAGAAAAAAAAAAATTAATAAATGCAAGAAACCAAGCACTGAACTGCAGTTAAAAGAACAACTAAGAAATCTCATAATGGTAAATTAGGATTGATTTCTGTTATATTTGCCTTAAATAGAACTGAGCTACAAAATTGCCCTTGATTTTGCTCTTTTACCCTGCCTTCTTCTTAATACTGTTAAAGTCTTCCAGGCATACTGTACCCTCAGGAGTGTTAAAATGTTTCAAACAATGTGACTAATTCCTAGTTTAAATAGTAGTCCATTTCTTAGCACACATGGACAGATATTCATTCTGCTATAAGGAGGCATGACAATCACCACCAGTGGCATAAAACAGTTAAGATGTTATCACAGGATGGTCAAGTTTTTGTACATTCAATTATGTCCCCATCAGTTACAGGTTCTCTCAACATCAGGTCTTGCCCTCTAAAACATGAAAAGTGATCTTAAGACGTTATGGGAAATAAAATATAATAACTAAAATGCAACACAAGTAGGTCACTTGCAGAATGAAAAATCTAAAGAGAAGGCCAAAGGTTTCTATTCTGGTCTGAAATGAATAATACATCAAATAACCTATAAAGCCTGTTGAAACTACAGAGTAGGTCAAATAAAAGAACCTATATTGATAGTGTAGAAAATTTTATCTCCTTGAAAATAAACATGATACAGATTATATGAGGTCTGTGGGGGGGGATAGAAAAGTTTTGTACTTCTTCTACAGTATTATTCTCATTTCCCTGAGGTAGTCTCACTTGAAAACGCTTCAGTGAAAGAGAAGTTAACATATACTAAACCTATCATGCCAAAATCTTGTGACAAGGCAATATGCCAACATATGAAACTTATCAACACAAATCATAATTCATAAAAATTCAATTAATGCAATTTTCAGAAAAGTAGGAGTTTGAGCACATTACTGATGGCATTCATAACAACTGGTCTGGCAGGTAATTAGAAACCTTAGAGAGAGAATTTGCTAACAAGTCTGTGGACTAAAGCTCTGATTACTTTTTAACACTGACAATAAGAAACAGAATCACTGAACTAAGAACCATTAGTTGTTGACATATTGTTCAACAGAGCTAAAAATAAGAGTGGTTTCAATGTTAGAAATCTGATGTTAAAATCACTGGGGACTTGTAGATAGAAACATAAGGTAAGAAAAAACATTTAATCTGATTTGGGATTGAAGGATCTACTATCAGTTCATGAAAATAATGCCATTATGGCTACAAGCAGAAGAAAAAAATCACACAGAATAGTCCTGCAGTCAAATGAGTTTCACCATTAAAGCACAATTTATGGGGGTATAGGCTGCCCTTTCCTAAATACTAAATTGGAGAAAAAGAGGTAGATAGACATTCTCAGGAACAGCTTCAGCAACTTGACACACATCAACCCCAGAATATGCACAAAATGAGAATAACAGACTTTCTACTGCTTTATGACAGTGCTGAGGTCTCAGGAGTGATCTGTGGTCCTCAGAATTGTAGAATTATTCTTGTCAGAAGGGGTCTCTAATGCAGCCTCCTACTCCAAGCAGGGTCAACACTCAATGACTAAGCTGCTCAGGGCTTTGACCACACAGGTCTCAAAAACCTCTGGGGACCTCCATTCCATAAACTCTCTGGACAACCTGCTCAAATGCTTAATTATCTTCAGGGTGACACATTTTCCTTATATCCAGTTGGAATGTTCCTCACTGAAATTTATGATTGCTGTCTCTCATTCTCTCCCTGACCTCACTTGCACTTCAGTAAAGAGCCTCGTCCCATCTTCCTGATGACCTCCCTGTAAGTATGGGAAGACTGCCATTAGGTCTGCTCAATGCCATCTCTTCTTCAGGTTTAATAGGTCCCGGTTTCTCAGCCTCTCCTCACAGGATAAGTGCTACAGCCCCTGACCAGATGAACTTGCTTCCATCTATAAAAACCCTTATTGCCCTGGGGCTCCCAAAAGTGAATGCAATATTTCACATGTGACCTAGTCAATGCTTCTCAGAGGAGAATAATCATGTCCCTTGATATAATGGCTGCAGTTTTCTGAAAATGATTATTTCATCCCAGGTACAGGACTTGCATTTGTCTTTGTTGAATTTTGTGAGTTTCATAGCAGCCCATTCCTCCAGCCTGTTTCAGTCCTTCTGAATGGCTTTTCTGTACTACTCAGTTTGGGGTTGTTAAAGATATTGAACAAAATAAAAGATATTGAACAGTTTGAGAATTGACTCCTGAGGAACATTGCTAAGTGGCAAAACACAAACTATTAACCACCACACTTTAAGTCTGACAACACAGCCAGATTTTCACCCATCTAGTAGTCCCTGAATCTAAGATCTTAACATCCTAATATGGCTACAGGTAAGCTGTGGGAAAACACGAAGAAAGCCCTGCTACAGCTGCAAGGAAAAAATATCCACTGCTCTTCTGTCATCCACAGTCATTTCATCAGAAAAGGTGACCAGGTTCATCTGGCAAGATTTACCCTTGGTTAGTCTATGTTTGCTATTCCCAAACACCATTTTCTCTTTTATGTGCTCAGAAATGTCTTCCAAATCTTCCTCCACACACAAAATCTTATAGTAATTAATTATGATACATTATGCTGTTAAAATCTGGTTGGAATTAAGAATAGGAGATATGGGAATGCAAAGAAGAATTTAATGCAAATAGGCTGAATCAATAATCCTCCTCTCAGAATAAGGTACTTTTCAACACAACAGCTTGATGTGGTTGCGTGGTTCTGAAGGAAGTGAGAAATGGGGAGCAGTTAAAAAAGCTACAAAAAATTTCCATCCATCTTTTCTCCCTTTCCATTTCTTATTTCATAGAATCATAGAATCACAGAACAGTTTGGGTTGGAAGGGACCCTAGAAATCATTTAGTTCCAATCCCCCTACCATGGGCAGGGACACCCTCCACTAGACCAGGTTGCCCAAAGCCCCATCCAACCTGGCCTTGAACACTTCCAGGGACGGGACATCCACAACTTCCCTCGGCAACCTGTTCCAGTGCTTCACCACCCTCACAGTAAAGAATTTCTTCCTAATATCTAATCTAAATCTACCCTCCTTCAGCTTAAGGCCGTTACCCCTTGTCCTATTACTCCATGCCCTTGTAAACAGTCCCTCTCCACATTTTCTGTAGGCCCCTTTAGGTACTGGAAGGCTGCTATAAGGTCTCCCCAGACCCTTCTCTTCTGCAGGCTGAACAACCTCAACTGAGGTGCTGCAGCCCTCTGATCATCTTCATGGTCCTCCTCTGGACTCACTCTAACAGGTCCATATCTTTTTCATACAGAGGACCCCAGAGGTCGATGCAGTACTCCAGGTGGGGTCTCACAAGAGTGGAGTAGAGGGGCAGAATCACCTCCCTTGACCTGGTGGTCATGTTTCTTTTGATGCAGACCAGGTTACAGTTGGCTTTCTGGGCTGTAAGTGCAAATTGCCAGGTCACATCCAATTTTTCATCCACCAACACCCCCAAGTCCTTCTTCTCAGGGCTGTTCTCAATCCATTCATCTGCCAGCCTGAACTGATACTGTTGAGTGTCCTGGCCCATGTGCAGGACCTTGCACTTGGCCTTGTTGAACTTCATGAGGTTAACAGGAGCCCACGTCTCAAGCCTGTCAAGGTCCCTCTGGATGGCATTCCCTCTCTCCAGCATGTTGACTATAACACACCACACAGCTTGGTGTCATCAGCAGACTTGCTGAGGGTGTACTCAATCCCATGTAACCAACAAAGATGTTAAAAAGTGCTGGTGCCAGTACTAACCTCTGGGGAACGCCACTTGTCACTGGTCTCTAGTTGGACATTGGGCCACAAGTTGTTGAGTGTGACCACACAGTCAATTCCTTATCCATTGCGTGGTCCATCCATCAAATCAGTGTCTCTCCAGCTTAGAGACAAGGATGTCATGTGGGACAGTGTCAAATGCTTTGCGCAAGTCCAGGTAGATGATGTCGGTTTCTGTCTTTTTCTCTGAACATTCTGTCCTTCTGAAGAGAGTAGTGTGTTCTATGGACCCGTGAAGCTGGAGACATGAGAAGTAAGTCCAAAGCAAGATCTCAAGCCTTAGGGAGACTCAGAAGTGTTAGGGATGGAAAAATATACCTTTGCAAGCTAAATGTCTGTGCACTTGAAGCTGTTACTGGGACTGAAAGAAGCCCTTTCTGGTACACCATGTACAGGCACAGATGGGATTTCTTACCAAGGCTTCATAGAGCTATTTAGGCACTGGATAATTCTCACTGGGGTGAGAATTTTGGCACTAAGTTTAGTTTGGTCAGAGCCAGGATAATTTTTTTTACAGATTGCTGAACAGAGAGGCATTGAAGTGTAAGTATGAGAATTTTTGTTGGTGGCAGATAGTGGATCTGAATGAGAGCGTGTATGGCATGGAGCAAATACCTACAAAAAATAGGAGCTCTGTATAGAACTGCAACCCTCATGTAATATGAGAGCCACACATATAGTACATAATTTTTGAATTTACAAATGTAAACCTGACAGAATTTGGCACTTTTTTGTTAGTTTAAACCTTAAAAGTGCTTTTATCTGGGCTTGCCTGCACTGAAATTTTTATTCTCTGCCATCCTTTTAATAACTGAGTCAAGTTCCACAAAAATTCTAACAGATTATACTTTTAGTAATCCTCAGGTGTACTTTTTTGACAACTTTTCATTGACAGACTCAAGCCATGGGGCACAGACAGCCATGGAGCTATCACAGCCTTTTCCACAAGGAGTTAGGGAGATGCCACCTCCCTATACATTTTTTTTACAGCTTTTCTTCCCTATAGGGTTCCCTATACATTTTTCTTACAGCTTTTCTGATCACCTTGAAAGGCAGTGAATAGTGACACCAGCCCACTCTAGCCTCCCCTGTGCTAAAACACACTCTGTTTTTCAGTCTGACTTTAACATGCTCCATTGAATTTCAGTAAACAAGACTGTTTATGAGCCTAGCAAACCTAGAGAACAGTTTAAAACTATGCTCAAAGAAATTTATTCCCAGTCAACCTATCATATGTCAGGGAGTCCCATATATTGCTCCCATTCATGACTCCCAAGTCTCCATTTAATTCTTATCTCCTGAGGCCATGTATCTCAGAAGTACTCTCCTCTGTACTCTGGACTATTTTGCAGAGAAACCGGTTAAAAAAAAAAAAAAAAAAAAGGTTTATCGATGCCTTTTATTCTCCCAATGGTCCTTTTGGTTATGAATTGCTCTTTCCCTCTTTTTATGTTGCTGTTATCCAGCCACGTAGCTGATAGTCCAGTTTCTCCCTGTAACCTCTCTCGTGCTGCCTGTATCTTTTACCCTCGGGGCTCTTTCTGCTCTTTCTATTGCTTTCTGCTCCCCTGCATTGCTCTTCTACCCACAACATCTTCTGTTTGCAACAGGTCTGGCATTGCTCTACATACACTCATACACACACAGGACTTCGTATGATTGCTGGACTGAGCAGCTCAAATATGCTCAGTAGAAACGCTCCAGAGAAATCTTTATAAAAGATGCTGATCCCACATACGCTCTCTACAACAAGAAAGCAATATGTCAGAATAGCAGCAGGAGCAATGGCAAAGAAAGGTTTCTTCATTTCAATCACTTTTTAATATATCCTAAAAAGACGCTAAACTTATGTTTGGGATATTTTCAATAGTCACAGGAATATTATTGCTACAACTCCACTGCAGCTCCCTTGATTTCATGAGTTTTATTGCTAGAATTAATGCTACATAAGAAAATACAGAGGCTAACCAAATAGATCAATAGATGTTTAGATATTTGCACTTCCCTATATTTGATCTTTTTGAAAATTAATTTTCAGTAATTTCTCATTTTTAACAACTGATTTTCTTCTAGAGGGGACTTCAGATAATACATAACACTGTTACAAATGTGCACTGAATAAAGCCAGAGTGAGTTTCCAAATATCCCTTTGTTGCTTAGAAACAACTTTCCTTAATGTTGAGGGGAATGTATCATTAGCTATACCTGGATTCAAAGCTGTGTGGCATTTTTTAACTTGTGTTCACAGATACAACTGAATGGAAGCAGGTCATTATATTTACCTCCAGCTATTGTTTATTTTGTATTTATTTCACTGTCAGGAACAGTCCACCATTGTCAATAACAACATAGCATGAGTACACACAGAAATATTATTAATTAATATTAAATATTATTAATTCATATATGGAATTCATATATACATCTTGTATCTTTTTTTTTTCTTCTAAGACATAAAAATAAATATCTCGGTATAAATAAAAAATACATGATATAAGAAAAGTAAAGTGAATAAGCTGATTCAGTACTTTAGTTGGTACTTCAATTGGACTGATTTGTAATTTCAAAATTTATTAATATAGTACATCTGCAAAAATAATTACAACTTGTTGCTCTTTTAAAAGAGAATTTCCATACTGTAATTTCAAAATACCTTGGCTTTATGTTGGACTATTCCTTGCTGATATACATAGCAGCAAGAACAGAGCTATAGTTTTGAAATGTCATCTATGTGAGTAATTAAAACAAGAAGGAAAGAAGGAAAGAAAGAAAGGAAGGAAGAAAAGAAGAAAGGAAGGAAGGAAGGAAGGAAGGGAGGAAGGAAGGAAGGAAGGAAGGAAGGAAGGAAGGAAGGAAGGAAGGAAGGAAGGAAGGAAGGAAGGAAGGAAGGAAGGAAGGAAGGAAGAAAAAGAAAGCAAGCAAGCAATAGCAGTTGCAGTATATTTTCATAAAAGTAGATGATGTGACTGTAGGAGTATAGTTTGGAAACAATGCTGTTTTCATTACTTTGCAAGCTGTAGATCTACCACATAGGCTGGAAACTTGCCCTTACTAATCAGAGCCAAGAGGAAGAAAATAACCTAGGCTGTGAAGCAGAGTTTATCATGTGAATGTTACTATATTGATGGCACAGAGGCAATGGGCTAGCTGAACTGCAGGAAGGTTTTTATCACCTTGGCTAGCTGTACACATCTAAGTGGATGGGATGTTCAACCCATCTGTTAAATGCCAAACGTATCTTCTGAAATCAGTTAATACTGATTTACCTGATGAAACAAAGGTATGATATCATTCTATCATGTCATGTCTCTAGGCCCAGAAAATTAATTTTTCATCAACATTCCCTAATGCGTGGTATCAGAAACAACGAAGGAAGTAACTAAGTAAAGCAAGCCCCAAGCATCTTTTAGTGCATAGAGGGACAAGGCAGAAAAGAGGTTTCTGAAGAATTTCCAAGTATTGTAATTTGCAGTTGGAGCACAAAAGTGACTGAAACATACTAGGCAGGAAAATACATATAAATATAGATAATTGAGCTATGT
Organism: Balearica regulorum gibbericeps; assembly: GCF_011004875.1. Taxonomy (NCBI): domain Eukaryota; kingdom Metazoa; phylum Chordata; class Aves; order Gruiformes; family Gruidae; genus Balearica; species Balearica regulorum. The sequence goes on along the minus strand of NC_046185.1, from coordinate 49,051,923 downwards.
AAGGCTATGGTTCAAGAAAAGTCTTTGTCTTGATACAAGCATTAAGAACCGACCAAGATCATTGACCAGCACTCTGAAAGCACATTGTATGAATTAGAATATTAACAAACAATACATTTTGTTGGAGGTACTGTCAATTTACTAAAATCCTGACCAAAATTTGTGAGGAATAGACTTGAATTTGCAACAATTAGAACATATCAAGGGTAAGGAAAGGGAGTTACAACTACCAGTTACCATTCAGAAGCTGACATCTTATATATCAAAAAACAGGTGTGATGGATTTAACATAAGAAACTACTGTAGAAATGCAGCTTTCCTATTCACGTATGTTAGAAACCAAAACATTAAAACATGTTCATAGAACCATAGCCTGGCCAAAAAAAAAAAAAAAAAAAGCTCTAATTCTAGGCCATTACATTCCAGATCATTATTGTGAAATCCTTTATTTAAAAAAAAGAAATGAAAATTCTGTGATAGATTGGTCTGTTGTAGCAGCACAAATAATCAATAGGTTAATATTAGAGGTGAACAATACATCACCAAGGTGAAAAGGTATACACAGAAGCTGAGCTGGCTTCAGTCTGTAATGAATTCTGCTGTCAATTTGGGTGGAGCGAAGTGAAAATCTGATTCAGCTAAGGCATTTTGTTTCGTATGTGAACATATAAAAACTTTACTGTAGAAACTAAGCAGCCAGAGAAAGGTACAGGCCTAATATAGCAGAAATAAGTGACTGTGCAACTTGCCACATTGGCACATGGGATGTGTCCTTCCTGTAGAAAGCAAGCTAGATGCATGCAAGATCTTTGTATCTCATTACTGTACCCTTTACAGTAAACAAGGGAACTGATAAACACATGCATGTATGTGAGTTTGAAACACAGGACATTCACTGCACTCCTGTTGGAAAACAAGTTTAGCCCAGGTGGTCAGGTAGCGAATATAGGCTATGTATCTATATTCACAATGTACAAGATAGTACTGAAGAATTAGAGGTATTGAAAAAATGATATTATTACAGACTTTTGTATGCTACTAAAATATATGTATCACATAATGTCTTATTATACTGCAGAGAAGGCAAAAAATGGAAATAACATCTCATTTTTATCATATATTTGTTGAGAGGAATCAAGTGCTAGAGTTCAACAGTGCTTGTAGGACTAATGATTAAGTCTGGAATCACCTGTAAACCCAGGTGATAATAACCTAGCAATATCAATATCCATGGGGTAAGATTTTATCCTTAAATCAAACCCCAGAAAACCTAAAGTAGGGGAGAAATGATAACTATATACCATTGTGAGAGGTGGAAAGTGAAAGGAAAGAGCACAAGAAGATATTCTGAAGTTGAAAGAATTACAACAGTACAGAAATTTTCCTCTCAAAGGTATTTGATTCTGTTCTTAGTTGAATAAGATGATGGATTTTGAAACTGATAAAGCATCTCAGTCACAGGATTACTTATGGTCCTCTGATAACCTCGCATGGCTAGATCCTGGAATTTTTTCAGTCTCTTTGAAGTGTCATTAACAGCCATCAGTGTTTGTACATCCAGACATCGTTGAATAGTGATCCCACAGAACAGACTCTATATTCTTTTCTCCAGATCACCATTTAGGATTTTTCCCCTCTTACAGAGTGTCTGGTATCTAATTTCATAAAGAATGCATACAATATGTGTTCATTTGGGTAAACACTGTAGTAGGCAAGCTGTATATACCTTGGTTGCTGAGTTTGCACATATCAGAAAGGTTTAAATGAGAAGACAACAGAGCAGCAAGAATATGTGTTTAGAATAATGAGAAAGGGAGTGAAATAACGAATACACATTTTTTATCAGTGTTTTATTCTAATATATCAAAATATTGAAGGATATTGAGAAAATCTGATGCAACATATTAAATTCCCATTTATAAAGTTATTTAAATATATCTACCACATATATAAGCATGTTAGAGGTTAATATCATTACAGTGGAAGTAAAAATGGGGATACGATACTTTACAGAAAATAAAAATATTTTCCAAATTTAAATGGTATAAAAATGCACATCTATATATTTGCACTTATTTGAAATGCAGAAATTCTAACAGACTGATAAAATAGCATGTTATAAAGCAATGACTTTTCATGTGACTGCAAAAGGAGGAGTTAATAACAGTTCAATCCAGAGATGTCATGAGAGGTTCAAAAATCTCTCAGGAGGACAGAGTTTGATTAAAAGAGAGATGGTCTCTGATCCTGCAAACTCAGGGTGTGGGAAGGCTGAACTGGAGAACATTAAAATGTGATGGCTTGTTCAGTTTTCTTTATATACATATATATAGTGCCTACAGATGTTCAGATTTAAATAAGTTAAGGCCTAAGTAACTGTTATTTCATTTTTTAATTCTTTGCTTTAAGTTGTTCCTAGAAGAGGAAAGGAAATTAGACAAGTGTTCCCACAGATTTCTATAGAGAAGCTTATACCATCATGTTCAATTGTGCTTTCACTGTAGCAGCATAACTGGGACATTGATAACTTATGTCCATTGCCACAAGGACCAGCATCCCATGTTCTGAGTAGAAGCTGTGTATGGATAAAGCAAGAGCCCTGAACTCTAGAGGTTGAGACAACGTTGCATCCTTGCAATGATATCTGCAGGGAAAAAAGAGCAGTTCATTAGAGCACTCCAACTAAGTTCCTCTGCATATTAGTGGTATCATATTGGTCTGTCCTTCATGAGCAAAACTTCTTGTTATCCATGTGCCTGACGGACAAAAGCAGTGTTTTATCCTGCTTTTATTAGTAGTTGAGCCATGCAGAGCTAATATTTTAGATAGCATGAGATACTTGGCTAAAAGCTAGCTCTTGCAAGTATTTTTTTCTGCTTTTTAGACTTAGTAGAGTTGATTAAATGAGTCTTTGCAAGGTAGCTAAAATTCCTTTTTATTGTCCTCAGTTCATCGATCAGCCAAGTTTAGTTCTGCAATAGCTTCAGGGCAGCTCCCCGAGTATGTCTCTTCCTAAAGAATTGAGACCAAGCAAGTTCCTTGGCTGCAACACCAGGTGCCTTTGATCATGTTAGCTATCCGCACAGCACCAGTCAGGGTGACTCTCTCTCTGCCACTGCAAAGTGCATAAATTCAGAAATGCTCAAACAAGCATAATGCTACTCACCAGGAAGAGAAAAGAGGAGTCTCCTTCCCCCTTCTGTCTCTCACTCTGTTTTCTGCATTGCTTCTCATTCCTGCAGCAGCTGGGAGAGCAGAGCTTGGGGGAATAGGTCAGCGGAGCCTATGAGGCCCCAAGTGCTTTAATTCACGCCCAGAGTAAGTTCCAAAAAATGTGTGTGACGGACTAGATATGTCAGCCAGTAATGCACTCCCATGCTTTCAGACATTTTGAGTGCATGTGAAATGAGCACAAGGCTGTTTCTAATTGGCCTAACAAGTAAATACAAAAGTCCAGCTGGCACATACTGACTCTCGCTGTTTATGGCTGGTGTGAGCTGGTTATGCCACACAACATTGTTTTTGTCTCTGGGTCCTGTGGACCTAAGACAAAAACAATAATTTGTTGTGTTTTTTTTCACTTCAAAGTGCCTACAAGAATGTGCCAGACTAGTGCTTCATAGCACTAATTTGAAGATGTGGCATCATTCAAGATGTGAACGCAAAGCCTGCTTGAATGGCGCTAGGAAATGGTTGGAGCAGCCCAGTATGGTGCTACATCACTAGTGTTGCCTTTTGGAAGAAATTTCTGTAGGGAGCTACAGTCATGCCAAGAGTCATGTCTGAGTGTTGTTATGAAGACACACTGTTGAAGTGGTTTCAACAAGAACCTTGGAGCACAAAGTAAGCGGTTTGGATGACCTGGCATCCAGTGCCCAAGCTTGCCCCACTTTCCTTCTTAGTTTTTTTTATTTTATTTTTTCTTTAGCCAGGTAGATGTATACAGAAGATCTATTTGTTGTACTTAAGAATGTAATTCTACTACTGTCACTGATTTTGTGTCCAAAGCACTTAGATATTTTACCCGTGCCTAATGCAGGCTGTGGCTTCCAGGAACTGTACATAAGTTTAAGAATCTCTGGACTTGTTAGTTATAAAATGTTTCAAATTCCACATGGAATTTGGAAGGAAATTAATTGTGACAGAGCAAATCTGCATGATCCCACTGACTGCACTAGCTGAAGAGTTGACACATCACCATGGGGCACACAAAGAATCAAGGAGCCAGTGTTGAATTTTTGGTTTAAACTTGAATTTAGGATTGATCTTTAAACTCAGAAGATAACTGCCTAGAGCTATATGAACTGAAAAGTTGAGTCAATATTTTTGAGTGAAATCCATAGCATTTTGTGATAGTAGTTTTCTGAAACTCTTGAAGGCTAAAACTAGACCAGCAGGAAACTTCAGATAGTTTTCTGGCTGGAGAAACTACTTTTCAGTATTCTGGTATATCCTAACTTCCCCTTTGTATATTTAACTCACCCTTTTGAAAAGTCTCATAGTATCTGTATCTAGTCCTTAATTCCTTTAAATGTAGATAGAAGGACCTTTAATACTTTCATGTTCGCCAGACTGGACATCTGCACAAAGGTGTACTGCTGTTCATCTGTGTAAATTCTGCAAAGGCATCTTTAGCAACAGAATATTGGGGCTGACTCAGAGATTCATGCAAAAGCCATGTAGGTCTAAAGAGGCTCCCTGGTAGTATGATACTTAAAGTGCCCTTATCCTTTAGGAAACATCAGGGGTTTGCTGAAAACACTGTTCAGTCCACAACTGGCATGATCAGGGTCTTGTTCTAATAGTACCCTATCCAAACAATTCAGAGAACTGCTTTTTTTCATTCTCTGCATTATCAATGGGCTTTGTAATATGTCCAAACATATTTATTGATCACTTGTTAGGGGTACAGAGTATAAAGGAACAACTATACTGTGGTGGGTCAACCTTGGCTGGGTGCCAACCCCCCCCCACCAGCTGCTGTCTCACTCCTCAACAGAACAGAGGGACAAATAAACGGAAAAGCTCATGGGCTGAGATATAGACAGGAAGATCGCTCACCACCTACCATCACAGGCAAAACAGGCTTGACTTTGGTGAAAAACTGATCTAATTTATTGCCAATGAAGTGGGACAGTGAGAAACAAAGACAAAACTAAACCACCTTCCTCCCATTGTTCCTTCTTCCCAGGTTTAACTTCACTCCACTCCCTACTCTTCTACCTCCTCCTCCCCCTGAGTGGTGCAGGGGATGGGAAATGGGGGTTGCGGTCAGTTCATAATATTTAGTCTCTGCCTCTCCTTCCTCCTCACACTCTTCCCCTGCTCCAGTGTGGGGTCCCTCAACAGGATAGAGTCCTCCACCAACAGCTCCAGCATGGGTCCTTCCCACAGAATGCAGTTTTTCAGAACTGCTCCAGCATGCATCCTTTCCACAGGCTACAGTCCTTCAGAAACAGACTGCTCCAGTGTGGGTCTCCCATAGGTCAAAAGTCCTGCCAGAAAACCTGCTCCTACATGGGCTCTTCTCCATGGGCCACAGTTCCTGCTAGGAGACTGTTCTGGCATGGGCTCTCCATGGGTTGCAGCTCCTTCAGGGTGCATCCACCTGCTCCACCTTGGGTCCTCCACAGGCTGCAGTGTGAGTAGCTACCTCCACAGGCTGCAAGGGGACAGCATGCCTCACCATGGTCTTCACCAGGGGCTGCAGAGGAATCTCTGCCTCCAGCACCTGGAACACCTCATCCACCTCCTTCCTCACTGTCCTTGGTGCCTGCAGGGCTGTTTCTTTCATTTTTGTCTTACTTCCCCCTCTCTCACAGCTGCTGCGCAGTGGGTTTTTACCCTTCTTAAATGTGTTATCACTGAGGCACCACCAGTGTTGCTGAGGAGCTCAGCTTTGAGCAGTAGTGGGTCCGTTTTGGAGCCGGCTGGAAATGCCTCTGTCTGACAGAGGGGCAACTCCTGGCCTCTTCTCACAGAAGCCTCTCCTCCACCCCACCCCACCACCCCCCCACCCCCCCCCCCCCCCCCGGTACCAAAACTGTGCCACGTAAACCCAATACACATACATATATAAGAGAGAGAAGGGAAAAAAAAAAATCATTTGTAATGTAAATTCAGCATATAAATCATTTTGTTAATGTGATTTCAAGTACAGGCTGATGCTATTTCACTAATGAGTTTAATTTAGTTCTATTTTTTTGTACAATCTTAACACTATAAAATGATTTCTTTCCTGTCAGTCTTGCTCTCATAACTTATTACTGCACTTGCATTTGCTACATTATGAATTGTTCCCATGGCTGTAAAAGTAAGATATTTCATTCACTTTGACTCCAGTTTTTTCTATTAAACTTGAATTGCTTACTTTTATTGTTGAAGGACTGTAAAATTAAACTGCATTATGAAAATGCAATAAACATACTCTGTATGTTATTGTTCATATCTGTTTCATTTTCAGCCACTGCTGAATAAAAATTGCATAATATCACTTTAAGTTACAAGCAGTCTTTATTAATCTTTGAGAACTATTTTTATCCATTGAGATTACAAATGTTTGATAGCAACAGTTGCTTTGGTTTTAATTTATTTTATTTGTAAAAGAGCTGTGTTGGCAACAATGGTCAAATGTAGTAAAATTAGAGTAATTTTCTGTATTATTTCCACCTCCCACTTTCAGCTTTAATATGTTGTTTATCACAGAGAAAGATGAAATCTTGTGTTTACAGCCTGATAACTTAAGTTTCATTAGATGTCTGATCCTTTTCACACCAGTATCAGTTGAAATGCTACTGTTCACATTAGTGCAAAAGAAGAAAGGCACATATGGATACCTCTTTGAGTTAAACTGAAAATCAAATGTCCTCAAGATAGAGATTTTCAACACCTGTTTTAGAAATTGTGTGTATCTGATGACCTGCCTTATATCCAGAATATGTGCTCATTGCACTGTGCTCAAAAGTTAAACTTAATAGAAATTAATAAATTAAGTTTGGCACATATCAACTTCAAGAGAAGTCACAGAACTACTGTAAAGCCCCATAGATGTTACATATTTGCAGTTAAAGAGATGACAAATGTGAAATGATTTGACCAAATTGCTCAATTTACACAAATGGTTCAAATGGAAATTCAATTAATTTAATGATGCTTTATAACTATAAGCATGATATGTAGGCTACTGTAAAGTTAAGAAAAGGTGCACAGAGATGTAGCTCATCCTGATATTATTAAATATTACAACTTAGTTTGTGGACTGCGGTCCTTTTCTTAGACATTAGGCATCATAAATCTCTGGAGTCTGACAAAATTCTTAGAAAAAGTTTACTATTCTGCTTTTTATTTTCAGGTGTTTTAGAACACTTAAGACACAGTGTTTCTTAACTTCCATAGCACAATTCTTAATTGGCAGGTCAATACACTTACCATTTTATGAAAATCAAGTTACATTCTGGTTTTAGTCCATAAGCCTCAGCAATCACCTATGTATATGTGAGGACAACATAAGTATAATTTGATTACCTGAATTAAAATATCAAGAATCAACTTCAGTGATCCATCAGGAAAAACACAGAGCAAGCAAAGACCGTGGGCAATTATCATTCTTTACTTTCTCTGACAAACTGAACAAGCAAACGCTAATGGCTCCCCATGGTCTAGTAAAGTGAGAAAGGATCTCATGGGCAGTAGGTTGTGTGGGACCACTTTTTCAACTATAACAAGCAAACAAACAAAAGGCAGCAATAGGGCCTTTATCTGCTTGTTGAGGTGGTAATTGCCTTGATGAGATGACAATTTAATGAAAAAAACCACTAGTATCTCATGAAGATAACTTGAAAGAACATAATCTCCAATGACTCACTCTTCTCAAGGCATTTTATAAGCAACAGAAAGGGGAAATGTCTCATGTTCTTCCAGACTCTTTCTACATCTGGGCGAAACAAGTTTACAATTAACCTTCCAGTTAAATTAATAGGATGAAATACACACCTAGCAAAACCTAATAGCACTCCTGTGGCAGCTCATTCACTCATTTGAAACGCATATATTGGTCCTATTCTTTTTTTACCAGTGAAAGGTGGCTTGTGGTGCTCCACTATTACAGTAAGAGCACTGTCTGAGAAGAAAAATTATTTTTGTCTCAGGAATAAAGTTATTTGCCATTCTTCAAAATGTCCTGTTGCATATATATAGTTCTCTTTATTCTAGAGAGAGTATTCTAAATTTACTCCATCCATTTTGTGAAAGTAGGGTATTTTATCCAGACTTCATATGATGTAGTTAAAATGTTCAGATCCTAACATGGATTTAAAAAAGTTAATTTGATTTCCAATAAATTAGTGTAAAAGGAAAAAGGAAAGAGTGAAATTTTAATTCTGTTTTTTAAGAGCCAGACACTTTCTTCTTTTTCTTTTTTTTTTTTTTTCTTTTTAATAATGGTTATAATGTCTGTGATTTGATGTACTCTGAAAAATCTTTCTTTTCCAATTTTAGTGTCGAGATAAGAGAACTTTTCTCATATATATAACTTTATAGGTTGGAGGTTTAGTAGACCAGGGCAAGTGAGGAGGAAAAGGGGGGGAAAAAGAAAAGAATGAGTCATGAGGGACTGTGTAAATGAAAAGTTAATGATGGAATTATAGCCTTTTAAAAAACTACTTGACATCTTGCAGTAGACTACATTATATCCATAAAATGAAAAGAAGAAAATGGAAACCAAGGCTGAGTGCAGTGCGACTGAAGATATGATTAATTAGTGAACTAAATGGCATAATAACTTTCAGTCTCAGTTGTGTATTGACAAATTAGTCAGTTTTCCAGTTCTATTATCAGCATTTCTTGAGTCTTTCATCTAGCAATCCCAATTTGACTTAATCTCATTCCTGAACTCATTGAAATAGTTTTCCAGTCACTGTGACCATATCTTATTTTAAGAAGCATTAACTGAAAAAGTGACGGGTGGTGGGATTTGACAAAGAAATGGAGAATTATTTTTATTTTGTTTGGAGGTAGGAAGAGAAATAATACTACATGTAATAGGAGTAGCCGTTCTTTTTAAGCATTTTTTTAATCTAAATGACTTAAATTGTATATGATTTTAAATTCACAGATAGAAGTTCTATATAAATTATTGTAAATTTACTAATAAGGCTAAATATAGATTTGCATTCCTAAACTAGTGAAAATGCAAGATGATTTTATCTGTATCTACTGTAACCATTTTTTAAAGTAGCTTTGGGCTGCCGCATGCCACCTAGTATCAGTACATAAGAAAGCAGAAAATAGTAGATGCAAATATATAGAATTTGCCTATTTCTTCTTTTTTTTTTTTTTTTTTTTCCCCCTAACCCCAACACTCCTGGAGGCTTTCAATGGGTCAAATTAAGTTAGAAACTAGCAGTGGGAAGCAAAACAATAATAAAGAATTATCTAATAATTTCATGTCTGCTCTCTGAAAATTTTATTAAAAAGAAAGTTTTTCCAGATAAAATATTGAGCTACTGTCATGATGAAAGAAATTCCCACCTGGCACAGTTTAAATGGACATTATCCTGTGGTTCAAATTAACACCCAGAAGAAAATATTCTGACCGCTGATCGATCAACAAAAGTAGTGGTGAATAGTAGCAATAGAAGGTATTTTGCTAAATCCACTTCTTCTGATATAATTTGCCATAATAATGGCTGCTTAACTATAGTGAAATATTTTGAAAGTTAGAATCCATAATCTGATCTTGATAATCACTGTTTTTCTGATGGTGGTGGGTTAGCTACTTTTGTTCCTAATAAAAATAAAATTACTAGAAATCAGTATTCCTACAAAATAAAGTATGTTGGGTGATTTTCATGCTGTCAGACATACAGCATGGTTTAGATTTTTTTTTTTTCTTTTTTTCCTAAGTAGGAATCCATGCTGAAGTTCAGTAGGAAGATACTATATATGAGGCTGTCCTTCTTGAGAACATCTGCAGGCTCCTCTCCACATGAGCTGATTCATCACGTCACAGTTTCATTTCAGCTCTTCACATTGACCTGTGCACACTACACTGATGAGTTCTGCTTAATGGAAAGTGAGCTGCAGTTAGCTATCTGGCCTTTCATTCTGAATATTTTCATTCATGCTAGTCCTCTGGAATTAAAAAATTACCAACAACAAAAAGTATTGAAAAATTACAGAGAAAGCTGCAGTTAGTTTATTATTGTGGACATGTCCTGAAATGAACTTTCTCACAGCAAAACTCATCATTTAATGAAAAATTTCATCTGTCCTAATTCACTGAGTGGAAAGTAATTATCTACTGATTATTACAGCAGTAGCTGGCACATCTATAGCCACAAGAGTGTCAGTGTTTCCATTACAAACTCTGTTATTCTAGGTTCTAAAAATTTGCAGACTATTGAAACTTGGCACAAAAGTTACAAGACGAGAAGCAACCTCTCTGAAAGGAAATTTTGCTGTCCAGCCATTTGCAGAGTACATGACTGAAGAAGAATAACAGTGTTCTATTTGAACATGTATTGTGCAGGCTTTTCAGTTTAGAAGGACTTCACTGAAAATAATGACATTCACCTTACACTCAAAACTCCTCATACTATTTAAAATGTAACGGCATGACTTTCTTTAAATTTTATTTGTCAGGATTATATAAACAACACATGATAGTTCCAGTAGCACTCTGTATGACTTCATGGGGGATTAAATTTTATCTTCTATGCTAACAATTGTCCCTTCTGATTGCTGCTAGTAATGACTCCTGTTCTGTACTGCACCTAGCCAACCCTCATTTGGAGAAGTGGAAGGTGGCTCTTTTGTGAAGAACGGGTTTCTGAATTTTCTGGCTTTAGATATTTTGAAGGAAATTGGACAAATACCTGCAGAAGTGTGTCACTTATCACCAAATCTGTCAACCACAAGAGATGTATGAATCTTTCTGATATCCCTTTTCTGATTTAATTTGTCCTAAACCTATGAAGATATTATCCTAAATCTATGGACATATTATCCTAAACCTATGGAGATATTCTCAGTTTGTAAAAAACAACCAATCCAGTGCCATGGAAGGACTGAAATATGTAGTATGCTTTCTAAAAATGAAAAGTAACAAATAATAAGCCAGTTAAAACCTACATTAAACTTTTTACAAATTCATCTGGTTGGGAAAGCTCTTTCTACTTGTCTCACCTCATGCTTATAATAAAAGTGTTGGGAGACAAAGGACGGACAGCCTTGGTAGCAGAGGCACAATATGAAAAGACAAGAATGATGCATCAACTGTAAAAGATACAGAAACGTTACTAGCCAAGTGTCAAACTGCAGCCAATCACACTGAAATTGCCATATTGTGTACTGAAGTATTTCCTCTTTGAAAGTTATGCATGGGCAAAAAAACAACATGAAAAACAAAACTATATTCAAATGAGCTAAAGCCAAAAAAAAACCCAGAGTCAAGCCATGTTAAGACTGTGGAACTATAACACTCAAATATGCCCCACATGGTTGCAAGCCAATATTGCTACTTCGTACATGCCAAGAAGCATGAGGTTTTTTGCATTCCATTATTTCTCCTAGATTATTTAAAAATACTACAAATACAATCAGACAGGTCTTAGGCATATCATCCACAAGAAGTAGGAAATTTCTGAGGGAAAAAAATAAGTATGTTATTTTTCATTATTTTAAAATTCACAATGTTTCTGTTTTAAAAATGTGAACATACTATCTAAACAGACTAAGTAAGCAACAGTCTATCTAAATAGTCTATCATCTGAAATGAAAATAAAATGAAAACTGTGAAGAAATGAAATTTGGCAACAGTCAGAAAGAAAAATATTGCATTTCTGAAAGAAATTTCTCTCTCATGAGGTAAATGTTAAGTCTGAGTTCCTCTGTCAGCAATTATCTTTTTCTCCTGAATCCTTCTTTGAGATCTGTGAGACCTTTTCTTCTTGTCATCATCAGGGATGAACAATTCTGTGTAATGGGGTCTGTATACATGAGATGTAGTATGGACTGATTTTCAAAGGAGAACCAAGAACTGCATATTTAGTAAGAACATGTAAATATATATTCAGGAATTTGTGTCCTATAATCTTTTTTTGGTTCAATTAGACTGGCACAAGATGAAAACAGTTTGACAGATTAGCTAAAAATGAAAGAGTAATGCAAGATTTCATTCTTGTATTTCCACTGACATTTTTTCTGCTTGCATTCAATTTCAACAGACATTTTTGGAACAATTCAGAGAAAACTTAGCAATCGCAATAGTATTGTCTATAGCATGTTAAGCCTTACTGTAGAGGAAAGCAATGTTAGGATGTTATATTACATCTACTGTTGATTGGTAGCTGTGGTCACTCAGCTCCCTGCAGGCATAACAAGTACTCCACAAAACAGCTGCCTCGTGCACAAATTGACCATACCACATTGTTTTGATTATTGAGTTTGGCAGAGACAGCTGATGGAAGTTGCAATGCATTTTCAGTAAGCACGTGTGAATACATGTTCAGAGGATTCATTTTAACTCCTTCACTTATCTGTTTTGATAAAGCCTAAGTGCTTATGTAATAACAGGGGGGAATATTCTGGCAGAAATGCTTTACAGAGTAGCATTATATCATTCTATGTGATCTCAATTAACTTGCTGTGGCCATATTAGCGGCATGGTGACACCTTATATTGCAAATTTGATGACTGATTGCTGATGCTCTTCTTTTGGCTCCTTCATGGACCGTGTGTGGTCTAATGAGTTAGAAGGAAAGTATTTGATAACTCAGCAGCTGTCTGGAAAACCTTTCCTATACTGGAGTTCATCAAGAGGATACAGGGTTGATTATTCTACTTATGATTAATCTACTGATTGTAACTTCAAAACTTGAAGTTTTACAGAGCCAAACAAATTTAGCTATGCTTTTACTAATATTAATTTTGGCCAAATTTTGAAGATAAAAATTCAAATCTGGGGACAGGTTCAGATTTTGACATCTTCATCCCAAAGTTACATAGGAATAAACAAGTAGATATTGAAGAACCATGAAATTACTGCAGTACGACACTTTATGGAAATGTAGAGTGAAAAATAATTTTTTCTTCATAATATTGGTATCTCAGATACATTTATTTTGCATTTTCATAAGGTAAATAGAAGCTGTGCAGCTAACTATCACTGAACGAAAAATCATTGTGGATTACAAATTGACTAATCTATGAACTGGCAAATCCAAAAGAGATAATCTTCCTTTAATATTGAAGTAGACCACCTCAAATTTCCTCTCTAGACATCAGCACATTGTGACATATTTATCTGTTCTTGGAAAACATGGAGGGAAAAAAGCAAACCTACAATTGCTCAAGTATTGCTAATAAAATTTAACAGGCAAGTACTTTACTAGACTTCATAAAATAATAGCTGACAATGGATATAGAGCAAACCCACATCGCTGGCTCTAAATCACCTCTTTGTCATCTGAAAGAAGACTTGAATAGCATTTCAGTTAAGAACTTTCTTCTGTGTACCTTGGCAGAACAAAACAGTATCAAATTTTAATGTTCTGAAAGTAATCTTGAAGATATTATTAAGTCATCAAATAGATGAATAGTACAGAATCATCCTAGAGACCCTAGTTATAGAGAATATGTGGATAATGTTGCCAGATTGCTCCATGTTGTGGTGTCGATGGGTTGGGATTTGCCACCAAGGAAGGATGTGAGTATTATCTCTGACCTGCTTGTCCCTTCCCTGTCCTTCAACCTTCCTCTTCAGTTCCATTTATGTTGGGGAAATTATCCAAATTTAGCCTTATGGCAGGTTTCACAATTAGAAAGTTTAAGGGGCCTTCATCAATATTTATATTTGACTGGCTGTCTTCCTCCATATTGTTGTAAAACCAAAGTTCTGCACTATAAAAATATTATAGTCTGATGAAAATGTTGACACTGAAACATGACGGGGCAGGTATTTAATCCATACCCTTCAAAAAGCAAAGAAACAGAGATTGCTTGTGAATACAGCAAAATAAATGTGGATATGTATTTGAATGAACAACGGTGGTTATGGATAGAAAGCAAAAATATTTAGATGAATACTTTTAGATAAGTGAAGTACCTGAGCATAATCGTCTGAGATGTAAGTAAATATGAAACTGCTGAATTAGAAGAGATGAACAATGACATGGGTGCCTATTTTTTTCGTGTTCATGCACCAGGAGGAGATAACATCCAATAAAATTAAAAAGAAAAAAAAAGAAAAAAAAAAGACAAAAACTGATTTACAAATGAACTGAATACAAAATGAACTTTGAAATTAATTGCAAAACTTCATTTTTAATATCAAAATCCATTAAATGTAATGTGGACAAAATAAAACTATATCTGCTGTAAAATGCAGAAAACAAACTTGTACTGGTCTTTCTCTGTAGAGCAACAATCCACATTTGTCTAGTACAGACTTTCCTCTAGAATCCCTGCAGACATCTTCACTAGAAAATCTAAAACAGGTGGATATTTGACCTGCTTGACAAGTTCAGTGTTAAATGTTTTGTTTCTTTGTTTGATTTTTTATTATTGTTATTAAACAACACATATATAAAAAGATACTTTTTAAACTTTCACTTATATTTTACTTTTAATAACCTTATTCCACTTTAACAGGAATTCTGTAACTATTTTCAGTCACAGACCTTGTCTTCTAGAACCCCAAAATTGTCAGGGAATCTGTTCTTTTATAAGTGAACCAAAACCAGCTACATGAGCACCAGAATGAGTAAAGCAGAGTCTCCTGTAGTTTTGGATCTCAGCAATGAGTGAAAGCATCTGGTTATATTTTTTCTATTTCTTTTTCCCTCTTGTGGTTGAGGTATTTGCATGGGTTTTCTCCCATGTGGATTAACTGGTATTTAAGAATATTTGGAGTTATGCTAGAATTATTTGTTCAGGTGGCACACACTTAGAGTTTTTATACTATATGTTCTTTTTGCATTTTCCCTGTAGAGTCTTTAAAGCACTTAGGAATATGTTAAAGTACAGTTGAAATCCCTGGGATTTAAGTCTCTAATAATTTTAACACTTGCTAATGCATTCCTCAGTTAGAAGCTCAGTAGATGAAGTTACACAGTGGCTGCTCTCTTATCAAGGAGGTCTACAGAAAAAAAGCAGTGCAGAGGGTGTTTTTGCAAGCATTACAGCTATTACAGTCTAAGTGTATTCATTCAGCACGTGTTGGCTGATAAAATATGTGCACCTGATACTGCACATTTCTGACATTCCTTCAGAGAGACAGACTAGTCTAAACCTGACATATTAGGACATATCTTTGGTCTATTCCAGTATCTTCAGTCATTTTCCTAATGTGCATCCCTTTTTGGTGAGCATTTATATTTTCATTAAAAATTATACATAATGGAATAAGAAATTCTATAAAAACTACTCAGTTATAATTACTCAGTTAATCTCTCCTTTTCTTTGTAATTTGCCAGTTTACTTACTTTGATTGTCACAAATGCTGAGGATTGATTAAACTCATGCAATAGCATCTTGCTCTCTGTGGATTGTTTGTGAACTTCCTGCATTAATTATTCTTTCTTGAAAGTTGTTTTGGTTTTTTTTGTTTTGTTTTTGGTTTTTTTTTTTTTTTTTTTTTATAATTTGCTCTTTATTTTGTGTGAGGCTCATCCAAGTCAGAGAATATTGTTTCTTCTCCACAATAGAAAATTTTCTAACTCAATAAAGAGATTCAAGAAGGCCATCTTAATATTTTCACAGAATACTCAAATCCATATTAACAACATTGTTTGTCAGGTCATATTGTTGCTCATCCTGTTGTTCATTCTTTTTCCACAACAATTCTTAGAAACCAGGCTCACAAATGTTCACAAATAGCAGAAAACAAAAAGTCTGGAAAATACCATAAAATCAAATGAACAGATTTTCTTCAGAGAAATGTTTACAAATACTTTCCTCCTGTTATCTATCTGTTTCTTGAAACAGGAAAATACAAAATGAAAAAGTCAAAGCTCTGTCTCTTTCAAGTTAAAATGCTATTTTAAAATATATTTTAAAAATATAATTTCAGTTTACTGACATAACCAAAGGGGATGTATTTCTCAGCATTTTGAATTTCCACTGAAATCATAGGCTGTACAGTTACATATATTCTCTGATTAAGAACACATATAGTGGTCACAGTTGTATATTGATTGTAGGAAATAATTTTAATAACTACTTGTTATTAATGTCCTCCATCAATTGTGATAGGTAGTGCCACCTTTGTTGATTACACAGCAGATCCAAAGCATAATCAAAGGATTTTTAAGCTAAACCAAATGTTCTTATTAAATGTTTCAGAACTTTTCATTCATTAGTATCGGTCACAATAATGCAGTGTAGCTTATAAAACTACACTTTATTTCCCGTGAATTGATTAAATTGTGTTTTTTCAGGCAGCCCGATGACTCCATCCAGGAGAAAAGAAAACAATTTTGTTCTCCTGACTGACTGAAAAGCTTAAAAATGAAACAATAAAATAAATAATAAAAAAAATTAGAAAAGAGCTGGAGCTGTTGGACCAGATGATGGGAACACTAGCAATCACGGGCTTTTCCAAGCATAGACAAGTGTGAATAACTCTATATAGAACCAGAAGGTATTGGAAATAGATTTGAAAACAGACTTATTTCTACCATATAGCTTTCAGAATAGCTTTTTGATACATTTCAAAGCAGTTTTAAAAGTATGCATGAACCTTTATCCCTATTTCATATTCGATGCTTGGCACTCTTTTAATACCATTAATGTTTCATACCTTAAATAGAAACTCCCACTCCTTCATATGTCTGCCTCTAGAGCCCAAAAGACTCTTCCTCCTTTCCTTTCCTCAGATATTTTCTCATTTTCAGCTGAAATATCAGAGTTTATGCTGCATGTGATAGCATGCAGAAAAGGAGTAGGATCACCACCACCAAAAGCCATCACCCACTAAATCATTCAACAGGGCAAACAACATTTTTCTACCCCTTCAGCAAACAAACCTGAAAAACCTACATGATCCAAAAGACAGAAATAACAGGCAGGCACTGACAAAACAGTTCATGAACAAAGCTGAGCAGAAGTTTTGTTCATCATTCCCATTTGTTCCAGACAGATCCAAAGACTTTTAATATAGATTCATACCCAAATATAAGAGGATGATCAGAAAGTTAGTCTGAATTATAATTTGAAGCCTAGAGCTGAAACAGTTTTAAGATCTTTGATTCCAGTCCAAGGTCTTAACCTTTAGTCTGGAGGGGTAGTTCTGGCCGTACTTTCTCCACAGGAGGAATTGCTCAGCAGTGAAATGTATAAATTGTTAAAAAGCTCCTTGATGCCATTGCATACATCTAATACTTTAAAAAAAAGTCATGAACATGGACCAAAACTGAGATGTACTCCAGCCCAGCTACACTTTCTACATGATCTGAAAATAAGGATCCAAATCCCCTTAGACACTTGCTCTCTGACTGGGGATAATATCTTGTTCGGAAGTATACATGAAATTATGACCCTGGTAGTGTAGCACTGGTAAAAGAAAGCTAACAGAGAGACAAGTTTTTATTGTATGTGTCATTTTCCAAAAATGTTGAATACATATAACTAAACTGAACTGTTGCTCTTTGCAATGGGTTTTTGTGAAACATGATTGGTATAGCATGTATTGGAAAGAATGACACCCCAAATACATTCAACTATTGAGATGTTGTGGTTTAACTCCAGCAGGCAGCTCAGTACCACGCAGCCACTCACTCACTTCCACACCCTGGCGGGATGGGGGAGAGAAACAGAAGAATGAAAGTGAGAAAACTCATGGATTGGGATAAAGACAGTTTAACAGGTAAAGCAAAAGCCGCATGCGCAAGCAAAGCAAACCAAGGAATTCATTCCCCACTTCCCATGGGCAGGCAGGTGTTCAGCCATCCCCAGGAAAGCAGGGCTCCATCACGTGTAACGCTTGCTTGGGAAGATGAATGCCTTCACTCCGAACGTCCCCGTCCAGTTCCATCCTGTCCTGCCCCATACTAGCTACTATGAAGAAAATTAACTCCATCCCAGCCAAAAACAGCACATGATGACAATGTACAACTTCCCATGTCTTAATATGTTGAGTAGTTTGGTTTTTTCTCCCTTTTTTTTTAAATGCAGATAAGGAGATATCCTTTCCCAAGTACTTGAAAGTCACATTGGATGCAGGTGGTCAGAGATGAGCAAAACATACTGAGTGAAAATGGCATTAAAAAAATCAGAAATCAGTCAGACTGGTGATATTTTAAAGTGGGTAGACAAAAATCATGATCTGGGCATCTCCCATATGACCTTACCTGTAAAACTGTGAAGATGGTTATTAACACTGAATAAAAGATTGCAGAACTCTCAAGCACACAGCAAACATCTAACAGCCACCTTCACCTCAGTCACTAATCTACAGGTGTACAGATGCCCAATATTTTCTGAAGCAAAAGAAAATCATTACAATATCCAAATGAATTATCCTAACATTTTTGCCTAACAGGCAAGAAAGTTAGCTGTTAGAATACTATGATACATCTACAGTCAGGGTGCATCACATCATATTCATATGTTCAGCATTATTCAACAAGAAAAAAGATCTAATAATAATATTTAATAGCTGTTTCATTGGTTCCTAGAATTAGACTGATTTGTGAATAAAAGAAAACAGTCTAGTTAATCGTTCATCTTGGGAATATCCTTTCAGGTATCTGACTTGTAACAGTTTATATGACCTAGCGTTCTTAAAATTCTAAATGCAAAGCCTTTTTAAATGCCAAAAAAGAACCCCAACCAAAAACCCTTCTGTATTTTGAACTACTACTCTTCTCTTTCCTACTCTTAACTGTCATTTAGTGGGAGTTCATATAATTAAAAATGGTACTGGGAAGAATTTTGGCAAAACTATTTATTATTTGTTTTCTCACCAGTGAATATCCCCACAGAAACTAGAGTGTAACATCTTATTTTCTCTAGACACATATTGCAAGTTGACGTTTGGGGCTTTCAAAGCCTACAATTTCCAGGACCCTCTTATTTTCTAGAATACATTAAGTAGCAAGGCATTCATTTTCTAAAAAAAAAAAAAATAGTTTCCAGTTTTTATGTAGACAGATATATATGATGTTCTTTGAAAACCACTGCAAGATTTCTGAGTGCAGCACTGACATCTACCAGAAGCAATGGTGCAAAGCGTCATTACGCAAGCATAACACTTAACAGCTTTGAGAACTGGGAAAGGGAGATAATGGAAGTATAACTTTTTAAAAAAACCCAAACATTCCCACATTCATCATTCACATGAGACATTATGAATCAGTGCATAACACACAAGTGATACACTATTTCTGTCCCACACCCTCCGCTACCCAAACATAAAAAATAAACTAAACTCATGCTTTCAAACTGTTTTGTTTCTTTGAGCAGTGCCTGAAATTCAGACCATTCTCTGTGGGATGGCAAATTCATCGGCAGACATATTCTGCTTCTTTGTTTGTGCTTCTGGGCATAGGCAACAAAATTATACCTGTCTGCAGGATAGTGTTTGCATTGGTTTGAAAAAGATTTTTCATCAGAGGAAACTGATAGAGCCGTCATCCAGCACAGGAGGCTTCAAACAAACGGCTCTTCATTGGATTTCATAATATTCATAATATAACTAAAAGAAATTGTTTGGTTATTTAAGATTTGTTCCCTGTGCCCAGCAGTAATTCATGCCTTAGTAAGTCTTTAGCTTTAGCTGTCTAAACATATTTCTGCTAGAGAGAGAACAGTGGTCTTGTCATCTGCACCCTTACCATCACAACTTCCCTCTAAGGACAGGAAAATGCAAAGAATACCATACATGAAATTAGGATTCAAAATTAGGCATCAGATTGATACCTGGTTTGATACCTGGTTTTTCCATAATTCATAGAAGGGTTAGTTCATCCTAGTATTTTTTTCTAAAAAGCCTAATATTTTCTCTCATTATATTGGCTGGGGGCTTTTTAACACTTAGGAACATTTTTTTTTTTTTTCTTTTTTATGATACTTTTAAAACCAGGGTCAACATAACTAGCTTTTCACATGTTTGAATTTATATAATTGGTGCTGACATTAGTTTTATTGGCAAAGAATGGAGCCGTGCTAACTTGTATTCCCTCAGTGGATATAAACGTATATGATAGAACTCTTAGTGGAAAGATAGTAGAGGGAAAAAAACTTGAGATAAAATATACTTAAATACATTATGAGAAACATGTAAATTCTTAAATTAGCAAACAATTAAAATTAGTATTTATTCTGAAGTGACTGATACTGAACTTCTTTTAGAATGTGCCTTTAAAAAGAAAAGGGATGTGAATTATCCACAACCCACACTTAAAGAGATTGCTCCTGTAGATAAACTAGTAGAGCATTAGCTTAAGATAGTTATTCAAATAGAATCAAATATATTAGGAAAAGACCTTTTCTGCCAATACAGATGTGGTTACTCTAGGTATTTGGGGGAAATTTTTTTTAGCCGGTTGGATTTTGTGGCTTTTTACAGTCTATTAGGACAGTGATTCTTTTATACCCTAAATCAAGAGACTTGTGCTGAAAAAAATAAATAAATGTTAGAATCTTGGTCAGGTCTGACAATATATTGAAAATCTTTTTTATAAATGCTCTTACTAAAGGTCTGGAAGGACAAGCCTGAACAGGTTCAGCAGCTACTCTTTTGGAAAGGTGAAAATATCACTCAGGGATATTGTATATGTGTGCCTGTGAACTTGGGAGGAGAATTGCAGATTTTCTGTATTAGAAGTGCTGAGAAATCTGAGCAGAAGAACAGACAAAATAGAAATAAAAATATTTTTGTGCAAGCTGGGAATCACCCTTCATTTCCTTTTAATGAAAAAAATGAACCATATTTTGTTAGAATAGTACATACGATTATCAGTTCTGCGGCAAGTAAAAAGGCTTTTCTCCATTCAAATAACTTGCATTGAAGACTAATTCGGCAGGAATGCAACTCAGGGCTGATGCTGTGATGGCACTATCTACCATTCCTTCTTTATTCAGAGTTGAACATGCATTTCATGTTTTATCTTTTGTGCAAAACAGTACTGTAATCAATTGCAGGTCCTTTTCTTGCTGAAAGTCAGAGGACTGCGTGCACCACCTGGCTCTGCAGCCGCTCCCACCCAGGGCCCTGGCTACCCGTGCCTGAGGCCAGGACTGGTGTGGGAGAGCTTGCCTGTTCTTGCTGGGGTACCACAGACTGTACCCATGTGGGTGAGGGCACTGCCCTTCTGGCCGTGCTGCCACCCCCAGCTCCCCACTCCCTGAACTCTGTGGCCCAGACTGTTCTTGCTGTGTCCTGAGGATTCTGACGCAATATGTGAGAACCTGAAATACATGGCATGCCGTGATGCCTGATATTTTAAAATACCACTGAACAACCAATACACAGCTCAGCGCATGGCAAGGGAAAACAAACAGCAACAACCTAGGGTGGGTGTGCCCCTTCAGTGCATGGCAGCCTCCATGTGCACATCCAGTGGTGTTTCTCGAATCCCAGCATGAAGCTTAGAAGTGAATTTCTTTTTGAAAGATCCTTATGTAAAAAGGAAATGAACTGATCTTAGAAAACATCATGCTCATTTTCGCTCCTAAAACTTCTTTCTAGGACCAGCATGGGTGACTTTATCCGAAGCTAAGCAAATTGCATAAATGCTTCGTTTTTTTCTGCTCTGTCTAGATTGTTGTTCCAAGGGGTGATAACCATTACAAACCCATAATGGTCATGTAGACAAATAACTGCGGTTTTGTATTGGATCTGGCTGGGATGGAGTTAACTTTTCCCATAGCAGCCTTCATACTGCTGTGCTTTGTATTCGTAGCTAGCAAGACATTGATAACACACCAGTGTTTTGGCTACTGCTGAGCAGTGCTGGCACAGCATCTAGGCTGTCTCTCCAACCCCACTGCCAAAGGCCAGTAGGCTGGGACTGGGCAAGAGGTTGGGAGGGGACATAGCCAGGACAGCTGACCCAAACTGACCAAAGAGATGTTCCCTATCTTATGACATTGTGCTCAGCAATAAAAAGCTAAGAGAAGGGGGGGGGGGGGGGGGGCGTTTGTTATTAAGGTGTTTCTCTTCCAAAGCAACTAGTAAGCATACTGAGGCCCTGCTTCCCAGGAAGTGGCTGGACATTGCCTGCTGATGGGAAGCAAAAAGTAATTTTTTTGTTTGTTTCCCTTACTTCCACATATGGCCTTTACTAAACTGCCTTTATCTCAACACATGAGTTTTTCATTTTATTTTCTTCCCCTCTTCAGCTGAGGAGTGGAATGGTAGAGTGGGTTGGTGGGCATCTGGTGGCCAACCAAAGTTAACCCACCACACCAGTGCAAACCATGTTATTCGAAACTGCTTTGCACACTGAAAAAAACAAACAATATATCAACATGGGGAAGAGGATCAACAAAACAAGGCCAATCATGCAGTTATGAAGGAAAAAAAAGAAAACCTCCTCCCCCCCAAAAAAACAAACAAAAAACTCCCCAAACCCCGAAAACCACAATGAAACAAACAAATAAACAATCAAAAGCCCTAAGAAAACATACACATAAAGCAGAAAAGGCAACATTTAGTAAAATAGCAGGAGGTGACACGAGATGGAAAATGTAAGAGAATGACTCTGGACATCATTAAGAAATCTAGTGTGAGCAGGAAAAGTGGATGAGGACGATGAAGCGGCAGAGGTACAGATATGTGCACTGGTGTTCTATTAGTCCACCTATACCTGTATGTCTCCTGTGGTCTGTGAAATGTAATGGTTTTACAAGCAGCAGTCTATGAGCTACATGCATCAACTTCCATGAGTCCTTGAGAAATAAACTGTGAAAGAAGGTTGAGTTTGCTAAAACTTATGCTTAGTTTTTTTGAGGATACACATTGATGTCAGACATGACAAAGATAGCTTGCCCCATTTTTATGAAGTCTTTGCAACAGCTATTTAATTTCCTCTTTGACTATATTTACATGTAGTCTTCTTTTGTATTCTGAGGCTGAGCGTTCTTATATCTTTTCAGTCTTCCCTTCTAAAAATCAATTACATACTGCTTCTCAGACTCTTTTCCAACACTTTCTTTTCAGCCTCCTGCTGACTTAACATGGCATTGTTGCAGCACCCTCAGTTATCTTCACTTAAATTCAGTCTTTCCTTTACAGAATTATTTTTCAGTTCACTTTTGTAAAGCAGAGATGTCCATCTCCTTTTTGAATTTTTAAATATAACTTTTAAGTTTCATGCTGAGCTTTGAGAAGCACAACTGGATGTGCATGAGGAGGCTTTGATGCACTAAGCATGCCCATCCTAGAATGATTCTTAAATGTTCTTCAATTTAAAGAATCTTTGGGAAATCTTGTAGCCACATTTTACTGCTAAAATTTGGCACCTCTGCAGGCTGAGAAACTTTATGAAACTTAGAAGTTATTTCTTTTTAATTTTTCTGGAAGTCCATTACAGCATATTTACTCCTAGTGGGTGTACATTTGGTATTCTTTAAATCAGTATTGACTTCTTACTTTTGGCAAGTCACAACTATTTAGCCAAAATGATCCTTTTCCATGTTCTTATTGGGATTTATAATTTTATGTGTAAATGAAAATGCACTCTGAATTTATTTAGTGGCTTTTTTAAAAATTATTTTTGTAGCAAACGTGGTAGAAACACTATCCTACTAATTGTGGACATGACCCACTGAAGCCTCAGAATTCTTCTTTTATTTTTCAATCTAATCATCATAATTGATGCATGAAATTCTGGAAGAAAAGCTTGCTTGCTCTTCCTGTGAATTTATTTTCTATGCTCTGTGATTTGACATCTAAATCTCTGACATCTTTGTATCTTATCTAGTGTCTGAAGTATGTCTGTCATAACTCAAGTTCAGTTAAGAATACAATAAGGGGCTTCAATGATGAAAAATGTTGCATAATTTTGTATCTTTGTCTGACATTGCAAAGCAATCAGCCATCTGGTGATTTCAGGTGTCCTGTTCTAGAGTAAGAGTTGGTCTGGTTTTTGTCACGCGGTTGTAGCAATCAATGCTTTATGCAATGAGTACCACTTCCTTGGAAAACAGTGGTCTGTCTTAATTTTAAAATATTAAATTTTCATTTCAGTTTTCTTTCATATTGAAGACCTCAAATATTTGAGCTTCCCAAATGCACCTATTTTCTTTAGTTTACTCTTCCATTCTTGCCACCACTGTCTTCCACTCTCACATTAAACCTTCTTAAGATTTTTTTTTCTGCTTTTCTTCCTATCTCCTCAATAAGTGGTTGGCATTATAGTTTTCAAAAAGTACTTTTAAAATACAGCCTAGCAGGTTTTTAGTGACATTTTGTCTTGTATTTGAGATAATTCCTTTGCACTTACCAGACACTGACTGCAAACCAGAATTGCTTTAGCTGGCCTATAGCAGATGGGCATGTGTAGAATGTTGTGAAGAAAGAGAAATTAAAACCCCAAGAGAACTCATGCTTGTTAGATAGAAAGCAATAGATATACCTGAAAACAAATTTAATGTAAGAATGACTAAATCTTCCAATAAAATGCAAATGTTAACTGTATCAAATTAGCTTTACTATAACTTGTCACTTTCCAAAGATAATGGTATTTTTAGAAATCTGATATTTAACCATACCTGAATCTTTATTAGCTAATCTGAGATATTTCAGTCATGGTGAAAATGGGAAGAGTTATTAGTGCATAATTAAACAGTTTATTTCCACTGCAATGGCATATCCTTCTCTCCTCTCCTCCCACTACTCCCCTTTCCCTTTTTCACTCACTCCACTCAACCTTTTCTTTATCCCTCATTTATTAACTTTTTATTTTGCAGAGAAATTGCATGTAACTGAAGATAGGCAGAAGGATTGGATAGATGAGTTATTTCACGTCTCCCAAGTAGTAATTTTGACTTTTTCTAGTGATATAAGGCTGCATCAAAAATATTGCCTAATAGGTTTACTTTTACCCTCATGGCATGAAGAGTACAGAACATGATATATTACTACTTTAAAGAGAATTTAAAGGAAATATTGGTATTCTCAGTGATTAAAAATACTAACTACAGCAATAAGTGTAGAATAAATGTAGAAAGAGCAGAGTGGCATATACTTATACACATGACTAAACTCTCAGGTAATGTTTCATACTAGTTCAACAGATCTATCAATGAATACAAAGACAGGTGATCAAATGCAGCATGGGGGGCCGCTGAAATGATAGGATACAGCACTAAAACATGAATCCATGGATGTAGACAGGATTCTGAAAAAAAATCTCCCCAACTGCAGAGATCCTTAATTTGTCCAGTGAATCCTGAAGACTACCTGTAATTCTACCTGCTGCCTCACGTGACACAAATTGACTGCTAAATTAGGCCTTGCTTCTACCTGCCGGCCAGAAGTCACTCAAGCATAGAAGATTGTTCTTTTTAATACCTTGCTGAATGGCTACACATTTTTTACTGAACTTATAAGGCCCAACATTTTATGTAATGTTTTAGACTACAGCTAAGCAGTTATTCTCAGGAATATTTTGACTCTCCCCACTCTTACCCCCCACTGCACCACTACCCCTTTTCCACCTATGTGAATAAAATTAGTTTAAAGCAGATCTAAATTACTATTAAAATGGTATTTTAACAGTTTATGTACATTTATCAATGCATTTTCTCAATACGCTTTCAGACATGTTCCACAGCAGAGAACTGCATAAACAGATGTTGTGACAATGAGTGGGAAAGAAATTGAGAAAATAAAGGAATGAAAAATGTTATTAACCAAAAACTCAATAGAATGGGCACTGATGACAATAAGCACTGGTATAGTTTAAGAGACAGATAGCATTTTCAGTTTTGTGTTTTATATCTGAAGGTACCACTACCTTTCAGGACAGTTACAGTTGTCTTTGCAAAAAGCTGATTACTCTATGGCAAAAGGTTTTTCCTATTTACAGGCTGAAAGCAACATAGACATAATAAAAGTCCATCTCAGCAGGTATATGATGACATTTATATGTATATAGAAGTGTGTATATATGCTTCTTCATCACACATGGAATAAGATATGCTGTAGTGGTAGTTCATATATTCCCATTTTGCAACTACATCAGAAGGAAAAAGAGGAAATAGGTCAAGTAAGGGAGAGCTATGGATGTTAAAGATTGTAGTAGAACAGCAGGGAACCACAGATATGATTTGTAATTGGGAACTGAAGAAGTAGACTGACATTTTACGAGACTGATACAACTCTAAGATTGAAAGTGGGGAAAAAATTATAGCAACAGATATCATAGACTAAATTGGTTTTATTTACACCGGTCTGGTTCCTTGTAGATACGATTCCAATAATGATGTCTAGTCAATGCCAATTATTTCACCTGATGAACATTAATTAGCAACTGCATACTCTAGTAGCTGGGCTACAAAAAGTTTCTCTGTTTTTTCCTTAGTTTTTTAATATAAGCAAATGAAATCTACCCTGATTTCTGTGGATAACCATTGGATTTAAGTTATTTGCTGAAGATAGTATTTGGGTTTACTAGTAGAAGGATTAGATTCTGCACATTTAATATTTGCAAGGTTTTAATAGTAATTTACTCAGAAGAGATGTGATCATAGGAGACAGTTGTTTAGAATATTGACAATCGTGAGTTACGCAACAATTTGTTTATGGATTAATTTTAATAGAAGTTAATCATGTTCTTGGGTCTGTAAGGATACACTTTTATGAGCTGCATGCTAGAAATCTTTGGCTATTTCAAGGGCATATATCAAGCACTGTCATCGCATAGGAGAGCTCCAAACTTCTGAGGTTCACACTCATAAAACTTAGCACATATTTAATGCATCACATTTTCAAAGTCTTTGGGTGCTGACTATTTTTTAGCCATTGATTTTTACTCCTAATCCTTTGCCTAGGAGAAAAACTAGCTGTACACATTGTGTCTGAGTTCAGTGACTAAAGAACTGAAAATCAAACTCCCTGACTTTCATGCGTGTTTTATGTGCAGAGAACTGAGAACTGAATGGTGCACATCTTGATATGCAAAATTTTGATTTTGACATTTGACCCAATGTAGCATAGAAAACTCTCCTTTCTGAGTCGGTTCCTGCACACTTAATGAGGTTTGAGCCCTGTAATCTTTGACTGCTATCTCCTCAATCCCAGTTCTTTAAGGAGATTCTTCAGCAAGACAGACTAGATTCAGGCAGGGAGAAGCCTTCTCCTGGTCATGTTTATACATAAGGAGGTTCTGAAAGATTCATCAATCTTCCACTCAGTTAATTCTGCCATTTGGTAATCATTACTCCAGGAAAGCTCTTTCCCTTAAACCTGAATGACAGTTTAATATCTGTGTCAGCTGTTTCTATTATCTGTTAAGTAGATGGTCTCACAGGAATGCAGAATTTGTGAAGGCATATCAAAACTGGTTTCTGTGATACTGAGATGCATGCTTCTAGAAAGTATACTCAGGTGTTCTTTCCTAAATGGCCCATGTGTGCTATTCCTTCCAGAGGGAAGGGACTAGCAGAAGGAGTACGCTCTTGCTGTATCTAGTAAATAGGATAGTGCAAACAAACCCATCAAACAACACAAGATAATTTATTGTATTATTTCATGCGTGCAGTCCAGATTGATTACCACAAGCAGTTTTAGAATCAGCCTGATATTCCCCAGCATCACCAAGACAAAAGACTAACACTAAACCTAACATATGCATTTAAAGATACTTGAAATGATAAAAATTTAAAAAGAAAATCCAAATTAATCTGTCACATTGGCCAAACCGTGAGAATATCTTCTAAGTTCCAAAACTGCAGTGTGAGTCAAAACTTTTTTAGCATTGTGAATGGGCATCAATATTGAAGAAGGTGAAGACAAGCAAATAAGAAACACTTCTACCTCAGTTATGTCAAGGGCTATTGCTCATTAGCCAGCTATGCCTGGAATTATCTTGCAGAATAAAGGGGTAATTTCTTTGGAGCTAGTGTCACATGTACCATGTGTTTGTCTGCCTGTGATAATCTTTACTTTATTCTTCGCAAGTCTTTATCTGAAGCTGCTCTTCAGCAGGGTCCTTAATTTTAATGACTATCAGGGATTTGATCATTAGATGGTGAATCTTTACCTCTTAGATGTGAATAGCTTTTTAAAAACTGTTGCCAATTTTAACAAGTAGTCTATTGCAGAATGACATTTATAAATTGAATACTTTTCAATTCTCCAGGTGTATTACATGAGGGTTAATATATTTTTGCCACTAAAAATGCCTTTAAAAATCAACACTTGATCTTTTGGAACAGTGGGTAAGGTAGGTGAGGAAAAGGGATAAATTCAAGAGGGATATGTCTGAAAAAGATATTATTTATAAAATATCAGAATCCTGTAACTTTAGAATTCTGACTTTTTTCATAAATTTTGTCATCAAAAGAATTATTAAACTCTTTTTTTACTTTTGCAAAATGACCGTGGATCAGAAATTTGGATCAGAGGAATATGTCAATTTTTGCTGCTAGTCATAATTATTTTTTTAGTTATAGTTCCTCCTTAACTAACTCTTCTGAAGAGCTGCTTCAGCCGTTTATTATGAATAACATTCATTTAAACCAACACAGATTTGATTGCTCACCTATTCTGAATCTCATTTGCTTCAATATTTGTGATTTGTAAACAGTCATTGAATATTTTGGCCAAACAATTTGCTCTCTAAAGATTGTACAAACTTAATTTCAATTGTTCTGTATTCTCTATTAATGGAAAGTTTAAGACCACTCTGCAGCAGTCTATTTCTGCTCCCAGCCAAGTTAATGAAAGCTTTTCAATTTGAAAATTCCAGAGTATAATCCTCTATAATTGGGTGCCTGGCTCATATGACAGCTTCTCCTTACTGATTTGCTGACTGTAATTTTTTTAGATGTGTGAATGATGAATAACAGTTTTAGACACTTGTAATGACGATATGCACACTTAGAATTTTTTTGACCGATGTTGACTGCTGTGACTCTCAGAAGCTCAGTGACTCAGTTATCACTGTTCTGTCAGCATAAATGGGCTTTAAAGTGGGCATAAATTACTTTTACAAGTATTTCCAAACCTCTCTGTGCTTGTAGAGTAGTATAAAACTGCCTAATATAAATTAGAATTAGGCTTACTATATTTTGCTTATTTCAGTTTGGCGTTGGGTTTTTGTGGATTTTTTCCCTTCATTATGAAAATTTTCTTTATAATCTAAATTTCCTTATAAAATTACTTAGGAGTATTTAGTTTAAAAGTTAAAAATTAACATCATCCGGCACCATAGCATTTTGCTTTTCTTTCCACACTTCTAAGCTTTACCCCTAAAAGGGTCAAAAGTTAATAAATCAGAACTGTAAGATTTATTTCTTCTATATATTGGCCCCAAACCTCATCTTTTACTTTCATGTTAATGGAACTGCAAAGTAGACTCAACTGGTTTGAACAGCCAGACTTTGATTCCCTTTACATGCAGGTTCCCCCCAGGTTATAGAGCTGGCAAATTTTGTTCTGCATCACATCTGCTCCACAGTCCCTGACTATCAGAGAGCTCTTGTTCTGGCTGCCAGATTAGTCCCTTTGGGTTGGCTGCTTCAGGAAACAAAATAGAGCTTCAAGTTGTGAACAGGCATAATTTGGCTCCACTAGTTGAGAAGCTATAAGGATGGTGACAGCTGTCATATTCAACCTCCCCCAGTACCCCTTCATGTTGGTCTCTCTGGCAATGGGTCCCCATTAAACCTGAGTCTTTTCCCTTAAAGAATCATTGCTTTTGCAGACCTGTTAAAATGTGGCCTAGGAAAATTTATGTCCCAAAGGCATGGGATTCAGGGTGCAATTTGAAACACTTTATGTGGAAAAGTCGTAACATTAGACATGTCTTGCCTGAAGTTATAGAATTAGTATAGGCTCATAAATTACCTTTAAGTCAGAAATATAATTGCTGTATGATTTTTCTTCAGTAGTTGGGACTGAAAATTATTTTTAAAATGGATTGCATTTGCCCATGGTATTGCAAACAGACTGATCTTTTGATGATGGTTGAAAAAGCCCACCAAAATAATGACAAGAGAAAACTGGTGTGTTACCATGAAAGAAATTGCTTTATATGAACAAGAATAATGACATATTTGAAGAATTTCATGTAATGTGGGAAAAACATGCTTTATATTTCAGTCAAAACAAGATGTATAAGAAAGAAGCATGTCAGATTGCTAGGGAGGTTTTGTGGGGGAGAAGTAGTACAACAGTTCAGAACAAGATTTTACAAAGAATTTGTTTTCTGCTTGTCCACAAAGCTTTTTAATGCATGATTTTTTCCTTTTATCAGTACATTGAAATCAATATATATGTCTAATGAAAAAGATAAACAGTTTAAATTGGTTTATCTTTACCGTCCCCTGTAAATGCATGACTAACACATGGGTACATACAGGGTTAATGTAGTGTTGCTGCCTAATGTGCAACATTCATCAACCCCTTCCCCTCCTTAATCTTTTTGTTAAAACATTCTTTGCTATAGACCTAGGATTTCTCTGGTTTTACTTGCAGTAAATCCTTTTATAATTATTCTTGGTTTGACTTGATACCCCTCAAAAATTGCTTGTTCCTGTGGACAATGCCTCAAGAAGGGAATGAGCACAAATATTTTAAATCAGAGGATTATGCCAAAGCAGAACAACAACCAAAAAAAAAGCAGTTTCATGGTTTATTTAAGCATCCATACCCAAGGCCTGGATTACTAGTGCATATCTGTAGCTCTAATCATACTGCTGAAGTGAATCAATTGTTGATTATTTGAAATGGATGGATAGGATACTGAAGCCCTGTCAGAAGAATCTAAATTCCAAATTAAGATTGAAGACCATTGCTTTTACTTTGGTTATAATAATCCATGAGGATTTATATATTTATATATCTACACAAATTCCCCAGTATTTGCTAGTTTACTGCAGCTAATGACCACTCTCAGACCCTAAGTTGTGTTCAAAGACTTGTTATCGAACAACAAGGTCATCTGAACTTCTTAAAGGAAATTAAATCATGTTCTTTGAGTTCTTCAACACTTCCCCCCATTTTTTTTTTCTTTAGTATACCCACAAATAAACAAAGAATATCCATGAACAACAGTAGCTTCTGTTATTATTTTCTTGTCTATTTATATGCTGGTTTGGATTTTTTTTTCTTACATTGAAAAGACACAGATACTATTCAGTGTCCCACTTGTCCTCCAGCTGTTGGACCAGAAGAGGACAAGTTTTCTATAGATCCTATACTGCGTTTTTAAATATTGTGCTGGAATAACACCCCTGAGAAATCTTAAGTATGGTAGAGCATCTCCAAATATGTTCATGCAATTAAATCTATACCTACCTACCTAATTATGAAGAGATAAATTACTCTTCAGATTACATTAACTATGTTTGATTAACTCTCCTCTGCATGTGTTGGAAGCGTAGACATCCATCTCATACATAAACACCTACATTGTAGAAATTTAAAGAGGAAAGTTGAATCCTACCCTATGGTGCTGGAGACAAGCTGTCTTTTTTTTTTCACTTAGTTCACTGCCTGATACAGAGGGAACTTGAATGCCAAGTGCAATTACGTTGTTAATTCGGAAGTTACCACTGATGCAGTGACTATATGCACGCTCTTAGTCCAGGATCCATCTCACACTGGAAGAGCTAGACAAGTAAGATGAGTTCACTTAGTACTTAAAGTACACAAACTAGTAGTTTCTGGACTTTGAATTCATCACATTAATGATACCAAGAAGCTTGCTGTTAAAAGTGCTGCAGTTATCAGTAATAGGACTTGGATCTTCATTTTGCACAAAGATAATGCAATGAGTTTCATTTTTTCGGAGAAATGCATTTATTTCCCTTCTGAGGACAGAGACATTTCTTGGATTAGATGATCAGATTACTATAGACAGAGTTTTTCTGGAGATGCCTGTTTGAAGTACAAATCTTTAATGTATCTATCTCTGCAATGCCTAGAGGTGCTCTGTGAATTCATGACTTGAGCTGACAGTTCTATGCCAGAGGTCATGACCCAAGTGGAGTCGTGTGGGTTACACATTGAATTTCTTGTCTAACAGAAACTTAGTTGCTCATGCCAGTATCTAAGATCATAATACTGATGGAAATAGAACCCATTTTACAAAAGTGGTTCCATAATTAAAAGTCTGGAAGCCATTAGTAGTGGTTACTGTAAATAATTACAAATAATCGGCTACACAAGTAGGCAGAAATCTTACTAACTCATAGGTAAATAAACTGTAAAGCATTAAGTAAATTCCAAAACTGAGGCATCAAAGACAAGTGAGAAGTTTTTGGAACTAATGATACTCATACATGTCTTTCTCACTTATTTTCTTCTGGCTTCAGTTGTTCAACATTTTTCTTTCCTTGTTTATGCTGTCAAGTTAGACTGCAAACCTTTTCAGCAGGGAATTTTTATTCCTTCATGTCTTCAGCATGTGCACAAAATACAGTCGGTACTACAGAGATCAATATCATTACTGTTAATAGCTCTGTCCACGTGTATTTAGCAATGTTAAACCTAATAATCACAAAGCATAAAATGTTCATAGAATCTGCAGGTTATTTATAATTAGAAATGTTGCCTTATTTATGGCTAACTACATTTGAGCTATATTCTTCTCCTTGGAATTACTTTTTCGAGAATTCAGCTTTGCTTAGGCAGACAATCACTGAAGGTTAGTGAGAACGCAGGAGAGATCAATGCATTCAGCATTGGTTCTCTTATACCGGACTCTCTTCATTTTTGGAAGCTTATACTACAGATTGCATGTTGAACCTCCAACATTCTGAATCAAAAAGCTAAGGTTTATGAACTTTTGTTTTAGTTCAGTTAGTCTCTGCATTTGGGAAGGAGACTTAAAACAACAACAAAAAAGAACGAAAAATAAAAATATTATATTTGACTGTGGTAATTGGCAGTATATTTATACCTTTGGGTACTTTGATATAGCTCTTTTGCAAGTTTGACTTAGCTGTTGTGTTGTTGGCCTTTGGCAAACTGCTGACAAAGTTGGGAAAAATTCCCAGAATGGAGTACAAAAATATCAAACAGTGAATAATATTACAATATTACTTTCTCTTGTGTAATTTCCTTTAAGTTATTTACAGATAAATTATTTAGAACTGGATTCATCAAGCAGGAAGTGTCTGCAATATAGGTATCTACATCTGGGCTAGTTACCTGGCTGTCAATTTGTACTTAGTCAAGAGAAACAGGCACGTTAAAGTAGATGTATTCAAGTCTATAAATAGAGACAGACTGTGCCCTAGACATGCCTTTTTCTCGCAAAGCCCACATGGAACATGTCTTCTTTATTAACATGTTGTTTGCTGTATCTCACTTTAGGTATCTTTAAAACATTTGCTGAATATTAGCAAGTAGATACTTTAGGAAATTGCAATCATTGGGCACAGTCAACACGAGTTCATGAAGGGAAAATCCTGTCGAACTAATTTGATATCCTTCTGCTATAAGGTCACCTGGCTAGTGGATGAAGGGAAGGCAGTGGATGTAGTTTTTCTGGATTTTAGTAAGGTTTTTGATACTGTCCTTCACAGCATCCTTCTGGACAAGTTATCCAACTGTGAGATGAGCAGGTACACAGTACGCTGGGTCAACTGGCTGAATGGCAGGGCTCAAAGGGTTGTAATGAATGGAGTTACATCTGGCTGGCAACCGGTCACCAGAGGTGTTTCTCAGGGCTCAATTCTAGGGCCAGTTCTGTTCAATATATTTATCAATGATCTGAATGCAGGAGCTGAATGCACCATTAACAAGTTTGATAAAATAACAAACTGGGAGGTGCTCTCTGGAGGGACACGAGTAGCTTGCAGGGTGCTATGGTTTGGATTTGTGATGAACATAATGTTGATAACACGCTGACGTTTTAGTTATTACTGAACAGTTCTTTTGCAGTCATGATCGGCATGAACTTTAACAACAACTGCTGCATTCTGTACCTGGAATGGAGTAATGATAGACACAAATATAAATTGGGAGAGAGGTAACTGGAGAGCAGCCTTGCAGAAAGGGATCTGGAGGTGCTGGTTGGCAGCAGGCTCAATATGAGCCAGCAGTGTGCCCTGGCAGCCAAGAGGGCAAACCTCATCCCGGGGTGCATCAAACACAGCACAACCAGCTGGTCAAAAGAGGTGACTATCCCACTCTATTCAGTGTTGGTGCGACCTCACCTTGAGTACTGTGTGCAGTTCTGGGGCCCACAATTCAAGAAGAATGTGAAGGTTTTGAATGCGTCTGGAGGATGGATGGTAAAAGAGTTGGAAGGCATGTCCTATGAGAACTGGCTAAGGACTCTGGGTTTGTCTAGTTTGGAGAGAAGGAGACTAAGGGGTGAACTCATTGCTCTCTGCAGCTTCCCGAGGAGGGGAAGTGGAGAGGGAGGTGCTGATCTCTTCTCCCTGGGATCCAGTGACAGGACACATGGGAATGACTCAAAGCTGTGTCAGGGGAGGTTCAGACTTCACATCAGACTTGACATCCTTCCAGTACCTGAATGGGTACTACAAGAAAGCTGGAGAAGAACTGTTTACAAGGGCATGCAATGATAGGACAAGGGGTAATGGGTTCAAGCTGAAGGAGGGTCGATTTAGATTAGATATAAGGAAGAAATTCTTTACTATGAGGGTGGTGAGGCACTGGAACAGGTTGCCCAGAGAAGTTGTGGATGTCCCCTCCCTGGAAGTGTTCAAGGCCAGGTTGGATGGGTCTTTGGGGAACCTGGTGTAGGGGAGGGTGTCCCTGCCCATGGCAGGGGTGTTGGAACTAGATGATTTTTAAGGTCCCTTCCAACCCAACCCAATCCATTCTATGATTCTATGATTCTATGATTTGGTGATTTTATGAGCCTATGAAGTATTTCTTTACTGAGAGGGTGGTCAAACACTGGAACAGGCTTCCTAGAGAGGTGGTTGATGCCCCAAGCCTGTCAGTGTTTAAGAGAGATTTGGACAATGCCCTTAACAACATGCTTTAAATTTTGGTCAGCCCTGTAGTGGTCAGGCAGTTGGACTGGATGATCATTGTAGGTCCCTTACAAGTGAAATATTGTATTGCATTCTATTCTATTCTATTCTATTCTATTCTATTCTATTCTATTCTATTCTATTCTATTCTATTCTATGATCCTCACCAGTAGTCTTTGTATATTTTCAATTTGTCTGAAAATCATGCAAATATTGGAAAAATAAGACTGCTTCAGTAATTTCAAATATTTGTGACTATGTTCAGTGGTGTGAGAAGTACTTTGAAATGGATTTCTTTATTAGGAAAGTAACCTGAAAGTTCAATCAGATTACTTTGTATACTTTTTGTTTTGCTAGGATAGAGTTAATTTTATTTATTGTAGTTTATATGGTGCTATGGTTTGTATTTGTGATGAAAACTGTGTTGATAACACACTGATGTGTTAGTTACTGCTAACGGTTCTTTTGCAGTGTCAGGAACTTTTCTGCTTCTCACATTGCCCTGCCAGTGAACAGGCTGGAGGTGCACAAGAAGTTGGGAGGGCCACAGTTCGAACAGCTGATCCCAACTGACCAAAAGTATATCCCATACCATATGTTGTCATGCTCAGCATAGAAAACGGGGAGAAGAAGGAAGGGAGGGTCATTCGGAGTGATGGCGCTTGTCTTCCCAAGTAATGGTTACACATGATGGAGCCCTGCTTTCCTGGAGATGGCTGAACACCTGCCTGCCCATGGGAAGTAGTGACTGAATTCCTCATTTTGCTTTTCTTTTGTGCACAATTTTGCTCTACCTATTAAACTGTCTTTATCTCAACCCACGAGTTTTCTCACTTTTACCCTTCTGATTCTCTCCCCCATCCCACTGTGGGGAGTGAGTGGCTATGTGGGTCTTAGTTCTCTATTGAGTTAAAACCACGACATTTTTGTAGCTTCTTCTCTAGCAATATTCAAAGCTAAAGAAACCATCTTTATTTTACTGAAGGTAAAAATTTAGGATTTATAAAGCCAAAAAAAAAAATTAATATTGATGAATCTGAAATTAATTTATAAAAATAAAAATAGAGAAATATGTTTGATACTACTTTATCCTGCAAGGATTTAGATATACTTTAAAATTTTCCACTCATGTATTTGCCCTAATGACATTCATCTCCACTTTTCTATGTAGCAGTATAATTATTCTACCCTTCATATGAATTCATGTCTAGTATGTATCCAGGTCTCCCAAGACTTTTGTTCAATAACTAAAATGATGCATTCTATAGGTTCCTAAAATTGTACAAATTTAGCAATATTTAAAACAGTATAAGACATTGTTTTGTGAAATGTCTTTTTTTTTCAGTTTCTCATTCTTCTTACTCTTCTTGTCCTCCCTCTCCTGACATGTCTTCCATTTTTCAAATTATAATGACTGACAGAGAAGACAAGGAAAGGGAGAAAAATATTAAATTATTTTTTCAACTTTCTTCAGAAGAGTTTTGAATGTAAGCCTTTAACACTTACACTAAGCTTCTTAGCTTTTGAAAACAGATAATTTATTTACCAGTTCCACTTTTATTTCCTGCACTATGATTGGTCTACATACTTTTGCAGATTAACAACTTAAATATAATACTCTATTATTAACTAACATTCAATCTTCCTTTCTCTCACACTGGTTCCAACACAGTATCACAAATTGGCCTTCAAAATAATCCTGTTTAGAAGTAATTTGTTCATGTGCACATACAAAATTCTCTGAAGCTATAATTGCCATTCAAGATAGCAAAGAGGGTGAGAATTTAGGCTTCATCTCATTTGCCTGTTCTTATGGTGTTCCAATGGAGAAAAACTGTATAAATACTTGTATACTTACTTCTCTATCTCTTCCGCACCCCCCCCCCCGAAACTTAATCTAAGAAATGGGTCCCATGTTATCCTCCATATGTATTTTCCATGTGGTGCACAAGCCAAACAGTTTTATGCACTATGTGGAAGCAGAACAAAAGAACATCACTTACTCTTTTCTGAAGTCTTTTTTTTTAATTTTCTCCCTTCTCAGAAATGGAGGAAAATATTAATTCATTAAGCAGGATCAAATCCAGCCAACAGGAAAATAGTTCTGCAGAGTAACTCACATTTGCTTGAAAAAATGTCTGAATCTGAATGTATATTAAGCTGAAACAAACTAAGTGATACGCAATACACACAAGGGTCTGTCAAGCAGGATCACATGCTAAAAATTTCCCACTTAGAATCATATTTAATGTATTTCACTTTCTTTTCTTTTTATATTACAGGAGATATAATTTAAATTTGAGTTACGGTAACCTAAAAAGCCATTTTACTGGAAATGAAGAACGACTGATCAACATAAACCATTTCAGCGGGAGAAAAGCAAAGGTATAGAGAGTCAATCTTTTAATTTTTTTTCTATTATTTACTTAATTCTTTATCAGTCAGAGTGATCTAACATTTGGTTGTTATCTTTTTCATTTAATCTCACATACATTTATTATCCCCTTGGGGATATTCTCTATTTTATTCAAAATGTAGTAGATGTACATATGCCACTGCTGAACATTCTTTTTGCTTGGTTAATTAGTTACAAGTCTGAAAAGATACAGAACTATTTTAAGCATTTGATTTCTATTTTTAATTGTAATAAGGACCAAGACTCATTAAAACCATGTGTGATTGATGTATTTTTCTCAGATACTTTATTTCTGTCAATTCTACTCTTCTATAAATTCACTTAGTGCATTGAATCAGGGCGCTTTAGGAAAAACATTCTTCCAGATCAATGCATGGAGCTTTGATTTTGTAAAGATTCACATATACATGGACTCCTTTATGTTTACAGTTGCTATTACCAAATGCTTTCAATTGTGATGCTGACATGATCAGTTTAGAGCAAAAATAGAGCTGGGTTGAGCACATCTAGGAGTATGAGCAGTGCATTTCAAGAGAACAGAGGTTCAGACAGAGTATTGAAGATAAGTACTAGGATTATAGGAAATTTAATAGAAAGAAATCAAATACTTGAAACATACCCTTGCCCATTATTAGGTCACTCAAAAAATACAGAACATTAGTCACTGATAGCATCTGTTCATTTCTAAAATAAGTTTGCAGTGATAATAATAGTCCATTTTGGTTTCATTCTAAACAGGATTAATATTAGTCCAGAATGTGTTCTCATAGATTAAGCTTGAATTAATAGTTATTCATCTCCAACTTCAGTCACTCATATTTGTTTAATAATGACCTAATTAAATTTAAAAATTCCTCGAATCAGTAGTGTCAGAAAGTTACAGCTACTTGAAAGCTGTTTGGTGACTCATGTGAAATAAATTGGTCATGTTATTCTACCTGCTGTAATGTAAATGAGGTCAAAATTCACACAACATTTGCCCTAATTCTGAATCCTGAGGGCATGTTCATCACATATAACAGCACAGGGTGAACAGTCTTGAGTAAGGTTCAGAGTTATTGTTGACTCACAAAACATGGTTCAAAGTTGTGGATAAACAATAGGGTAAATCCCAGAAAATATAAATCATTATGCTGAGTCCTACCTATCAAGTCTTCCCTCTGAAAGGCTATTTAACTGAGGTATGCTGTACTCACTCATGTATCTTCCATTTTCAGACTTAGTTTAACTACACCTGAATCATGAAATCTCCCTTCTGCAGTGAAGACCCTGAGGCTGCAGTTTAGAGGTTGAGGTTCTTTGCCGAGCAATAATGTATTCCCTAAGAGGTGAATGATGGAGAAATTTAAACCACTTTTGTTTTCCGCAGCTAGTATATATATAATATTGCAGAGGGCTTTTGTTTCCAAAGAAGTTGTCCATTAGGAATCTGTGATGGTGAAGAAATTCATGCAAAATTAAATTAAATGCTTAAAAATTGCATTTTGTACTTAGAACAAAAAGCATTTCCAAAAGAAAGAAACCACTACATGTGCAAAGGGAATGCAGCCTACGATTGCTGCCTTGCGAGACGCGTGGTAGCACACATACTTCTCTCTGGCATATACTTTGTTTACCCAAAATATTTTTTACCTTGAGGGGTTTCAGAATTTTAATGTAAAATTTCTTGATGTACTTTTTATTATTTAAAAGGAAGATGCTGTCAAGAACATCACAAGCATTGTAAATTATTGTTTATGTGTCGAGACGTAGGTGCCACTGTCAAACCTATTTACAAACATCAGTGTTCCTTTTTAGAACTAGAAAAAAATATTTGGATAATCAGAATATATTACTGAACATGTATGTGGTTATATCAAACATGTATTACATTAGATAGATAGTACAATGAAGTACCTGGATGGATAGCTAGTTGTATAGAACATAAACTAAATGTGAGGCTTAGGATAACGGACTACTTTGAATTTCAGTCCTGTTATAATCTTGATGGGATGACAGAATATTTGGGTTTGCATTTAAAGAAATCTTGTACCTAAAAGAAGGAGCGAATTATATATGAAATAACTTTAATCCCTGGGTATCATCTATCCTTATGGAAGTGAGTGGCAGAGGAGAAAGGACTGTTTCTGCATATCGTTTATTTCTGTAACTGAGCTTTCTGTATATTCTTAAATGTATAGTTTTATCATTAAAGATAATGAGCAATGTGAAATTTGTATTTCAGCAAAAGAACAATGAATGAAGTGGAAAAAAAAAGTGATAGAATAATGGTTTGCCTAGCAGTTTTTAACACTGGTTTAAAAGCTAGTTATTCCAAAACTCTCCAGAATTACATTCTCACATAAGACCTCAACAAAACCATTAACAGTAAACTCTACTGTGCTATCATGCAGCAGTTTGGCAATATATCAATGTCAGCTGGAAGGTGTGTTTTTCCAACAGAACTGACATAGCTATCCTGGGAAAACTTTTCCTTTTGTATAGAGGTATGGACTATGCCTAAATATAACTGTGTTTAGCCACAGTAATTTCAGCTTTTTAAACTGATTGATGGAGGAATTTAGGGTTGCATAAATATATGTCAATCACAAAAATTATAAGGTCAAGTCTTATGTTAGTCTCTAATATGCAAGGAAAAATCTCAGTAATGATAGCAGTGTTTACTGGCTATTGGATCTTCTACTAGAAAATGGAGGATAGTATGGATACTAAGTATTAGACTGATCCCATCCTTATTTAGGCCTACTGAATAAAACAAAAAGTGAAGTACAGTGGGCACTAGGGCAAACTAGAAAAAAAAAAAGTGAAAAATGTTATCTATGTTATCCATAAAATGTGCATGAATTCTTGGTTTTGAATTAGTGAGTTTTGCCATTAATTCACATGCACTAAGATAAGTCCAAAAGTTTTTAATTTTTTTCATTCAGCATAGTAGAGGTAGATCTTGCATTGGCAATTTATTTTTTAAAGTGGAATTACTGCTATTCTGAAACTACATATAGCAGCAATCAGAATTAAATGGGAAAGTAAAAAGTTAAGGTCACTTTTGAGAATTGTATTTAACATTCATAGATCCCTTTCCTGCTTTGAAGTATTAACCTAAGTGTTTATCAAAGAAGACACAGCTATTTAAACTGAGTAAAGACCAGATGTTATAATTCCAGGTTTGGGTGCAAATGACATTTCTCTTTAAGAAGCAATGCATTTTGTCATAGCAATTTGTGTAAAGATAAGAAGTCATGAAGTAGGCTGCCAAGTTCTCTCTGGTTCATAAGTTATGATTTTTGCTTCTGACACAATGTCATGGGTTCAAGTCTCAAAGTGGCACTCCGCAGCGCTCTACTGATAGAAGAGCTATCTGTACTTTAGGTGACATTTTAAAATAAGCTCTCTGGCAGTTATCCAAATGTATGCTAAAAATCATAAGAGGCATTTTCAGATAAGAGTTGGAGATAATAGCACTCTCATGGGCAGCATCTCTTCTCTCTAAAAAACTCACTCATACCCAAGATTGTCTGTGAGCTATTGCTGAGCACACCTGTAATGGCTGCTTCATTTTCTGCGATGTCATTTTGTAACAAATAACTCATTATCCTTCAGAGATGTTCAATATCTGGGTTTTGAGGAGCATTTTAAAATCAAATTCTATTCAGAAGCCACTAATCTATGCCACACAAGCTTTTGTCACTTATAAATTAACTCCTTGATCCTAGCAACTCTTTCGCTCTTTATACACCAACGTAACATACCTTGATTCTCTGAAGAATAGCCTGTTCAGTGATGAGTTAGTAGGCAGTAGAAAAGTACAATACCTGGGCATATGAAGGTGGGATAAGTAGGTTACCATGAGGGTAAGTGTTCCCCCAGGAGTCTGTCAAGCACCAGGCTTTCCCTACAGGTCTGGTTAGTCCTGACTAGAAGGGAAGTTTGTTCAGCCAAAGTCACAAGAATGAGTAAGACCAGTGGTGTGGACTGTTTGATATTGATCTTTTTGTAAAAAGTTCCTTTGCAGTCTTTGGTCATTGTCATTTCCCTTTCAAGTCAGATTTTTTTATTTTCTTTGGTTCTCAGCTTATTTTGCTATGACATGTTTGAATATTACTGTCAGTACTCAAGAC
Organism: Balearica regulorum gibbericeps; assembly: GCF_011004875.1. Taxonomy (NCBI): domain Eukaryota; kingdom Metazoa; phylum Chordata; class Aves; order Gruiformes; family Gruidae; genus Balearica; species Balearica regulorum. Next base: position 49,010,262 of record NC_046185.1, on the reverse strand, counting down.
ATTTTTGTGGTGAGAGCTACAGAGTATATGCTTTTTCTCTAACAAAACCCTTTTTTGCAGATAGAGTAGGAAAAATATGGAATTTTCCCGTAACCTTTATCATATATTGGACAGTAATAAGGGTTTAGAAACTTCATGAAATCTTTAGGACTTTAATTAGGAAGGCATACTTGACATACCTGAATGTGTACAATAAATGTATACAAGATATTTGATACTGTGGAAACCATAGGAAGTGCTATCTGTATCCAATCCTGATATCTGATTCTTCTCTCACATTATTATTACAATGATAAATTCTTCATTAGGCTTTCTACTGATTTGTGCAAAAAAAAAGAGATCAGAAAAATAAAATCCCTGTATTATGATCCTCAAATATATGTGAGGATGTCCTTGTTCCTCTTGTGATAAGAAAATTATTTTGACTGATGGGAACTATTGACCTATTCATGTTCAAATTTATGTTGTTTCCTTTACTAACACTTTCTGATTCTACAGATAATTATCTGATAAAAGATTTTTGAGCAGTTGTGTTTTGATAGCTGATGGAATGGTATTTTTCATCTTGCGTCAAGGGCCTTTTGTACTTTAATTTTCAGTGGCTGGGATAACAGTGTGTTAAGTACTGTCCAGTCAGGCAATAGAATTCAAGTCAAGAAATATGTTTAAAGTCAGCTACTACTTTGTCTAATTCAGCTGAATATGTGTTAGAGGTTGTGGTGCCACAGAGTTAATAGGCATTCCTATGAATTGCCTAATACACACACAATAAGTAGTCTGAAGTCTGAGGAAAAAGGGGTAATTTATCTTTATCAGACTACAGTTACTGCTGTGTTTGAGAGAGTCTATGAGGTTGCAGGGCTCTAAATGGATTTGTTGTTGTATTGACTGAATTCTTCAAGAAGACTTTAAAAAAAAAAAAAAGTTTAAAAAAAAAAAAAAAGAAAAAGAAAGAAAATCCCTGGGAGGATGGGGGGGACAGGGGAGGACATGACCAATATCAAACAAACACCTTAACTTTGAAATCTGAGTTTACATCTAGAATTGATTTCCATATATATTCAAAATCTATTAAATGTCATATGTGCAAAGAAATTATCCCTTTTGAATTCATCTTGGCACCACATTTTTTTTAAATATTGCTGTTTAGTTACCATCTGAAAGTGAGCTATCAGTCTTTTAAGTTTCGTGCCGCATGATCTTCCATTCAGAGCCCAGAGAATTGGTAGATACAGGAAATAATTGAAAATTTGTCAACTTCATATGCTTTCAATTTGTGATATTGAAATTAAGATACCTTAGTCAACATCAGTGTTTGTACTGTACAATATTTGATAAAGGATAGTGAGAAGGTGCTCATTGATTCAGCAGCTCATGATCACTGGTGTTCAGTAACAGAAATAAAAAGATGCAGTCCAATTTTTTATCTTCACATCCCTGCCACAAACATACATAGTTTCACTGGATTTAGGTTGGGAGTGAGAACTACGCAACAGAACAAGATGGTGTGGAGGAGGATTTTGAACAAGAATGGGGGGGAATGGTTATATGTCAAGGACAACTGATTGGGCATAACATAGAGGTAGTTGCTTGATAAGTAGTTGTCTGTGACATAGAGGAGGTCAGACTGTAAGACATTTTCTGACTTATTAAGAAACAGTTGTGAATAAAAGATACCTAGCCAAAGTATAAAAAAAGTTAATGAAAAAAAATACACCAACAGAAAATGAATTGTGAAAAAGATGAATGTAGCACAGAATAGTTATATAGTATTTCAAAGGTGAAGACAGTAAGTTTGAATTTTTTACTTAAAGAGGTGAAGAGTCACTGAGACAGATAGGTTTTGATGAATATATTTTGTAAAGACCAAAAATAAAAAGATCTACTTAACAAAGGCTCATTACAGACGATAGTCACCCAGCAAACTGTACTGTGACCTCTATTATTTATCTGTACCTTGTTGAAACATTTCTTCTGTATCTCATTGATATATCTTTCCTTCATTATCTTTTTAACTTACAGGAAATGTTAAAGAAATTAGAAAACCATTATGGCTCTTGTGTGCATTTCAGTAATGCATTCAAGTGATCTATAACTTAGGTGATAAATCGTTTTGTTACACATCAGGTTTTATTTGTCTACTGCACTTTTGTATAATATATGCAGGGCAGGTTCAGTACTACTTTTGAAGTCTAGTGAATCTCAGTGGACATGGATGAGGCAAATATTTAGGCTTCATCACCAATTCCAACAATTTATATCAGTATAACATTATACAAAACCCCTGTATCTGTATTGTGAACATTTCTGCTTCACTTTCTTATGCTTACTTACATATATGCCCTATGTGATCTATTTTTTTGTCATACAGAAGAGCTATTTGTAGACAAGTGAAGTATTTCCAGAGCAGAAGCAGCACTAGTTTCTGAAGAGGTTTTTATTTTTTTCCCCTTATGATGTGGTATTCAGAATTGAATGAGTATATGAACAAATATTCAGAGCATAGCATGATGCTAAAAACCTGCTCTGCTGAGATCACGCATAAATCCACTGAATGAATGGACCTGCACAGGTCTATCATTTATACTTTCATTACAAATTCCTTAAAAGTGAAGTCTAGCAGTACTACCTACATTTTTATTATACTGTGTTTCAAACAAATACATTCAATGAAAAATGTTATTCAAAAGAGTTTTCCAGAATTAAATGAGTTGTGTTAGACGCCTTAATGGCAAGGAAGAGATATTGCCCAAGCAAATTTCTTTACTCTGCCAGCAAAGGTTTGCTGTGATGTCATGATGAGAGCCACATTGTCCTAGTGATGTTGGAAAAATCAGACTCTTGTGAATGAAGGACTCTTCACAAAATCAGCATCTGTGTCTTGAGGACTATATGAAATAGGAATGCCAAATTTAAAATACAGGAAAACAAAAATGTGTACTCTAATTTTGATGAAGGGAAATGACTTTAGACTGTTCCTCTACAGCCTGACTACAGCTATTATTTGGTTGAATCACATGCAATAATATCAGATGATTAATCTACAGGCATAGAATTTAGGTGACAAAATTACTAGTCATAGATAATTAACATGACTAAAATGTATTGATCAATAACAGAAGAAATAATCTGTGATAGTAGCTTGAATGATAAGCATAATACGCAGTGGTACAAATGACATATAAAAAGTTTCTGACAAAACTGAACTAACAACAGTTCTAGGCAACACTTAACAGTTGTAGGCAGCATGCGGTATAATTTCAGTGACTGAGAACTATAGTATAATTTAGGACACATTGATGTCTCTTCCTATTCTTCTTAGCTCTGTGATGCTTTAAAAGCTTAATAGATGTACAAAGAGTCTAACAAAGCTAAGGACAGATTGATACCTCAGTGGTAGCCGAGGTCATGTGTGGCAGATGATAGTCTTTGAAGGCTTATATATTTTAAAAAAGCCCAACTATCAGACTGTGTATGTCTGATTTCCACTTGCAGTGTATGTCTGTAAGGGAACAAGGGCAAGGCTCCCCACTAGACCCCAGTCACTTTCTGTCACTGCGGTCAGATAACTTGGGTTTGCTGCTGTTGTGCTCCAGGGAAGTGACATGCTGCAGACCCCAGCAGGGTGCTGCTCAGTCTGGCCTCCACTCTGCTAAGCTTCAGGTGGAAGATCACTCTTTATTTTTATTTTTACTTTTCTCAAGCTTTTCTCTGGATTTTAAAATTGAAAGGAAATTAAAAGGATGAGTAGGTTGTTGCTTAATTTATTTTGTCAGCGTGGCTTTTGGATTTAGATTTCCAAAGCTGATTAGGGGATTAAGCTGCACAACTGCCATTAATGTCGGCCTCCTTTTAGTTAGTTTGAGAATTAAAGTCTTTGGGCTTTACAATTTAATGATGGTATAAATTTTATATACAAATTATGGGATTCTGCAACAAGGAACATTTGGGAAGAACTTTTTCTCAGCTAGTTCTACAAGAAACTGTTACTGGAAAATGGTGGAACAAGTCAAGATGAAGAAAGAATATAGAATGTGTCCTCAAATACTAAATGAATTAATCAAACTTCCTGAATTTTAGTTATATATGCATACAAATCTATTAAATTCATACTTCAGTGAGAAATAAACACCTGACATTCCCATGAGAACAACTTGGGTTTAGGAAAGCTTTGAAAAAATGACCAGATAGAAAAATATTTGTAATAAAATATTAAAAAAATCTGAATCCAATTTTAAAGATTGTAGTCCAAATTAAACCAAAAAATGGCTGTGCCATTCATAATGAATCAATGTTTAACTTCTTTTTTTGTATTTTGTCACATTGATCATGATTACAAATGTCAGACTTGAATCTATATTTCCAGCTTCCATACGAAAGGTGCATCAAACAAACACTTCATGATCTGACAGCACAGTAGTCTTTTGTTCCTAAAGAACAAAAGAATAATTAACTACGCTCATGCCTGGGATGTCTGACTTTTCATTTGAGATATTGTTCCTATTATTTCAATAGGATTTCTTAATATTTGTCTTCTGGACTGCCATTGGATTTGAATGCGAAGACTGAGAATTCTGTCTTTTTCTGGCCATCATTGATATGAATGAATTGTTCTCTTCTTAAGTTTTTAAAATATATTAGCGTGCTTTATGTCTGCTTAGCAAAATAGAGCACTTAATTGCATAGAACTCTACCTGGATTTCATTTCTCCTTCCCACTTCTTATAAATGTTATCTTCAACAATAATAAAATAGTACATGGGACAATAGTTCAACCTAATAATTACCATTTAGGAATGTCAATTTATCATTGACAGTTTATAGAGTATCTCATTTATGTACTGATATATCAAGCATTAAGCTGATCTTTCTATGAAATGTTCAGAATAGTTTATAAAGCTCATATAAGGAAAGAAAATAATGAGAATGTTTTGGTATTGTGGTTGAATCATGTATGCATATATATAAGGGAAAGTCGGCTTTCTGAAGTGTGACATCCACTTCAGTCTGTAGGAATGACATACATAATGTACAGATATGCAAAATTAACCAGCTTAAATTTTAGGATCAGACTTCCAGACTGGAAGCACAGTGTAACTAATCTCTGTAGCAGGGTATTCTTCCTTCATACAAAGGCTTTCTAAGAGGTGCATTTTTTTGTTGATATTGGTATTTGTTATGCACTCAATAAATTAATCTGGAAGTTAATTTCAATGAGAACGGAGATCTTCTATTAATTTGCTTTAGTTGAGGTTTCAGATCAGTATTCTATGAGCATATTTAGACTCATTTTATGGTGATTCATTTTGACTTTATTTTTTATTCCAATGCTGCTGTTCTACTCTGAGCTTCCTCAAATTATTGTAATAGAAATTATCCCATGTTTGGATAAAATAAAATTTCTGAAATGACAATGCATCTGTTAAATGTACTAAAATTTAGACCAATAAAATTGTAAATGCAGCTGTTTCAACTGCTAGTACAAAATAGAAGCTTTTTTCAGTCTCTAGAAATCTCACATTAATTCTGTTAAGTATGTCTTCACAAACAGTTTGATTTTCAATTTTACAAATAGAAATTAAACTTTGGGTTTTAAATTCAGAAATATTATGTTTTTCATTAAACTTGAGAGAATTAAAATAACAAAAGAACAATTTTATGTATTACCTTAACCTGACATCTTTTTGTACACTCTGATGTGCAAAATCCTTTTGGTAGTCACTACCACTAATAGAATAATGTATATTATATTATATTTATTAGATTAGATTAGATTAGATTACACAATGACAAGATAAACCAAGTCACAAATCTAAGTCTACACTGAAATCTTTGTATGTACTTTTATACCCAACTATTGTTTTCTCAGAGCAATATGTTGTTCAAAAAAATTAAACTATGTTTTCACAATATTTAGAAGAAAAGCAATATAATAAAATAGGAGGCAGGAATACAAACAAGGGGCCCAATACAAAACCTCTTTTACCGTAAATGTGTTTACTCTGGGGTGAATATTATTACAATTAAATGAACACAAAAATTACCATTTGTAATTTGCTCATTTTAAACCTGACCCCAGGTCTTGGATTTCCTCTAAATTACTCAGTATGACAATGGTACCAAGAAGACTACAAGCTCCTCACCCCAGTGCCATGGAGCTCCAGGAAACCATCACCTCTCTAAGGAAGGCAGAAATAGCTCCGGAACCAGGAGCAAAACACTCCGGTCAGAGTGCTATGGGTCCCTAATCTGCTAAGACCCCTAGGCCAATGAACATGTATCACTAGACCTTCACAGCTTGTACTTGAACTTTCATGTCAAATCACCCCTGATAGTCTGTCTCTGCAAATGTTTTCCACCACTCTTGACCTCACGAATGCCTGCTCTGTTTGACACTTAGAGAGCTGGTTTTGTGGAGAAGAGTTTCATCCAGGACCTTTTATCCTACTGCTTTCTTGTTTATGTAGGAAAATCAAACAAGCAGCAAAACTCTTCTGTGATGTTCAACTATTTTTAACCTGCATTCAAAACTTTACATGGTGAGGCAGGCACACATGACAAATTTAGTTTTAGCAGGTTGTGGCCATCAACAGATGAAAATTTTTGTTGTATTTTTATTTAAACTTAGTGCATTAAAATGTACATTTCCATATATGTCTACTATATTCACTATCCTAATCTATTTAATAGACCAGTCTGCTTGTAGATATGTCTGAAGGAGGTCTTGTTTGCACTTTCATTATGAAAAATAACATTCTAGTTTGCAACTTAAAAATAGATGTTATCAAGACAGAAGGTTTTGGAGGGTTTGGGGTTTTTTTAGAAATAAATTAAATTTCAACAGCAAGTTAAGATCAGCCTTTTTTCACAGTTGGTTTTGGGGGTTTTTTTTGTACTAAAAGCGTATTTTGGTTCCATGAAAGATTACCTCGCAGCTTTAGCTGATGACTATATTCCTGGTATTTTCAAATCTCTTATTGCACAATAAGAATTGATTCTGAAGATGAGAATGGAAAAATTTAAAACTCCATACAGTTTCTTGTTTTCATACTTGAAGTATTTTAAACTCCAAATTAAATACAAACATAATTGTACTAAATAAATATTTTTAATGTGTTCTTTCAGCCTGAAATTTTTATCTTTATTGAAAAAAAAGAAAATAGGTGAGCAACATTTTCTGTAGGATAAAAACCTACAGAATTTGTCCCAACCTAGAACTCCAAGACGTGTCACTTGCCTTCAAAACAAAATCGCCTGCCTCCTCACCTGCTGCAGAATGAGGCTGTAGCTATCATTCTGTTACTTAAAAAAAGATTCATGGGATGACATCCTTAGTGATATTAGTGAGATAAAAATCATCATTGCCACTCATAACATGACATACAATGCTATCTTTCAGGATTTTTTGTTTGGTCTGTTTTCTCTTAAGATAAAATGTTAAAATTATTTTTCAAGTAAATATTAATCTAACTGATTTGGGATCACTTAAAAAAGACTGTGTTTGATAAAATAAAATGGGCACTGCCTAAGCAATACATATTCTAGTGAAAAATAAGGGCTAATCAAACCATATGGCTTGATTTATAGACTCAACACCTTTTTTTTACTTTTTTTTCCCCCTCAAATTATAATTTTGGAAAACAGTAATAGTAGTTGTTTAAGTATTTTTCTGCTCTTCATAATCTGCTATAACAAGTGATCACTCATATTAGAAAAGTCCTGACAGATGTTAAGTGCGTTCTTGTTGCAGTATATTAAACTGGCATCTAATTCTTTTGAAGCTGCATTGTGGTTTTCAGAGTATGTGAATATTATGCTCTGTGACAATCACTCACAGAAAGAATAAAAATCAGGGTTCTGGTACATACAGTTCCAAGTTACACAGCTGCAAATCCAATTGTGCTTGTGTGATGCGATCTATTCTCCTTTAAAAAGGCCATCTGCGATGTCTGACTTGTTCTGGACATCTATGCAAATTTTGCATCATGGAACAAACAATATCTGCTCCTAGTTCTATGTGAACTAGTACTGTGTGACCTTTGTCAGAATGAGCTTTCTGCAAGCCACAGCTGTATACCAGTCTTCCCAGGTACCTTTTTTAATAGTCACTATTCTGTGCATCCCATTATCCCATATGCCCTTCTAAGGAACACAAAGGAAAACAAAGTTTTTTTCTTTTCCCCTCAGGAGTCCCAGCTGGCATGTCAGGCTGCATCTAGACTGGTACACAAAAAGGACCTGAGTCTAAGCCACTTCTCTGTCTGGGGGGGCCACGTGTCACAGCTTGCATCATACGCCTCAACCCCTTTTCTCTCCCCACCTTACTTCAAGCAGGGTGGCCTCATCCATTCTACCTCCTGGGAACAGTGGTTTGTCTTTGCTGCTCCCTGAGCAGTGCGGGCTTGTTGTGTGTGAGAATGCTAACTGACATAGGCTGAAGTTGTGGTGGGGATGTGCAGGTAATTAAATAGCATGAACTACCAGAAGCCCAGTCCCTAGACGTGGAGTTCACTACTCCATACATAGCTTATCTTCCCAGAACTCCTCCTGGTTGGCTAAAAGCTTTGCCCTACTTTACACTAAAAGCTTTTGCTTTAAAACCTCCTGTTGGTTTTTTTTCCACCTGGACACAGTATCTTTGCCAAAACCCCTTCTATTCTCCCAACATCTGTTTGTTTCCTCTATCCCCTAAGTTCTAATTCTTCAGAAATCCTAAGTAAAAATAGCCTAACCTCCTTGTTGCTCTCCCTTGGTGTTTCTTTCATTCTTCTTCCAATCTTGTCAGTGTTTTGTCATCCTGTGATACACAGCGTCTCTGGGAGAAAAAGTATCTGCATTGACAAGCTGCTTCCCAAAACTAGCTAGATCATAATAGGCAACAGATTGTGAGTCATACAAGAAAGTAATTTGGAACAACTGCTTTCTTTACTTCTCCACAACATGATTAAGACCCATGATCAGCAACTTATTTGAATTACCCTGAGGCAATACAGTATTATGCTCAAAATCATGTTTATGGGCAAAGTAGAAGCATACCATAGACAAGTAAAGCCAAGAATTTACTGTTAGTATAACTGATATCTGAAGAATGTAATCATTATTAGTGCAGATTTAATTGCTACAGAAAAAGAAATAACAATGTAGTTTACATGCTTCTTAGTTTCCTCCCCTTTTCCTGGTTTTATGCCCACTCTCGCCCTGCTGCTCTGCATTGCGTGGTTGGTGGTTTCACTCTGGTGGTGGAGGTCAGGGGGTGTTACCATGAGCAACTGGAGTCCTTCACCAGGAGGATCAAGATGTTCATATTGATGGCTGCTTCTCTGTTCCTCTAGAATCCGCTTGAGGTCATTTTTAGACATTTGCTAATACGCTTTTACACATTTGTTCCTTCCTCATTGATCTGCTGTTCCACAATACGTCTGAATTTGCTCTAAACAGTGCCTTTTAAGTGCGGAAGATATACTATTTCTTTGCTCTATTTGTTACCCCTAAAACTAACTGTGCCCAGCTCCAGGTCTGCATTTCTTTGATTAATTATTTTCATTGCTGGGGAGTTCTCCAGCTCCAAGCTTGTGCCCTGTACAATGCCTACACTCTTCTACCCTGCATCCTGTGTCTCCTTTTCTCTAGTGCTAGCTCTGTATTTCTCCACACTGCATCATTATGTTAGAGTCATAAATATTCTACATAGAATAACCACTTTTACTGCAATTTATATAAAATATTGCTTGCACCACAAAAAATAAGCAAAAAGAAAACAAATTAACCAAAGGTTCATTGTACAAACTGTTGTCACAACTAAGCTGAGTAAAACAAAATTGCAGGCATCTTAGGAGAAGTTCAGGTAGAGCAAACCTGGCTAACCTCAGTCATAGAATCGTAGAATCAATAGAATGGTTTGGGTTGGAAGGGACCTTAAAGATCATCTTGTTCCAACCCCCCTGCCATAGGAAGGGACACCCTCCACTAGACGATGTTGCCCAAAGCCCCATCCAACCTGGCCTTAAACACTTCCAGGGAGGGGGCATCCACAACCTCTCTGGGCAACCTGTTCCAGTACCTCACCACTCTAACAGTAAAGAATTTCTTTCTAACATCTCATCTCAATTGACCCTCCTTCAGCTTAAACCCATTACCCCTTTTCCTGTCACTACACTCTCTGATAAACAGTCCCTCACCATCTTTCCTGTAGTCCTGAAGCTTTGCAAATTTTGCACAAAGCTATGGGTCTGTTGCTAGAATTGGGAATGCTCTATTACAGGGCTACATGGTTGTAATAGTTCTGTCAAATCAGGATTTCCATACTAATGGTGAACAATTCATTTTTTGGGCAGCAATAAACATAGCCAGAATAGAACTGAATATTTCTCTACAAAGCACTCACAAAAGTATGGGATTCATGGCTAAAGTATCAACTTCTGGCTGTAGTAACTGATTAAGTGTGGCAGTATGCAAGCTAGAAGCATCAAGGTAGTCAAACTGAAATCCTTTCTGTCACTGAGTGGGACAGCCTGACAGATCGCAGGCACACAGTCATCAACAGGGACTTCACAGTTATTAAGCAGTAAGTAGTAGTTTGATAGCTTTTGATTTTGTCACACTCTTTTTGCCATATCAGGATAGTACATTCTCAAGGAGCTTTTCTGGTTTTGCCAGGGCTGCAGCAGATTGTAGTAATCTGGATATTGATATTGAATCTGACAGTGTACCAGAGCTACCCTCCTCATTACCTCATGAGATCCCTGCCACTGGCTAGAAATGTATGTCCTGATAGAAAGATGGTAGGACATTTTTTTTTTCTCACTGGAATACCTAGCTAAGTAAGGTTTTCTGACAAATTGCTTAAGAGATTTTACATACCTATTATCTGCAAGGCACACTGGTCAAGGCTGGCTGCACCCGAATGGTGACCTCATTGCTCTTGTCTTCAGATCTGGGTGCCATTGTTATTACTGCCTCTATAGAGCCATGCATGGACAATGAGAAAGGGGCACAACAACAATTCACCTGTCATTTTCATCTGTGTCCTTCAGCTCTGAGTACATGCATCCATCTAGGTAGGATGGCCTTCTGCAGGGTTTTCTGCCAGTACCTGGCATACTGAATGATTGGAAAGTTTCCTATTTATCTCAGTTGACTTTGCATCAACTCCTAGATGCTTCTTAACTTCTCATAGGCTGTAATTCCTTATATGTATATTGCTTAGCTGAGCTACATGGATATAATTTCCTTGTAAGTTTGAGATACCGTTAATAGATTATATAGAATTTGCATAACTACTTACCATGCCTCTGAGCTGAAAGTATGCTTTTCTCTATTATTATCTGTTATTATCTATGATTTCTTAAAAAAAACCCAACCCAAAACCCAACAAAACACAACACAATAAAAACCACCCTATAATTTAAAATAATAAAACTTGAAGAATAGACCATAGAACTTTGCAACAAGAAAAGCATGTCTTTGGAAAAGGAAGTACATTTTGATCTGTAAACTTGAAATGACTGACATGCTAAAGTTTGGTACAGTGAGTTTTTGGATCTTCATTAAGAAATCCTTAAATATTGGCTTATTAAAATGAAAATTACATCATAAAACATTTTTGAAACAGATGTTCATACTTGGGATGTAAATTGAACATTTATGAGGAGTAGTGAAAAATGTTACTTTTTATTCTTTGGTTCTATACTATAAGACATAACGATATATATGCAACAAGACTGCATGCCAAGAAAACACAAAAGCAACAGTATTTTGTTGTCACATTCAATGCTAAAGGTACTATCCAAAGTCTTTACTGTATTTTTATTTTCTCAATATAAATCTTTGTATAAAACCTGAAAAATAAAATGTCATGCATGTCCTTATCCAACTCTTAGCAACTCTTAACTGTTAGCATAGAATGATTAAACACTGAGATAAAATGGAATCTATATACAATCCCAGTTCTAAGGTGTTGACACAGTGAGTTTCTCTGATGCCACTACACAGCAAATGAGAATTCATCCTCTGCCTCCATGAATATTTCACAAGGCCTCCACCTTTCCAACAGCTTTCCAGCTGTAATAGCTGCTGCATCACAACTTGTAAGCAGCTGGGTAATATCCTTAAAATTTTTTATCCATATAGCTTCTTACTTCAACCTTTGAATTCTACGATAGTTCACCTGCCACAAGTGATATATATCACAGTTTAAAAGCTACTGGGGGGGTTCCTCAGGTTTGAATGAGTGTGAGTTCTGTCACCACTGACTCTCTGTTGGTATTCACATTGCTTCACAGATGTGCCTTGGAGAGCTTTTGTGTACGTTCACTCAGCTATCTTCTCACAGACTGATTTCCTCAGGAACATTCCTGGTCGCTGCACAACATCACCAATCTTCTCCTTTCACCAGAGTGGTCCATTCAGGGCTCCAAGTACAGCCTGCAGGCAAGTCCATGTCTTGCACACAAGCTGCCACCAATGTGCTCTAAATGGCACTGGCATAAGCAGACCCACAATTGAATCCAGAGAAGAGCCTGTGGTGCTGCCCCAGAACATACAGACATACACAAGATTGCAAAACTTAGACTGTGTGCTCCTTCCTAATATTATTTCAATGTTTACCTCTATTTCCAACTTGAGTGTTGAGGGAACTGTTAAATTCCTCAGGGACTGATGAGAATTTTTGACTGTTATTTGGAATGTTTCTAATTCTAGTGGAAAACTTAGAACAATTAATTTATTTTTTTTAATTTATGTAAGCATAATATTTGTCTCATAAATGGAAGAAATCTAAATAACACATATTAAATTTTTGTTTGTATTCTAGTATTACATATTGATGCCTTAAAATATGTATATGAGGCATCAGTTTGATATTTTCCTTATCAGTAGTCTTGCTTAGATTTCCCAGTGCAATTCTAATTGACTGTGATATTCATAGAAATAAAAATATAGAGATAGAAAAGCCTTATTAAATAGTGTGGTCAGTCCATCTTCCTGCCATTATATGTTTGTGCATTTTATAGTGACTTCTGCAAGCTAGTTTAAAATGATTCAGACAATAAGATTTCAACCACCACTGTGGTGGAAACTAATAGATCTGCAGGCAAGTAAGTAAGCTCCTAGTAACTTTCTCTTCTTTTCTGAATTCCATCCAATCTGCTGTTGTTTCTCCCTAAATCAGTGGCATATAGATTTTTATTTTTTTTCTATTTATACTTTTAAAGTAGTTATAGACTTCAGTTTTTGCTTAGGTATCTGTATAATTTAATTTGCTTATTTTCTCTTTATAAATCAGATAATTAAGTTTCTGCTGGATCTTTTACACTTAAGAGCAAAACATATTAGCAGCCTAATTCAATCTTGTCCTGGTTTCAGCTGGGAGAGAGTTAATTTTCTTCCTAGTAGCTGGAATAGTGCTGTGTTTTGGATTCAGTGTGAGAATAATGTTGATGACAGACTGATGTTTTAGTTGTTGCTAAGTAGTGCTTACACTAAGTCAAGGACTTTTCAGCTTCTCATGCCCAGCCAGCAAGGAGGCTGGAGATGCACAAGAAGCTGGGAGGGGGCACAGTCAGGACAGCTGACCCCAACTGCCAAAAGGGGTATTCCATACCATATGATGTCATGCCCAGCATATAAAGTGGAAGAAGTTGGCTGGGGACTGGCAATTGCTGCTTAGGGACTGGCTGGGCATCAGTCAGCAAGTGGCGAGCAATTGTTTTTCATTTGCATCACTTGTTTTTCTTGGGTTTTATTTATCGCTCTTTTTGTTATTTTCCTATTATCATTATTATTATTAAACTGTTCTTATCTCAACCCATGAATATTATCTCTTTTACCCTTCTGATTTTCTCCCCCATCCCATCAGGGGAGGGGAGCAAGTGAGCAGCTGTGTGGTGCTTAGTTGCCAGCTGGGGTTAAACCACAAGAGTTCTACCTCACAATTACAGAATGCTGAGAGAAAATGTGTGGTCAGGTGCCATAAGTCAGATCATAGAATCATAGAATCATAGAATATCCTGAGCTGGAAGGGACCCATAAGGATCATTGAATCCAACTCCTGGCTCCGCACAGGACCAGATGAATCAGAGCATATGACTGAGAGCATCATCCAGACGCTTCTTGAACTCAGTCAAGTTTGGTGCTGTGACCACTTCCCTGGAGAGCCTGTTCCAGTGCCCGACCACCCTCTCAGTGAAGAACCTTTTCCTGATATCCAACTAAACCTCCCCCGTCGCAGCTTCATTCCGTTCCCTCGGGTTCTATCACTGATCACCAGAGGGAGGAGATCAGCGCCTGCCCCTTCGCTCCCCTTTGCTCCCCCTAGTGGGGAAGTTGTAGGCCGTGATGAGGTCTCCCCTCAGTCTCTTCTCTAGGCTGAACAAACCCAGGGACTTCAGCATCTCCTCATATGCCTTCCCTTCTAGACCCTTCACCATCTTTGTTGCCCTCCTTTGGACACTCTCCAATAGTTTTATGTCCTTCTTGTACTGTGGCGCCCAAAACTGTACGAAGTACTCGAGGTGAGGCCGCACCAGCGCAGTGTAGAGTGGGACAATCACTTCCCTAGACCGGCTAGCAATGCTGTGCTCGATGCACCCCAGGATACAGTTGGCCTTCCTGGCAGCCTGGGCACACTGCTGTCGACCAAGACCCCCAAGTCCCTTCCAGCATGGCTGGTCTCCAGCATCTCATCGCCCAGTCTGTATGCATAGCCAGGGTTGCCCCTTCCCAGGTGCAGAATCCGACACTTGCCTTTGTTAAACTTCATGCGGTTGGTGATTGCCCAGTTCTCCAATCTGTCCAGATCTCTCTGCAAGGCCTCTCCACCCTCGATAGAATCAACAGCTCCTCCGAATTTGGTGTCATCCACAAACATGTTTACAACACCTTCTAGTCCTATATCCAAGTTGTTTATGAAAACATTAAAAAGAACTGGCCCTAAAATGGAACCCTGGGGAACTGTGACTGGCTGCCAGCCTGATGTAACCCCATTTACCATAACTCTTCGGGCCCGATCCGTCAGCCAGTTGCTCACTCATCGCACTATGTTTTTGTCAAACTGTATGCTGGACATTTTGTCCAGAAGGATACTGTAAGAAACAGTATTGAAAGCTTTACTGGAATATAAAAAAATGACATCAGCTGGCTTCCCTTGGTCAACTAGATGGGTGACCTTGTCATAAAAGGAAACTAAGTTTGTTAAACAGGCCCTTCCTCTCACGAACCCGTGTTGGCTGTGACCAATGACTGCATTGTCCTTCAGGTGTTTTTCGATAACTCCCAGCATAATTTTCTCCATAATTTTACCAGGCACTGAAGTGAGACTGACAGGCCTGTAATTACCAGGGTCTTCTTTCTTGCCCTTCTTGAAGATTGGAACAACATTTGCCAGCTTCCAGTCAACTGAGACCTCTCCAGATTCCCAAGACCGTTGAAAAATAATTGAGAGAGGTCTCGCAATGACATCAGCCCGCTCTCTGAGCACCCTAGGATGAATCCCATTGGGCCCCATGGACTTGTATGCATCCAGGTGGAGCATCAAGTCACGCACAAGTTCGGGGTCAGCTGGGAGTTTATCATTACCGCAGTCAAGGTCCTCCCACTCGGGGCAACTGGGGTCCCAGAGGCCGTCATCAGTGTTGAAGACAGAGGCGAAGAAGGCATTAAACATTTCTGCTTTATCTATGTCCCTGTTAGTAAGATGACCATTCTCATCAAGTAACGAACCAATATTCTCTCTGGTCCTCCTTTTGTTATTAACGTACTTAAAAAAGCCCTTTTTATTGTCCCCCACAGTACTGGCCATCTTCAACTCTAACTGAGCTTTGGCCGCATGAATTTTCTCCCTACAAAGGCAAGCAGCATCCCTGTAGTCCTCCCATGTTGCCTGACCCTGCTTCCAGCGGGCATACACTTTCTTTTTCCGCCTAAGCTCTAGAAGAAGATCCCTGTTCAGCCAAGCCAACCTTCTGCCCTGCCTGCTTGACTTGCAGCATTTTGGAATTGCCTGTTCCTGAGCTCTTAGGAGGTGGCCCTTAAAAAGTGACCAGCCCTGATGGACCCCGATGCCTTCAAGAGCAGTTGCCCAGGGGACCTAGTTCCTTGAGCAGCCTGAAGTCTGCTCTCTCCATATCCAGGGTTGAAGTTTTGGTGGCAGTTTTCCTCCTATCGCCAAAGATTTTAAATTCTACCACTTCATGGTCACTGTGGCCAAGATGGCCACCAATCACCACTTCCCTCACGAGACCTTCTCTGGTCACAAGTAACAGATCTAGGAGGGCACCTTTCCTCGTCAGTTCCTTTAAAGCTGTACCAGGAAGTTGTCATCGAGGTGTTTCAGGAAACTCCTGGACCTGCTGGTACCAGCTGTGTGGTGTTCCCAGCTGACATCTGATAAGTTGAAGTCCCCCATAAAGACAAGGGCAGTTGATCTAGAGGCTTCTCTTAGTTCCTTAAAGAATAATTAATCGGTGGCGTCATCCTGGCTGGGTGGTCTATAGTAGACTCCCACAATGACATCCCCCTTATTTGCTTGTCCCTTAATCCTTACCCAGAGGCTCCCAACCGTGTCATTGCTGACAGACAGCTCTGTACAGTCCAGCCCTTCTGTTCCATAGAGCCCCACCCTCCAACATCTGCCCTGCCTGTCTCTTCTGAAAAGCCTGTAACCATCATCACAGCACACCAGTCACAGGAGTCTTCCCACCAGGTTTCACTTATGCCAGTGACATCATAGCACTGGGACTGAGCCAAGGTTTCTAGCTCTTCTTGCTTGTTCCTCATGCTGTGTGCATTGGTATAGAAGCATTTCAGATGTGCTTCCACGTATCCAGCACCTCGTGGAGCAGACTGAAGAATGTTACTAGCACACAGCCCCTCTGATTGTGGTCTGCTTTCCCATAGCTCGTCACCAGCGATGTAGTTACACTTCAGCTGGGCTATTGGTCTAACCCCAGTCTCTGACACGGTGCCCCTAGGCTCATCTCTAGCAAGCCTGGTTCTATCCCCTTCCCCTTCAGATCTAGTTTAAAGCCCTCTTCATGAGCCCTGCCAACTCCTGGGCTAGAATCCTTTTCCTCCTTTGAGACAGGTGGACCCCATCTGTCACCAGTAGACCTGGTGCTGAATAGACCACCCTGTGATCAAAACCCCCAAAATTTCACCGATGGCACCAGCCTCTGAGCCATGTGTTGATCAGGTGGGTTTTCCTGCTCCTTGCAGTGTTTATCCCTGGTACTGAAGTGATAGAGGAAAATACCACTTGTGCACTCACTCCTTGGACCAATCGCCCCAATGCCCTAAAGTCCCTTTTGGTAGCCCTCGGGCTTCTCTCTGTAACTTCATCACTGCCAACCTGAAATACCACAAGTGGGTAATAGTCAGAGGGCTGTACCAGGTCAGGGAGCTGCCTAGTAACGTCCCTGACCCAGGCCCCAGGGAGGCAACAGACTTCCCCATGGGTAGGGTCAGGTCAGCATATCAGCCCTTCAGAAGGGAGTCGCCTATGACAATGGCCCTTCTTTTGTTCTTGGCAGAGGCAGTTTTGAGGCGTGGCGATGACCGACTTGCTCTAGACAATCCGCTAGATGGGCTGTCACCCATGTCCTCATTTTCCTGTCCCTCAAGTTCCAGGGCCTCAAACCTGTTGTGTAAGGGCACCTGGGAGGGCAATGCAGGCTGGGAAGAGATCCGCCTGCCACTCCAAGCAGGGACCTGTTTCCATTCCTCCCTGTCTCTTAGGTCTCCTCTTTCTCCCTGATGGTGAGATGGTAGGGGGTCTGCTGCTACTTGCGGTGCTATTTGAGGAGCACCCCCCCCCAGTACCTGTCTTGCAGGGACAGCAGGGTGAGGTTCCACGAGTCAGTCATCTCCCTTTCACACTCCCTGATGCTCCTTAGTCTTGCCACCTCCCATAGATAGTGGGAGATGATTTGATAAGAAAATAAATACTTCTGATTGTTTCTGCACTCCTCTTTTGTAAAGAAGTCTCAGTGATGTAAATTCCTGATCATTGCTGAAAAGCATATGGCATTATATCAGCTTGGAGATTTTGCTAGAAATATACATGAGAAAAATTATGAGCTTTTCTCTGCTGGTGTTTGTCATGTAGTTATAATATTTAATGGGCAAAGCTGTTATAATGTTTATAATCAGTGGCATCTTTAAAAACTATGAAGTTTGAGTGTACTCTAGCTATATTTTTACTTCTGAACATAGTTACAGAGATATTAAACTGACAGTGAATTTGAAAGGTTTGACAAGCAGTTAAATACTGTAAAAATCCAGATTCATTTGACTGTAATAAACATGTAAGATCACATTAAAAGAAACCAAAGATTTTTATTTCGTGTATAACCATGTATTGACTCTGGGAGCCAGTAACACCTGGTTTACTCATTTTCTTTTATGACCTGAGCAAACTTCGTGTGGAAAATTTATGCATATTTATAGAGTTAAGAACCCAGCACGTTTCCTCTGGAAATTCAGTGATTTCCCAGTAGTGAAAGCTGTGCTGCTCTTACATGAATGTGGCCAGTATGAAAAAGGAATAATAATTAAATGCAGGGATCATGTTCAATGCAGAATGATGATGAAAATAGCATTAGCTATTCCAAAAGAAATATTTTTCTGTTTATAAAAACTTGCTGGTTTCCACTGTGCAATAAACCCTATTACACTGAAGACATGCATTGCAAGACTATTATTTCTTCGTAAGCATGAAGGGATGGGGTGAGTGATAAGATATTCCCACATTGTCCAGGAAAGGAATAACTGCAAAAGGTCAGTTACTTTTTTAAAAAATAATTAAAATATTCTTTCACAAAATGATATAAGAAGTTTCAAGAGGAATTCTCCCTTTGGTAAAATAGTTGATCCTTTACCATGCTTCTGGAGGACTGCAGTGACATTCTGCTTATCTTCCACGACTCTTAGGCATGACTTAAACTGACTTCTCTCATCACCTCCACTCTATCTCTCTCATCAGTTTTTCTCCACAAATGCCTATAAATCCAGTGACCTTCCAGAAGATTTTCTGAGCTTATATAAAAGAAGGGTAAAAGTATGATACTCTTTTTTACCTAATCAAAACAAGTTACAGAAACTCAAAGCAACTGTGGTTCCAAGTTTACAGATAAGAGAGGAGGGAATGTCTAATATAGCTCAGACCATTTAAGTCTTTTGATACATCATAAAGTCTATTTGCACATTTGTCCAGATGAAAGAGAACCTGGCAGCATAAAGTTTATCCCATCACAGTAAGGAAATGTAGGGTGATGTTGGCGTATACTTTTGGGTAGGAGGTGAATTCCAGGACAAAACCCAAGAACACATAAAGGGGTGAGATGAACTTAAGGTTTATGTGCTCAAGCAACCCCTGACCAGAAATGGGCTTTTTAAGGCAGAGTAGGGCAAAAATTTTGTAGCATTTCGCCGGATTACCCTATCAGCTTCTGCAGATCCACAGCTGAATGAAGATGGCTATATAAAACCCTCTGGGTGACAGAGTCACACCACACAGCTGCATCTTTAATTTAAGAATTGGAAATGAATGCAGGACAATGAGGGAAGGGAAAGATTAGGTACCAGTATCCTGGAAAAGAAAACAAGAGGAAAAAATTGCAATAGAAGAAACACACAATAGGAGAACAACTTTGGTGTGTTCTAACAATTTATTTGTTGATCTATTGTTGTTGTGGTATTGTTAATCTGAAACTTTTATTAAGATTTGAAGCTCCTGTGTATCTTTATTTCCCAAATACCAAATGCCTGTCCAGCAAGTGATTAAGCAGTAAAAAGAAAATACTAAAAATAATACTGGCAGTTTGTCTGCCAAAAAGCACACGAAGTAGTGTGCAAACAAAAATAATATTAAAGTGCAAAAATGAAGGGAAGGCCTTGGGAAGGCACCAAGCCCCCAAAAGTGCAATGCAGCATCTAATAAAATTGAAAAATACCAGTTTTTATCAGCTTCACAGAGATGAGGAGTCAGGCTGGTACAATTCTAATATGAAGTTTCACCACAGGTTGCATTGGATAGTTTAATTTATACCTTGAATTGCCTGGAAGCTGCAGAAGAGGTAGTGTGGAAAGGTTTAAAACAAACAAACAAACAACAAAACTAAATTGGGTTTGAGGAAGGATATGTCTTTCTTCCTAAATAGTCAACAAGTAGATCTTTCTGCTCTTGATGGCCTTGCTACCTCTCTACTCATCATCACCCTGAAGGTAAACTTTATGTCTCTTTCTCAGCATGGTCCATATTACAGCTGTTTCCAGTAACTATAATGTTTATCATTGATCATACAAAGTTATTTCCATTCATTTCCTTTCTATTTTATTCACATGTTATTTTGTCATAAAGATGAGCAACATCATTTTAGTAAAATTCAGGGTGAAAATCTATAGTACTCTCTATATAATCTATAATACAAGATAATGATATTAGGATTATGTTTCATCATCCTGTTCTTTTCCGTTTCTAATTAAGGTGAAGCATTTCATTTTAGGCATATGGTTACATGCAGGTGTATAATGTCTTTCTTCTGGGAGAAAATTCAAGGAAAAACTGAGATACAGAGATTCCCATGTACACAATGTTTTGTGAATTTACACTAAACAGAAATTATTTGGCTACATTAGTATTTTTCAGGGATGACAGCTGTCAAAGACATGATACAGACTTGGAATTAACATTGACTTAAATGTATTTCTTTCAAACACAAATTGTTTGAATGTTTTAAAGGTTTTCTTTAAAACATAGGATTTGTTAACAGACAGAAAATGAAGATGAAAGGCCATGTCTACATGAAATACTACATGTCTACAGAATTTATAGATATAACAGATCAATTTGTGTACCTTTACGAACCACTTAGCATGCATTTAGATGTAAACATACAAGTAGGCCAGGAATGTGTCTTGCTCATGTAGCTTGCTGTTTAAATATAATATATTAATAAAAATTCAAACCAAACTAATTGAGAGGTCATACTTCTCTGATTCTTCTACATCATAGAATTGTCATTTACTCATAAAAAGTAATTTTATTAATAGGGGCTTATTGCCCAGCAAAATACATTTTTGTGATAATTCAGGGTTTATTTTTTTCCACCCTGAAGAATACTAGAAAAATAATACCAACTTTTTCTTTCTGACAGCTTTCAACAACTTTTTCCTTGTTTTCTTTTAAAACAGTTTTGCACAGTTGATTTATGACAGAAATTGAGAACCATGAAAAAATATCATAAACTATTAACAGAAGTCAGATTTCAAATTCCTAAGCTCTATGTTTACAGAAATTTTATTTGAATTAACTTAATTTAATTCAAAACTATAAACATGCCAAAAGCCATGTGCTGTATGAAAACCATTAGAAATGCATCTAATAAACAATAAGTATAATTTATAAACACATTACTGCAATAGGGATCCATCAAAAATTTAAAAATAGTATTTAATTCTTTTTCTTGTGTTTACACTTTATTTTAGTTTATAGAGAAGTATAAATCCACTTAGGAAAGATACAGCATTGGCTAAAGTGTCATAAATAAGCAGAATGGACAGCAAGGTATTGTGATATTAATGACAATAACATTTAAAAAGGCAGTATAATTATTGAAAGTCTGTTTCCGACTAGCTAGGTATTTAAGAAAGTCAGAAATAAACAACTGAGACATTTTTATTCTAATTCAACGATCTCTAGCTTCAAAAAGATACTAAAACTACCAGTATTACAGGTAAAATCATATTATAGGAAGGAGAGACCAAAATATGCTCAAGAAGAAGCTATGACTTGAAGTATCTATTGTTTACCCAAGAAAATTGGTAGGAAATTTTTGTAAATTAGCTATTCAAAAGAAATGAGAAATGAAAACCAATACCAAGATTAGATTAGAGGTTTTGGAGAGTGAAAATGGACCTGTATATGGAATGTAAAAATATTTTTTAAAATCAGCACTAAAGAACACCTGTTATCCCCTGAATTTTGATAAAGGAAAATCAACTGTGATGCCCAACAGATTTTTTAGCCCAATACTTATTGAACTACCTGAACTGCTATTATTTTTCACTTGGTTTTGGAAACAGCAAAGGTCATTTTGAGGCTTTCATCACACTAGAATGTATGAGATTAAAGACAGCATGAATTGATTTAGTTTAAAGGAAACAGGAGAATAATTAGAAGTGTAACTAACATTTTCCTATTCAAATGAGAAACATTGAAAAGTACTGTAATGCTAATAAAATCAACTGGGCAAAAATGACCTAACTATGAGTAGTCTTGGAGTCTTTTTCTTCAGTCTATACATGGACTCTATGGATGAACTTACATCTCAAAGAACTAGGGAGGATGGATTCCAGGTGTGATTTAAGGTTATCTGGAATAAGCAGTCAAATGAGACCTGCTGGTGAACAAAATATAATTCTTATCAGTGAATTACATTTTTAGAGAATATGAAATTTTCTTAGAAAATTCTTTGTTTATGTATTAATTTCTTTCACGTATTGTAATTGCCTTCTTACTTTTAGAAATACCCACAGTGGTGGTGTACTTCCTGTGTCATTGCAGACTTCTGTCAAGCGTCAGGGTCACAGGAGAAAGAGGCTACATTTTGATGATACAAAAACATATATAAAGATACTGTATGTACTGCATTCAATTTAGATTATCTCTCCACAGGATGGACGTAAAGCTAAATTTGAACTTCTGTGTACACCATTAAAACACTGGGGAAAACACAAGAGCATTCAAGCTTTTTTCCAGTCAGGCAATCTGTCATCACTGTAAGCACTGCTGTCTGCTCTGCGGTTCTCCACCGCCAATCTTGTGCTCAGTTGCCATCTGCCAGTCCTCACTAATTGCTATCCAGTTTATACTACTAGTTACTCACTTTTCTTTCAGGTAACTATCAGTCAAACTTGCTATGTTTGTGAAATTATCAGGTTTGAAAACACCTCATAAAGAAAAACTGAAATCTGTTTGATTTAGGCAACTGTAATAATGGGGGGGGGGTGGTTGGTAATTCATGGTATGTGAAAAAGGGGTTATAAGGTTAATATAATTTCAAGGCACATTAAAATGTTAGATGCTTATAGTGTGAAGAACAGACTTGAGGTCCTGACTCTTGCTACGCATGTGTGCGTTACATTTGCTTCCCTGAACAGACAACTAGATGCTCCCAATGTATGAGGAAAACCTCAAAGGCCAGCACTACACACTTGGCTACTTGCCTTATCTAGCAAGAACAGTCGTGTGAATTTTTGTAAGGAGCTGATTTGTGGGTTCAAGAGTTCCAGTGTTGCTGCCATTCCAGATCGAGAGAACATGCCTTTAGGAAATATTGCCAATTGGCAAAAGGATGAGGAAACCCATAGATTTCTTTCATTTATCCCAAAAGCCAGACAGACCCTTGGCAGCTCACCTGCCAGGTATTCTGAATTTCAGAATCTGTGCCTAGATTGCACAGCAGGATTTTCTTTCAAATGTGAATTTGACAATTTGGGGTCAACTAAAGTAATTTTCTGGTCACTTGTCTCCACTTTTCATACCCAGCAGTTGCAAATGAGAAAGGCTGTTTTATTTCTTGTATAATATTTCAATTAGGTTTTGAAGAGTTTATAGTAAAAAGCACACATTTTGTGTTTCTCTTGCGTTAAGAGGCATACCAAGACATTTGTGCATGCTTAATCAGGAATGATCTGCATGTAATAAGCCCAGTTTCAGTTAGAGACTCCAAAAGCTCTAAACTAGCAATTGAACTTTCTGCATAACTAGCTCTTTAATTTTTATGCATGGGTGATATAATACTATGAGCTTATATGCAATTATTTTGCTTTAAACCAGAATCAAATTAAACCTGAAGTTCCCAGTACAAATTGTCTTTGCTAATGTGTCATACAGTCTATCCAACCAGAAGAGCTCAGCACCTCAGCCTCTAGTGAGGAAGCTCTTAACCATCTGTATCATGCTTAAGCCAACAGTCCATGGTAACTCATGACCCTTTCTTGCTCTCAATTGCTGTGGGAATTAAATATTTTCTTGTATTTTACATACAAACTATTCAGGGCTGTGTAGGTTAAATAAAACTGCTGCCGGGTAGTTAGACCCTAAGAATTATGTGAAATCTTTACTTGTGTAGCAAAGTCAATTTTTCTCCTAACTTGGTAGTTGGTTTACCAGATTAAAATAAATAAATACATAAATAAATAAATAATTTGCAGATTTCTTGCAGGGAAAAGTCTGCAAATACTCATTTTTCCTGTGCCTGATCACTGAGATGGAGTCAGATATATTTGGTGTTCTGTGGTACCTGGAGATGAACACTGATTTGAAAACTGAGTCAAAACCTGAAAGCTTGACTCCATTTCTCTCTTACCAGCTTAAGTCAAGAAATATTTACACCTAACTTTGCAATACAACCCTAGCTCTTTCCAGAGATCACTAGGCTAAAAACTTCAGCCTTACCTTCCTATCACTTAATTATGAAAAGTAAATTGCTCATCAGTTCACTTAAATATTACTGGGAACTTTCATTCAGCAGCTCTTAATCTCTGCATATATTGTGAGTAGACAAATTAATTACAAAATGTTTAAAATAAAGTATTTATGTAAGCCTTTGTAAGATCAAGGCCAGTAATAATGACCATCTATTAGACAGGATTCCACAATCTAGCTCAAGATCTTTACATTTTTAACAAAAAATAAAATCTTTAGTAACACCTTCCAAATGTCACGCCTCATATGGTATAGAAAATAAGCCCAACAACTTCTGTGGTGCAAGAGACTAGGCTAACAAATTATGTCCCTATTGACTTGAAGCTATGAAAAGATAAAGAATTTGCTATTTCTCTTGGCAGATGCTGTAACAATTACCAGTCTGATCTATCAAAATTATGTATGTTGTCACAAAATTTGAATCTGTCTTGCTTTAATTTCTACCAACTAACATCTCTTGAACTCCTTCAAATAATCATTGTTTGTGAAGTATCTGTGAAGATACTAATTTAAAACACTTGAGACTTCAATAATCTAAACATATCCAGCTTTATATAGCTTTTACTGTAAAGATTTTCTTTAAGCCAGTATATTATCTTTCAATGTCTTTTCTTCACTAACTTTAATCTTTCATCATGCTTCTGAAATGATGGATGCTAGACAATTATTTTACTACTTTCA
This sequence comes from Balearica regulorum gibbericeps, assembly GCF_011004875.1. NCBI lineage: Eukaryota > Metazoa > Chordata > Aves > Gruiformes > Gruidae > Balearica > Balearica regulorum. Next base: position 48,985,098 of record NC_046185.1, on the reverse strand, counting down.
CTAACAGTTTCAACTATTCAATATGTTTTATTGGATCTTTCTTTCTATTGCTATTCATTGTCCTTTGTCTCCAGGCTGCAGGATCCTATTTTCTTTTTGCCAGGGAGTTGTCCCGAGTCATTGCTTCTCAATTTATAATCACCATCCTGAAGGACATCCCATCTTCTCCATCAAATGGTTTGTCCTTTTGCAAGATGATACTATGAGGATTAAAGTAAAAAGGTATAAAACAGCTAATAATGAATTCTGTAATTACTTCTTATTGGATCTGAAAATTTGGAGCTCCAAATAGGATAGAAAACTTCGGAATTATCTATAGCCTCTGATTTTCTGAGAGATGCACCCAGTTTGCTTATACCTATCTGTAAAAGATTGTGTTGATGGACCCTTGGAAATATTTGTTAGGGTAGAATTTAACAGATGAACAAAAAAGAATTATTTTGTTTTTCTGAGCTGTGCTTTAAAAACTGTACCTATAAATACCCTCAAAGAGAATTTTTTGCTTATCTTTTTCATCATGTAATTCAGGTTTTTTCATACACGATACTACAAAGGGAGCAGTAACCAACAGTGCTATTAAAAAAAGCCCTTTGCTGTCTGGTAAAAACTTGCTATTATCTGGAACAATAGGATACTGGAACATTTAAAGACATTCTGGATTGGTTCCTTCATGTTCTTACTAATCCGTTTGGAATGACCAGTCTTTTAAAATTGTGGGTACTATGGTAACTGGATATTTCAAGGTGTCATGGAGACAGAGTACTCTTCTGCTGAGATGCTAGTCTATTTGAGTCTGCTGTGAAAAAGCGAAGAGGCTTTTTGTTATCTTCTAAATACAACTACTTATAAATGGTGACTCATACAAGAGTTGCATGATGCTGGTGTTTTTAACATACCTTTTTTTAAACTACAAAATCAAAACTGAAGTGAAATAAAAGCAGTTCTCACACAATTAAACCTCCTATGTAGAAAGAGCAAAATTTTCTTGGCTGAATGTAAAAAAAAATAATAATAAAACCCTGTCATTTTCTTTAGTGAAAAAGAAAAAAACCAAGATGGTCTGAGATGAGTTTCTATTATCGTTATGAAATTCGACAGATTTAGTACATGACAGCTCCTACTTAATCCAGATGTGTAGTTTGGGCACATGCTTACCTCTATCCTTGCGACCAAGCAAGAAAAGATTTTTAAATTCAAAGTGAATTGTTCTAGAATAGATTTAACTGCGACAATTTTTTTCTTACTTTCCCCAAATTACCATGCCAATAAATATTTTACTTTTCCTAAGAGAATTAGATTCTGTTGGTGTAATGTTATTTGTTTAAAATAAACAAAAATAAACAAAAAAATGCCAAAGCAGATCCCTTACTTCGCTTCTGATGTCTCATCTGAGGTTGTTTGTACTGAAAATTTACTTTGATACACCTTTTTTAAAATCAGCTATGAGAATCAATACACTGGTACCCAGAAGCTTTAAGTATCACAGCTGTAAGATGGACATTTTTAAAATAAAATGCCTCCAAAAAAACTGACAGTGAGACTTTTGGCACAACTTTGTCAGTACTGTTTTGAAGAATGGTTTTTATTATTTTTATTATTCAATACAGTTGTCCCCAACTTGAGGATCAGTGGCATACACAGTTTGATTGCACAAATAACATTTACCTGTTCCTTGATAAATTTGTTTGCCTGAACCTCACTCCTACCAATTTCCCTACCTCCTTTATCTCCAAGATAAAGATTCCTTCCATGCATCTTTGAATTAATATCTTCTCTAAGTGGTACCTTAATTTTCAATCACATCTCTAAAGAAAGTTTCTTTTCATTCTCTTAATTATATTGATTAGGTCTCATTCAGTTTTTTAAATTATTTTTGCGATATGCTTTTTCTCAGAAAGAATGCATTTCATGATTTTCTGACTGCTGAGTTTTTCTCTAAGGTTGGAAGTCTCACAAACGTATCCAGTTGGTGCACAAGGTACTGCCTTGGAAACCTCTAATTTTTGTTCTTGAGATCACTCCTGCTTTTCCAGCTTCTCAGTACCCATGTCATACATATTCTTGTCATGTCTAATCTTTTTCAAATATTTACTCTATATGAACTATCTAAGTCTGAACATAGGTACAAAGCCCTTCCAGCTCAAGCTTTCCCCTTCCATCAGTACTGCTGGAAATTTTCTGTATTAAATCTTTTTGGTCTTGAAAATGTGGTTGCAAATTCACATAAAATCTATTTTGTTAAGCTGTGCAATTTCTCAGGTAAAAAAAATAATCAAAACTACACTATCTTCATAACTCCAGTTGCTTATGTACCTGTCACCATGTTGAATATATAATTGTATGCACACTGCCACTGCACCTGATTGTATGTAGTTTGATCCTGCCACTTTTATCATTGCATTCTGACTGCACTAAAGCTCATGCTTTGTCTAAATGTAATGGTAACCCCATCTAAAACGTTGTCAGACATAACCTCTCAAGTCCCATCAAATCCCAGCTGGCTTGGTGAAGCTAAAAAATAAATATTGAATGACTGCCCAAATTATTGAGTGAAGTTCCTTATGATCCTAATGTTTTTCACTTGTTCTGTTTCCCATTCTTCATATTCAGCAGATACTCCCTGCTGGTTTTGTTTGAATTCTTTCAACATGATTCTACATGCATATAACCCTGGGGCAAAAAAAAATGCGCACCCTTTCCAATCTATTTTAATTCTTATTAGTAAGACTATTCATTCTTGTCCTAGTATAGTCCTGTATCCATACAGATCAAATGAATCCCTGTATTTGCATGCAGGGTCAGGAGGTCCATTATCCAGTGAATTATCTCAATATGTAGTGGTTTTGTTCTTGGTTGGTCTTTTTAATCATGAATGCTGTTTCAGATTTTAAGAAGAGTGTTTCACTTTCCACAGATCAGTCAACATTATGGAGAAAAAAAATCAATGGTAAATATAATCTAATGTAAAAAATTTGTCTTCACTTCTCACTAGTATCTCTGGAGAGAAATAATATCACTTTAACTCTCCTTCTTAGACATGAACAAGGTGTTTAAACAAAGTTCTGGTAAATCGTAGTGCTCCCTTCTGCCTTTCTTTCCTTCTACTCCTTTTTCCTCATGACCTTTCCTTCCTCCTCTGCTCCCACCCTCCATCCTCATCATTGCTGGTACACAGGAAAGATATTTTTACAGCATTTGATACTGCAAGTGTATATATTCAAGATACTTCACCTTCTGTAATGTGCACTGAAATATTTGCACTGCTGTATGTTCCAAAAGACAACCATAGAAATAATTTCTGTCAGGTGGGTGAGTCACAGTGCTTTTGTCTTACAGCATAACTCATGTCTGAAGCACTTAAGTTGGAGAAAAAAAAATAAAACCAGTCATTTATTGATAAAGAAAATGAATGCTTAGAATATTCTTAATAAGTGTTCTTGGACAATGCAAGTCTTAGCCTGCTCCAGAGTTAACGTATACTTATTCAGGAATATAATAAAGCTGTTATCTATTTTAGCCTGTCAGTTTCTTGCAAAATTTAGATTGCTATTTTCCTCTCTTCTATGGCTCCCTAGCATGACTTTAAAGAATCTTCCACCTCTTAATTCTTTTAGCTGTTTCAAGTCTTTAACAAGTCCTTTTTTATCTTACATTTACTTCTTGTCGTATGGCCTTTTTAGTGGTGTTGCCCTTCCCCAGTACTCAATAGCACTCTTCTAGTTTTCTACTCAGAGCTTTTGGGTTTAGATTAACTTGATAATTAGCAACAAAAATAACTTGTGAAATAAAGAGTCTCCAGAGGTTGACTTTAACTAGGCTTGTTCCATGTTCTGACTTTGCAGTTGATTCCATCTCTCCGCAGGAGAGTATGTGCAAGTTTCTTGGAGGCAAGGTGCTACAAGCATTAATATAATGAAAGAGATGTAGCAATTTTACATTTCCTGCAGAGGAAAGATGACAAAAGAAGAAAGGCAGTGTCTTCATGAGCTTTTGACTTATTCTTTTTAAGCATAAAATTAACACTCCTTTAAAAATCTTTATGCATTACTTTTTGCTTCCTGACCAACTAAACTTCAAATGTTGTTTTATAACTTTTTAGGGATCAAGCTCTTTTTACCGCAGAGATTTTTTGGTGGTTTTTTTGAAAAATCAAACCATAAATAAGTAATTTCACCAAAAGCAATACAATAAAATGAAATTAAAAAAGCAAACACTCAAAAAGGTTTTTCAAAAATTTCTTGCTCAGTGCATGAAGCTAATTTGAAAAGCATTGTCAGATATATGTATGTTAGGTTTCTACAAAGAAACATTACACTCAAGAATAATTAACGTTTCTTCTGGGTGGATCATCAGATAAATGAATCTGCAAGTTAAAAAATGGCAACAATAGCACATAAAAAGAAAAAATCTTATGAAAAAAGAAATTTTACCTTCTTCCTGGAGTTTCTTGTCTTTTATAAGGATAGAAAATGACATCAAGCACAGCAGGACACTATTCAAAAATCAATTTTTAGCTACATTATCTGAGAGCTGATGACCTTGATACAGAAATAAAGTATGCAGAAACTCAAAAGCTAGAAAAAACCCACATTAACTCCAAGTCTTAAGTGTTCTTTTTTGTATTTTATTAATATCAATATGTAATTAAAATGGCAATAATACTTGTAACATAAAAGATACAGTATTTCAATAATTTATTGTTCTTATTAGTAATATGATATGGTCTTCCTTTAGTTTAATTAACAGGGAACAACTCCTTTAATAATTTTATGACAGCCAAATCTTTGATAGTTCTCACCGAGAGGAGCCTCTGCTTCTTGTACAACCTACCTGAACTAATCATGATCATGAACTAATTAAGTTGCCTATATAATCATGGTTATTTTCATTTCTGAGAGAGACCTAGAGTGTCAATCTTTTTCAGTGGCTCTAATATCACCAAGTATTGAGTGTTATGATCTATAACTGTAAAAAAAGAAAAGATAAACTCTGGCTTATTTTTCAGATTTGGACATATTTTGTCTTTCCACTTAAGTTAGAAGGTCTGAGTGGTTTAATTCAGATGTTGTCACAACTCTTCAAAACAAATGCAAGAATACATATCTTTGTACTAAATTGTACTTTTATCAGTTATATAAATGACTTTAACAGAGTTGGGTTTCTTTGTTACTTTGTTAATCCACTGGGAATCAATATTGATCAATTGATATTGGTTCTTAAAAAATGGGACAGAAGCCAGATGTCCTGATGCCTTAAGCACAAGACTATTGGATGCTCTGAAACTGCTATTTTTAGACAAAAAAAAAAGAAATTTGACATTTTATATGTAGGACAGCAGAAAAATGGGATCCATTACTTAGACTAAAATTTGTCTGTTCTTGTAGCAGGGGAGAGAGAAGCAGGTGACCTCAATTATCTGAGATGTTATCAGAGATGGAGATATCCAGAATATGATCCTGAAACAATCCTTTGAAGATCACTCCTCTCTTTTGAAGGTATAGGGATCTCTTGAAGGTAGAGAAATATGATAGATATTATTAGATGCCTTTGTCCCCTTAGGATTTACTCTATCTGGATCTTTACTGAAATAAAATTTGCAGTTGAAGAGGGGTCTGTCTTTTTAAAACAGATAACGCTGGTGTCAGATATGGTCTCATCTTATGCATAATAATCAGGATAAAGGTGAAGTTGTCGAGCAAAGGAAATCTTACACCTCATTCTGAGACAGACAGGGAACGAAGGCGAGGTTGAACAGAGGAGGGGAAAGAGACCAGCCTCTGCTAATCCTGTTAATCCAATCCAGTTTGTGGCCAGAGGAAAACGAGTGGTGATGATAACAGGAAGAGAACACCCTTTTTAGCATAACTTAGTGGACATATCAGTTAAAGATACAGACCCTCAAAATGATTCTACAACTGAAGTCTCCTATGTCATGGATAAGCCTCCTCACCACCAATTTATGCAAAACGCCATTGATACCACCTGTTTGGTGATTGTTCGTCTACATTAGTCGTGCAACAATGCCCAAGGCAGTACATAGACATCTGCTTCCCAGACAGGGCCTCCTGTGGACGATGTCAGCCCAACCAGAGACTTAATCTGGGAAACTAAGTAAACCACAGATTTAGGAAGTGAATGATTGTTGTTTCAGGTTCAGACAAGATCCCAAATACCTAAACCTCAATTTCTGAAGTATATCCTAGCTATGATTTCTAAACACATACAAAAGGATCATTGCACTCTGCTGAGATGCATGGATCAGAATAGACTCAAAAAAACCCCAACCAACTCCCTCCAACCATTTCTCATATCTAATAGCTTTATATTCCAACAACTTTACACCCTATTTCAAAAATAAACCTTAACTTCAGTGCTCAATGACCAAGACTAGTGTAGAAAGTTTGTTGTTTTCACCTTTTTTACTGCCTCTACTGTAAGGTTACACTAGTTTTCAGATTTTCAGATTGTCTGTCAGGAGCTTGAAAGCCATGTAGGACTAATATGCTTTTCTTGTGAGGAGAATAGTCACCCCTAGTGGAAAAAAAAGAATAAGTGCAGGATTGCACTGCCTGAAGAGGCATAGGTTATCATGGGGATGGCCAGGGCTGTCTGAAAGTGCTTCATTTTACTCAGCAGCAATGTTTACCTTGCTGCAAGGATCTGGTCCTGGTATCATGAATATTTCTTTTGTTTTTCCCAGCACTACTGTTCGTTTAAAATTTTACTGATGGATGCCTATAGGGCATCAAGGAAGACTGCATGAAAATCCTCCTCTCCAAATCACTGTAATTTTTACAGTTGAAACTCTCAGAAATGTGCAGATTCAGGATTCTGACAAAAGTATTTGTTATGACTGAAGATGCACTTTATGCTCTGTAAGCAATGCAATATCACACAGAGTAAATGACATCAGAGCCTCAGAGAGCAAGGGTGAACTTTTCGCTCAGTTTAAAGCCTAAAAAAATTAACTTTTAATAGGTAAATCAGGGGACAGAAAATGTTGCAGGGAGGGGAAGGAGAGGGAGAGGAAGCAGACATTGTTCACCTTTACATATTCCAGTTCTGAAAGATTAATTGCCCAGTTTTACAAGTTCAACTTCCTATTTTGCTGACTCTCCATGTGTTGCCGAGCAGTACTTGAATATGGTATTGACATTGCTTGCACTCTGTTTACACTGCTAGTACTGTATATTTGCATTCAGCCATTGCCATACAAGCTCTGATAAAGATTAGGAAGAGTAATGAATAGCATTATTTTGTGATGACTTGGACAATCAATGTCTGTATTGGAATGACCTGGAGTGAACACATCCATCTCCACATGTAATTGTTCATATTAGTCCCAACAACAAGAAGAAAATTTTTTGGCTTTTGGCTGTGCTAATAAGAGAAAGAGGATGCTTGTTTTCAACTAAATTTGTTTGTCTATGGCTCCAAAATTTCAGCTGAAAATAAAAAAAAAAAATCATAAGAAAGTTTTGTAGTTTTCTTTTTTAATTCTAATGGCCACAGACAATTGTTTTCTCAGAGATGAAAAAGTAAAAAGAGTTTTGGGGTAATTCTTCCAGGCTGTGCAAGTTTGCTCTATATTTGGTAGCTGCAATGAAACTTGTTTTCTTGCTTCATCTCCCTCAAAGCACTGGTTTTGAGAAGACAGTTCTGTGTAATAGGGAATACAAAAAGAAACAGTATGTTGAAAAATGCTTTATTTTATAAAGGCTGCAGGGTTTTAGGATCACTTCTTAAAAGTCTAGAAAGTAGACAGCAGAGGAGAAGAATTTAAAGCAGAGGAGCTACAGGGCACACTGGGAGGCATTGGAGAAAGCAACTGAAAAAAGAAAACAGAGGAGTGGGATGGAGAATGAGGTAGAAATCAGTGGAACGATAAGAATGATGAGAAAGTGAAGTGGGTAACCAGAGAGGATGAAGAGCAGCAGGGGAGGGAAAATAAATAAGAGATAAAGAACGGGAAGAACCAGAAGGAGAGGAAAAGGAAACCTGAGTGAGCAAAAGAAGAGAGAAAAGAGATTAAGAAAAAAATCAATTGCACAGGGCTGGAAGGGAGAAGATACTGAGATACTACAGTGATATAAAAGCTGTAGAAATGATTGTATAAGCTACATAAGAAAATAAGAGAAGTAAAGAGAGACAGGCTCAAGGGAAAAGGATGAGAGTTCAGAAGGGAAGAGAGAAAGAAGCAATTAGGACAAGAGAAATTACACTGGGTTGCAAAGACCAACAGGATGGACTAGGATACAATGGCAGTCAGTCAAGTCTGAAGTATCTTGCTCTTGGTTAATGATTCCCAACTTAATCACTGTGAATAACTGATTTTGTGTTTGAGCTATGAAACTGAAAAACGGAGGGGAAATAATTAGTGTAGTTCAAAGTGAATTTATTTAAAAAATAAATTTCTCAGCAGAAGAAAGAACCTGAATTTTTATGCAATGCAAGATGCTCTGTGTTTTCCCAAATGTTTCATTTGTTTTTGAGCAACTACTCCCTATGATTACATAAGCTGTTCCTTGGAGTAAGGCACCTGAGGATTTATACCATCTCAAACACACCCTACAACATCCTAATTACAATTGTTTTCTCTCTCTGACTCAGCAAGTCTTTACACAAAGTAGACATTGACAGCATCCCCACCCCAGCATATCCTGGAAACATAAAACCAGGAAATAATGGAATCAGACCTTTTCATTGTGTAACAGTGAGGCTAAGAGAGTTATTCCTCTTTGCAAAAAGAGTTTATTCCTCTGCTAGGAGATATAGAAAGGTTTCCAGGTTCGCAGAACTGAACACTTGCCCATCACCACATCTCTGTGCAGTTGTTTTGGGTTTGCATGGCAAGGGTTTGGTAGAGGAGGGGCTACAGGGGTGGCTTCTGTGAGAAGCTGCTAGAAGTTTCCCCTATGTCCGACAGAGCCAATGCCAGCCGGCTCCAAGACAGACCCACCGCTGTTCAAGGCCGAGCCCATCAGCGATGGTGGTAGTGCCTCTGAGATAACAGAGTTAAGAAAGGGAAAAAAAAAATCTGCACACCACCAGTAGGAGTCAGAAGAGAGGAGTCAGAATATGTGAATGGAACAACTCTGCAGACACCAAGGTCAGTGCAGGAGGTGCTCCAGATGCTGGAACAGAGATTCCCCTGAAGCCTGTGGAGAAGACCATGGTGAGGCAGGCTGTTCCCTTGCAGCCCATGGAGGCTGATGGTGGAGCAGATATCCACCTGCAGCCCGTGGAGGACCCCACGCTGGAGCAGGTGGATGCACCCAAAAGAGGCTGTGACCTCGTGGGAAGCCCACACAGGAACAGGTTTGCTGGCAGGACTTGTGACCCCGTGGGGGACCCACGCTGGAGCAGTCTGTTCCTGAAGGTCTGCACCCCATGGAAGAGACCCACCCTGGAGCAGTTTGTGAAGAACTGCAGCCCTTGGAAGGACTCACATTGGAGAAGTTCATGGACGACTGTCTCCTGTGGGAGGGACCCCACACTGGAGCAGGGGCAGAGTGTGAGGAGTCGACCCCCCGAGGAGGAAGGAGCGGCAGAGACAACGTGTGATGAACTGACCCCAACCCCCATCCCCCATCCCCCTGTGCTGCTGGGGGGAGGAGGTAGAGAAAATTGGGAGTAAAGTTGAGCCTGGGAAGAAGGGAGGGGTGGGAGGAAGCTGGTTTAAGATTTAGTTTTTATTTTCTCATTACCCTATGCTCATTGATCGGTAATAAATTAAATTAATTTTTCCCAAGTTGAGGCTGTTTTACCCATGATGGTAATTGGTGAGTGATCTCTCCCTGTCCTCATCTCCATCCATGAACCTTTCATTATATTTTCTCTCTCCTGTGAAGTTGAGGAGGGGAATGATAGAGCAGCTCTGGTGGGCACCTGGCATCCAGTCAGGGCCAACCCGCCACAGCAGTGTCAAGATAAGATCTGTGAATGGTCCTATGAACACATCATATGGACGGAAAGGTGCAACTACCAAAAAATTACTTCACTTCAGCAGACCCAGAGGCTCCTCAAAGATGTCTTGTGTCATAAAATGATATGTAGGTACAGCTTTGGAGCTTCTGACAAAGGTGTCTTGGTAAGAATATTTGAATATACATGAAGGTAGGAACAGTTCCCAACCCAGTACTTACAGCATTGTTGTGCAATATGGGTCTTGAATCCTTTTGGGCACTAGTTTTTCAGTCCAGGTGTCCTACATCCAAAATAAATCTCTCTCCCACATGCAAAATGATTTTTTTAATCTGTGTGATATTGTAGCACATATCAATTCTGTGAGTTCTTGCACCTCCTGATTTTTTCTCAAAGCTATTTAGCAAAATCAGCTTTCATCTGCAAACCATCTCAAGGCAAACTTTGTAAAACAATTGAGAAACAACCAAACCTTTACCAAGATAAAGGAATCATAGCACAAACAGCATGAGCAAATATTGGCATTTACAGGAATGACATCACAGAGTGCCTGAATTATGTAGGAGTAAATTCATCTGTAGAAATTGTAAAATCTACTGTCATGGATTTATTTACTCTAGAAGCAATCTTAACTGAAATATAGTGAAAGTCACGTATGATTTTTTTTTATCAGTTGACTTGTGCCCGTAAGAATATACTGTCAGCTGTCAAAATGTCAAGCTATTTGACTTCATGACAAATGAAGAGCAAAAGAACAGAAATAAACCAAAAAGAACATTGATTTGCATGTATTTGTCCTGTCCTCTAGTCAAACAGAAGAAAATGCAAATGTCCTGCAGCTTGGATGTTGCTGGAGCCATGAATTGTGTAAGACAAAAAAGATAAGCATATTGGGAATTACATTTTCACTTGTGCAGTTCACACCTTCACTAGAACCCCCCAACGGAAATATTGTCCCAAAATTCACCATTACCTGTTCTGTATTTCACCCAAGACTCATATTCCCATTCCATTGCTGTGGATAATTCAGACTTTCACCGTTCATTCTTCTTTATCCTACAGGAGTGTCTGGGCCAACTGATGCAGGGATTATTTTGCTATGTCCTTTGTGTTGTCTTCTAACACTCTCCAGTGTCTGTGTTCCTAGATATGAGTTAGGCAAACTGACTTTTCTGTTTGAACTCTGTAGCACAACTGCTTGGCATTTGCTTTGTAAACAAATAAGATACTGCATTTTATTTTCTGACTCAGCCTTTTCTTCTGGATAAAATATTGGAATCACAGGGAATTTTCTGGGCAATGGCTAAGATATGGTTGACTGCAGTAGGATTCTGGTGCACAGCATAATGTAACCCATAGGTCTGATTCAAACATCTGCAAAATGAAGATTCTGAAAGTTGGCCATGGGCGGTGCTGTCAAGTTTGTAAAGAAGCAATTGTAAACGATGGCCTTGTACATCTTGATAGCAAGTTTCAACAGACACTTGCTTTCATTAGACACAGGACCGACTGAAAGAATTTTGAAGCTGAAAGTCTTACAAATAATGAATATACAAAGACGTATGCCCATTGAAGCATAATGCAGATGTAAAAGAAATAGGGTGCAACAAGTAAAAGAGAAAAGAGGGCAGGTGAAGTCTTAGGGAAAATGCACTGAATGTAGGAGATGAAAATGTTATGTAGCATTAAGATAAAGTCCAGAGTCCATTCTCCGTTACGCTGGTGAAAATTCTAACATCATTGCTGATTCCATAAAAAACTCGGAATATACTTTATCAGTTGGAGATGATAAAGAGGAGAGTTAGCAGCAGGAGCAGATATTCCGCTCAAAACAAATTAGAAACTATTCTGTTCCAATAACCTGTACTCATTTCTAGAACAGGACTCCAACTGCAACTCCAACTATTTTTCTTCACACACAAAAGAGGAATAGAAAGTACACAGGCTAGTAGAGGGAAACCCAGTGGATATGCTAGAAGGAAATACAAATATAACTTCTATGACTATCATAACAGAGAGACAATAAGGTGAAAAGTACTGCTAATGCAAATCAGCTTTCTAAAAAACCCATGCAAAATATATAGGTGTTAATTATGGTATGAACACAAGTTTCCACATACCCTCATATGTTAAATCAAGCGTAAAAGAAATAGCTGCCCGGAAAGCAAAAGAGTAAAATTGGGGACCAGTTGCTAGGAAAATGGATGATTTTGAGTTTCTAATGTAATAGTAGCTCTGCATGTAAAAAGTAGCCTCTGAGAAGCAAAGTGAGCATTTCCAAAGGAGAGTATTTGATGATTTAAAATCACTATATTACTGTATGAATTGAGAAAAAGCTGTGCTACAGCCAGAGCCTTGTTCTGCAGCCCTTATGTACCATGAATAGATTTAATTTACAGTAAAACCCTGAATGTACACAGAATATTCACATGAGCAATTCCTGAATGTTTTCTGCAGCTTCAACACCTTAAGAGGGGGAGAGGAGCATAAAGTGCAGCATTAAATGTCAGGTTCAGTTGGCATTTCAATTTTTTTTTTTAAGTTATCTTATTTTTCAGTGAATTTAATTCTCAGGAAAAGAGGCAGTCTGACAGGTTTGAAGACTTAAGTATGTGCTTTAGCACTGAAACAGTATACCATCTGCAATTAGAACTGAGCAAATAATTCACAAACAGTTTGGAAATTGTCTAATTAGGAAAGTTCATTCAGTGGTCATGATCATCTAAGTTTGGTGCAGAGGGTACAGACATCTGAGATAGCAGCCAACAATTCCATTGATTGAGTATCTTCAATACTTATATGTTATTCCTATTCAAAATTATCCAGGCATGTAATCATATTATGAAGTTTTAGTTATCAAATTAATTAAATGGTTAGCCTGTACCTTTTCTAAGTCTTACTCCAGCACTCCATGCTTGCTATGTAATATGTATCACAGGGGCTTTGAATTACTGTAATTTAGCAAATTCTTAGGAAACAAATTATTTTCTGAGAAAGGCCGTATCACATCCCCTTCAGGGGGATGGTTAAAGATGGCTTTCCTGACCTTCAACACATATATATATATTTTTCTGTGTTAATGAGAATGTGATGTAAGATAAGATGATTTTGCATTCTAGTCGATAAGAAACCTTTTTTTTTTCCAGTAAGTTATAGCTACAGATTGAATTTAATATGTCATTTATCTATTTGTAAGAACCTGTGTCTAGACCAACATCTCAGAAAGTGAGTTTGCATGTTTTACCATTAGCACCTTCAAACTCATTTAAAGTGGACTTCTGTTCTTGGATGTGGCAATGGTACCTAAAATCTGTTTCGCAGTTCACCACCCATAAAATTAGGCACAACATTGAAAAACTGTAGATTTTTCCAATCTTTAGGCATGTAATAGGGTGGTGGTTTTTTGTTGGGTATTTTTACTAGAAATTTAAATGTATCATTTTCATAGTGTCTCGTCCAACCATATTTAACTCCACAGCCCTAATGCCACAGGAAGCACAGAAAGTTATTCCCCTGGGCATATTCTTGCCCTACAGGAGGCATTCAACAAATGCAGGAGCAGCTACTGTCACACCCTGCAACACGACATTGAAGGTATCTCCATACATAAAAATCTGGCACAATCTGGTCCTGTGTGTCTTCTGTGTGTCATTCATTTCAGATAATTGCCATTGTGAGTGTGTGTGTATGTGTGTGTCTGTCTGTCTGTCTTTTAACAACCAGGTAGGCTTTGTTTCCGTTTCTTTCTGCTGTGGTTTGTTTATTGCAAAGACGGATAAGAAGCTGAGATTGCTCGTGGCGTTTGAACTGAATGTGGTTGGTAAATTTCCAAGCTGTTGACGACAAATTCTGCAGACCAACGCTGCTGTCTTATTTTCTTGTTTTGATTTTTCGATTATCTCTGGGATATTCTGCAGGTTGCATTTCAGTCAGACTCTCAAATATTGATGTCCATTTCCATTCTCTTTAAGAACTATGTGTTTCTAGCTGAATTGACACGTTATTGTGACACTTCTTAAACTAAAGAAAAGGCCATTTATAATCAAAGAGCGGGTGGAAGAAAGTGATTTCATGAGTTGCTACTTCCTTTCGTATGTATGTACAATTGATTTAAGTTGAACAGATCAGCTAAGCTTCCCCCCCCCCCTTAGTTTTAAGCTTTTTTTAAAATTTTTTTTTTAATATCATAAAATACCTTTAGGGCACGAATTTGAAGCTCAAGATCTGAAGCTGCAAACAACTGCTGGTGCAACTGGTGCAAGTCAGCAATTCAGAGGAATGCCACAATGGCATCAGTTGCACCACAGTGTGCCCACCAACCCAAGAGAGAAGAAAGAGTTATTTGAGGATCTAGTAACGTTTGGAGTCTCTTGCATATTAAATTCTAAAGTCGTTCACACAGATCAGAGCCTCAGGTGTCTAACTGCTTTTTCCTTTACCATTGCTTAGCTTACATTATCAGTCAGCCTGGGATAAATGCTGTTCATGTTCATACAGATAGAAAATCCCTTTTCATTTTCAGGGAGTGGCATTTTTGCTTGCTTCAGGTTAAAAAACAAAAACCACCACAACAAAAAAACACCACAAAAATATTCCCAGCTATTGTCTCCAAATGATTTCAGGGACCTAAATATACCAAAATTAAGTTGAAAATATTCTGCTGCTGCAGAATTGAGGGGTGACTCTTAAAAGTCAGACATTTACTCTTTTGGTTTTGTTCCTGCAGCTAAGGTCAAACACTTCAAAGGAAGGAGTTCAAATAGCTGAGACTGAGTGAGTAACAAACTGTGCTTAATTAGAATGCTCTGTTTTGAACAGCTCCTATATATTTGACACAAGTGAATATTTATGCTATAAAATCATATTTTGTGTTGTGCAGCTCTACTGCTTGTCATACAGGTTTTCAGTATTTCACTTTACAGCATATATTTGCATTCAGGATTCATTATGCACACATCACAAACACTACACAATGGCTGAGTTTAAACAAGTCTGTTTCTGTACTTTTGGATCAGATACAGCTGGCAGACTAAAGTACAATGAAAGCAGCAAACCTCAGTGATAGCTGAGCAGCATATTCTGAAACTTACAGACACTTCCAATTACAGGGTTTCCAAACAGTTCTTTAACTTATATAGCTGTTTTAGGGAGCTCATGTTTTTGCAAGTTTTAATGAACAGAGCCTTGCAAAACAATGTCAGTCAGAAAGTAATAACAGGGATAGTTTCCCTTCCTCTTGTTTAGTGGCAGTCCCTTTTAAAAGAGCTAAAATAAAATAAAATAAAATAAAATAAACTGAACTCCCAACCTTTTTTGCTTTTAGTATACAAAATCTGCCAATCTTGAAAAGGATTTTTTTCACAAAAATAGTAATAAAAAAGAAAAAAAAAAAAAACCCCAAACAGAAACAATATCTGATCTGGGTTTTCAAAGTAATTAATAAGTAGGTTTGATTTGAACTCCTGTATGAGAGAAGCTGATACTGAGCAGTCCAAAACCAGAGCTCCAAAGGAACAACCAAAATAATTTGATATTTTGGGGATGGAGAGAAGAATAAAGTTGTGATTTCTTACTCTAACAAATGGCACCTGGTTTTTCTATTAAGAAATTATAATATTCACATTTCTGTTGAATGAGTTGAAAGAGAAGGTCAGTACTTAAATTCACCTTGAATTAATTCATCCTGTTGTGTCAAGCGATTTCATTTTCCACATTTCTCTCCTTCCTGTTCTTCTAATCAGCAATGCTCCAAGTTACAAAGCAGAGCTACTCAAAAGAACAGGACTAAAAGGCAGGAACTGGCATCAAAGGAAAATAAACCCAAAATTAAATGAAAGAGAAATCATTAGAATCACAAAAAAATCACTTTCTAAAGCATTATTTGCCAATGTAACACATTCCATTAAAACCTTGATCTTAAATATTTGAGGAGTTATTTGAGGAAAGCAGGGAAGCAGTCCATATGAAAGGGATACTCAAGGGCTACCATGCTGAAAATAAATATGTGCTTAACTGCTTGCCTACACCAAGGCCTGTACAGTGGTCAGGCAAGGAAAGACAAACCAATTAGCTGGTCATTTTTAAGAAGAACCCTCTATTTACTAATGGCCACCTTAGCTGCAGAACACAAGCATAAATATTGAAAATAAAGTGCTTTTGGGTAATGAGGGTTTTTTGTATGGACAACTCATGTTCTGAGTTGCAACATTTACTCTGAAAAGAAATGGGATATTTGCTTGATCTTTTTTTCTTATTCATGAACAGACTTTATGAAGATGGTATTGGAGCTGGAACCCAGTTACTGAGCTGTGCAAGGCCCAGCAATCCATTCAAGCAAATGAACAAACAATTTTTTTAAAAAATAAATAATTTTTAAAAAGTAAACTGATGACTTACTTTAACACAGCAGACAGACTGTTATGCTACTTTATCTAAGTATCCTGTATGTGGGACTGTTCACTGTAGGGGGAAAACCCAACAGCATAAGATGACAGCAAGAACAACTGGAAACCACGGAAGAGAATCTTCTTTCAGCACAGCTTCTCTGGGAAACTCTCTGAGCTCATTGAAAGTGACGCAGTTCACCCAGACTTTAAAATGATCACACTTTTCTGTGAAGTCCAAATTGAGATTTTTTTTTTTCTTTTTGGTTAGCAAAGTGTGCTTTGAGGACTAGATCCTCAAAGGAGAAGCTTTTGTTCGTCATGGTAGGAGACATCAAACACACACGTAGGGATCAAAAATGCCATTTCATGGTCACTTTGCTGGGAAAAAAAAAAACAACCAACAACATGTAAATAATCACCTCAGAGCACACTAGATTTCCCACTATCTCTAGTGCTCCCAAAGAATCACACCTAAGTCAATAAAACCTATCTGTTACTACTGGAAATGGGCAATTAAAGTTCCTTTTTTTTTCTTGTGGAATTTAGTGCACAGTGCAAATGGACAGCATGAAGAATCCAGCAACTGCCTTCTGCCTCTCTTCCTCTCTGAGAGCAAGTGCAGGAAAGCTTTTAATGCAGAAAAATGACAGAGGAATGTTCTTAATATACTAACGTAAAACACATATTTAATGAAATTATCACCTTTAGAAAGATCCTTAGGAAACATTACTATTGCACTGTTTTAGTGTTACATAGAAAGAAAAAAGAGCAAATATATTTCAGCCATTTTGAAATATGAAAAACAAAACATTTCTGGCTACTTAAATTAGGAGAATGATATAATTTAATTGTGAATGACAGTTAAAAAGCATTCATATCTGGGATTTCACACTGTAAATTACATTTCCCTACCTGGCTTGGTAAACATCAGATAAATAATGCATTTTTACATTATTTGCATATTGGCTTGCTATGAAGCCAGTGACTGTGATTCACAAATAAGTCTTGTGTCTGTTTGTGTAGGGGACTTATGCATAATGTGTTGTGTGCAGCATTTTAATTGTAGCAGTCATTAGCATTCAAGATTGTGAAATAACCCCAGCATCTTTCCTTACATAGCAATAGATTTATATCGCAGAACATGTACAGAAGCTATTTTCAAGGTCTTTATGAAGCGGGGTTGCTGGAAGGATTTTACTAATAGCTGGAAAACAGCCAGTTTATTCCAGTGATTTCAGCTGTAATACAGTGATGAGCAAGGGAATTGGAAACATATTCACATTTCATTATAATGCATTATGTGTATGGTGTCACTCTTATTTTATTTATTCAAGTGCAGTTAAAAAGTGCAGAGAAAAAGAGTCAGTGTAACCATAGGTATAAAAATGTGGGATTTATAAGTTGGTCTTGAAGATTTTAGGCTTTTTTTTCCCAATTGAGGGAAAAGTGATAGAAGCAGCACATAACCCAGCTATTATTTTATTATGCCATTTAAAGGTGAATACTGAAAATATGGTTTTGGAAGAGCTTTGTCAGAGATACATAAGGACTAAACCACACATGGAATCTATGATAAATTCCCTTGTATATTCTGGGTTTATTTTCATACTTTTGCTTTAGTACTGTTTCTGACTATGCTGGAAAAGGTTTATTACCAAATGTCCCATTAGTGAACTTCTGCTTACTGGAGGTCTTGCAGAATATCATTCAATATTTATGTCCATGGAAGTGATAGGAAAGCATCCTCCAGGATTCTCTCTCTCTTGAATGTGAGATTCACTTTTCAGAGGTGTAATTTTTAGTGAGAATGAAGAATAGGTTTTTTTCTTCTGAATCCTGAGAAGCACTGGTAAGATGATAGATAGATAGACAGATAGATAGACAGACAGACAGACAGATAGATACATAGATAGATATAGACAGACCGACATGAAGGATTTGAAACTTGGAGATTTGAAAGAGCCTTATCTTTGTGTACTGGTGACACTGTGACTTTCTGTACAAGATGCAAAATGGCTCTGTCCCATGTACTGATTATTAAAAAGGCTATATTAGAAGAAATTGAAAATTTGTGGGTTTTTCTTAACAGGCATTGATCCAAATGCTTTG
The DNA here is from genome assembly GCF_011004875.1 of Balearica regulorum gibbericeps. NCBI lineage: Eukaryota > Metazoa > Chordata > Aves > Gruiformes > Gruidae > Balearica > Balearica regulorum. The sequence continues at coordinate 48,966,679 of NC_046185.1, read as the reverse complement.
CTGTTTTGGTTTTATTTATTTAATTATTCAATGATATTTTTTCCTGTGGTGAAGGTGGTAGCAGTTATTCACATTTCTCTGAACTTGTCTAGAGATGAAAAAGAGTTGGTTGTAGTAGACTACAGATTTGATAGAAACCACTGCGGTAAGGGAGATCCTACTCAGATGGAGATCTGTGTCTTGGAGTGCTGAAGGCAAAGGGCAGGACTGCTGGAGCTGCCCCTGCCCTCATTCACAGCCCAGAGAGAGTGAGCAGCAACCAGTCTCGTGTCCAAGCTCAGACGAAAATGCTGTGTGCTGAGTTCCTGGAGCAGGATAACAACTTCTACAGCTCCCAGTGCTTTCCTCGGGATTGTTAGGATTTATTTCATAGCTGACAGAAAGCCCATATTGTTCTCATGAGAAGGACAGTGTGTTAGTATTGTCACTTAGATTTCAAAAGCCTTCCTTTTAAAATAGACAGTGTGTTTTTTATGATTTAGAAGAACGCACAGCAATTTGCAATATTTCTTGAGTGCCACCAGAGGTCCACAGCAGTAACATTTCTGCTGTGACATTGCATGTTGCTACAAAGTTATAACGTTTAATTGGATGGACTTTAACAGTGGTTTAGTTTACTGTTTAAGCATTAGAATCACTAAAACAAGGTTGTCCTTTTTTATATTAAATATTGACTGCAGGGAATAGACTATTAATAAATGTGGTTAACAATCTTAAAAATTGTTAATAAACTTGTGTATGTTTTCAGCACATTGTAGAAAGTGTGATATGATTCTTTTTTCTTAGGTAGCACGGGGAGTTTTGTGGTACAACTACACTGAAATGCTCATTCCGAAAGGCACACAGAGGTAACAGCTTTGATGACTGTTAGTGTAGGAGATATTGGTTTCTGGCATTTTCAATACCCTTTTGCAGCCAGTCCACCTTGGCTAAATGGGTTCATGAAATTCCTAGGCCAAACAGAAAGACTTACTGAACAGAGTTCAGAATTTCTTAATGGATTAAATGTCTCTCCCATATGTTTAAGCTTCAGCAGGCTCCTCCCTCTTTCTGTCCCTCTCTCACACACATATGCATACACCGAAATCAACCCTTAAATATATCAAATCCAATTATTTTTGTTTTTATAAAATAATTTACTTTATAAACAGTCATTTTGAATGAAGTAAGTAAGGTTCAGGCAGTCTAGGCATGAAAGAATTTGGCCCATTCCATAAGAGTGACTGCAAAATTAGTCCCTTATTGTAGAAGATACAGTATAGGCAACTGAATTGCTTATGTCATGTTTGAAAAGGGTGATCCTAATCAAAAGGTTGGAATTTTCCTCTCAGATCTGCAAGGCAGATCTCCACTCCAATATTATTCTTTCTCCATATGCATGGAACTTCAAAGGATTATGCATGTAAAAAGAGAAGAATATCTTAATCAAGATCAGCCATGCACATCTTGAGAGCAGAGTTTGCATCCAAATGAGGACTGACTGAAAAGTGAAATGTTCATTACTATGACCAAAATTGTGTGCAAAACTGAGAGAGTAATTTATGCTGTCAAGTTCAGAAAGGAAATGGACAAAGCATTTCGGAATACATGAAAGGGAGCCCTCTTCTGTTGGCGTAGGAGAGGACTAGACAACTCGAATAACTGTGAGCTAAATTGTGCCTGTAAGCACAGCCCTGAGCAAGGAATAGTGTATATGATGAACCACTCTAAGAGATACGTGCCTCCAGGTACAAGTCTCTGAGATGTAATTGCCTCCTCGTTGCTAGTCTATAATGGAGGCAAGTCATACCAGCATGCACTGATCGGCACACAGATTGGAAGACAGTCTAAAGCTGATGAAATAAAAAATCTCTCAGTCCTCTCCTCTAGCTCTCTGTTCCTTTCCTGAATGCAAATATATCAAAATTTTTGTTTCTTTACAGAAGAAAACCAGACTGTATCTGCCTTTAATAGGCATCTATCATGGAGAATTGGTTAACGGGAAATGCAAACTGCTGTAGATGTGGATATTTTTAACTGCAACACCTCAGAAAGATCCTGTCACTGCTGAAGTTATGCGAGAAATCTGACCAAATTAATTCAGGTATGTTCCAGATTTGTCACTGAGGCAGAGTCACTGAGGCCATCTAACCATCTATGGCGGGAGCAGCATATGGCCACAGCCTGCTGTCTTCCCTCAGAGACTGGCTAAGGAAGCAGGCCAGGAATGCTACTTATGCTTCTGAAAGAGTAGAGAGGATTCGTTAAAACCTGCCGGTTGGTTTTTAAATAGCTAGTTTACTATATTCAAAATGAAAGCAGATGCAATTAGTGTGCAATTTCATTTTGAACAACATAGTTACATGCATGAAGATCTATTTCTGCACTAAGATAGTCAGACCACAGTCAGATTAAAAAGATTTAAAAAAAAAAGGAAAAAAAATAAGCCTTGTTCTTTAAAGTATTAAAGTATTTATGTTCCTTAGCTCTGTGTTCAGTTGCATTCAGTTCAACAGGTAGTTCCATACCAAGACACCATCTGCTATGCAAAATGTAATCAATCTCTCTTTTAAAAGGATAACAAAAATATCCCTTTCTATATTGGCATTCTTAACATAAACAAGGACATCCTGTGTCCTTTCTGCTCAGCCATGAGGAAGAAGAAGGAATTATCCCTTCCTAAAATAACTTACCCAGTAGAGGTTGAAGGCATGTGGGTATACCCCACTGATGTCCAGAGACTTTTGGAAGACAGAGGTCTTTCCTCAGAGCCAAGAAGCAGTGAGGTGTCACCTTTGGTGCCGTGGCTGTGCACGAAGAGAGGGCATACATACGGTGCAGCTTTATTGCAAGTTTTGGTTACATAAAGCTTTTGTGACAACCCATACCCAACGATGAAATAGAAAGTGACATCTTAAGGTAACAGACATCATAAAAGAAAAATACGCAGAGAAAACAGCTGTTCTCCCACTGCTGCCTCAGACTTCTTCTGCCAATCATAAACCTTTCTTCCTGTTTTATTTCAGAAATACATTTATTTTATGTTAACTGCATTAAATTATCTTATAATAAGTAAATAAAAGATTAAGCAAAGAAAACACAATCATCTGTATGAGCTCAGAATTCAAAATACAATTTCTTTTTTTTTTATTCAAGTTTTCATTTCACACAGGCATAAAATCACTTGAAAATACAGTAAGCCCACTTCAAGACTCATTAAATGCAACATATGTAACCTGGCCATTCAGCATTTCTTCAGATTTTTTTTGAAGTTACTCTTTTATTTTATGTTTTATTTCATGTTGCTAGGACAAGAAATTACTTAAAATTTAACTGAGCAGTGAACTCTTACAGAAGGCTTGCAAGCCTTTGTGCTTCTGCGTTTTAAGTCCCTTCTTATTTTGTGCTCAGTTTTCCTGTTGCACTCTTGTTCTGAAAATAAACAAATAAGTTTAATAACATTTACCTTCTCTATAGTTTCTAGTTAAACCCTGGGTGTTATGCAGTGGTGGACACAGCTGAAACATCACATTTTTAATTGCCCCACAGTGTTAATCCAAGGGGATTAACATGATGGTCCCTTCTTTCCCTCTCTCTAGAAGGGAGGGAGAACACTCTTTTAGAAGCACGGAGAGAAAAGTAGTGGTTTCTTGGTAAGGTCTTACACATTCCTCAGTAGCTCAGTGGATATCCCGCTTTGTACTCAAGTGTGTGTTCTCTGTAGATGAAGATCACTGAAATCCATGAGAAACTTGCATTAACTAATTATTCCAAGCTACCTACTGCAGTTTAGTTTATGAATATTAGCACTACAATGATCAGATGCTGGGGGGGGAAGTAAAGGCCAACTTAATGACTTCAGCCCTATCAAAGATAGTAGATTTTTATTGTGGTTATTGTGTGTTTAAAAATGAATGAGAAGAACTTTAAAGATTTACAGAGGGAGAGCAGTGCTGGAGGAAAAGGCTTTGTTTCTACCTCAAAGTACTGTACTGACTACTTACTAAATATTCATGGAAGATTCAGTGCTATACTGCACTGCTAATAGTCTTGTGTGAAGGAGCCATCTACTTGAGGGAGCTTCAGTCTCCAAGCCATCAGCTTTCTTTAGCCTCTCTGCTGTGACTGTGAACTGTGGTGATAATATTTCTATTTGTGATACAGCGGCTCAACTCTGCGACAAGTCATGAGCTCACACTATGCATCCGACAGCTTCTTTTATACTGCTCTGGTGAGAAACCAGAGAAGGCAGATGATAGTTTGTAACTCAATTCTGAATTCATTTTCTGGGGGAAACACAAGTAATCAGAGCCATCCATTTTCAGGCTGAGCCTTGAGAATGATAAAAGTAACTTAAAGAGGTTATGGGCATTGCGAACCACAACGCTTGCATCCTCTTTCTACCCCCTCATCATCTTCAGTTGTGTTGAGGGTATGGGGACTGCAGGTAAGAATAATATGTATCTTTTAGTCCTGTCTTTCTTTCAACTATTATATTTCAGAATATGAAGGAAATGCTTGTTCTTACCACAGCAGTATAATCTGGAAGCTACTGTATTCACTGGGGATGTGGGAGATGGAGTTTCCCACCTTTTTTTTTTTTTCCTCACCGGAAGTGTGGATTCAACATCATATCAAAGATAGTAGGAGATGTGGATGGCCATCAACATATCCATCACATCCATCCACGTATATCCATCACACATATTGCCATTTTTGTAAGTCTTTAAACATTCAATGGAGTAGAGTCAAGAGCACAGATCCTCCTCACTTCACTAGAAACTGGTTTCTATAAACTTGAATAGTCTCCCTCCCATCTCAGAGCATGTGTTCCTATTGGGGAAATGGGGAACCATTTCCCTGCGTATTGCAATGAAACCTGGGTCAGCAACATCTCCTCATGTCCTGATTGAAATAAAACCTGGACATGTAGCCAGCACAGGACCTGTGATCTGCTCCAATACCTCTGGACAGTGAGATCAATCTTCAGGAGCCACCATGGAGCACAAATGCTGTACATTAAAACAAAAGTTCAATATAAATCGTAAGTATATAATCCAACAGACCCTGCTGCAGCCAGAAAGATTGACGTTTCCATGCTGGTTGCCATGCTGGGATGCTTACTGGCTACATTATTTCCCATTAAGCATTTCTTATATCTCATACTTTCTTGGTCTACTTAAAAGAAGGGACCTAAGGATGTTTTCATCCTATTGGTGATCCCCAAGCACTTCTTAAAGACTGACCCTCACTTGTCCTGTGTGTCTAGTTTGTTATACATTGATTTTTCTTTTCATTTGAAAATTAAACACTTGATGTAGAATGAAATTTATAGTTTAACATGACACAGTGTTGCGGGGTTTTTATTTTTGTTTCCCAGTACAACAAAAGCAGAAACTAAATTAGGTTAAAACTGAATAGACATTAGGATTCATTTCAGCAACCAAAATGAAAAAAAAAAAAAAAAAAATTAAAAATCAATTATTCATTTAGCTCTTCTAGGAGCTTTTTCTACATAGAAGGCTCAGACTTCTACTGGAAGTCTATTCTATTTGGACTACCTAACAGCTTTGGATCCAAAGGAATCCCTAAATCAAGATGTGTTCAGGAGAAAAATAAAACCATTCCATACTTTCTGTCCATTGAAAATTACTGAGCAACAATTCCAAGACCATATATTTTCTTTCAGTTTTAGAATTTTTGGAAAATATCACAGACAATGAAGGATGAGATTTTGTTACATATATCATAAGCTGCTTGCTTCAAGCATCAGCAACTAGGTAGGCATAATGACAATGGAGCAAAAGATGAACAACAAATTTGACTGAGTCCACTAAAGCAATAGGATAAGTTTCATGTGATGACCTGTAGAGGATACAATGTGGAGGTGAAAATAGAGTTGGGAAGAACAAATAAATACTATGTCCTAGAAAAGGGGGGGGGGGGGGGGGGGGGGGGGGGAAGAAAAAGAAATAAACAAACAACAAAAAACGAAACCAAACAGAAACTTGGTGCTAGATAAGAAAAATAACATAATTCAGGTGCATCTCAACTGAAAGAAAACAACCAGCTAAATGATCAATCTAAGTTGCTACAAAACCATTGTTATATAATAATTTTAACCATTTGTCTTCTAGAAGATGAAATCCTTAGTTCAGTACCCAGGAATTAAAATTCACTATGAAATACTGACATGAAAAAAGAGAGTGTAATTCATATTTGGGGTAGGTCTAAGTGTAGAAGTAGTAACAAGCACATTTGTGTTCACAAAAGCAAAAAACTTTCTGGAAAAGTTGATGGCTAATGTCAGAAATTATTTTGTTGAGTTCTCATTTCAGTGGGAAATGTTCTAAGAATTATTTTTAATAGGAATATATCATACCAGAAAAAATATATTTCTCTGAATTAAAAGTAACCTATTTTGTTTTCTGAATACTCCCTGTGGCATGCTCCTGTTGAGAGAATGGACACAGTTATTCACTGAAGCTGTTCAATTAATGAATATATATTCAAGAAAATTGCAATCTACTCAATTTGAGGTGAAATTCACTGAATAAATTATTTGTTATGAATTATTCATCTACATCTAGTAAATATGCAGTTCCCTCTAATTTTTAGTAAACACTATAACATTTGGTTTTCAAAAGTCATTAAATAATCAGTCAACATATCAGCTGCTGTCATTTCTCAGTTGAGGGTTATGAAGAGGTCTATGGGCCAAATTCAGAGCTCTTTCCCTTAAAAGAAAGCTTATATTTATTATCTCAAAGTCACTGGAGTCTCCCTGAATTTATACCTTGTAAGTTAAACTAAAATCTTGCCTTTTCTCTAATCAGTTTAATTACTATAGATAAGTAAACAAATTTGTTACTTTGTCATAAACACTCTTCTATTTACGTGATTTATATATTCTAAAAGGCTTTTTCTATTTGCTTCTTTTTTAATACAAAATTGTCAGCAAATAGTAAGAGTCAAAGTAAAAATGAAAAATGAGAAAGTCGTTCATTTGTTCACTTCAAAAGTTTGCTGATTGCTTTTGACAGTGCTGTAAGAACCTACCAAGATGGTACGGAAATGCCAAGATGGCCAACCTTTTGCCCAATTGTAAAGAGATTCAGAAAACTAAACCAAGGAATTTTATGTCTTCGAAAACCAAACAATCCACACTGATGATTCACAATAGGTCTAAGAAGATTCCTCATCGAAATTTCACTGCAAAGAGTATAGTAGCTTCTGGTAAAAAGCAACCCATCTTAAGAACTTCTATATTCACACCAGGGAATGTAGAGCTAGCCAAATATGCTGTATCTATAAAGATATAAGGACCTATCTGAAAAGACGCAGTAGTCTGGAAAATTTCCATACTCAGAACTTCAGTGAAACAAAAGAAGACTTCCACGAGAGAGGCTTTGTGAAATAGGCCTATAATTTCATTTAATGTTGTGTACAAAAATGTGTCAGTAGGAAAATTTCATTTCTCTGGTGACGTCCCTTGCTCAGTTATGCATTAATTAGCATTATAAATTCTTACCTTGTAGCTATTAGATCTGTGCAACATTATAATGCCCCATACTTACCACATTGTTTGTCCTTTCTCCCCCAGTTTCATCTGTTATCTGGTTTATCCTGGGATGTTTTTGAAGTGAAATGGGAAATCTGCCAACAGCTTGATTTCCTGGTGGAACATGGTGAAATTGAGATTGCATGTTTTGCTAAGTGGCAACAATGTTTTCACTTTAAAACAACAGAATGTAATTTGTTAATTTCTTAGAACTATATAAGCAAAGTTTTCCTTTTTAACATGGGCCATGTCACTTCAATTCACTGAGAAGCAAAACACTGGCATGGTATTAACTGTAGAAATATGTCATATGCATTAGCCTATTCTGAAAACAAGACGCTCATACGACCTCTTGGCACCAGATAACTAATTAGCTTTGCCTGTTTGGGAATACTGACTCCAGCTACATTACTTATCCTGACTAATTACGTGTTTTCTCTCTTCTATGCCAGTATCAATTGTGTAACCGGAGGGCTTCATAATAATGCTCCATAATGTCAGGGAAGAGATTGCAAGAATTTTAAAGGATGGATTTTTTGAAAATGAAAGCAATACAGTGATTTCATATATAACACATAGTAGATATTAAACTGGGTCATCGTCTACAAAATATGTCAGATATTTGCCTTCAGCTATTCCTTTGCCTGATTCTCTGCTTTCCAGACTTACCTGGAGCACTGAACCCTCCCCTCCATCCCTTGTCCCTTTCAAGGTTGTGACCCACAGAGCTCTTTTCCCATACATCTGTGACGCCAGCCTCCCCTCCCCTCATCTCATATAGTCCATCAGGAGCTCCTCCTTCTGTCTTTTCTTGTACAACCAATCCCATGTCATTAGCACCATCCTATGCCTCCTGAGTTGTTTCTGTCAAAGTATGGGTGGGATGGGAAAGCGTTTGGGATGGCCAACTGCTGTTGCTGAGCCAGCAACGAAGAGTAAGGCTTCCTGCCCGTGATACTGTGGAGCATCGAAAAAGGATCAGAGACGGCAGCTGCTGCTAGAAGCATTTGCTGTTACCCCCAGCTCAGGCTCACCCCTCATATCCAAAAGAAGAGCCATAGCCCCACACACCCTGCTCTCTGTGTCAGGAGGCAGGGGTTCACTGCTTTGGTAGTGTTCGTTCTATGAGTGAAATGGCTGAGTCATCTGGTGCAGGCAAAAGAGGCAGCAGAACTGTGTCTCCCCCAAACATACTGCTGTCCTGTGAAATGGACTGATTTTCTTACAGCCAAGGCCAGCTTTGTATAGTGTTAAATCTCTCCAGATTTGGATGTTGCAAAATCAAAGATTAGATGGCAGTCATAAAAATAAAACTTTGAAAACAGAGAGATGCCCATCCTCTTGCTGCTATGATGGGATATTATTATATGTTTTTATATTCTATCCCCACTTAAACTGCGAGTGGCTTTTAACAGAATTAGACATGCGCAGTCTGTCCCCCAAACTAGAGTCCTGCACTGTATTGCCTCTGTCAGCTAAGTATATTTCACTTCTATCCTGAACTCAGACATGTAATTTTTTCCTGCATATTCAGTCCAATTTAAATGCATTGTAGGTGATACCTTGAAAATGTGATTTGTCTATTAATCAATCTAAAGAGGTTCTTTATCCACCCTATTAGATTTCATGGCAACCTTTGGCATTTGTTTCAGATACATGTTTTGCTACTAGAACTTGCTTTCACTTCTGATATTTTAACCAGCATTTCCCTTTCAAAACTCACGATCAGTGACACCGAAGAAGTTCAGACACACAGTACCCAAGTAGGGATTGGCCTTACTTCAGGCAGATCCACTGGCTTTACCCTTTAGTCTGACTACAAAGCTGAATCATCTTCATCTGATGCACTCAGAAACATTTCAGTGTGGCACTCCTTGAAAAGTTTTACCTCTTTAGGCCTCATCCCCTTTATACAGGATTATAGATGTTCTGAATCACTACTATTTGTTTTTATGTCCTGTTAAAATAGACTACTATCATATTCTAATTACTTATTGGCACCAATTTTAGTACTTTTTTTCGTATCCTGCATACAGAACCAGACAACAAAATTACAGACAAAACCAGACAAAAAAATACATCTGATTGAAACTTGCCAGAATATTAATATTTTATGTGAATTAAAATTCTGTTCACAGAATAACTCTTACATCCCAAGTGAAAGGACATACAACAAATATATTAGCACCTCATGCAGAGTGCTTAATACTGAAAAAGTGTAAAAAAGGCACCTGAGTATAAGATCACAGGAATTTTTTGAGGGTGTGGGATCTAAACAGACATGTTAAAAACCAACTCTCTCTGAGAAATGTTGAAGTTTTTGCAAGTGGAGTTCTTATTTCTAGTCAGTATACTTATATTATTAATTTCCAACATTGTTTTATTGATATTTAAAGGAAAAAATACAGCTCTAGAAGGATTTTGATGTCTCCACACTCTAAGTGATATTAATTTGAAAGGAATATCACTCTCAGGAAGAACAATACCCAGAAGGTTAATCATTGTCATAAAAGATATGAACAAAACATCTGAATATGTCTGAATAGGGGGCTGATTATGCCTTTACTTTTAGAGATGTAAACTTTGTCTACCATTGAACTCAAGTTCAATACCATTGCATGACTTTTAGCAGACCAGGCAAGGATTTGCTGTGCCAGCACTATGTGAATCAATTATATTTTTTTAACATTATGTCCCCAGTGTATGAAGAATGATGATATCAACACCCATAACACCAGTGACTTTTGTATTTAGCAGTGGTGCAGAAGCTTGTAAGATCTAGGTCTTGCAAGTAGAGATTAGAGAGCATCAACAGAAATGGAAGAAGGCATGTTGGAATGATTGAAAGCTACTTGTAATTTCTGTTCCCACATTCAGAAACTCCATTTATCTAAAATCCATGGTGAGATAGGCTCACACTTCACTTACCTTTACCTGTTTTATTTTTCCTAACTGAAATGAAAATGAGCACAAGTTAACATGACCATGCAGCATAATCAGTTTTCTTTATTGTATGAACTAATTCACTGAGATGATCACATTTTCTTAAAATATGATAAGCAGGGAGTTCTTAAGTACAGAATTTTTTCATAGGAACAAATAATAGCTGTTGCTGCTATTGATTTGTAGCTGCCACTGGGGAAGACAAAAGATATCTTTGGACAGAATATCTAAATTCTGGATAAATTTAGACCTGACTTTAAAGACATTACAAAGCTCCTGCATTTGAGTGAGACAAGGAATTTGCTGCCTGCTACTAAAACCAGTCCTGATTTTTTCTTTGTTCATGCAATGACATGAGGTCAAGAACACTCAAGAATTTTTAGTTTATTTAGGAATATTAACATGGAGCTGAACAATTACTTTTCATACGACATGTATTTTAGTACAATGAACAGAATTTTAGAATTAAATCAGTAATATTCATTGAGTTTATCTGTGTAAATACAATAAACTAGCTAATCTACACCAAATTTGTTTATGAACAAATTTGTGTGGGATTCAGCTTCAGATTAACACACCTAAATGTAGTTCCCCACATGAAGGAAAATTGGTTACCTAAACACAAGCACCTTATACTTTCTGGGATGCACTAGGGTATACTGTACATCGGAGTAAAGCCATCAGGTATGATGCATGACTGCATGCCTCTGTAGTAGGAGCTGAAAAACAAGTGCAATAATGCCCCAGCACCAAAAAAATTACACAAGATGCCCTGCTTGTAGGCAGCTAAATCCCATCCTATGTGTGTAAATTCCCAACAGAGAGAAGAAGAGGTCAGTTCAGTTGTCTCTGCTTGGATCTTTAGTATGATCTAAACACCCAGCCTGGTCTCCTGATAAGGTGTTGGGTTTTAGCCAGGAACTAGCTATTATGCCCAATACAATCCTTGGCTGCTAAAGAGCTGCTCAACTTAAAGTAGATACCACTATTTGGCCAAATGAATAACTCTAGGGTCCCCTAGCTTTACAAACCAAAGACCTGTCATTTGCATACACTTAAACATCCAGTGCTACTTGATATGTTTTAGGGTATATGAGAAGTCTGACTCAGTCTGGCAGACATGACGGGACATACATTCAACTCATGATTCTCTGGAATGACAGCTGGAGATGGGTCACAAGTTCATCTGTGCACTTGTGCATCTCAAACGGCACTGGGTGTCTGTGTGTGAATAATTTAATCAAGAAGAAAAACTGTTGAACTGTAACTATCCAAGAAAGCTAATAAAACAATAAAACTATATTTCTCACAATTCTGTGCCTATTATTTTTTTTTTCTCCCTCTTTCTATGCAGCATCCACATGAATTTTTGGCTTGGTATCTACCTCACGCTGCTATAAAACATTTTGATGCTCAAGTTCCTTTGAATAATTAATCTGTCTTCCTTTGACAACAAAATGGGCAAACAAGGACTTCTAAGAATGGGGTGATATAGTTATAGTAAGGAATCTTACAGCTACTTCTTATTGTCTGTTTCTGAGCCATCAGAATAGCTGTGACATTTTATCTTTTGCAATACAGGCTGAGTATAATGTTGTAAGTACACAGAAGAAAATTATAAGCATAGGACAGCAAAGGAGAACCTGGTCTTGCATTAATGAGACTTCAGTTATGTGGCTACCAAATTAACCTTGAGTAGGAGCAATAAGGGCAAGGCCAGAGAGATATCAAGCAGCTAATTGCATGCTTTTAGTGCAGAGGATCACCACCAAACAAGACATTTTTATTACATCTGGCCTACCCATCTTTTTATAAGTTACAGTATAGAGAGAAATGCAACAATCTATAAAGGCATTAGCAACTGTCATGTAAGAATGATGTTTTTGGAAAGTGCAGTTTTAGGTCCTATTAGGATGAGAAAATATAGACAATCCAAAATCTGTGTCAAAGTTTTGGGAATCTTGGGGTTGTACTTTTGTAGCTGCAATGTCATCATGACTTAAGGCACTTTCTTCTTGCACTATAAAGCTATTTTAGAACTAAATTGACTTCAGTACACCAAAGCTAGCTTAGAAATTCAGTATCTAATCATAAGCAATTATGTTCATATTTCTACATTCAAACAAGTGAGTCCCTTTATGAGTTCAGAACCTTGTCATAAAGTCTAACATCTGAAATGAAAAAAGCAGTAGATTTGATAGGCATAAATGAGCCCAGTCGATCAGCCACTTAAGAAGAATTTGCTTCTTTGACCTTATGCTTCTTACAGATACAGATTCCTGCTTTGACAGAAGCTGACTCCACAGAGAGGCAGAGGGATGGGGACACCAAAAAAAACCCAAAAAAACCCCAAACAAAAAAAACAGTCTCCTAAAAATACCTGAGGGACTACTGTTTCTCATATAGGAAGATGTCATCAGGATACCACCGTATCAACTATTCTGTCGTTGCAAGATGCCATTGATCAACTGGAAGACTGGGAACTGAGTAGAGAAATACCTTGACATTGTGGCAACCCAAGAATTATCAAGCTGAAAAGTCATTTGACATACTGAAAATTTAGATATGCCTCCATACTTACAAACATGGAAGAACTGCTCAGGAATGTGAAAGTTGATGGCAGCCTTGGTTGCCAGTGATAATGAGATGCTTCAGTTCAGAATCATGACAGGAGAGAGCAGAAAGCTGGATAACAACTCTGGATTTCAGGAGAGCAGACTGTTCAAGAATCTGCCTTGAAGAATCCCACAGAAAACAAACCTGGAGATAATCGTAGAATCATAGAGTCATTGAATGGTTTGGGCTGGAAGAGACGTTTAAAGATCATCTAGTTCCAAACCCCCTGTCATGGCCAGGGACATCTTTCACTAGGTTAGTTTGCTCAAAGGACCACCCAACCTGACCTTGAACACTTCCAGTGGTGAGGCATCTACAAGTTCTCTGGGCTGCCCAATACTGGGGATTGCCCTGACCCATGTGCAGGACCTTTTTGCACTTGGTCTTATTGAGTGTCATGAGGTTTGCATGGGCCTGCTCCTTAGTCCTGTCAAGGTCCCTCTAAATATCATCCCTTCCCTCTAGTGTATCAACTGCACCACTCAGCTTGGTGTCATACACAAACTTGCTGAGGGTGCACTTAATCCCACTATCTATGTCATTAATCAAGATACTGAACAATATTGTTCTCAGTATGGACCCTTGAGGGTCACCACTCATTATTTGTTTCCACTCCGACATTGAGCCATTGCCTACAACACTTTGGACATGGCCATCCAGCCAATTCTTTATCTATCTAACAGTCCATCCATCAAATCCATATGTCTCCAAGGTAGTGGCAAGAATGTTGCTGTATCAAAAGCCTTCCAGAAGTCCAGGCAGATGTCCACTGATGCAGTCACTCCACTATAGAAGGCCAATACATTAGTCAGGCATGATTTACCCTTGGTGAAGCCATGTTGGCTGTCTCTAACCACTTCTCTGTCTTCCAGATGTTTTGACATATCTCCCAGAAGGATCTGTTCCCTGATCTTAGCAGGCACAGAGGAGAAGCTGACTGGTTGATGGTTCCCAGGGTTATTCTTACTACCCTTTTTCAAAATGGATGTAATATTCCCTTTCCTCCAGTAACTGGGAACTTTGCCTGACTGTCAGGACTTTTCAAATATAACAGAGAGTGGCTTAGTGACTACATCTGCCAATTCCCTCAGGACCCTGGAATGCATCTTATCAGGTCCCATGGACTTTTGAATATTTGGTTTCCTTTGGTGGTCTTAAACCTTATCTTCTTTTCTGATGGACAGGACTTAGAAGGTTGTGATGAGCAGAACAGAGTCTAGCTGGAGACACATCAGTAATGATGTGATCCAGGGTCAATGGTGGGTTCAAATCTGTTTAGCATTTTCATTAAGGAACTGAATGATGGTACAGAGTTCGTCCTCAGCAAGTTTGCAGATAATACAAAACTGGGAGGAGTGGCTGATGATAGACCAGATTGTTGTGCTTCCTTTCAGAGGGACCCTGACAGGCTGGAGAAGTGAGCAAACTGGAAGCTCATGAAGTTCAACAAAGAAAGTGCTGCTCCTGGGGTGGAGTAACCCTATGCCTCTGTACAGGCTGAAGGCTGACCATCTGGAAAGCAGCTCTTCTTGGACTCCTGGTAGGCAACAAGTTATACATGAGACAGCAATGTGCCCATATGCAAAGAATATCACCAGCATCCTGGGCTTCATTAGAAAGTGTATTGCCAGCAGTTTGAGGGAGGTGATCCTTCCCCTCTACTCAGCACTGGTGAGACACCATCTGGAGTGCTGGGTCCAGTTCTGGGCTCCCCAGTACAAGAGAGAAATGGACATACTGGAGCAAGTCCAGTGAAGGACCACAAAGGTGGTTAAGGGATGGGATCATGTAACATATGAATAGAGGCTGAGAAAGCTGGGGTTATCGAGACTGCAGAAAAGACTCAGGGATCTTATCAATGATTTTGCTAAACATGTTGTTATACATTTTAAGAGTTTAATGAAATGTGATCCCAATCATGGTTGGGGTCTTTCATCAGTACTGTAATGTAAATCTCAATCAGTAATACAATCCGCAGGTTGAATATATCCTGTTAGATAAGATAATAATAAATATGTGAGACAGACAAGCACCGTACAAAGCCTCAAACTGTTCTTCTTTGCCATAAAACATCATAAACCTCATCATTTTTCACTTAGTTGAATTGTAATTCAATTAATTGTAAGCATTGAGTGCTTACAGAAGACTTCATTGTATGGTAGAGTTCTTTTTAGAGATTAGGATATAAAATTAATTTTAGCAATATTTAATTGATATTTATGAAAAGGATTCATATTCATATTGTTGGGGGAGGGTTTCTTTGGTTTTAGAAGAATTCAAAAATATCTATTTAGTATATTTGTTTTCCTTTTTTATTCATGAATTAGTCGAATGGTAAAACATTATTTAACATAAGAAATCATATGAAAACTATTTATTATTTTTCAGTCTCCTCTACCAGTCTGACACTTACAGGTCTTGCCATTACTCCATGCATATTACATACTCAAACAAATATTTCTCTACTGCCTTTTGCTTAATAGTATTTTTTCCAGAGTGGAAATTGACAGTCACAATACTTCCAGCTATACTCCCTGTTACTAATATGTTCATTTTTATATGTAAGAGCAAAACCCTGTCATAAAATGCTATGGCACCAGTATTGTTTCATATACTACTTTTATTCTCTTTAAATAATGCAAAAATTTAAGAAAACTAAAGGAATCAGGCAGCGTATTGTAGACTGCCTGCTAGAAAAAAGGTTTTAAGTAGTGTTTGTAAAACACTTTTAAAAGCCAAGATGAAAAGCACTTCTTAAATGCAGCATTTGTACTTTCATCCATTCCTTCAAAATATCTTACTCTTTACTATCCTCAGCTTCTGAGAAAGCAAAAAAATTGCATATCTTATTGAATTAAGAAGAAAGAGTACATATTTTGCCTATAAATTTTGCACGGATGCAAAGTTAGAACAAATCCAAATAACACCAAAGATAGCAGGGAAACTATGAGTATTCTGTTCTTTCATATATATTCCTAAGTGAAGCAAACAAAAAAAGGAAGTCTCACATATATTTAGTGTCTCATTTGAATGTAACAAAATCTCAAACCCAAGTGAATTTTCCTTCACCAAATTCAGCATTTTATCATAGAATCATAGAATAGTTTGGGGTACAAGGCACTTTAAACTTTAATTAGTTCCAACTCCCCTGCCATGGGCAGGGACACCCTCCAGTAGACCAAGTTGCCCAAAGCCCCATCCAACCTGGCCTTGAACACTTCCAGGGAGGGGGCATCCACAGCTTCTCTGGGCAACCTGCTCCAGTGCCTCATCATTCTCATAGTAAAGAATTTCTTCCTAATATCTAATCTAAATCTACCCTCCTTCATCTTAAAGCTATTGTCCTATCACAACAGGCCTTACTAAAAAATCTGTCCTCGTCTTTCTTATAAAGCCCCCTTTAGGTATTGGAAGGCTGCTGTAAGGTCTCCCTGGAGCCTTCTCTTCTCCAGGCTGAACAGCCCAACTCTCTCAGCCTGACTTCATAGGAGAGGTGCTCCAGCCCTCTGATCAGCTTCATGGCCCTCCTCTGGACCCAATTCATCAGGTCCATGTCTTTCTGGTACTGGGGACCCCAGAGCTGGATGCAGTACTCCAGGTGGGGTCTCACAAGAGCAGAATAGAAGGGCAGAATCACCTCCTGCAATCTACTGGTCACGCTTCTTTTGATGCAGCCCAGGATGAGATTACCTTTCTTCACTGTAAGCACACATTGGCAACTGATATTCAGTTTTTCATCCACCAATATCCACTTCTCTGCAGGGCAGCTCTCAGTCCACTCATCACCTAGCCTGTATCCATGTTCTGGATTGCCTTGACCCAGATGCAGGACCTTGTTGCACTTGGCTTTGTTGAAATTCATGAGGTTTGCATGGGCCCACCTCTCAAGACTGTTAAGGTCCCTCTGGATGGCATCCATTCCCTCTAGAGTATCAACCACACAACTGAGCTTGGTGTCATTCACAAACTTTCTGAGCGTACACTCAATCTCACTGTCCATGTCCCCGACAAAGATGTTAAATAATACTGATCCCAATATGGACCCCTCAGGGACATGTCATCACTGGTCTCCACTTAGACATTGAGCTTTTTACTGCAGCTCTTTGAGTGGAACCATCTAGCCAATTCCTTATCTGCTGAGTGGTCCATCTAGTGGTTTGATAATGAGATATTTGCAATTGCATCAGCAACATCAAGTGTATATTTTTTATGTGTGTCATTTATTTGGTTGGAGACTTTTAATCCGTCTTCTTGTCTTAAACTTTGTACTTGGGCTTATTTTTTTTTTTAGCTCCCTTGAAAGGAGAGTTTACTTTTTCTGAAGCAATGATAGTTACAGCACAACCTAACAGTAAGGTTGCCCTGAATAGAATCAAACCAAGAAAAGTGGAAAAATATAACTAACGTATACATATAAACATGATTAACTCATTAGTGGTCACGAGAGTGGAATAAACTCTGAAGAACAATATGTTGGCATCTTGAGATTATATAACCTTAGTGAGACACAGACTATCAAAAAGGAGTCAAGTCCATCGGTGTAGAATATATTTTGGCTTTTCAATTCTAATTAGCCAATTTGGACTAGATGAACAGCAAAATATGTAAATTTGAGTTTTCTGAGCTAAATTTAGCTTTGTCACTTTTTAAAAATACTGTATATAGCAGCTGATGTACAAATTAAGCTGTGCAATTAAGCAGCTGTTCTAGTATAATAGTAACACTATAAAATATAAATGTACCTGGCATGTTTTTCAACAGAAGTGAAAGAACTCCTGCCCACACAGGTCTTATTCAGATCTTCTTTACCCTCAAAGATTGAACAATCCTCCAAGAAGAATATATGACAACAGTGATGTGTAAATTAACTCTTGTTTTTGTTTATGCAAACTGGCTAACCTCCAGTAGAGGTATAGAATCTCTCCAGTAAGAAATTCTTTTCCATTGACCCAGCAGGGTATCATCAATGGTGGAAAATTTTCAGAGAAAAAAAAATACATGAGAAGTGTTTACAAAGAAGAAATCTTTTATCCAGCAAGAAGGTTATATGTTCCTCTGTACCTTTACATTTTCAAATAAGTCAGCCCAAAATGACCACTGCAATGGAAAAGGATGCCTAACTTTGATTTCATAATTAATTAAAAGATCAATGACTGTTCCACACAGCTGGGTGTTAAGCTGTCCTAGAATCTAATTCCAGCCTTCTGATAAAGTTTGGGCCTTTATTTTATTTTATTTTTTTTCTTTTTCCAAATGTCATATAAAACTGACCGAACAAGTTTACAGAATACCTAATGAGAAAACACTACATCATTCTTAACACAGAGCACAAGCAAACAGTTTTATTCCTGTTTGTGCAGCTTAACCTTCTGCAAAAGTAATTAGGTCTATAATTAAAAAGCTATTTGGAATGATTAAACCCCTGTTATCTAGTGGCATTTAAAGACAAATGCAAATGTCAGAAAGGATGAATTAATTAAAATTACTATTGAAAAGAAAAAAGTATATTAGTGTACGGCCTAGAGGATGTTATTTACTGAATGTTACAATATGAGGTGAAGTTAAGATATTCAGAGGATATGGTGAAGGTTGAAACAATTTTATCTGGCATTTTGTAATGTGATCCACTACCATTCATTAATATATATTGTTATGTACACACATAGATATATGCCTCAGTACCTCTCTATAGTTTAGGAGCATAAGGCTTGCTCACAGGAATCTTATGTTTCATCTCTGCTTTCCAGGTCAGCGCAGTGCTGGAACACCAAGGGAGAATGGTTGCAACAAATTTGTGCCAGCTAACAGATCTCCCAGATCTGTGCAGGGGTGCTGTGGGAATATTTCTCTCTTTCCTTCCTTCCTTCCTTCCTTCCTTCCTTCCTTCCTTCCTTCCTTCCTTCCTTCCTTCCTCCCTCCCTCCCTCCCTCCCTCCCTCCCTCCCTCCCTTCATGCCTCTCATGCTTCTCATGCAATTAATATATGGGACAAAGCAATAGTGAAGTATCAAAAATCCTCTTTCATAAAGTTGATTTCCCCATAGTTACCTATACTGAATAGATTTAGTGTAACAATTTACCAAATTCACAGAGCAGACACACTGAAGGAGGTATGTTGATAGTATATGTTCTGTGTCACTCAGATGACTTTTGCAAGGCTCCCTACAGAGTTACTCTGTAGAAAGATATGTCCTCATATGAAAGGTATGTCCTCAAAGAGCATTTCAGCATACATTCCTGCAGTAGAAGCTCTGCAGTAGAACCCCTGGGAGGAAGCTGTCTCACTTCTCTGATGATAGAAAATGAACCTAAGGTGATATGCTTAATATCTGACTAATATGAATGCCCTTTCTTGTGCCAACAGGACTTGTGGCTTTCTTTACCAGACTTGATGTAGAATCATGACAGCATTTCTTCTGTCAGGGAGATTCTGCTTTCAGAGCATGAAGCTCTCTTCTTTTTATCTTATCCAATTAATTACAACATAAGAGTGTAATAGAGACAACATTGCTTTGCCCTCCCATCAATGACAAAGTACATTCAGCCAAAACACTTGTGGCAATTAGTGCCCGGAAACTGCATATTTTAAGCCAGTGGGCTTGGTCTCAAATGATTGTATGTTTGAACAATTGCTATAATTAGCTCCTGGATTTATCATTGTCACAATGAATTTTTTAATTACATTCAATATATGGCTTAAATGGCTATTTTCCAACCTGTTTTTAGAGGCAATGATACTGATTACTAGGTAAATTCTCTTCCCACTGCATTGATAAAACACCATGGCCAATAAAGATTAATTTTCAGTGCACGCTCCCAAATGTTAACACAAGAGCCATCTGAGTTTCTATTACTCACTTGGAGGCAGCAACCTCTATTAATTCATATGACTTATTTTGACAAATCTCTGTTTATAAGGTTTGTGTCTTTCGAACTTCATTATAAGGAGTTCAAGAGACACTTGATCAGGAATGGCTCTGTGAGGAAAAAAAAGCAACAACTGTGAAATGATCACTTAACTAAAGCACGGCATATCTGTGTGTCTTCAAGAAACTGTAGCAATAACTCATTACTTCTCAAAAAGTAAGATTCATAAAAAAGAACCATAACTTTAAAATGGTTTGGAAAAAAACAAAAAACAAATTTCAGACTTCAAAAGATAATTATCTTTTGGACTGAAAATTTCAGTGTGATTCCTGTTCACTATAAGGGGTGCAAGAAAGCTCAGCCAAAATTGTTTGCATGAAAGATGTAACCAATTACCCATAGTTTTTTAACAAACATTTTGTTATTGATTAAAAGTATGGAGTATTTCTGTTCTGATTGCATACATGTCAATATACTTTTATTATCTCACAGGCAACTGTGAGGGCAAGCTAACCTCATACCCAAAACCAGATATATACACACACATCGCCTCAGCCCAAAAGTGCTAGGTCTTTATAAGTCAGATGTTTAGTACACTAAAACTATGCTGTTGTCATCATTTTTCTGTACCTATGTGTTTTCTGAGAGTGAAATAAATGTGTAAAACATATTTGTTCCAAAGCTAAAGATATTGTGGTTATTGTTCTGACAGGTTTCTGGGTTTCTCACAACTGTCTGCAAAGCTGGCCACAGCTGTTACTAAAGGTTTGTTTCCTAAAGTCACAGCTAGGAGTAGGATTCTGGGTCAAAAAGGAGTATTTTCTCATTGTTGAAAGCAAAAGGGTTACATTGGCTTTTCAGCATTAGGGATAAAACAATGAGCATGGAAAAAGATTTTTTGGAAGGATTTTGTTTATTTGGTTTGGTTTGGTTTTAATGTGTTTAAGGCAGCATGAAGAAGTAGAAGGGATATCGATCATTAATTCACTAACTTCTAACATCAGGGGATCACAGTTCTGCTGTCAGTTTTTGGATGTGACTTCTTTGACTCCTTGTCTGTGTTGTCAGTTTGCATTATAAATCCTTTTGGGTTGGGGTTGGGACTGTAAAGTACAATGTGTTTTCACAGTATTATTCTGACTCAGGGCATTTAGATAATACTGTCACATAAATTGAATAATTTTAAAGTAATAAATTAGTTAACTAATTTCAGATTTCTCACCAAAAAAGGTCAGCGAAAGTGTGTGTCTTCATTTCTCTTTGCTATGTTATTAAATAATTTGATTAAATTATTAGCATGTTAAATATATTACTGTTTATGTGCATTAAAGCCTTCTTTCTGCAAGTCTTTGTACAGACCACAGCAGGGAACACAATGTCATTAAATTTCAACCCCAGTGTGAGTTACTGCTTTATCTGAACATGAGAAAGGTTATGCTCTAGGCATAATCCTCTGCAGTGAGGTCTTGATTCAGAAACTCATTGTACAGTGCACAGTAAACAGAGAAAACATCAGAGCTGGTTAGCTTAGTCTTCACATGGGAGTAGCAGGTTAGACAGAAAGCACTTGTAAATCTCAAGGTACTTGTGCTTTTGCTCTCTTTGTTATGAAAAAACAAGGTTAGAAGAGGCACCAGGGAGTGGTTGAAATATGGATGGAAAACCATCCTTCACACGTGCAGGTGCTAGAGAAGAGCTCCTTTGTTTGGCCTCATTACTGCGTGTAGAAAGAAGTTGGGGTTTTTTTTTCTTTTTTTTTTTTTCTCTTTTCCTAGTCCCACTCCAGCTCATCACTTCTTTTCTGTCATTTTAGGCAAACAGTTTTCCTTGCTGATTGTGCATCTGAGCTTATGTCCTCTTTGTTTGAGAAGAGCCTGAAATAAAGAAATTAACACAACCGAGGGAATTGGATGGTATATTGGATATATTCCTTTGATTCATTCAGTGTTGAAGATTAGGTTGGATGGGGCTTTGAGCAACCTATCTAGTGAAAGATGTACCTTCCCATGGCAAGGGGATGGGACTAGATGATCTTTGAAGGTCCCTTCCAACCCAAACCATTTTATGATTCTTAGATTCTCTGATTCTCTTCAAAACTAAGACTTCAATGATTTTTTTTTTTTTTTTGGTGATCTGACAAACAAATCATTGTCATTAAAGTTTTATGTTTATTTTTCCCTTTGACTGAATTACATCATAGGTCCCAGAGTCAGAAAACTTTCAACTCAAAACTGATTTGTGATGAGTTATGAGAATATACTTAAAAAGGGCAGCCAGCAGAAGACTTCTGATACTTCTTTTATGGGAAGACACCATAGATGTTTTCACATCTAATAGGTTGTCCTGGTTTCAGCTGAGAGGGTTAATTTTCTTCATAGTAGATAGTAAGGGGATATGTTTAGGATTTATGCTGGAAACAGCATTGATAATACAGAGATGCTTTTGTTCTATGGACCTATTGTTGAGCGGTGCTTACACAGAGCCAAGGCCTTTTCTGCTTCTCGCACTGCCCTGCCCGCGGGATGGCTGGGGGTGCACAAGAAGTTGGGAGGAGACACAGACAGGACAGGTGACCCAAACTGACCAAAGGGATATTCCATACCATATGACGTCATGCTCAGTTTATAAGGAGTTTGGGGGAAGAGGAGGGAGGGGGGTGGTGTTCGGAGTGATGGCGTTTGTCTTCCCAAGTACCTGTTACGTGTGATGGAGCCCTGCTTTCCTGGAGATAGTTGAACACCTGCCTGCCCATGGGAAGTGGGGAATGAATTCCTTGTCTTGCTTTGCTTGTATGCATGGTGTTTGCTTTACCTATTAAACTGTCTTTATCTCAACCCATGAGTTTTCTCACTTTAACTTTTCCAGTTCTCTCCCCCATCCTGATGGGGGGGAGTGAGCGAGCGGCTGCATGGTGCTCAGCTGCCGGCTGGGGTAAAACCACGACATAGGCACACTTGCCTATTTTAGGATCTAACAAAGTTAGTACCAAGCGCAGCCCTCACTCCTCTTCCAGTGACAACTGTGTGCACTGAATCAATATAGGACAGAGTCATTGCAATCCTGTTTTTCACTTCCAGATTCTGATTCACACATATTCTTCCCAGGAACTGAGTTATGAACCTTCCTGGAAAGCCACCAAGGGGCATAAGGCAGTGGCCATGGTGACTGCTGAGTTCTCAGGTACTTTGGAGGGTGAGAGTGGTAGCTTCCAGGCTGTCCTCCCTTTACCTGTGCAGCTGTCCCGGAGTGGGCAGGTAGTAGAGGGCCAGAAAGCTGGGTGAACTGATTCACACCAGACATTTTCTGTGCTAAAGCAAACTCTTACCCACTTGTAGCTTCAAGCTTGTGATTCCCTGAATAACTGATTGGCGTCTGACAGGGTTTGATATAAAAAGGGCCTGTTTTGCTCTGTTTTGCCAAAGTGTGCTTTGGCTGTGCAAGCATTTATTTTTTTAATTTTCCTTCATACTACAGGTGTTGACTTATCTGATATGAACTATTCTGCATGTCTTTTCATATTACCAGCCCTATAGACTTCCAAATAATGAAGTATCACAAGAAATGTTAATCTTATTTGTTCATTGCTTTTTAACATAATAAACATAATATACCTTCCTATATTATTTTTTGGTCACTGTTTTTGCTGCTGTTTGATAGGCCTCTCAAAATATATGAGCAGTTATCTCATCACATCAAGCTCTGTATAGTTAGTTTGTTTATTTCCATTGAATATATATATATTCACATGTGGTGGAATAATTATTAAACCAATAAAACTGACAGATGTCTAAGTACTAGATTTATCTTCAACTGCCATATGCAAAAGTAAAGGTAAGTAAGACTATAATTCATGTTGACTTAAGGGACAAGTAAGTTATTAAAGCCTTTTTGGTGACAGAAAGAAAAATGATCTGCTTCTACTTCATGATATAAATATATGCATAAATATATATATGTTTGGCATTATGTGAAGGCCTCACTATAGTATTTACTACTGGCCATTTAGAGCTACATCTGTGATGTGAATTCTTTGGAGTTCAGTGTTGTATTAAGGTTATTGCTCTTTATTTTCATTTCTACAGTTTCTCTGTGAAAAATTTCAATGTAATTAATCTTATCCCCATTGACTATTAGTTCTTTTGGGGGAAAAAATAAGACATATGGGTGACTACAGCAGAAATAGGTCATTCTTCCAGTGATGGGAAAGCGTACAGTAAACAGCTATAAGTGAAGTTCTTTGGTTGTGGTCACTCTTGTTTTAGAGGCTGCACTTCCTTTGTTGCATCTTCCTCTGCTACAAGTCACCTGCAACTCCTACCTCTATATGGGGAAGTGACCTCTGATCTCAGGTCTGTTCTCTAAAGCATCTTCTATATGGAGACAGAATCAGTGCATAGCAGCACTTGAAATGCATTTACTCATCTTTTTTTCCATGTCACTTCCTTACAGTGAGGAAAGAGAAGAAATTTGGCCAAATGTTTATTCTGACAGGTGGGATTTTAAATGTAATGCATCGCATCTAGCTTCTAGGCAGTCATCAGTTTAAATGACATTAGAAGCTGACCTGTGTAAAGCCATATGAGAAAGACATAAGGTAAGGTAATAAGAAATGTGATCTAGACTTATTTCATGAAATGTCTGTACTCAAAACCTGATGCTTAGGATATTAAACCTTCTCTTTAGTACGTTCTTGATGACTTTATTACGGTGTGTATGGTGGGTTGACCCTGGCTGGGGGCCAGGTGCCCACCAGAGCCTCTCTATCACTCCCCTCCTTCTCTAGACAGGGGAGAAAAAGTGTAACAAAAAGCTTATGGCTCCAGATAAGGACAGGGAGACATCACTCACCAATTATCGTCATGAGCAAAACAGACTGAACTTAGAGAGGAAACTCATCTAATTTATTACTAAGCAAAACAGAATAGAGGAATGAGAAATAAAATCAAATCTTAAAACACCTTCCCCCCACCCCTCCCATCTTCCCGGGCTCAACTTCACTCCCGGCTTCAACCTCCTCCCCCCGCAGTGGCACAGGGGGACGGGGAATGGGGGTTACGGTCAGTTCATCACACGTTGTCTCTGTTTGGGTCAGGATTAAAGGGAGGGCTGGGGCAGGGGACATCATAGCGGGGGTCTGCTACAGGCCACCTGACCAGGGGGACTGAGCAGATGAAGCCCTCTATAGGCAGGTAGGAGCAGCCTCACACTCACAAGCCCTGGTCCTTATGGGGGACTTCAACCACCCTGACATCTGCTGGAGGGACAACGCAGCTGAGCACAAGCAATCCAGGAAGTTCCTGGAATGTGTCGATGACAACTTTCTCCTCCAAGTGATAGAAGAGCCCACGAGGAGAGGTGTCATGCTGGACCTTATTCTCACCAATAAGGAGGCCTGGTAGGGGATGTCAAGCTCAAGGGCAGCCTTGGCTGCAGTGACCACGAAATGGTGGAATTCAGGATCCTCAGGGCAGCAAGGAGGGCATGCAGCAAGTTTACTACCCTGGACTTCAGCAGAGCAGACTTTGGCCTCTTCAGGGATCTGCTTGGTAGAATACCATGGGACAAAGCCCTGGAAGGAAGAGGGGCCCAAGACAGCTGGCTAACATTCAAGGGTCAACTCCTCCAAGCTCAGGAGCGATGCATCCCAACAAAGAGGAAGTCAAGCAAATCCACCAAGAGGCCCCCATGGATGAACAAGGAGCTCCTGGGCAAAGTCAAACAAAAAAAGGAAGCCTACAGAGAGTGGGACCAAGGGCAGGCAGCCTGGGAAGAATACAGAGAAACTGTCCAAGCAGCCAGGGAGCAGGTTAGGAAAGCCAAAGCCCTGATAGAAATTAGTCTGGCCAGGGATGTCAAGGACAACAAGAAAAGCTTCTATAGGTCTGTCAGTGAGAAAAGGAGGACGAGGGAAAATGTGGGTTCTCTCTGGAATGAAACAGGTGACCTGGTTACCCAGGATATCGAGAAGGCTGAGGTACTCAATGACTTCTTTGCCTCAGTCTTCACTGGCAAATGCTTGAGCCACGCTGCCCAGGTCGCAGAAGGCAGGGACTGGGAGAATGCAGAACCGCCCACTGTAGGAGAAGATCAGGTTCAAGAATATCTAAGGAACCTGAAGGTGCACAAGTCCATGGGACCTGATGAGATGCATCCACGGGTCTTGAGGGAACTGGTGGATGAAGTGGCCAGGCCACTCGTCATCATATTTGAGAAGTTCTGGCAGTCCAGCAAAGTTCTCACCAACTGGAAGAGGGGGAACACAACCCCCATTTTTAAGAAGGGGAAAAAAGAAGACCCAGGGAACTACAGGCCGGTCAGTCTCACCTCTGTGCCTGGCAAGATCATGGAGCAGACCCTCCTGGAGACTATGCTCAGGCACATGGAAAATAAAGAGGTGATTGGTGACAGCCAACATGGCTTCACTAGAGGCAAATTATGCCTGACAAATTTGGTGGCCTTTTATGATGGGGTTACAGCGTCGGTGGATAAGGGAAGGGCAACTGATGTCATCTACCTGGACTTGTGCAAGGCATTTGGCACTGTCCCACACGACATCCTTGTCTCTAAATTGGAGAGACATGGATTCGATGAATGGACCACTCGGTGGATAAGGAATCGGCTGGATGGTCACCCTCAAAGAGTTGTAGTCAATGGCTCAATGTCCAAGTGGAGAACGGTGATGAGTGGTGTTCCTCAGGGGTCGGTACTGGGACCGGCACTGTTCAACATCTTTGTCGGCGACATGGACAGTGGGATCGAGTGCACCCTCAGCAAGTTTGCCGGCGACACCAAGCTGTGTGGTGTGGTCTACACGCTGGAAGGAAGGGATGCCATCCAGAGGGACCTTGACAGGCTAGAGAGGTGGGCCCGTGCAAACTGCATGAAGTTCAACAAGGCCAAGTGCAAGGTCCTGCACGTGGGTCAGCGCAATCCCAAGCACGACTACAGGCTGGGCGAGGAATGGATTGAGAGCAGCCCTGAGGAGAAGGACTTGGGGGTATTGATTGATGAGCCGGCAGTGTGCGCTTGCAGCCCAGAAAGCCAACCATGTCCTGGGCTGCATTAAAAGAGGCATGACCAGCAGGTCGAGGGAGGTGATCCTGCCCCTCTACTCCGCTCTTGTGAGACCCCACCTGGAGTACTGCGTCCAGCTCTGGGTACCTCAGTACAGGACAGACATGGAGCTGTTGAACAGAGTCCAGAGGAGGGCTGGAGCACCTCTCCTATGAGGACAGGCTGAGAGACTTGGGGTTTTTCAGCCTGGGGAAAAGGCGGCTCCGGGGAGATCTAATTGCAGCTTACCAATATTTGGAGATCTAATTGCAGTACCTGAAGGGGCCTACAGGAAAGATGGTGAGGGACTGTTTATCAGGGAGTGTAGTGACAGGACAAGGGGTAATGGGTTTAAGCTGAAGGAGGTTAGATTAGATGTTAGAAAGAAATTCTTCTCTGTGAGGGTGGTGAGGCACTGGAACAGGTTGCCCAGAGAGGTTGTGGATGCCCCCTCCCTGGAAGTGTTTAAGACCAGGTTGGATGAGGCTTTGGGCAACATGGTCTAGTGGAGGGTGTCCCTGCCTATGGCAGGGGGGTTGGAACTAGGTGATCTTTAAGGTCCCTTCCAACCCAAACTATTCTATGAGTCTATGATTCTATGATTCTGCCGCTTCTTCATCCTCAAGGGGAGGACTCCTCTCATCATTCCCCTGCTCCACCATGGAGTCCCTCTCACAAGAGACAGTCCTTCACGAACTTCTCCAATGTGAGTCTCTCCCATGGGCTACAGTCCTTCATGAACTGCTGCAGCATGGTCTCTTCCATGGGGTGCAGACCTTCAGGAACAGACTGCTCCAGCGTGGGTCCCCCACGGGGTCACAAGTCCTGTCAGCAAACCTGCTCTGGCGTGGGCTCCTCTCTCCACAGGGCCACAGGTCCTGCCAGGGGCTTGCTCCAGCGTGGGCTTCCCACGAGGCCACAGCCTCCTTCAGGTGCCTCCACCTGCTCCGGTGTGGGGTCTTCCATGGGCTGCAGGTGGAATCTCTACACCCCCTCATCCTTCCTCCATGGGCTGCAGGGGGACAGCCTGCTTCACCATGGTCTTCACCACAGGCTGCAGGGGGATCTCTGCTCTGGTGCCTGGACCACCTCCTGCCCCTCCTTCTGCACTGACCTTGGTGTCTGCAGAGTTTCTTATATCTTGTCACTCCTCTCTCCAGCTGCAAAAGCCCTCTCTGTTTTTTTTTTCCTTCTTAAATATGTTATCACAGAGATGCTGATTGCCTTGGCCTTGGCCAGCGGCGGGTCCGTCTTGGAGCCGGCTGGCATTGGCTCTATCAGACACAGGGGAAGCTTCTAGCAGCTTCTCACAGAAGCCACCCCTGTAGACCCACCCCGCTACCAAAACCTTGCCATGCAAACCCAACACAGTGTGACAAAGAACAGCATAATAATAGTGCAAATGACCATCAGCATCAGATCATGTCTAAATCATCTACTTTTGCCAGACATCCAAATTAATCCTAAATATAGTACCACTCCAGTATGGTGCTCTCTTAATGATCTGAGCTACATTCCAAATTTTCCAAATTTTCACTCAGTCACTTAGTCACAAAATGATCCTGTTAATTGCAAGGTAGCAGACTGGAGATAGAGGCTGATGAATGATTAACAAAAAGAAGGTAACCACTTAAAATGATAAAAGCCTGATGATGTATTCAAATTTAAAAAGAAGAAGACTTAAGAACCTAAATAAATTAAACATAGGCAGGTACCATGAATCTAAAGTCATGAACTTGAAATCAGCTAACTTATGAAAGAACCTCGGCTCCATATGAGCTGTGTTAATCTTTTAGTTCCCTAAGTGTGTTCTGCACAAGTGTCTCATTTTCAATTCAGGTAAGTCCAATGATGATCCCCAAAGTAGGTGCTTGAACCGCTGGAGTATTTTGGAAGTATGCCCAAATCTCACTGGCAGGCTCAGGGTCCCTTCAAAATGTAGTGAGACCTGCCACTTTATTTTAAATCACAGCTTGAGGTAAAAAAGAGAAACCCTCCTACCCTCCTGTCTTCCTTGTTTTATTTATTAATTAGCTACTGTAGCCTAATAAGCAAAGCCTGATGAATAGGAGCCTGCATTCACAGTCTGACCCAACCTCAAAACACTGAAACTGACACTTTTCAGGAGGATGTCTTAACAGGGATATGGAAACACTCCCCACTCCTCTTACTCCTTATCGTGTCATTAAGATGGTCATTCAAACCATTCTGTGCTTTGGAGAGAGGAAGAGAGCAGTTCTCATGCAGGGTACAAACATGGTCCCCCAGCCCACCCAGAGGATGGAGATGGACTGAGGGTATAGGGGTCTCAGGTAGCCTTGGTGATGATGCTGCAGCTGATCCAGTTGGCTCTTCTCATAATGGAGGAGGCAGAGTCACGAAATCAGAGAGTCACAGAATCACAGAGTAGTTGAAGTTGGAAGGAACCTCTGGAGGTCATCTGGTCCACCCCCTCTGCTCAGGCAGGACCACCTAGAGCCCAGGACCATGTCCAGATAGCTTTTGAATATGTTCACAACCTCTCTGGGCAAACCGTGCCAGCGCTCCATCACCCTCACGGTAAAAAAAGTATTTCCTGATGTTCAGAGGGAAGCCCCTGTGTTTCAGTTTGTGCCCACTGCCTCTCATCCTGTCACTGGGCACCACTGAAAAGAGCCTGGCTCCAATCCTCTTTGCATCCTCCCTTCAGGTATTTATGTACTTATTATATATATACTATATATAATGTATAATGGATGTGTATATATATATAATTTATGTACTCATTATTTAATAATACAATCCCCTCTGAGCCTTCTCTTCTCCAGGCTTAACAGTCCCACATGTCTCAGCCTCTCCTCATCAGAAAGCTGCTCCAGTCCCTTCATCTTCTTTGTGACCCATCATTGCACTCTCTCCAGTATGACCCTATCTCTCTTGTACTGGAGCCCAGAACTGGACACAGTACTCCAGGTGTGGCCTCAGCGGTGCTGAGTGGATGGGATCACCTCCCTTGGCTGCTGGCAACATTTTGTCTAACGCACCCAGTATACCATTAGCCTTGTTTGCAGCAAAGGCACATTTCTGGCTCATGTTCAACTTCTCACATTGCCAGCAGTCCTCCTGTTACTACAAAGCCTCTTCTTTTCTCACAACCTGCTTCCAAACTGCACTCACGTCCAGGTATGCCAGGTTGTGTCCAGGGTCCGAGGGCACCAGCAGGCTCTGCAGCCTCACCAGCTGCCTGAGGGCCAGCAGCTGGTGTGCAAGGTCAGCTCTGTTGCAGTGCAGCTGTGACCCTGGATCAGGTTGCTGTTCAAACAGCTGCATTGTGAGAAGCAGCTGTCAGAAGTTCTTCTGGGGCCTCCCCAACTGTCTTGGGAGCTGCTCAGGTCCTTGCCTTTTCTCCCTGCCTGACTTCCCCTTGCTGATCTGGCTCTGGACCTGCCTGGAGATCTGGGCTGTGCCTAACCCTGCCACAGCCAGACCTGCTCTTCTATTCTTTCTGTGATACCTTGGGACTGCATCCTGTGTTGGTGAGGGTACCGTCATGCCAGCGATGCTCCCAGCTCCCCAAACCCTGCACTAACCACCCTGCTGCTCCCCAACTCCAGGTTAGTTGTCTCGGGGCCAGAGAGCTGATGTGCCTTGCTCAGAGGGTCTCTAGGTTTCCTACCTTCTCTCCTCACACCTCTGATGCAAAGGACTGGGGCTGCTGGACCTGCATCATGTTTAACATCATACTTCTGAATGGCTTTGTCATGCACTGGTCATGTGTTATAACATTAGAAGACCTTCAAGTGAACCAGATTATTTTAGGAAGTAAAATAATGAAATTGAAGAATATTTTACATGTTTTCATATTTGTTTGTTCACTATTTACTGTGATAATGGTTACTGGTCTTTTTGAGAATTATTATATCTGTAAAATAGTATTTGCAGAGGATATTGTGCCAAACTCCTGATATAATACTACTGAACATGGCAGATGATTGCATGTAAAAATGAATGTGACCTGTCAGTTTTAATGAAGTCAAACAGATATTTAACAATCTTGTCTAGATTTCACTTTTTCAGTTGGATTTACTTTATTTTATGTGCTTAAACATCTATAATATGAATCTACAATGTTCTGGCTACAAACAAACAAGATCCTTTTCTGGTTGGTTTTTTTTTTTTTTCCCCCTCTCCTTTGTCATTTCAGCATTCAAACTATGTGGCCACTGAAGATATTTTATCAGAGAAGGAAACAGAGTTTATTGACAGAAATCTGTATTTTTTTCCTGGTTAAACAGATGGAAAATCTAGACACAGTCAGTGAGTGTTACTAAGGCAGTCACACAACTCTTGTCAGTTTGGCATATCACTCAACTTTCTTTGGCTGAGTAGCTAATGCTGTTGTTTGGTCATAAAAACTTGTTTA